>NC_081846.1:74974470-75672470 GCF_963259705.1 Myotis daubentonii
AGAACAGATTTTCTTCATGTATTTCTGTAAAATAACAAACAACAGCTTGAATGCCAAAGCAGCTAAGGGAATCCAGCTATGTTCTATTAAGCTAAACATTAATGAGATTTATACTTACCGAGGTCTTCAGAGACTATTGAATTGACTGGTTTATTAAAGCAAACCTGAAAGACTTTTTGTCAACATGATTATCTTGTGGACAATAATAGAAGTTAAAGTGATTTCAGGAGCTCATGGGCTGTCTCATATTTTCCAATAACAATGGATTCTACATCTATGGAAATCATGCAGCTGTGGCAAACGAAATATTCCTAGGTATCAGCAGCCCAGTACTCCATGTGGTCAAATGACCATTAAGGCTGTACCAGGCTCATTAAGACCCACCTGCATACTCCAGAACCTCAGCACACCCTCTTCTAGATCCTGCAGTTCTCCCACCAGTTTTTTTTTCCTGAAACTATCAGTATTTTTCATTTATGTTTGTGGGTCAGTTAAGTTCACAAGAATCCTTTTGTTCTCTCCTTGTAACCCACGGAAAGCCATTATTATTCATGCATTCCTTCAGGTTACTAAAAGCAAGATGGGCTTAATGTCATTGTTATCAACTTGCATCAGTCACCACTGCTCTGAGAAAGGTGGGAGGATGTCAATTTTCTAAGAAATGGGAGTGTAGTGAGCATCCCAGCAGGGAGTATGAGCCCTGAAATAGGACGAAACCTACTGCCTGTTCAAGGTCATGAGGAAAAAAAGATTTGGCAGAAAGGTCATCTCCAAAACAACCCTGGAAACTGGAGGAGAACAGGTGTAGGGTCTAGCTTAGTGCTTGGCGGAGGATGGAGGACATTTGGGGAGGGAGGCGGTAAGGAGCTGAGCTTCCACAACAGGCATAGTTATGTTAGAAATCTAGTTTGTGAGGATGCTCTGGCAACATAAGATTGATCACAGAAAAATGTGGCTTTCATGACTTCCAGATATCCCTAAAGTGTTTATAAAAGCCACCACAGCTAAAGGAGAAAATGCAACTGGGGGTCTAATGATTCTCCTTATCAATACGTACCTAAGAGATGACCCATTTCCTCCAACCCTGCTTTTCATCAAAAGCTAATAAGAGTGGCCTTAGCTCAGTGGGATATATTTCATGTTGGAAATTTAAGGGGCAGGTTTGAGGAAGGCAAGAATTTTAAAATTCCTAACAGCTGAAAATAGCTCCTAACCCCCTTCACACGGAGGTGGTTGCCTGATCTGAAGTTGAACTATTTTTTTCTATTTCTCTTACTCTCAATAGTATTTGTTTTAAGAATCATATTTTGGGGGAAAGAAACCTCTAAAGATTGAAAATCACAGAAAATACCTCCCAAGCACTCAAGTGAGCTCCTGTGCCCCTCTGTCCCTCAAACTGTAAGCTTATGTTTATGGATAATAAACTAACATTTCAGTAAACACAACACTCCTTTGAAGAGAAGTTTGACTCAGACAAAGTTTCTATCAAGATTCAAAATTATTTTTAATTATAAATGCTGAAATTTATTTCCATTACTATAGACAAGTATGATTTGATAACCTGTAGAAATCAGTTTTCAGAGATTGTTATGAAAGTTTACTGAGGTTATTTGAATTGAAGGAGGTAGAATATACCAAAAGGCTCAATAATAATATGCATGTAAATGTTACGGCTACAATTTATATAAAGTTGGGTGTGGAGACGTCATCTAAAAATGATGAAACTCAATTTTCATTTCTGCTGTGTATTAGAAGTTTATTTGTGGCCCTGGCTGGTTTTTCTCAGTGGATAGAGCATTGGCCTGTGGACTGAAGGGTCGTGGGTTCGATTCCAGTCAAGGGCACATACCAGTTGCGGGCTTGATCACCAGCCTGGCTGGGGTACATGCAGGAGACAATCAATCGTTATGTCTATGTGTCTCTCCCACATCAATGTTTCTCTGTTTCTTCCCCTCCTTTCCACTCTCTTCAAAAATCAATGGAAAAATATCCTCGAGTGAGGATTAACAACAACAAAAAAACACGTTCATTTGTGGAAACTTTTATAGATGTCATCATTAATCCTGTGATTTCCCAGATAACCAAAAACTAAGAGAGGGACACCAGTGGCACTGAGTAGAGTGTCAGCTGAGGCCTCTGGAGATGTTGCTGCAAATCTCAATGAACAAAACTGAACTTCTAAAGACACGCTGTCTACCTATAGACAGAGATAATGAGAAAACCTGTGCTATCCCTTTCACCATCACCTTTAACTTCATTCCATTTACATCCTTATCAAAGCAGCCCCCCAATCTTGCATGAATATTATGGAGACAGGAGGTAAAAAAGCAGAGTAGAAAGTCAAATGGATATGATGGTGAGAGAAATGTAAGTGTCCATGATAAGTCAATCATGAAAAGAGGTGTGGCTGCACCTAGAGTGGGAGCAGAGGCTCAGAGTCAGAGGGCAGATGCCTGTTTGCTTAAATCAAGCCTAGATCACGCTTCCTTTGACCTGAATTCACAGGCAGGTGCTCACAGACACTCCAGGTCACATACAGCAAATAGATTTCTTCTGGTATGCTGACACCATTTGATGGATAATGTCTCTGGCATTCCGTATTGAAATAGAATTTGGGTTGGGAGGAAGAGAAGGTTGTAATTCATTTATAATATCTGCCATGGACCTGACAAGGGTGATTGCAACACGTGTGTGACGTATTGACCACCTCGCTCCACAAGCTTCTGAGCAGCCTGCTAAATGCATGACTACCTCTTCCTTCCACATTCTCGGGTTCTAAGGTCACCTTGATGTTTGGTGACATTGCCTGCTGTAGAGATTGGCATGCGCATGAGAATTCCTGGCAGAGGCACTTCCATCTTTCCCTGTCCTTCCATTTCTAGAAGACATCAGGGATTTAAGTCTCCGTATTCATCATTCTCACAACCATCGTCACTGGCCCAGTTCCCAGAATAATTTCCCTAAGACTCGGCCAGAAATGCTGTCCATTGCTGTGTGCTCCCGAATGAGTGACAGGGACAAAAACTAAACTCTCTGTCAGAGAGAAAGGACTCGATGGGACTATTCCCCTTAGCCACTTAGGTCCCTACAATAATTCAAATGAAATGACAGCCAAATAACTTCTTTATTTGTTCCCTTCCTTTTACTAGCCACCAGAATGTGGACAGTTTCTCAGAAAACCAAGTTAAAAATTGCTTCTTCTCTCTATTTATATTGCATTTTAATTGAATTGGTTGTTTTCTCCCATTTGTTTCGAGGTGGCAACACAGGTCTAGGGGACTTGGGCTGATGAAATGAATGAGGAGGGAGAGAGAAAGAGAGCACACACATGAAAAACCCCATCAGCAATACTTTCTCTTATTTATAGTGATAACCCCAAGCAAAATATACAAATATATTTAGGGAGATGACAGCTTTGTGGCTTCTTGATCACAAACCAGCAGTTAGGAGTTCACTTTTGTGAGCAGATAAAAACGGCTGCTTCTTGATAATGCAGGTGAAGAAAAGGGAGCTACAGAAATTGGGAGAAGGGCAATGTGTCCTAGACAAAACCAGTATAAGGACCAATACTCTAAATAGAAGGGAGGTTCTTAGGTTATTGTCTGTGGGTTCCCTCCACTGGAAGTAGATGAAAACCACTTCCCATCCACAAATTAGAATGCCAGGAAGCTAGAAGTCTTTAGACTTGCCTTCCAGTACTAGGATTTATATTTGGTAAATAGAACATTGACTCTTCAATTTACCTCATATCAAAATAAGAGAGAGAAAAAAAGGATGCATGAAAATATTCTAGGCATTCCTATTCTGGTGTTAAAATAAAGGCATTTTTCAACTCATAAGTGGGTCCATGCTTGAGCAGTTCAACAGAAGTGTGCTCTGTGCCAAGCCGCAGTGAGACAATGCTGAAAAGACAGACCCTGCTGCAGTGGGACCTAACGTTTTGTAGAAGATGGTTGGAAACTTGCAATGTCTTCTCCATAGAGATTATGTTGAATGTGGCTGTTAGTCTGCAGTTCCTGATTACTTTGTTTCTGAAATATTACTCCACTAGTGCCACATAAACTCTCCTTTTACTGGCACCGTTTTTATGATTATTGTTCTATGGTGGGAAAAATGTATTTTGAGTTTCAATCTAGGACACAAGAAGTGCCTTCCTGGCAGTCTATTCAAATATCTGGCTTCTCTGGTGCCAAGTCACCTGAAAAGGGAGAAGAGCTGGGGAGTGGTGGAGGGCAGAGGCTCTCTGCCTGGGAGGACTCCTCACGCCAAGGATGAGTGCCCAGCAACCCCCGTTTTGACTTAGGCTGACTCTCACCATGGCTTTGGCTATGGTTCTCTGATTCTATCCTTGCCATTTACTCCTATCCACACCCCCCTTCGGTTCACCTAAGCTGACTAGTTTTGAGAGTACATGTGGTTTTACATGAAGGTTCTTTCTCAGGCAGGACCATGACCCATGACCGCCTCCTTGTTTCTACTCCTGATTCACCTCCTCTTCCTGTATAAGCTCTTCCACCCTGGCTGACTCTTAATCTGAGCTGCAGTCTCTATGAACCTGCTTTTACTCACTGTAGTTTACCTTGGTTGTGTTAGGCATTTTCTTGGGTATGTGATTCTGCCTGCAAATAATCTCAGAGCTTTCAGAAATCCCAAAGTCCAGGCTGCATGTCATAACAATTATATCCAAATTTCTAAGAGTAGGAACCAGACATCTGTATTCCTAAAAACTTTCCAGATGATTTCAAGATGCAACCAAATTTGAGAACCAGCAGCTGGGCTGAAAGAGCAGCAAAACTGGAGACAGACTGGAGAGAGAATTAGATGGTCTGTCAGAAGGACGGGGCTCAGAATCTCTGCACCATACCAGCTTTGCTATTTTGATAAGTCACCACACTTCTCACAGACTTGTTTTCATTAGTTGCAAACTGAGTTATTTACCATTTTGCAGAGTAGCCCTCAAGATTCTGAGGAAGATTTAGGAGATCATGGTTGTGTGGTTTGGGAAGCACTTTGTAGACTTTAACATACAATTGGAATGTGAAGTATTATTCATGGAGCATCATATGGTATCAAGGCAGATTTTTTGACTATCTTACCCCTCATTTCATTCAACCAACATTGGCAATCTTGTAAGCGACATGAAGTGTGGTTGGCACACTCTTCCCAACTCCATTTTTGGCTACTTTATTCTCTCTTGGTTCTCATGGCTTGATTTCTGGTGTTTTCATGAGATTCACTGACTGTCCAGGACCACAGCTATGGTAACCATCTCGCTCTGCTTTCACAATATTCAGGATGTTGGAAGGAATAAGGTGATTTAGGCAGCAAAGGGCTAAATTTTGAGCCAGGATTTGGTGAACAGAAAATTATACCTTGTTTAGCAAGGATTTCAGCCTCAAATACTGGTCTCCTTTCTGCAACTACTCTGTTATTATCATTATAGTACTTGGTTGTTGTTGTCTTTCTCACTGGAGGCTTAACCTTTATTCCACCTTATTATCTACTTTCTCTGTCTTGGATTCTTCTGAATTTACCTTAATACTTTGACTTGAGTCTTCCATGTTTTAATGGTTACTGCTCTGTTCAACCTTTTCATCCAGACTAATTACTATATAATTCTCACTTTGACTGGGGCCCTGGCTTCTATTTCTGACAACTATTTTCCTGGTGTGTTGGTTTTAGACCCAGGCTACCATGATTAGGATGGGGATTCATCAGGACTGGCATGAGCCTCTTCCTCTAACATACCTGCATTATTTCTGCTCTAATATTGCAGAACCATTACCAACTGTTATCTTTGTGCCTTTGCCTACTAAAGTACTTAATGAACTACTCCTGCATGATAATAATAGTTTGAATTTTTATAGTAAGCTATTGTGTATATTGAAGGAATGGCTGTCTAAAAGTGAAAAATCAGATATGATGGGAACCACAATAAAGCACATCAAGGTTTATAAACTCCGTCTTCATTTGGAAGCGGCTTCTTACCTGCACCCTCTTTCCTCTCTCTCACATATTTTCCTCCATGTACTTCCTAATTATTTGTTTCTCTCAACTCTTCTCCAAATATAGGAGATAACATGAGAAATATTTACTGCTTTGGAAACAGTATAACATCCAGGCTATCTAAACAAGAACTGATATTAAATATATGATATGTAGTTATAACATTAATGGAAACTTCAAAAGACATGCAAAGAAAACTAGAAATCTTACTGTAGAGCCTAAACCAAATCTTGAAATAAATGGAGAAACATAGGCTGGAATTGAAAAATTATAAAATTCTACCAAATTAATTTGTAGGTTCAATGTAATTTCAACAAAAATTATAAGTTAAGTTTGAGTTGTTATAACTCAAAGAGTCTAAATTTCATGTGAGTGTGTAAACAAGTAATGATAGCCAATGCTAATTTTAAAAAGAAAAATAATTATAAGTAAGTCATTTTGCTTGATCATAAATAATGTAATAATTTTTAAATAATTTAAATAGAGTGTCCATGCACTCTTCAACCAATAGATCAGAACAGAACAAAGTGAACACCCCATTGACTAATATTAGCCTATAGAGCATTTAGTATATGGAGACCGATAGGCTGAATGAACAGTAATACTTGGTTAAACAAGGTGATGTGCAACAAACAAAATCCCCACTTTATGCACAAAAAAATTCCAGGTGGATTAGGAGACAAAGTAAATAATGAAATTCTATCAAAACTTGGAAAAAATAATATAAATATTTACCTGACCTAAATATAAATAATTTTAAGGATAAAAGCAATAAAAGAAGTCATAGCCAGAAGAACTCTCAGTAAATCTGACTGCCTAAAAATGAAAAGTTCTGTGTCATATATAAAGTAAAAGACAAAGGACACATTGGGAAAATACTTGAAATGCTTATGATGAGTTATACGAACTATACAAAATGATCACATGAAAAAAAATTCTTAAACCTAATAGAAAAATGGTCAAAATGACAGAGCAATCAATTCTTAACAAAAGGAATAGCAATGTCCAATTACCATATTTAAAATGCTCAGCTTCACCAATAATCCAAGAAATATGCATTAAACAACAACAAATATTTCCTACCCTTACAATTGCTAGAGGTAAAAAAATTTCTCATTTAGTACGTCAAGCCCTGGCCAGTGTGGCTCAGTTGGTTGGAGCACTGTCCTGTACACCGAAAGGTCGTGGGTTTGATTCCCAGTCAGGGCACATATCCAGGTTGTGAGTTCCATCCCCAGTCAGGACGATTATAGGAGGTAATCAATCCCTGTTTCTCACATGGATGTTTCTCTCTCCCTCTCTCTCCCTCTCTCCCCCTCTCTCCCTCTCTCCCTCTTTCTCATCAATTAAAAAAAATACTTCAAGATGGTAAGTGTGAAAATTGGTACAACCTCTACTGGAAAAGAACCTGTTACTATGTTCAGAGTACCACAAAAATTATCTTTTTATGAATTAATTCTGTTCTGGAGATCCATCCTGAAGCAATATCAGATATCTACTCAATTTATTACAGTATATCACAGAGTAGGTTTAATGTAAATAAAACAACTCTAAATGTCAAGCAATTGGGGGCAATTTTAAATAATTGTGCATCCACACAAAGCATTACAGTTACTATACAGTACTCGGGCCACTACCAATAACAGGCTGGGAGAGATGTAACTTTTTTTGCAAAGAATATTTAATAATGTACAAAAGTACTCATAAAGTGTCAAGTGGAAATAAACATGATACAAAAGGATTGCAAAGTATAATAATAGTTTACCCACTATCCTATCTAATAAAGAGGAAATATGCTAATTGACCCTCACATCGTTGCAAAGATGGCGGCACCCACAGCCAATAAGGAGGGAATATACTAATTGACTGCCCCACCCTCAAAGATGGCAGTGCCCACAGCCAATAAGGAGGGAATATGCTAACTGACTGCCCCGCCCTCAAAGATGGTGGCGCCCACAGCCACAAAATGGCGGCTCCCAGTCCCCACAGCCCTGCCAGGGCGGCAGGCACACGGCAAGACTGGGCCTGCCCCCAGATGCCCAGGGCCGCCAGAGGCTCAGGTAACCAGGGCCGCCCGAGGCTTGCGCTGCCCCCAGTGGCAGCAGCAGAGGTGTGATGGGCCATCGCCTTCCCCTGATCGCTGGGTCACCTCCCACCCCTGAGGGCTCCCGGACTGTAAGAGGGGCAGTCTGGGCTGAGGGGGCCCCCCTCCATAGCATGAATTTTCATGCAGTGGGCCTCTAGTATGATCATATTTAACCATAGTATGTATATTCAAGGTACTTCAATGTACATAACCCATTTGATCCTTATGAGATTGAAAAGGAATGTTGGGGTCAGATCACTCAGGTCTGTGTAAACAATGGCATAGACTAGCATAGCCTAGATCAGTGGTTGGCAAACTGTGACTCGTGAGCCACATGCGGCTCTTTGGCCCCTTGAGTGTGGCCATGAAATTTCAATCGCACTGTATGTGCACGCCTTCACATGGTATTTTGTGGAAGAGCCACACTCAAGGGGCCGCAGTTTGCCGACCACTGGCCTAGATCATAAATAATTTGGAATCAGTGTATATCCTGATTCCATATTAGGAAGAAGAACTGAAACTGAACAACTGCTCTGCCTACATAGGATTTGTATGGACAGAGAGGTGGGGAAAAGCATCGCTTCAACTAGAACAGATTTATCTTATGACTTCTGATACAAAAAAAGCTGTCATCCCTTCAGTATTCCATTCATTGGCTAGGAAGTGGGGCTGAACTAACTTTTGCAAATAACACTTTTATTTTAACTAAAATTTTAGGGAAGTTCAGGTATAATCAATGTGAAGCTTACTTTTGGAATCCTAGTGTTTCCTTATCACACTACCTTATGGTTAATGGTGTGAGAAACTCAGAAACAGTTCCAGAAGACTAACACACCATATCAATCAAAATTATCAAACACTGTGCATACTTTGTACAGGTTATTAAAACTAACCATTAGTTTAACCAGATGGCGGCACCCACATTTTTTAACTCACCATTAAAAAACCAGAAGTTTAACAATGAAAGGCAAACCATCAATGCTGTCCTATCTAACTGGTCACATGAGGTTAATGATGAGTACAACTGATTGATCATCAGTTTAAGAAAAGTAAAGTATTAATAGTGAAAGACTAAATACAAATCTGAAATCTCAGCAATATAACATAAATAAAATTCTGCGAGTTGTCAATGCTTGGTCGATTTAGTTTTATTACAACTAAACTTCTCTCTTCCCTGTGAGCAGGGTGCAACATAAATTGATATTTATGACATCTGATAACTATTCATAGTTCAGTGTTAAGGAAACACCTGAAGATGCTTGTTATTCATTTTGAGCTAGGTGAAGTTGAATCACCTGCCGAAGGAAGGCACTCAGCTCTCTGTTGTGCCTTTCCCGTGTCTTGCTTTTTTGCTTCCTCTTCACCTCTGTTTATATGCTCACATTTGACTTGGGGGGAAAAGTTTGCAAACTTTAGGATCAGTTCTTTCCTGTTCAACCCACATATCATGACTCACATTCAACCATTCCAGCGCTTTCTGAGTTTCCCACCTTGCAGAAATCCAGGGCTGGACCCGCTCAGCTGTAGCTTTCTCTGTGCCTCTCCCAGTCTGCCATTGGAAGGAGCCCCACGTGCTATGAATTCAGGATTTATAACCCCTGCTGAGTCCCTGATGCTGTAAATAAGCCCGAACGTTCCTTCCCAGCCTCTGGTCTCTCTCATGCCTTCGCTAGTTCCCTCAAGGCCCTTCCTGGCTCCGTGTTCTGCCTCACACTCAGTGAACACCTGCCAGTGCATCTTGGCCTTTGTCGCGGAAAACGGAGCTGCCTAAGAGTTTCCTCAATTTTTAATTTCCCTCTACCCACTCTGGTCTGAACACTCACAAATTAACCCCCTGGCGTCCCTCCTTGCCATAGCCTCACTCAAGGTGGAACAGAGTCCCCCTCTCATCTAAACTGCTTTCCCCAGCGGGGCCCTCGTGCCTGCTCCCTGCCTGCCTAGCGAGGCTTAAGCAAACACGCTTTCCTGGTGATTTCCTTTTGCTCTGTGTCATTTTCAGCCACATCCCTGAACACATTTAAATCGTTTTATCTTAAAAAAAGAAACGCCAACAACCAACAAAAGCCAAACGTACACCTTCCCTCATATTAACCAACAGCAGTCCCTTCACAGCCATGCTTCTTAGAAAAGAGACCCCACTGAGTATTCCACGGCCTGTTTCCTCAAGCTTGCTCTACTTATGTTGGGCTTTTCCCTATCATTTCACCAAAACTGCTCTTGCTGGGGCCATTACAGCTCTTAAAGAGAGCACGCTAAACACAGTGTGCTTCCTCTGCTCACACTCAGACCTTAGGATAAGGTCCAAACTTTGTACCACAGTGTAGAAGCTCTTCATCGTCTGGTCTCTGGTTAGATTTCCACTTCACCCATCCTCACATCCACATTCTAGTCTAGAGTCAGACACATCAGCTACTTAGAATGGCCCTGCCATCTCCTTTGGACTGTAACCTTTACCTGATTAACTCCTGCTAGTACAGTGGTTCTCAACCTTGGCTGCACGTTAGAATCACCTGGGAATCTTTTTAAAATCCTGATTTCTGGGCCTCATCCTCCGGAAATTCTGTTTCTTTGTTATGGGGTGAGGCCACAACATTAGTAACAAAGAAACAGAATTTCTGGAGGATGAGGCCCAGAAATCAGGATTTTCAAAAGATTCCCAGGTGATTCTAATGTGCAGCCAACGTTGAGAACCACTGTGCTAGTGTTTCAGAGGCTCGGCTGAGAAATCACCTCCTTCAAGGAGCTTTTACTGACATCTGTCCTCCCAACACTGCCTCTTCCCAGTCTGGGTTAAAAATACCTTTGATGTGACCTATATCTCCGCATTTCCTATGTCAGGTTATAATTGTCTCTTCTTCTTGTCAATCAAAGTATTGTATGGAAATTCTAGGACAGCAGCATGGTATTTACCTGTATCCTGAACTACCACCATGGTGTCTGGCATATGATAGGGGCTCAAAAAATGCCTGGGAATGAAGAAAGGAAAACTGGAGTCAATAATGGCTGTGTATCATCTCCTCAGGCAGGAAGCATCAAGGCAGTCATTCTTGATCTTTTTGGATCATTTGCCTAATTCTTTGACTCTTCCATACGCCTAACTGTACTTCATGATACAGCTTTGATTTTTATAAATACAACAGTTACAGTTTACTTGATATTTGGCTCACAGACACACAGTCAGTAGGACATTCTCTTTGAACAGTTTTTTCCATCCTGGAATCTGGTGGCTCTGAGCCATGCTCACTCTGGGGGAGGAGGTGCACACTTGAGCCCATTAAGCCTGGTTGGATCTGCACCCCTTCTCTCTACTTCTCTGCATCTCAGGTTCCTCCTTTACAGTCAGCTCATCTGGAGCAATGCTGTAAGTGTGGTGTTTGTAAATAAGCAATGAGTGCTGCTTAGCTATTATAGCTGTGACCTAGGACTCTGTTCAGGCAGCTGCAATAGAGCTAAAGGAAAATAGCTGTTCCACTTGACAAACTACTCCTTCCCCCACATTCTGAATTCCGTTTCCTCCTCTCTCTTTCTGCCTCTTACTTTAAATGTCTTCACCTTCTTTGGTTTCTTTATTTAAATTATCTCTCACTACAACTGCTCCCACTCCCACACTCCAGCTCCTCCTGCTTTGTCATCACAGCCCTCCAGTTCTGGCATTGTTTGTAATCCTAGATTACAAGTGTCATAATTGTCTTGTTCTAAGTTACAGCTCCAGTGGCCCTGCCTGGAAAGATAATACACAACCATTATTGACTCCAGTTTTTTCTTTCTTCATTCCACAGGCATTTTTTGAGCACCTGTTATATGCCAGACACCATGGTGCTAGCTCAGGATACAGATAACTACCATAGTGCTGTCCTAGAATTTACATACAATACTTTGATTCACGAAGAGATGAGACAATTATAACATGAAATGGGATAGAGGTCACAACAAAGGGGCCCCAGAGTCCAGGACATAGCTAATAGGCTATCAATAATATCTGATGAATAGTTAAATTGCCCTATATTTTGATCATACTGGCCAACCAATTTTTATAAGATTTGGGGGGAGTTGTTTCACTTCAATGTTGCCCGGAAACTGTGTCTCTGCTCTCCTAATATGAGGAGAGCCTATTTTTCATCAAATGGCGTTGGCTCCGGGTACCAGGGGTCATGGTTTCTGAGACTTCCCCTTTGCCTCCCATTCCACTGAAGAATACTGATAATTATGTCAGAGAAGGTCCTGTGCTTGCAGGACACTTTGTAAGTCCAGCCCATCTCCACAAGTTCTTAGAAATACACAAAAACAGAGAACATCCAGAAAAATGGGTAGTTTCTCAAATGAAGCCTTTGCCAAAAAAAAAAAAAAAAGAAGAAATGTAATGAACATACAATCTATTGGCCACACCTTGAGCTGAGAATTATTACCCAGCTCCCCAGATTTTGCCAGGAGGTGAGGGAGCATGAGGAACGTGTTCAAACACCAATCATGCCCAGCGGTCCCTAGCAAGCTGGCCGGAGTTGAGATTGACACCCTTGAAACCTAGTGAGAATACAAGTCAATATAAATTGTGGGCTAAACTGTGCTTCACGGAGTGCCAGAGAGAGGGAAGATCGGTGAAGGCTCAAAGCTGACCACAGGGAATGGGACTGAAGGAAAGCATAGACGTGTGAGGAATAGGAGAGCCATGGTCTAGAGAAGGGGTCTGAGTAGTGCCCCCTGGTGGTGGGCTTGCCATCCCCATAAGGGAGTATGGGAACCATGGGAACTGAGTGGGCCCAATGCCCAGCATTACATGTTGGAGGCCCCACCTGCAAAAGCTCTGGCTTCTTGGCTGCTTCTCTGCTGCCTCCTACCTTCTCCATAAGAAAACAAAACTAAACCAACACAGTAACAGCATCAAAGAAAACACTCTCTACCCACAGGATTGGCAGCAGGTACAGAAGCCAGGCTCCCGCCAAAGGAACCATAAAGACAAAAGCGTCTATAAAAATGCATCTGGCTAAACAGTTGTTATTTCCCATAAAGAACAAAAGATTGAAAACAAATGACAGCAGGACACAGAGCATGCCTGTGTGTGAGCGTGTGCCGTGTATACAGGTGTTCATATGTGGTGTTGTGCATGGGTGTGGCTGGGTATGTATAGGCATGGTACAATGTATGTCCATATTGTGTGGCTATGTGGTGTGTGCAGTGTGTCTTGTGTATGGTCCTGTGTGTGTGTGTGTGTGTGTGTGTGTGTGTGCATGCGTGTAGGACCCATATCCCCTCCCTCTCCTGGCACCTGCTTGGGCATCCTCAGCTCTTGGCTCTCTAACTGAGAGAAGGAGTTTTGGGGTACAGTCCCCTGTTCCCTTTTCCACTTCTGGGTGCACCTAACCTCCCTCTGGTTGGTTTTTCTCCCCTGGGGCTGGAGGGGCCGTGCTCCCCCAGGAAGACAGGAAGGCAGGAAGGCGGAGGAAGTGACTTTGATGGATTGCATTGCACGGGAGGCCCGGTGCTGGCAGATTAGAGAGGCTGCGTCTCTGGTGCACACGCCTCCGTCCAGGGGTTGTTCTGATGAGATAATTTTTCTCATTAACCTTGATAACTCCCTGCTGATATACGGATCTGTTTTCACTATAGGACTTTTTTTTTCCTTTGTGTCTTCTTTCTACACTTTCCAGGAGGAGAACTTGCAGCCCATTGGCAGCCCGTAGCTGCCCAGCAACTGAGTAGTCAGTCTGCCAACTTCTGGGCGTCCCAGACCAACCTGGAGGGAGCAGCTCAGCAGTCTCTCTCTTCAGTACCTGGTTTTCTTAGGCATAAAGCTCTCACTAGCTATTGACCAAGTGTTGGGGGGAATGGGAGGTTTAGAGATTTAAGAAAGCCGTGAGGGCGCAGGGGGAGCTCATCTGCTCCCACTCCCATCTCTCCATGAACTTGCAGCAAAGCCCAGCCAGCTGCTTTAGCTCTTTCCAATCCCTGCTTATTTAACACAGCCTAGCCCCTGACCCAGTTGTCCCTGTGCTGGAACGTAGTGGATAGCACATTCAGGACCATTTCCTGGGGTGTCTTCCCCAGAACACGTTCTCTCCTCCCCAGTTAGAGTGAATTTCTGTATTGTGTACATACTTCCTTTACAGTATTTATTACTATCAGTTGTACCCATTATTCCAGGCTTTGCCCTTGGTAGGCTGTGAGCACTTTGAGAATACAGGCTGTCTTTTCCATCTCTGTTTCCTCAGTTATTAATATAGTATCTGCCACAAAGCAAACACTTGATAAATGTTTTTGACTTTTGATATAAATTAGATAAGACACAGAATTAGGAAGTACTTGAATGCTTCATGAAGTTCAATGTTAAGGGAAAGTTAACAGAAGTGGCATTGTATCCATTTGGGGCCTAATACCTGCTCCTCTGGACATATTATCTTCCTAAAGTTTCTCACAAGGGGAGAGGTCAGGGCAAGTTGATACACTGAGGCTCTTAGTCCATTGTCATGATTAATTACAAAAATAGGGCCCAAGAATTTAGTATATTAAAAGATTCAATACTTTAATAAAACCCCTTCAAATGTGTCCTAGCCTTTTGCAAATATAGAGGTACATCTAAAGTCAATGAAAAGTGTTATGTTGGCTAGAGCTTTGAGGAAGCCTGGCAAATTCCAGCCAGAGCTAATTTCTGTTTTCTGCTTTCATCACAGGGCTTTCAACCTCTCTCAGTCTGTTCCTTGTCTAGCTAATGAGGTGAGGATTTAACAAAATGAGATCTTGAGAGTAATGTGCCTCACACAGGGCATAGCGTGCAGAAGACATGCAATAAAATTCCAGCTCCTTCCAAAGTGAGAGAAAGACTGTTTAGACTAATTCCAGATATACTTTAATTTTTTAAGCTTTACCTTTATGCTATGAAATTAATAACATTATTATTATCACCATTTTGCTGGTAAAACATAAAAGTTCAAAAATGTGATGTGGACCATGAATTCAAACCTAAAGCTGTCTAAAACTAAATTTGTTTTCCTAATGATGCATTCTTAATAATACCTTAGCCTTGGGGAGGAAAAATATCTGAAAGAAGAAAAAAAAAGCTGTTTGCTACCTGTTCCAAGAAATGAATACACCTGTAATACTTTTCTTTTGATGTTGTGCTGCATTATCACTTCAGCTTTCATAACATTATTTCATTAGATTAGAGTTAAAAGCTGGATTTGTGGCAAATTGCTCTAGTCCTTATCACTCCCTTTTATCTTACACTCAGCCTTCTGCATTCATTTATATCACCTGCCTCTTCCCTTTGGCATCTGAATGTTGCCTCTTGAATATTCTTTTTATATTTCTTCTTGCAAAAGAGCCCTGATGTACCTACACAAAGACATTGGTTAAGTTCTTCGCAGCTTTACTCAAATAGCAAAACAAAACAAAGCAAACCAAAACAAAAAAATGGAAACAACCCATATGTCCATTAACAACTGAATAATAAAAAAACTGTGGCATGTCCATAAAATGACATTTAGTAGGACTAAAATGAAATGAACTACCAATATAAGAAAAAATATGGATGAGTCTCAAAAACATTATGATGAGTGAAATAAGCCAGACACAAAGAACACACGGTGTGTGATTCAATTTGTACAAGAACTGTAGTTTTGTAGATAAACTAATCTATAGTGACAGAGAACAGATCAATGGTTGCCTGGAGTCAGGAAGTGGGGTGGGTGGGAGTCTGACCTTAAGAGACATGGGGAGCTTTTTGAGGGTGATGAAAAGATTCTATATCTTTATCGTGGTGCTGGTGGTTATACAAGTGTATATATTTGTCAAAATATAGACTTAAATGGGCAAATTAAATTACATGTAAATTATATCTCAATTAAATTGAATTTTTAAATTGGCTGTTGCTGCTTTTTCCAGCAAAAGCATGAACAAAAGCACAGATCCTTTGATATAGGAAAATAGCAGGGTAAGGCGATAAGGTTAAACTATGCCCACTTTGCAAATGTGCTGAGGGCTTAAAGGTAGCAAGTTCCCTCATATCTCTGCAAATATTTAGTAAAGGATATTTGCCAAGGCCTAAAGTTGAAGGATTCTAGTCCTGGGACTCCCATTTGTTTCACTGAGACAATAAAGGAAAGCGGCATAAGAAACATAAAAATCTCAGACCGTAGTGAAAAACATGATTCTGAGCATGCCATGATTCTGAGGATTTTAACAGGAATTTAAGCCAATGGTGGCAAAGGACTGAGTAAGAAGTGACAGAAAAACATAAATTAATTGAAAAGGCAGCTGGTCTTAAAGGACAGAAGATCATATTACTCTTCATTTGAAGTAAAGAAAGAAAATTCCCAATATTTCTGAATGAAGACATGAGAATGAGTTAAGGAATCTAGCCCTTCAAATAGTCAGACAATATATGACCCAAATGCCACACACACAAACAAAATCTAAAATTGAAAAATATTCCACATGGGAGCTTTTATTTGTGATATTTGATCTGAAACTTGACATCTCATCAAGTTGCAAATAATGGAGAAAACAAAGATCAGCTAAAGGAAATGTAGGCAGTTTGTGTGTGCTCTCTGAAATTCACCCAGAAAGCTCTATTTTATTGATAATTTGCATAAATCCCCCAGTGCAGTACCTGACACAGAGTGGGAGCTAAGCACGTCTTTGCTAGAAGAGAGGAAAAGAAAGAGAAAAGGAAAAATCATAGTTTAAGTTTTAGCTGAATCTATATACCTGAAGACCAAAGAAAAGTATCTGATTAAACATTCAGTAAGTATAAGGCATTAAAATATTTTCATCTACCTCACACCCTCCACTCTGCCCCAGAATAACCTATTAATTAGTAAGTGAAAATGCATACTTAATTTGAGACAGATGTCATTATGAAAAGTGCAAATTGGGAGGGATGCTGAAAATGGATGTCCACACCTGCATTCCTCCATCAGCAAACTCTGGGTGAGGAAGAGGAAATATGCTTATGCTGTTCAGCGGATGTCCTGCCCTCGTCTAAGAATGTGGCCGCGGGAACAGGACACGGGCCATAACTATTGAGTAGCCATGGCAGTCCAAGTGAAGGATGATCAATGACTTCAACTCAAATGCACGGTTTGATTGACAGAAGATAATTCTCATTCAATGGGAGATGTGAATTGGATTCATGATGTTAGAACGTGAGAAAAGAGTATGAGAAAGAATAGTCTCTTTGGTGAGTCCATCCTCTTAACTTGAGCCCCTTTGATAGTCCACACTACAGAGGTTTGCATTTTCAAGTGATATTTTCCAGTTTAAACTCTTTTGAGTGTTCTTTGTTGGTATTACGTAGTACGTTTTCTGAGAAAGAAGCTAGAAGGTACCATCTTTCCAGCAGGAGAGAGTAACTGAGCATTAGAAAGGTTTTCTGCCCAAAGCACAAAGCCTCGGATAAGTAACCTCACCCTTCACCTACGATAAATAAGCTATTGAAAATCAAGAAAAAAGGTAACAGTTGGAGTGAGTGAAATGCACACACAATGTTGTGGAAACCTCATTTGTGAGACCATGAGTCTTTCCCCTGTTTAGCCACAACGCCAAAGCCTACTCTATTTATACTTTTGTTTGGGGATTTTTCTCTACCGCAGGCTGAAGTGCTTTGCTCATGAGGCTGAAAAGCTGCCAGGGCTAGCCCATCTGCCTACCAAATAGAATGAGAGCGCTGGAGCACTCCCAGATGTGTGTCAGTAGAAAGTTTAATTTCTGGACACTCTGAGCCCTCGGTTCCTTTCTCCGCCTAGTAGAGACCACATTTGTATTTTCCAGAAATGCTTGTGTCTTCACCTAGTTTCGCCTTCTATAATCTTGGTCCCAGTCTCTGGAGGTCAGCGGGCTCAAGAGTGCAACCCCTCTCTCCATCAAATCCAAAGCAGTGAAATGAGTTCGATAAAAAGGTTTATGCCAAGTGAGAAATCACCATGTTACATTTGATTACATTTGTCTGACTTTGAACAATCTTAGGAGCCAGAGTAGTCGTTTCAGTCAAGTAATTTAGCTTAAATTGCTTAATTGAGAAATAAAATTTCATGGAATTCTCTAGATTAATTTGCACTTATACTTAAGAGCATCAACATTTATAATCAATTTAAAGAGGAAATAGTCCAAGAGCATTTTATAGTTTGCAGTGAAACCTAATTGGATTCATTTGGGCTGAAATAGGAAATATAGAGAGATCTGATATATTTTTAATTTCCCACATCTTAAGGGCAATAATGGACATTTAATCTTTGTGAGGCACTGTGTTTCAGACTTGAAATTGTGGATTTCAGAGATAAACTGGCTGATTTCCCCTTTTCTTACCTTTCAGGGAAGGCATTAGACTGGGCTAGATTGCAGCAGGCACTCACAGGCGAGGTTGGCTTACACATCCTGAGTAGGTGATGGATGACAAAGGAGGTGCCTAGGACCGGAAGGGGCCTGCTCTTGTCAGCCTCGGTATGTGCTGTCTAGCCAAGCCCTTCACTCTTGAAAGATGTTTTAAGTAAGAGTGTCAGGATTAGAACATCTAAGGAGATTCTGTCTGAGGTATAGAGAATAGATTTGATGGGGAATAGACAGGGAGAAAGGGGGAACATTTTTGAGCTCCTGTGTCTATCCTAGTCAGAGATCCTGAAATTCTTAATTAAGACAGAAGGATAGAAATGGAAGAGAAATGATATTCTAGAGATGATATGAAAAGGATTTGGTGATCTAGTGGGAGAAGATGGGGAGGGGGGGGAACAGAGAGAGATGAGGGTGTGGGAGAAAGCAAAGATGACTGACAGGTTTCTGCCTAGGGTGACAGCTAGTCCCCCATACATCCAAACATCCAACTTTGTCTGGAGCTGTACTGGTTAATCCTGCAGTAACATCCTTTTATTCTTAGTGTATCCCAGTTTGGCAGGTAAATATATATAAGGAGAAGGTGGGTTGAAGGGAGACTTTTGAACTATTATATTTGAGATGCCTGTGGTTCAATTATATTTATTTACTCACCTCCTTCAAAACTCCCTTGACCCTCTTAAATAATCCTTCAACCTTCCACCTTAACCCGGTTCCCTTACCTTACTCTACATTTTGTTTAATGGTAGCACTTAACACCTTCTATCCTACTGTATAATTAACTTATTTATTATGTTTATTGACCATTGTCTGTTTGTTATACACTATGATGGAAGCTCCTTGAAGATAAAGATCTTGGTCTCTATGTTCACTGATGTATTCCAAGTGCCCAAAATAATGCCTGTTATTTAGTAGGTGATCCATGAATATTTTTTGAATGAATAAGTGAGTGAGTTGAATAAGCTCAACAAATATGTATTCAGTGCCCAATGTTTTTTGAGCTCATGCATCTGTCCTAGTTAGAGATGGTCAATGGATTCCAGGATGTTCAAAGTGAACACACATGATTCTGAAGCTCAAGAGAGGGACTGGACTAGAGTTATAAAGTGTGTATTAGTTGTATGCAGTTCATGTTTGAGCTATGACATGATTAATACCACATAGTGAAATCACTTTAAATTTGATAAGAGGAGGACTTGGACTGAGGCTGGAGATGAACAATTAGGGGAATTTGGGGAAAGATAAATTTGGATGAAAACTGAGTAAAGTGGCCAATAAAACAAACAGAATCAAGAAAGGGTAGTTTAATGGAAACTGAAGGAGACTAAAAAGAATTTTTGTAAGGAGGGAGTTGTCAAAAGTATGAAATAAACAATATTATTCAAATAAATCCAGAATTACCATTAAATTTATTGAAAAGATGGTTGCTATGGAATGAATCGTGTGCCCCTAAGATTCTTATGCTGAAGCCCTAACTCCTAATGTGACTATATATAGAGATAGGCCTTCAAAGAGGTATTTGAGGTTAAATAAGATTGTAGGGTGGGGTGCTAACGCAATAGAACTGGAGTCCTTATGAAAATAGAGACACCAGGGTTTCACCCACACAAAGGAAAGGTCATGAGGACATAGAGAAAAGGCAGCCACCTGCAAGCCAAGAAGATCAGTCTCAGGAGAAACCAATTCTTGGTTTCTTGGACTTTTTTTTTTTTTCATTTTTATTGATTTCAGAGAGGAAGAGGGAAAGATAGAAACATCAATGATGAGGGAGAATCATTGATCTGCTACCTCCTGCAGGCCTCCTACTGGGGATCGAGCCCGCAACCCAGGCATGTGCCCTTGTTCAGAATCAAACCCAGGACCCTTCAGTCCACAGGCCAATGCTCTATCCACTGAGCCAAACTGGCTAGGTAGTTTCTTGGACTTTTAACCTCCAGAAATGACATAAAATAAATTTATGTTGTTTGAGGCAGCCAGTCTGTGGTAATTTGTTATGGAAACCTTACCAGACTAATACAATGGTCATAATTAACATTGGAATAATAACATTTTCAGAAGTAGTAACAGCTGGTACCACAGAGCAGAGGGATAGGAATTGAAATTAGGGGTGAGTATAACCCCTTTTACATGAAAGTGTAACTATGCAGGAAGAAAGAGCCAGGGAACAGGAGAGGCTGTGTTGAAACCCCAGGAGAGCATTATTGAAATGTGGTTACCATAAATTTCCAAGCGACAAGCTGATCACCTGCACACTATAATATGCATAATTATGCATATTGATTGCAGCATATTTCTTTGTTTTGTAACTGAAGGAAATCTTGGGAGAGTTTTTAATTTGAACCAGGCAGGAGAATCTTACAAGGACATTAGCGATAAAGCTGGCACTCTTTTGGTGAAATTTTGGGTCACTAAATCAGCTAGATTTCTCACTAATAATTATATCATGTTGATGCTATGTGCCAAGCTGTATAGTTTAAGGTTGTTGGAAGTCATCTCTCAAAAATGTTAATGCACTTGTATGTATATATTTTTTCTCAGAGTTTATCACTGACAATTTAAAGTCAGAACTGAGTTTTTCTTTCTAGAGAACACAGTTTACTCCTTTTCATAGAACTTCCCTGGATTAGCAGGTTATACTTTTTAAAGTGAGTTTGCGTTCATTGTTTCCTAATTCCTCTCTCGCTCTGGGAATTTGCTCCTGCAGTTAGTTACTCCACATCTTTCCTGCATCACCGACTTCCCATCATAATACAAATGCATTGTTAATCTCCAACACTAGCAACAATAATAAAACGTACCTTTTAACATTACCCAAGGGTTCAGTTCTTTGTCCTCTCAGATACACAAATCATCTCCAAGGTGACAACTCCTCAACCTCTTTGGGCTTCAGTCTGGTAAACGAAGACATTAAAAAATTAACAAAACAAAAAGTAAGCCATTAGCTTCTCATTACCATCTCTACCAATTCTTTTTTTAAAAAAGTATATTTTATTGGTTGTTGTTTTTTGTTTGTACAGAGAGGAAGGGAGAGGGATAGAGAGTTAGAAACATCAATGAGAGAGAAACATCGATCAGCTGCCTCCTGCACACCCCCTACTGGGGATGTGCCAGCAACCAAGGTATATGCCCTTGACCGGAATCGAACCTGGGACCTTGAGTCCCCAGGCTGACGCTCTATCCACTGAGCCAAACCGGTTAGGGCTCTACCAATTCTTACCATTAATATCCAACCTAGCAATAAGCAGCTTAATTCACCCACATGCTCACGACAGAACTTCTTTCTGGTTCCCGATCCATCACCAAAGCTGTGTTTGATCAATATCAATGTAAAAATTGACAGACAAACAAAAGACAAAACCAAACACACACAAAATCCATACATCTCAGAAAGACGGGCAAGGAAGCCAACAGTCTAGACTGCTTCCCAGTTTCTGAAGGGTTCTCTTGTTCTGTGTTGCCCACTGGTCCCTGCACAGCACTCCTCCCTCCATGTGAATTCAAAGAAAGATTTAAGCTTTGATTGCGGATTCCTTCCTGTTTTTGTCTTCAATTCCCTCCCTCTCCAGATGTCCGGAGTTGGTCCCCACAGATGACATGGACACACCACTTACCTGCGTTGAGCCTTCCCTGCCATTTAAAAATGCCCCAAGGGGTGAAACGTATTCTACATTAATAAGAAAGGCAGCCAGGCCTCTTGGGTCCCCTGGGATCACCACTGGAGGCTAAGCTGGGTCAGGCAGAGCTGCCTCCCACCCACTTCTCAGCCGCACCACCTGGTTCCGGGCTCCCCCCCACCCCCAATCTTCACAGCACCAGCAACGCGGGCCTCTGGCCGAGCCCACCAAGCTTGCTAGGTGCGTCCCCACACTTGTATGTGTGGCCAAGATCTTCCCTGCACATAGGGAAGGGCCCAGCTGCGCCAGGAGCGTTCCCCAAGCGCAAGTCCTCCCAGAGCACCCTGGACCGGGCGGTTCCCTGCCTGCCCAGCTGGGAGACATTGCAGTTTCTCTGCAAGAGGATCTGGGGCAGGCTTGGGGGAACTGGGACCTCCTGGGGCTATTGCCCTTGCCGCGGTTGCACTGCACCCCACTGGCTGAGAGTAGGAGTGCCCATGCATCATGAACACCACTGGCCATCGAGGAAGACTTGAGGTGGCTCTTGATGGTGAGGGGATGCGGGAGATTGTTCATGGGTACACGGGGTGCAGAAGATAATGGCTCAGCAGCAGGCTGGAAACTCATTTGGGTCTCTAGGTCTTCTCCGTGCTCTGTGGCAAGAGCACTACGAAGGGCTTGGGGATACAAAAGACTCCAAGATGTAAAAGTCCTGCCCCAACTACACACAGTTAGGATGCTGTCCCGGAGGAGAGAAGACTTTTCAATGTCTGTCACCCTGGAGGAGAGAAGACTCAGATTGTCGGGAAAGCGCGTTAGTCAGTGAGTCACAGCTGCTGTATTGATGTTCTACTGCTGCATAACAAATGACTGCGAACTAAGCTACTTAAAACAACGTCCTGCTATTAGCTTACCTTTGGGCTTAATTCCGTTCTGTGCTCAAGATATCATAAAGTCAAAATCAGGACTGAGCTGGGCTCCTGTCTGAAGGTTTGGGGGAAAGATCCACTTCTTAGCTCACTCAGGTCCTTGTTAGAATTTAGATTGTGGCTTACATCTCATGTCTGCCATTTGATTGTCACAATTTGCATATCCTCTGTAAGCTTAGGTTTCCTCATCTGTAAACTGGTAATGAAAATACCTGCCTGAGAACCAAGATGGCGGCATAGGTTAACGCCGGAGTTTGCTGCTTTGAACAACTACTTCAAAAGTGAAACCAAAATACGGAAGGGACATCACCCAGAACCACAGGAACGCTGGCTGAGTGGAAGTCCTACAACTAGGAGGAAAGAGAAACGCACACGGACACTCAGAGGAGGCGCAGTGCTGAAGTCAAATTCTGAGGTGCGGAGTGCGTGGAGCGGGCTGGCGGCGGAGGGCGGTTGTTGTTTTCAATCGGGAGGGAGTCGCAGACTCTGAGCACCAGATCCGGGCAAGTCTTTAGGGACCCAGACTCAGGCGGGAGAAGCGGGACTGTCTGGCTTCGGTCAGAGCCAGTGCAGCTTTCTCTCCGAGCTTTGCAGCGGGTGCTGGGACTCAGAGAGGCAGAGCCCCTTGGGACAGGACTGAGAGCCGCCATAACTGCTCTCTCCGGCCCACCCTGTTGATCCTGTGCAACCCGCCCCGCCCAAGCCCAGCGCAGAACCATTTGCCGGATAGCCTCAGGCAAAGGCTAGATTAGCACCTCCCCAGAGGACAGAAGTTCTCTCACTGCTGACACAGCTGATTCTCATAGCGACTTGGCCTGGAGGTCAAACCCTCCCTGGAATTAGCTACAACAATCAAGATTTATCTATAAGACTGCGAACAAAGACCACTAGGGGGTGCACCAAGGAAGCATAACAAAATGCGGAGACAAAGAAACAGGACAAAATTGTCAATGGAAGAAATAGAGTTCAGAACCACACTTTTAAGGTCTCTCAAGAACTGTTTAGAAGCTGCCGATAAACTTAATGAGATCTACAAGAAAACTAATAAGACCCTCGATCTTATATTGGGGAACCAACTAGAAATTAAGCATACACGGACTGAAACAACAAATATTATACAGGCGCCCGACAGCAGACCAGAGGAGCGCAAGAATCAAGTCAATGATTTGAAATGCGAGGAAGCAAAAAACATCCAACCGGAAAAGCAAAATGAAAAAAGAATCCAAAAATGCGAGGATAGTGTAAGGAGCCTCTGGGACAGCTTCAAGCGTACCAACATCAGAATTATAGGGGTGCCAGAAGATGAGAGAGAGCAAGATATTGAAAACCTATTTGAAGAAATAATGACAGAAAACTTCCCCCACCTGGTGAAAGAAATGGACTTACAGGTCCAAGAAGCGCGGAGAACCCCAAACAAAAGGAATCCAAAGAGGACCACACCAAGACACATCATAATTAAAATGCCAAGAGCAAAAGATAAAGAGAGAATCTTAAAAACAGCAAGAGAAAGACACCGAGTTACCTACAAGGGAATACCCATATGACTGTCAGCTGATTTCTCAACAGAAACTTTGCAGGCCAGAAGGGAGTGGCAAGAAATATTCAAAGTGATGAATACCAAGAACCTACAACCAAGATTACTTTATCCAGCAAAGCTATCATTCAGAATTGAAGGTCAGATAAAGAGCTTCACAGATAAGGAAAAGCTAAAGGAGTTCATCACCACCAAACCAGGATTATATGAAATGCTGAAAGGTATCCTTTAAGAAGAGGAAGAGGAAGAAAAAGGTAAAGATACAAATTATGAACAACAAATATGCATCTATCAACAAGTGAATCTAAGAATCAAGTGAATAAATAATCTGATGAACAGAATGAACTGTTGATTATAATAGAATCAGGGACATAGAAAGGGAATGGACTGACTATTCTTGTGGGGGAAAGGGGTGTGGGAGATGTGGGAAGAGACTGGACAAAAATCATGCACCTATGGACGAGGACAGTGGGTGGGGAGTGAGGGCGGAGGGTGGGGCGGGAACTGGGAGGAGGGGAGTTATGGGGGGGAAAAAAAGAGGAACAAATGTAATAATCTGAACAATAAAGATTTAATTAAAAAAAAAAAAAAGAAAATACCTGCCTCATGTAGAGTTATTGGGAGGATCAATAAATATACCTACATATTTAACACACTGTCTTGTTCTTAATAAAAGCTCAATAAATGGCAGCTCTGGTTGTCCCTATTATTATGTTATTGAAGAAGAAAGATGGACGGGGAATGGAGGGTGAGTCCCAGCAGAGAAGTCATAAGCCTCAAAATAGAAGTATTAGTGAGTTGTCTTTAATGCACTTTCTTTGTGAGATCTGCAGCCTCAGACCTCTATAAAACTGTGACATCATGTTGTTCCTCCACAAATTCTATATTTTTATTTCTCTTTCTTTTTCTCCTTTCACAATTCATGACTAATTATGGCCACAGCTTTGTTCACATATGTTAATTCATTCATTCTTTTATTCATCAATCACTCATTCATTCGAAAAATACTTACCTGTGAATCTGCTTTGTGCCAGATACTGATCTAGGTGCTGAGGGTATAATAGTTAATACAGGCACATCACACCTTGTTGGAGAGCACAGTCTGGAGACCGAATAAAGGCTGTTATGAACGGTAATTGTATGTGCCTCCTCTTGTCACAAGTAGCAGTGACCCAATGAGCTATTTCACACAAAGGTCTTAATGAATCCTTCTAGTATTATTTATGACTAATGAAAAACTCCTAAAGAGGTGAAAGCTTAATCCAAATAAATGAATCTCTAATGACAGAAGTTCACTTAATGTGGCACTAAGAATAAAAAAGATACTTAAATCAAAGGCTCTGCATACAACCCCTTAAATTCCACCACCTTGTTAACTCCTGTTCTACTGGGAAGTAAGGCTTTGACATTCTTTGCACATGGGAACTATTAACCAGGAAGTGCTTCCCAGCCCCATGCACCAAAGTGACATACTTTCTTCTTACATATAAACTCAAGACAACTGGAATCTGTTTTATATTTTAAATTATTTTTAAAATATATTTTTTATTGAATTGAGAGAGAGAGAGGGAGAGAGAGTGATAGAAACATCAATGATGAGAGAGAATCATTGATGGGCTGCCTCCTGCACGCTCCCTACAGGGGATCAAGCCTGCAACCCAGGCATGTGCCCTGACAGGGAATCAAACCATGACCTCCTGGTTCATAGATCGACACTCAACCACTGAGCCACACCAGCCAGGCTGTTTTATATTTTAAAGATGAAACAGCCTTCTTGACTAAATGAGCAAAGAAGGTTCCATAATTGGAACTCTAAGTTGAGACACTGAAACATGGAAATTTAATTGAATTACAAAATGGAATGTGATCATGCAAGATGAATGGAATTAAGTGTAACTGGTCCTCAAAACTTGCTGCACATTAGAATGACCTGGGACCTCTTTAAATTCCAGTGTTCATGCTCCATCCTAGACCAGCTAAGTAAGCATGCTTGGAATTTGGACCTTTTTTTTCCATTTAAATCTCCCAGGAGAGTCTATTATACAGCCAAGGTTGAGACCACTGAAGCAGAGGAGGGGAACTGCAGAGATTTAAGATGCACCCTGAAGGTTTGGCCAGATTTTGATAGATGGAAAGAATTAAGAATGGCAGCCTGGCAAGAGACTAGTGTGAGAATAAATGGTCAGACTTGAGAATGGGGCTGAGGGCACCCTTCAGCCTCCAACCAGTAAGAAGCCAGGACCCTCAGCCCTACAGTCTCAATGAAATGAATTCTGCCAACAATCTGAGTGAGTGTGGAAATGAGTGATTTCCCAGTCAAGCCTTCAGATGAGAACTCAGTCTGGCTGTCACTTTGATCGCAGCCTTATGAGGCCTTAAACAAAAGAGCCAGATAAAAAGTGCCCCAAATTCTGAGCCAGGGAAACTGTGAGGTAAATATGTGTGCTGTTTTAAGCTACAAGATTTGTGGTCATTTGTTGCTCAGTAACAGACAACTGCTATACCTACCCGGAAGTACAAATCAAAATGCTGCTAAAGATGAGTCAGGCAGGTTCCAGGTGTAAGTTGTGACATTCCATCTCATCTGTAGCATTTGTTCTGTAGTGGGGGCTTCTGGCTTTCAGTCATTCATTTACGGAAGGTTCAGTGTGTAGAGTTATCACTTTGACTCATAAAAGCCCCTTCCAGCTGAAAAACAAGTTGGATTCAGGAAATTTGAGGACACCTTTAAAGATTTAACATAGTTCACTTCATTAAAGAAAAACAGGTCAGTGCAATTCTCCATTTGTTCACCAGCATGATACAGAGAGTAGTTTCACCATGTGGATGCTGGTTATTGTAGGTACTTTAATCAATATGAGAAGGGATGACCAGTTCTTGTTTTTTGAAGGCAAATTTAGGATACTACAGGCTCAATGCAAAAAGTTCGTGCGAGGGGCTTGGCCTCGCAGCCCCCTTGCTGCCTTGGCCCTCGCAGGCCCTGGCTTCGTCTGGAAGGTTGTCCAGATGGTCGTTCTGCTGTTTGGTCTAATTAGCATATTAGCTCTTTATTATTTAGTATATTAATCACCTACAAACAAGTGAAAATGCTAGCTAGTCAACTGAAAATAGTGTCTATCTATCATCTATCTATCTATCTATCTATCTATCTATCTATCTATCTATCTATCATCTATCTATCCATCCTGATTAAACTCTTCTAAATTCTGTTTCCCACCTTTTAAATAAAGAAAAAAGAGAGTCCTTGTATACACACACATATTTTAAAAATGACACTGAGTCCAGCTGAAACTGGAAGTAAGTGGCAGTCCTGGGTGATAAATGAAATTGCTTAATACAAATCAAATATGGGGTATAAAAAAGAAAGCTCTTGTAAAACTCTTCAAATGCAAAATGGTATGATTCCTTCATCCAGTATTCTCTGTGCAGAGCACTTGGGGAACATTAACTTTTTTCAATTACTGCTTTGTAGGAGAGTCCAGAATTGAATATAATTTATAACCAATGAAAACAAGAGATATTGTGATTTATAATTATGCCTGCAATGATGATGATATAGTTAGCAATAATAGTTTATGTTTGTGTATAGTTTTATAAGGGTGTTCATGTTAATAATCTTAAGCAATATAAGACTGAGATAATTTGTTCTCCACTTGACATTTGGAGAGAGGGAGAGTAAAAGAGGGAGAGAGAGAACAAAACCAAGATGAGAGTGGAGATTTTATACTTTCTTCCCTGAGGACTTATCTTTATCCTGCCCCATTTAACTAACACATACAAATGTAGAGACACAACTTTTGTCTACCCAAGAATACCAAGGCAAAGGAAGAGATTCATCAGACTTTGTTGGAGAAAAATCCTGATTCTTTATAACATTCCTCCTTCCATGAATGTAAGTTTTGAATCTTTGAACACTAGAATTCATTCTTTGAGGAAGAAACCAGAGCCAGGAAAGGTTGCATGTCTTATCCAATAAGAGTTAAGTTGACCGATAGTAGCAGCTATCTATCATTCCTTCAGATCTTACCCTGTTCCAGCCACTCTTAACATATCATTAATGCTTCCAAGAAATGTTATGCATGTGAGGAAACTAAGGCTGAGAGAATTTAAGGTATTTGCTCATATCTGGACAAATACCGTATGTGACATGAGGGATTCATATCCAGGTCTCCTTCATTCTTAAGCCCATGCTTTTTCCATTAAAATAAGCCTCTACTTGAGAATTCAGTTCTCTCTATTCTCAGCTATGGCAACTTTCTTATCAATGAGGCTGAGCGTAGAGTTCTGCATTAGAGATGAAATCAAAATTGGTCTTTATCTTGTGAGGATTTATCCAGAGACTGTTTCTCTTCCACAAATAGAGTTCAGGCTTATGAGAACCTACAAGAACAACTGCTCTTTCATGGATGAGTTTTCTTCTGTGTGTGTGTGTGTGTGTGTGTGTGTGTGTGTGTGTGTCCACGCACAGGCACACATATGTTCCTACTATTATAGATGCTATAAGAGGTGGATGCTCTCTCTAATGTTTCTGCATAGTTGTGCATATGTGTGTGTATATATGTATGTATATCCTATATAATAAAAGCTTTATATGCTAAGTGTCCAGTTGTCTGGTCATCCATTCAACCAATCAAAACATAATATGCTAATGATATGCAAAGGCCACTCAACTGCTCACTATGACATGCACTGACAAAAAGGGGGCAGATACTCTGACTGGTAGGTTAGCTTGTTGCTGGGGTCTAGCCAATCGGGACTGAGAGAGATGGGCTGGACACACCCTGGAGCCCTACCTGACTGGCCAACCTCCTGTGTCCCTCCCAGGCCCTGATTGTGCACTGGTGGGGTCCCTCAGCCTGGCCTGCACCCTCTCACAATCCAGGACCCCTCAGGGGATGTCGGAGAGCTGGTTTTGGCCCAATCCCTCAGGCCAGGCCAAGGGACCCCACTGGTGCACAAATTTGTGCACCGGGCCTCTAGTGTGTATAGATAGATAGGTAGATAGATAGATAGATAGATAGATAGATAGATAGATAGATATTTTTATCTGAAGTGTAAATTTCATTATTTCTAGATGCAGGCTTTCCTTAGCATGTAGTAAAGATGCCTGTTGGAAAGTCCACAGTGACTGGACCACAATAAGGCATGTCAATATGGCTAGACTATGCTTCCTAAGGGCATCAGTCTGGCATCATGGAGCCTGAGCCTCCTTGCTGTTTCCCCTCAGGAAAGGTAACGGAAGTTCACAGGCACAGAAGGACCCTATTATAGATACCAGACTTTGGGAGGAGCCAGGGGTACAATGTGCTGCAGTGAGTATTTACATGACAAATGGCAGGCTTTTCTTGGAGTTTTAAGAACAGAAGGTGCAGACCGACACAGTAGTCTCTCAGACATGCTTTAATGAGCCAGGGCCGTTGGGTGGCTGGCTGCTCAGTAACAGGATGTGTGTGCAGAGAGAATAGAAGCAAAGGATGCGCAGGCTCCGCTTGGGCAGGTGTCTCCACAGGGAAGAAAACGCGAGTCATGACACTTGAGCTAAGTTGATGCTGCTGCCATCACCCTTGGAAAGCAATTTGTGGGCAGAGATCTAGGTTGTTTATAAAAATGACATGAGCAGCAGCTTCAAGCTCAGGAGGCTTCGTGGGGATAGATAAAGAGGAGGATTACAAAGGCTAAAGCTTTTGTTTAAAGAGAGATTACAAAGCATTTAGTTCAGATCGAGTCGGCCTGAAGCTTAACTGCTAAAATGTGCCCCTTTTCTCTGTTCTGTGATGAGTTTTGCTGTTAAACCTAGTGCTCAAACCTGAAGATGAAGACAAGGCTTTCTTTAGAATAACTGCAGATGAGATTGTTGCTCTTTTTCCCTTCTGTTAATATGACTTCAGGAAACATGAGGATTAGAAGAGATTCTAATCAACTGCCTGACATTACTTGTTCTAGTAACAAGGGCAAATATGTTTTTTTCAATGCTTGAACACAAAAAGGAAAGTATGCGGCAGAAGTAACTGCAACAAGGTTAACACCTACGGAGGTTTTCATAATGTTCCTGGTTTCTGTTCAGAAATTGTCCAAAGTATAGACTGACCATGCTGAGAGAGTAAAAAATATAGGTTTAAGAACATTCAATCTATTTTCCCCTCTGAGACTGAATTGGATTGCCTGCATGGCTGATCCAGTGACTGTGAAAGCCTACACATTCAGCAGGTGACTTTAAAAAATGAATTGACCAAAAACTCAGCCAATTTGTCAACTATTTCTAGAATTGGCCTTTGTTCAGCTAGGTATCATTCCTGATCTCCCCTGTGTCAAAGAGATTTTTTGCTTCAATGAAACGTTCTCTCTCTTTGATAATTAAAACATAAAGAAAAATGATAGAATTCTAAAGAAGCCGTGTACAAAATTAGATGCATGTGACTTATTAATTCAGTCATTAATACAACATTGAGCCCGGCTGGTATGGCTCAGCAGTTGAGTGTAGACCCAGGAACCAAGAGGTCGCTGGTTCAGTGCCAAGTCAGGGCATATGCCCAGGTTGCAGGCTTGCTCCCCAACTGGGGGACGTGCAGGAGGTAGCCAATCAATGACTTCCTCTCTCATCATTATTTTTATCTCTCTATCCCTCTCCCTTCCTCTTTCTCTAAAAAATCAATAAAAATATATCTTAAAAAATACAACACTGATTCATGGAATACCTAGTAGATGCCTGGCTCTATTCTGAGCACTGGAAATCCAGTGACAAATAGGACAAATTCCCTGCATTTAAGTTACAGTAAGAGAGACAGAAACTACATGTAAACAAGTATATTTAATAATATATTTTCAGATTGTGGTATCACTGAGAAATCAAAGGAGATAGAGCACAGGTAATGGAAAGGCTATTTGAGAATGAATGCCAGGGTAGGCTTTTCTGAGGAGATAATATCTGAGCAGAGACCTGAAGACATATGTAGGAACAGGCTGTGTGAAGATATAACAAAACAGTGTTCAACAGAGAGGGAATAGCGTAGGAAGGGAATAGCAGGTGTAAAGTTCTCAAAACAGAAACTATCTTGGAGTGTTGTAGAAACATCTAGGAGGCCCATGTGGCTGAAGTGGAGAAGGTGAAGAGGAGCATAGTAGGAGTTAAGGCTGAAGAGTAGCAGAGGCCAAATTATATAGGCCAAGGGAGTCCATGGTAAGGAGGGAGGCTTTATTCTAATATGATGAGAGGCAGTGAAAGAGAATTGCAAGAAAGTGACATAATCTGATGTGTGGTTTTAAAGAGCTCTGTAGAGCCCTAGCCAGTTTGGCTCAGTGGACAGAGCGTCGGCCTGCGGACTGAAGGGTCTGAGGTTTGATTCTGGTCAAGGGCACATGCCTGGGTTGCAGGCTCAATACCCCAGTAGGGAGTGTGCAGGAGGCATCCAATCAATGATTCTCTCTCATCATTGATATTTCTATCTCTGTCCCTCTCCCTCTCTGAAATCAATAAAAATATATTTAAAAAAATAAAATAAAGAGCTCTGTATAGAATAATCTATAGTGTGGCAAGGGTAGAAGCAAGTAGACCGGTTGTGAGTCAATTTCTGAAGTCCATGAAGAAGATGATATCTCAGAGGAGTGTGATATTTGAAGAAGTGAACAGAAGTAATGGGACTTGATTATACATTGAGAGCAAACCCAACAGAACTTTCGGATGGATTAGATGTGGGGAAGTTGGGGTGGAAAAAAGATTGGAAAGAATAGAGCCATCTAGAATTTTGCTGTGCACAACCTTCATCTGTGCACAGCCCCAACTGAGCTTTAGCAAGTGGATGATTGTTGGTGGCTTCAATGAGGAAGATAGCGAAGGAGCAGACTTTTGGTGTGTGTGTGTGTGTGTGTGTGTGTGTGTGTGTGTGTGTGTGGTATCACTGGATGGGGGTCAAGGTGGGAATATAGAGTTTTGAGATGAACATGTTATGTTTTATATACCTCTGAACTACTACTATTACTACTGACTACTCAGTTAGGGACAAGTCTGGTCAGAGAGAGGTCTGGATGGGAAATAAAAATTGGGGACTATCATGTAAATGCTATAGGAGATCATGGTAATGGAAGATCACTGGGGGACTGACAACAGTGTCCAGGGCCAAGAATGAGCAGGACAAGTGTAGAGCAGAAAAGTGTAGAGCAAATGAAACTGGCAAATAAAACTGAAGTAAAGCCATTTATGAAATAAATTTCATAGAGAATAAAGTGAAGAGAGTAGTTTAGATCTTGCTGAATGGTTGACTACTATATGGACATTGAATTAACTGATGAATCTAGTGAGATCAAGGTGTTAGTAACATTGATAAAATTTGATTATTGAGGAAACAAGCCAGATTGTAGAGTTAAAAAATGGAAAGTAGGAAAGTTGAAATATTGTAGATAAAACAGTCAATGGTTTTCTCTAAAGACAGAAGAATAAATTGACAATAGCTGGAAGGAGATACAGGACCAAGAGATTTTTTTACAACATATATATATTTCTTTTGTTGACTGTCACAAACTATTAGAAAAGTATTACTTAAATTGAGTCCAAATGAATCTTTGGTATTTTCAGGTCTCATTTTAGAGTTCATATTTCTTGTTAAAATGTCAATTGTTTATTTCTTTCTCTAACTCCTCAGAACTTCTTGAAGCCTTGTTCTACTAAAAATGTGCTCATCAATAACATGAAAATACCAGGTTATGATTCTGTAATTGTTAATTTCTGACATACCCTTCCCCAGCTTATCAGTCTCTTTGCTTTCTGTTTTAGAAAGAAGACAAACTAATTTAATTCCACAAATACCATATTTTTCTGTGTATAAGATGCTATTTTTTTCTAAAATCATTAGACTGAAAATCGAGGGGTGTCTTATACCCAGAAGTCAACAGAGGAGGGAGCTGCATGGGTGCATAGCTGCCCATACCTTGTCAAACAGGCTTCCTCCAATCACGAGCCTTATTGTTACTGACATCAGCTTATGCCATAATTGGAGATGGAGGTGGAGAGAGTGCAGATGCAACAGGAACTGGAGCATTCTGAGCTCATAAAGATGTCAAAAAATAAAAAGATAAATACCGGTAAGCGATTGTCTTACTCTGCAAAATTCAAACTGAATGTAATCAGCTATGCAAAAAAGCATGGAAATATAGCTGCAGAGAGATAATTTGGACCTCCTCCCATTGAGTGTATGATCAGACAGTGGAGAAAACAGGAAGAACAACTCATTAAGATGCCAAAAAAAGAAGAAGGCCTTAAGAGGAAAGCCTGCAAAATGTTTAAAATATTGATTTCTTAATTTTGGGTTGGAAAAGTGGGGGGTGTCATTTACATGGGGGTGTCTTATACATGGAAAAATATGGTAGTTATTGAGCTTCGATTCCCAGTACAGCAATAGGCACTAAGGATAGAGTATAAATCTCATTCTCAACCTTTAAGGACTTGCTGGTCTAGTGCAGGTAGAAGATAATAAATCAAGAAGGGTGAGATAACTCCAAATGGTCACAATACAGTCTAAAGTAGCTACCAAAATGAGGTATTATGAAGGTCCAAAGTGCTAAGAGGATTCAAAGGAGTGATGTTAGGGATTCGGAATGGAAGGTATGATTCTGTGCAGACCACACACAGTGCAGTATAGATTTTAATGTATAAGAATGAGAATGAGAATGAGAATGAGAATGAGAATGAGAATGAGAATGCGAATGAGAATGAGAATGCGAATGCGAATGAGAATGCGAATGCGAATGAGAATGCGAATGCGAATGAGAATGCGAATGCGAATGAAAATGTGAATGCGAATGAGAATGAGAATGAGAATGAGAATGTGAATGTGAATGCGAATGCGAATGCGAATGAGAATGAGAATGAGAATAAGGAGGAGAAGGAGAAGGAGGAGGAGGAAGAGAAGGAGGAGGAGGAGGAGAAGAAAGGCAATTTCATTTGAGCGTGTACAATTTTATTAGTTACTGCTGACATGTCTATGGACACATAACCAGAAGGGCACTTCATTCATATCCATATCTGGTTTCTTGCATTAATGATTCAAATAATTAATTATCTAATAATAATAATGAGAAGTTTTGACAAAAGAAGCAATTTTTATGGTTTGTTTGGTTCTTCAGAGGAATAAAGGCAGTTTTGGAAAACCTCTCTTGAATTTAAAGAATAAAACAAACACACAGGAGGGAAAATATCACCAAGGATTAAGAAAGCTCATGTGTCAGGATCAGAATAGGAAACATGAAGAGGCTTAGCAAAATGAATGAAAGAGCAGTTTCTTCTTTTCTGCCCCTGAAAATACACTTAAAAACTGAATCACAAGTTGAGGGGTAAAATGTAGGCCATTGTATAATCAGGAGAGGTAGAAAAAAATAGCAGCAAATAGGATTTTAGTTTGGTTTTTAGAGGTTTAAATAAGGCTGATGCCGGGAACATGATGAAATATATTTCCCAAAGGAAAAATATTTTGGCAGAAAATCAGAATCAGCCTAGAAATAAATTTTGGAAAGAATATAGCAGATGTATTCATTCATTGATTTATTCTCTAAACATACTTTGAATGACTATTATAGACCAGACACTGAGAGGGAGGCATGGGTAGAAACAATGACAAGCCAGTGAGGTCTCCCTCAAGAATATTCTATGGGTGACTCACAAGGAAACAAAAACAGCCAATAAACATGGTGACATGTATTGTGAAACTATGTATGGGCCACTAAGGAAGTGTGGAGAAAAGAATTCTTTATCTGTCTGGGCTGTCTGGAAAGGTTTCCCAAAGGAGAAACCATCTTGAACTGGGATGTGCGGGATGAATAGAAATTGGCCAAAAGGGGAAAGTGGGGATAAATATTTAAGGCAGGGGAAAAAATAAGAAACAAATCATCAGTAATAGTGTTGCTGATAAGATTCACTCTTGGATGCTAAAACCAGTGGGTAAATGCTTTAGAACAAACTAGACTTACACAGTCTCAAAGTGCTCCCACAAAACATGGATTAACTATAAAGGCAAAGATAGCAATTTTATAGTAGAAAAATCCAGCAGCAACCACCTTCTAATAGTTGAAGGTAAACATCACCAGTAATAAGACAAATCAAAATCATGAACCACCTGATATGATTCACTGAGAACACACCAAAGAACTTGTATGGCATATATGTATAACCTATAGACACAGACAAGGGGGTTAAGGGCAGGCTAGATGAGGTCAATGGGGGCGGGGGGAAGGTAGACATATGTAATACTTTCAACAATAAAGATTAAAAATAAAACATTAAGGGGAATTCAGGAAATATGAGAGAAAGTTTAGACAGAAAGCTTTTCAGCAAAGTCCTTTTATTTTCTACTCACAATGACATTAATAATCAAATATTATTCATGTTGATTTCTCAGCTTGGTGTGAATGAGTTTCTTTGCCTTTAATTGTTCAAGTGTCAAGAATACAGATTCAAGATCTGTTTCAGGAGGAGGAAGAAACAAAGAGAGTCTTATGAAGTCAAGCTTGTGTCTCATCTTGAGGGACCCATCCTTTGTTACCCAAGACCATTACCAGACATAATAACTTGTTACATTATCCCCTTTCTCATTTGAATATAAGAGGTGGGCTGTCTCTTTTCTGCTACCTAGGTTTTATAAAGTAGCAAGCAGGCATAGTTCTTGGGAGGTTTAAGATATAAACCAAAAGAAAATGTTAAGTTCACCTTCTCATTCCCTGGTTGTAAATCATGCACTGGAGTGTGCCATGCTGTTCTAGTGATAGTATCGTCAGTCCCTTGTATTCACAAATGAAAGAAGCACTGGCGCATAAAAAGTGGTCAAGCAGAGCTGCTCATGGGACATGTGATACAAACTCACCTACTTCATAATTTTGTCCTGAGTGAGCCCTGAGTTCACAGCAGAGTCCTAACAGCAATATGAGTGGGCTCTCTCCCTCAGTTCTGCTACTGAGGATGGCAGAATAATAGAGCCAACATCACTTGATGCACTGCCTCTCCACCAATGGTATGAGTGGCTGCAGTTGGGATGCAGAGATTGACTATGGGGGTTGGTGGGATTTTATAACAATTACCAAAAACTAATTTTCATTCAATCTCCATTAACTATGATGTGCTATATATTAAAAGTATTACTTACCAGGGATAATTTATTCATGACCTTTGGAATATGAGGGATTATCTTGTCATGTATTATCATACAAAATCCTCTTTCTTCATTATCTAATAGCAAGCAATTTTAATAGGCCTCTGAAGTTCTATTTGAAATATTCAACCTAATACCAAATGCCTGCAAACACACACCTTGTGCAGAGGAAATGAGCTGCTTTTCTTTTTTCCTTGAAGATCCTGGCTTTAGATAAATAAACTACTAGGTGATGTGAAATGTTGAAAGCTATATTTGGGTTTCAACCCCTTCATTTTGAAGCAGAGTTCAAGTTAAGAGGATAGTTGGTTGTCCTAAGTTCATGGGCAAAGCAGAGGCAAAGCTTTGATTCACAGTGAGTTTCTTGCATACTCTGTCCATAACTCTGTCCTGCACATTGACTTAGTGAGAACAGGGGTTTAAAAGCAACTACTGTCTCACAAACCAAGATAGGAAAACCCACACAAGGGTGAGAGGAGGTAGTTCATAACATCTACAATGACTCGTGCTGTCATCTAATACTGTGCTGCTAGGAGGTGAAGTATTTGGTTCTGTGGAGAATAAAAGAGGTCTCTCTGGATTCTAACATAGGCCATCTTACATGTGTGTGGTTAAGGAAGTGTTTATTCTTTCAACAAATATTGTTTAAATACCTACAGTGTGCCTACCACCTACAGAAATAAAGGTAGCTGTTTTCTAGAGATCTTGGGGCTGGGGTGGGGAACTCCATTTCCTACCTTCAGGTTTCTATGAGAAAAGACTTCACTTGTTGTCTCTCCACCCTACACACTCACATCTTCCCAGGTTGGGCATGATCTACCTCATTGGAACATTTCAAAGAAGAACTTGGCATAACTCAGCTCCTTATTCTTTTCCGTCTCTTTGGAACCTATCTGGTCAGCTCTTGGTCTTGTGTTACGCTTAACAATAAAAGTTTTGCTCTAATGGGTCGGGGTCGGGGGGGGGGGGCAGCATGTGATTTCCTCTTGATGCTTGTGATCAGAACTATGGATCCAATATGAAGGCTCAGTATAATGAAACCCAATTTGCCTCAAACCCATGTGAAGTTTTCTATTAGATTTATTAATAATAAAGGTGGCTGACATCAGGTGAAGGAGGGCTAGGTCAACTTCTCTCTGACTCAGGTTTCTCTTGTAGAAAAGATAATTCTATCTGTCCCAATTGCCTCACAGGCTCTATATCACTCTGGCCTCTACCTCTGTCCCCTCCCCTATCACATTAATGTACTTCAAATTGGTTCCGTATTAGTTAACTATTAAGCTCTTTCTGTGTTTTACTGTATTTGAAGAGCACATGTCAGAGATTTTGGTGCTGACAAGGCCCCCAAGTATAAGTTTTAGAAGCTTCAGTTATAGGATGTTAGTCCCACAGAAACCCAGGTAGGGACAGGGAGAAACTTTCTCTTGGGGTAACTCTCATAGGTCTAATCATTTCCATAGCAGGGGCTTTGTTAACAGACACTGAGGCATTGGAACAAGAGTGCCTGGCAGCATGAGCGTGAAATATGCTTGTAGAAAGAGCCATTCTCAATGGAGGATGGCCAGGGACATGGGAATCAAAGGAGAAATGGAAATTAGGAAAGTTTAAATACACTGAGTGGGGAAAAGTAGACTTCATGTTGGATTGCTACCATTGCAAATTTCTAAACCTTAGAAGACTCTATATATCAAATGGAACTTTCTGGGATCCCTCTCAGGTGTGATCAAAGTCCAGTGCCCAAATTAACCTTTGTTTAAAAGAAAAATCTCTCAATTGAGTTTAAATTTATAGTTGATGGTCTCCTTAAGCAGGCATTGTCTACACATCCTTTGGAGCTCAAATAAAAAATTTCCCCATATACCTACTTCTTTCAAATATTGAATCTTTGCTATATTCTTTGGCAGCCCTAACTTTTAGGCTTCTTTGACTAAGATTAGGGCTTGAGGACTGGGAATTCCCTTTCTTTCTTTCTTTCTAGGTTTGCAGCAGGACTAGTATAATCTCTTAAATTCTAATATGTCTTTGAACTCTCTAGAAAGTGAGGTACATGCTGGAGTTAAAGTAGAACTAATACAACTCCAAAGAAACTGCCTGATGGACACAGGCTGTGACTTCTAAAGGACCAAACTCTATTCCGGCATTGAGAAAACAGCTTCAACTAAACTCAGCAGAATACAAAAAGGACTTAATTTTCATACCCAAGGACAAGAAATTTGATTTTGGACTTTAATTACTTTGAATTTTTATGTATTAAACCATGAATTTTCAAGGAGTTCTAGTCTATGGACTTATTTTCTCCTAAGGAATTTGATCCTGGAAGGGAGTTTATATTTAGGTATTAAGAGTTTTCTTATTGGGTTAATTTTGTTTCCTGGCAATGTGCTTAAACAGAATGCAGGATTGGGAAAATAGGCAGGTAAATTTAAGTTGGCTACGGTGGCCTGAGAATTAGTTTAATTAATGGTATATTTTAGTGGGGAATCAGCTTCACTGTCATCAGCAGCCTGAGGAGGGTCCTCAGTGGAGGAGTGATTGGTATGGGGGAGATCTTTATGGAGGTAAAATTAAATAACCCTAATGGGTTGACAATCTCCTCCCCCAAGGAGAAAACCATATCATTTTGACCATATATTCACGGTTAAGCCAAATAGGTTAAGGGGACTAATGTCGTGGGAATATTGATTGGGAAACATCCTTTATTCTAATGGTTTATGTTTCCAAGGGAAGTGACATCAATCAGTGTAACCTCTTGGTTTCTCTCTCCAAGGCAGATGGACTGAATGATCAGAATGGTGGGCTAGGGAGAGGAACTGGGGTGCTCAGGTCCTTCTTGATCTCTTTTGGGGATTTCTTTGCCTTAAGAGAACATGTGTTCTTCTCTGCTCTTGGAAATTTTTTATTTTGGCTCCAAAGGATGTCTAAACAATGCCTGCTTCAGAAGACCATGAACTGTAAATGTAAACACTCAGCTCAGCTTAGTGTTTGAGGCTTCTCTTTGGGGAGGCTTACAGTATTCTCATGCTATTCAAGATTGGGGTGCAGTATTATGAAATATATTGTTGCTTTTCATTTAAACCACAATCTCTGTCACCTCTATAATTGAAAGAGTTGACATTTTGCTCTCTCTCTGACTTGTTGTGCACACTGGAAAAAATTTCTATTTAAGCTAGATGAACTTTGTCAAACTACTTAACCTCTCTCAGTTTCCCCATGTGTAAAATGGGATAACACCTGTGCCTATTTTTACAGAATCATTATAGATTAAAGAGTTAATGGAGACTGCTTAGGAAAATGTTATGTCAGTGTTTGCTATTAACCCTTTATCTTAGTTATCAATTTGTACAAAATTTGGAGAATGGGAATGAGAGATGCTTTTTATTGGGTCTCCTATGAAGTCTAACAATTGGTACGAAGTACACACACAATGATGTCATGGTCCTGGCATCAGTCTAACGGTAGAAACAGACAAGCAAATCAATCATTGTAGTACAGCATGTGATATGTTATAAAAAAAAAGACATGTTCGATGCTTTGTGGGAACTCAAAGATGGAGACAACTGACAATTCAAACGTTACTACAGCTGTACCCAAGAAAAAAATGTGAATTGAAGCCCAGTATTTATCCCCAGAGTTAAACATTCATTTTAGTGCTCTCCTTCCCCATTTTTCTGCCACACAGTGATCTATGCTCTGTCACCACTTCTTGGCTGTCCTCCTGGAGTTCCAGATTCAATCGCAGGTTGGCACAACAGCTGAGGCACACATCCATGATGAGCTGCCAAACCGCCAGCTGAGGGCTGAAAACATCACTGGCTATGTAACAAGGTGGAAAAAATTGAGCTTATTAGAAAAGAAAGGACATTGTACAGCAGATGAGGATTGTGGTTCCAAGTAGTGGAAGCTATCTCAAAATGATTAAGCAGAAAAGGAATTTATTAAAAAGATATTGAGCAGATCACAGGATAATTGAAAGCAAGGAGATGCTCCAAACCAGTCTAGTGAGAAAACTGCAGCTGAGGCCACTGCATAGGAGACAGAGCAACTTGGACCATCACCACTTGTGCACCAGGACTTCTCTGCTCCTGCAGCGATGCCTCTTCTACCCCAGCAAAGCAATTTTGCATCTTTTACAGCCAACACAAACCCCAAAGCTGGGCATTTCTCCTCTAACCTTGCAATGCAGAAACAGAAAAATCGATTCTGTAAGATTCTTCTTTTGCCACTACTTATTTTCTGTAACAATTTTGCAAAGGTGCAGCCAGCTGGTGGAGTCCAGTTAACATACCTGAATTCCAGTGACAAGGAAGCTGACGAAGCCAATTTTCTGGCTTTTCCCTTGGGGTGGAGTTAGAAAGTCTTAGGCAGCCAGAAAACATGACAAATGTCTAACATGCACTAAGAGCTTTGGAGGAGGAATGAGGACTTTTAAAGATGATTGAATAATGATTGATGCCATAAATATTGTATGAGGTTTTTCTTTTTTTAAAAAATTAATAGAGGGGGATAAATGGTGATGAAAATAAAATACATTTTTAAAATTAAACTAAATAAATAGAAAGGTTTTATTTTCCTTTTTTCTTTTATATGTAAGTTTGGAAACAGAACTCAGAAAAATAGATGCAAGGGCCAGCACTTCCACTCTGGGTTTCTCTTATCCAACATTCGCCACACAGTGGCCAGCCTCTCTTTTAAACATTAAAATAAATTATTTTGAAGGTGCATTGAGTTACTAGCCGACCTAGGGCACCCACTGTCTTGATATTTCATGGAGTGTCATGGTAAAGTTCTCTCTCTGCCCTTCCAAAGTACAGTGTTAAGGATTCTCTTGTATGAAGAAGATGATGATGGATATTGTCTGATGATCAAAGCCTTTTGAAATCTGGACTAAATTATCTCTCTATCTTATACTACATGCTTTCCCTCACCTGATGCAATGATCGCACTGGACATTATGGCCCTTGATCAAATATATCATTTTATTTGTGCCTCCAAGGATTACGAATTTAGGCCTTGATACCAAACATGTTTTCATGTCATAGATAAGAAACTTTGGTAAAGCTTTCTACCCTATCCTGAGAAACTTCAATACTACCAAAGAAATAATACAAAAACGTTAGCCATTATTATTATTGGTTTTGTTTTCTTCTTTACTTCTCTCATAGTTGAAGTTATACTCAATCTCTCAAAGTAAAACCCAGATGCTCCCAGAGAACACCACCACCACCACCACTGCCTCCACTCTCTCCTCTAACACCATTGTACTCTGTTCTCCTATTATAACACTCATCATAATTTCATGGATTGGTTTGTATTAGTCATATATTAGCTCTTCCCCCTGTCATCATCTCCACTGTGACCAACTTACGAACACATAGGTAAGTTGCTTATTCAAGGCAGAATTTCAGCAACCATTTGTTAGATTGAGTTAGATATTAATTCTTATTTTTGTCTCATCATCTGGCCCTTTAATTAGACATAGACTCTAAGTCTAAAGGATTTTAATAGAATACTGAGTTATCCCTCCACGTAACTTATTATTTTTATAAGAGTAGGGGTTCCTTAAAAACAATACATGTAACAACCTTGGAGAAAGTCAGGAAAGTAAGGTCTCATGGTCCAAAAGAGAGGTAAGATAACACGTTGTGTTTCATAGGGAAAAAAGGAGATTTTCCTGGTCCCTCATAGAAAGATGAGAGTGTGCTAAGAGAGCTGACTTCAAGAACCGAGTAGGGTACAGTTGGGTTGAATTCAGCACCAAAAAGTAGGGCACAGGAAAAGTCTTTGATGGAAGCTGGCCTAGTGAAAACCAGCAGTGCCGGATGGACATTCTCAGCCAAATGCGTCAGTGATGTTTTTTTGGTCATAAAAATGATTGGGTGCAGAATCTGCAACAGACTGATTGGAAAGCCAGCCTCTCCTTCTTTGGCTGTGGAAGGCAAGAGAAGAGGCTGGCCAACTCTGTTCTAAACTTCCTCTGGGGATTTCATGTGGCTTTGCTTTAATTTGGAGAAATGAAGCGTGTCATTGAAATTAAATGCTGAGTTATAATTTTAAAGCTATAATTATGTTCTCACTCTTATGACTATGCCAACGCACACGGAGAGAACACAGAGAAGACTGTCACCACCGTGGAGAAATATCTAAGAGTATAAAATACAAGCGTAGGGGGTTTAGTGTGTTCATAGATAGGCTTACTTCACTGTAAGTTCTATTTGCTATTTATTCTTCCTCTCAGGACCCTTTTGAGGGAAGGATCACCAACTCTTTGGCCTGGAAGAAACTTGGAAATTGCCCATTCATTTAATATGACAAAGAAATATCCTGAAGGCCAATGAGGAAGTAAGGCCTTATAACAAAGTCACAGAGTGAAAAGGAGAAGTAGGAGTGGAATCAGATCTCTTTCCAATTAGTTTTAGGAACTAATTGCTCAAAGACACCAACCTTTGCTTTCCCCCTAAACACCAGGCAGTTTCTTTCAAATTCTCCTTTTCAACAGGATTAGTTCTCCAATTTTAACAGCCATGTTGGGAAGCAACACAATTCTAATATCGATAGATAAAAAAAGAGATAGGCTTAAAAATTTTTTACTATGTCTATAAACAAATACAGCTAAGGAGCTAATTTTTTCTTTGTTACCTTCCTCCCCAATTACAGTCTAAAAATAGCCTGTTATAACCAGTCCATTTTTCAGAATACTAACACTTGTCTTTGCCTCTCTTTAACATTGGACATCTGTAGGCCCTGCTTTGGCTTTGCTCCTAATTACTATACAATCAGCTCGCTCTTCATCTGTTCTTGGCTGTTTAGTCAAATGGACTTGTTATCTCTGCCCTACTGATGATGAGTTGGGGAGGTGGGATAGCTGAAACAAGCCCACTCAGACCCAATAGATAACCTTGTCCAATATTAATTGTCTCGTGACCAAACTATCACTAACCACCCCTTGAAGCATTCCCTTTAAATCCTAATCCCTTATTTAATAAAGTTCCTAAGTTAGCAATCAGGGCTCTATATGGTTTAGGCAGGCAAATCCTATGAGTTATCTTCTTAAACCAATTTTGGGGTCAGAGCTTAGACCTGGGTTGTTTCTTGAGAAGTTATATCTATTTTTTTAAAATATGTTTTCATTGATTTTATAGTAAGAAGAAGGGAGAAGGAGAGAGAGAGATAGAAACATTGATGAGAGAGAGTCATTGATTGGCCACCTCTGCACGCCCCCCACTGGGGATCAAGCACCAAATCCAGGCATGTACTCTGACTGGGAATCGAACTGGTGACCTTTGGTGCATGGGACAATGCTCAACCAACTGAGCCACACTGGCTAGGCAGTTATATCTAATTTTAAGGTTGTATTTGGCAGCTTCATTTGAGGAAAATTTACTAAATAACCTGGTACATAATTTTCTCTGGATACCTTTGTGTTTGAGTGTGTTTTTCATACCATAACGAAGTGGTAGATAATCCAGACATATTGAACTGAATAGAAAACACAACCTAATCTGTATAGTAGAAAAATGTCTGAGACTCTGACTTATTCCGATACATCTAAAAAGTCATAATTTGTTTATTCTTCTCCCTAGTCTCTACTTCTAACCATTTATTTACTACTGGTGAGAACAGGGCCTCAGAAGAATTCCACACTTAGTTTAATGCTCTACAATTGCTGTCTTGAAATGTAATAATTTAATATTTGAATGTGTGCTTTGTTAGTGAAGTCCACTGGCAAAGGAACATATACTTGTATTTGAGCAAAGGACATACATGCATGAATGGTAATTACTTCATATTTGAGTACTTAAATAGACTGTTTTTCTGCTTTTTGAGCAAGGCATCCCACATTTTCATTGCTGTTGTGAGTGAGAGTGGCATATATCTTAGTCCCCACTTCACCTGGGCCATTTATATTTACATATGGCCCTATAACCTTTGTCTTGGCTTGCATCCTACTCATATATCATCTCAATGACTAAGATCCACTTTCTCTCCCTTGTACTAGCAGTTATTTACTCTTCTTTTTAAGCACTTACTCTGTTCCAGACATTGTACTCACTGCTTAACCTTATTCTTATAATCATCATGGTAGCTCTCTAGGATCACTATTCTCATGATCCCTATTTTAAAAATGAAGAAATTGAAAGTTATGTTAAGTAATTTGTCCAAAATCACATGGTAAGTGTTGGAGTCAGAATTTGAACCCTGGCCAACTAAAGCCAGAGCAAAAACCATAGAATCGTAAGTGAGAAATACCTAAAGAATGCTCAACTCAAGATCATGATTTGAGTATTATATGCTTATTAACTTATTCCATTATTTCATCAGGGGCCTTTTCACCTATTTTGACTTATTTTGACTTAAAATATCTTCAATACATTTCTGTATAGTCTGCTAAAATCCATCTTAATGAAGATAATGAGCATTGATGAGATAGATGATAATAGACCACTAATCATCTGCCTTATCTAATTTCATTTTCTTTATTAAAAGTCAGAAGTATTTAAGTAACCTGTTGTTCTGCTTAAGGTCCTAATTTCACTTTAATTTACTCAATCATTCCTATTTCTTGGTCACTCCTTTTCTCTCTCTAAGACTCAGCTTAGAAAACTATACAGATAGAAAGTTCAAAATCTGTAGAACTCAATTTCTAGAACCTGACTCCAAGAAATCATCCATGGTCTTCATACCAATTCTGCAAATATATCCAAAAACGGTTCTCTTCTGTCTAATTCACTCTTTAACTCCAGAAATCACCCACAAGACTCTGCTGCAAGACATTCACTCTTTCCCTTGACTGTCGCACGGGTCACTCCAAGTTCAGAACTTAAAATGACATTTCAGGCTGTGAATGCAAAGCGAACAGTTCCCTTTTCACTTCTTTTCTCATGTTTCCCCACTGCTGCGAAGTCTAAATAAAACCTACACTTTCTATAGTGATCCAGTTAAACGCGCTCATGCAGAGCTGGAAACTGCGGTACAGAACCTGGAGATCTTACGCTGTGCTGCCTGTGGCTGTCACATTGCTGGCACTCCACTGTCCATGATGGAGAAAGTGTGGAGAAGTGCTTTCCCTCTTGCAAGGACTGGAATGGGCAACTCTGCTTAGAATTCTTACATTTGCCTGCCTCTCCCAATGAGGAGCAAATTTTCATCTTTCTTCCCTTATTTATTATCTTTGATCTAGAACAGTGGTTATCAACCTGTGGGTCGCGACCCCTTTGGCAGTCAAACGATCCTTTCACAGGGGTCGCCTAAGACCATCCTGCATATCAGATATTTACATTACGATTCATAACAGTAGCAACATGACAGTTATGAAGTAGCAACCAAAATAGTTTTATGGTTGGGGTCACAACATGAGGAACTGTATTTAAAGGGCCAGAAGGTTGAGAACCACTGATCTGGAAAGTGCAAAATGTAACTATTTTCAGGAGACCGATTTTTCTATGGATCTATTTTCTGTCCCACATGAGTTTTCCTAAAGAAGAAGCTCTTGATTAGCAAGGAGAGAGAATGTGACAGCAGCAGGAGGCCACAGGGAAGGAGAAATGAGGCTGTACGCACACAAGTCACCAGAACATTCATCACCACTGAGTGTGCATAGGCTGTGTCCTCTGGCTGAAAGCAGTTCCACGGAGAAGAACCTCACTTGAGAAGCTCATTTTTTATTTTTATTTATTTTTATTTTTTTGCCATTTTCCAACTTGCTCTGGCCTGTGTGCTGATAGCCTGGCAGTGTTTTTTAAAATTAGAATGATTTTGTGCTAGTTTTTATATGAGGGGCTCATTTTCCATTTACGCCAGCCCTATTGTTTAAGGAAGAGGAAACTCTAGCTCTGTGGCCAAGAGGCAACTACTCGCCCAGTGAAGAACTACATGCTTAGAGCTCTCCAATGGCTGCCAGCCATAGTTACATCACCAAAGCTTCTGGCACCAGCCAGCTGGGAGTAAAGGAGGTGCTGACCCATCATAAATTACTAGGCCTTATCTCTAGGCACAGACAGATCCTTAGGCCTAATGGACACTATCCTCTCTCAGGAGGCTCATGCCATCAAATGCTGAAATATAAGCATCACTAGTCATCAATCACATTCTGATCTTTCACACCCACTCCACTCCCAAACTGAGGTTTCCCTTCCACATCCCCTTTCCCAAACCCTTCCACCGTCCCTCTGGAACACATGACTCCAATGGGCAAGTTGCCTTCACCCTCGGCCTGTTTTGCACAAGTCCTGCCATCTCTTTGCTTTGTCTGAACCCTGTTTCCCTTAGCCAACTGAAGATCAGGGTAGTTTTATCTCATAACAGGGATAGGAGGTGGAATTGCTGTCTCCCTTTCTCTTTGTAGCTAATTCCAGACCATTCCTTTCTCCTCTGAGGAGGACAGAACCCTTCTATTCCATCTTATAGTCCCTCACCAACATTGAGACATTGCTTCTCATTCAGTGAATATTTTAAGCCCCTGTTCATTGTCTTAATGTCCACTCAACATTGACCCCACTCCCAGAAAAGACCATGTCTGTGTCTTGCACAGCCCACTGGTCTCTCACTTCCTTGAATTATTTCTTGATTTCAAATGACCTTAACCTCCATTTCACTTCAACTACCCATTTCCACATATCTGTATGAAAGTGTGATTACAAATCTATGATCCCAAATTTCAACTGAGCTTTCAAAAGTGCTTAACAGTCTAACTTGACTATGCTACTAAGCAAATTTATTTTCACTTTAAAATATAGTTCACATATTCTCCATTCTCCTCATACCACTTAACCTTCAACTCTAATCAACTTCACTACCTCATACCACAGAAATAAAACAGAAGTGATGAAAGGGGACCTCTGGTGTGGCTCAGTTGTTGGAGCATTGTCCCATACACCAAAAGGTGGCGGGTTCCATTTCTGGTCAGGACACATACCCAGGTTGTAGGTTCCATCCCCAGTAGGTGGGGTCATGTGCAGGAAGCAACCCATCAATGCTTCTCTCTCTCTCTCTCTCTCTCTCTCTCTCTCTCTCTCTCTCTCTCTCTCTCCTCCCTCCAACCCTCACTTCCTATCTCTAAAATAAACATTTTAAAAATGTTCACATTTTCTACATGAAAACTCATCTTCCTCTTCTTTCTTCCTGCTTTAAAGAGGAAAGAAGTATCCTTTACAAATATTAAGGTTCCCTCTCCCCATCCCAGGGACCTTTCTATGTTATATCTTCTTTCTCTTAAATTTTAAGTATTCTCCCTTAGCATTCAAAAATGTTCATGAAGGTTTTCCTTGATCCCCATCCACATTCAGCTACTGCCCCAAATTTTCAACTCCCATCTATAGTTAACTTCTTAAGTTATCTACCTAGGCATCCTTAACTTCTCCTTTCACTCATACTTAACATCTAATTTATTGCAAATTATACCAGCTGTAGCTTCAAAATATTTCCAGAATTTTAACTTTCTCACCATGTCAACCACTGCCACCCAGTATAGCTGCTCTCATCCCTTACCTGACCACTACAATAGCCACCTGATTGCTCTTCCTGCTTCCCTACAGCAGCCCCTGTTGAGACTCCCCCCTTCCCTGCCCCCAGTGGCTTCCCATATCAGAGGAAATACCAAGTCTTGACTAAGGGGTTTCAAATCCTGACAATCTGCCCCATCACCGCTATGGTCCTCACTTCCTACCCCTTTTCACTCCATGTCCTTTACTTCTGCCCAACTGGCTGCACTGCTATTTCTCAAAGCTGATCTTGTACAGCTGCCTCAGATCTTTTGTATGTGTTGCTCCTTCTGACTGGAATGTGCTTTCATAGATATTATCTCTCTTACTTCCCATAGGAAAGTCTGCATCTTGATATTTCCCCTTCGATCTCATATTTATTCCAAACTGGTTTGCCTCTTTGACTTCTAAATTTGCTCTTCAGATTCTCACTTCTTTTGCTAAATCCTCATCTAACTTCACCTCTTGAATCACTTCTCGTGGCTTCTGTGATGTTCCTTCCGTGTTCCCGGTCTTCAGCCTCATCACTTCTTCCTTTTATGCTGTCCTTAAATTGTACAGTTTTTCAAAGACCTTTTTTCTCAGGCTTTGCTTTCTCTCCAGATTATTTCATTTCCTCCCATGGCTTTATTAATAACATATATTGCTGATAGTTCTACACTTATTCTCCTTACTAGCATTATCTCCTGAGCTTTAGGCATATGTTTTCATTAAGAATCTCAATCTGATGTGTGAAAACTAAATGCCAAACTTACTTATCCTTGGGTGTAACTTCCCTCAAAAAATGGTACCATTGCTTAACTTGGAAAACTGGCAGTCTTTTCTTTTTTCCTTATTTCCTACATTTCATGATCAAGTCCTGTCCACAAAATCTTGTGTTCCATACCTTGCCCCGTGTCTCTGTCTTATTTTCATCTCCTTTGTGATACCAAAAACCACCATCATTTCCTACCTAGAACTTTGCACCAGTCATCTAAATGGTCTTTGTATTTCTACACATGTCTCCTTTTAATATATTCTCTACACAATCTCTAGTATTATCATGCCATTTTCTTGCTTAAAACACATTCAAGCAACCCTCATCACAATTAGGTTATAAAGTCCATCTGATCTTGCCTGGAACTATTTATTTTGTATGGTACCTTATATCTCTCCTTCACACACATCAGTACTTATGAATGGCTTTTATTAGGGCATCTATTAAGTGTATTGTGGTGGCAATTTTACCTATATTACCATAACATTTTCATATCTTTCATGCAAAATGAGCATTGATGTCACTAACTTTTAGATGAGGAAATTGAATTCCAGGAAAATTAATCCTGGCACTAAAATAATATTGAATGAATGAATGAATGAATGAATGAGCTTGCCCAAGAACACATACCTAGACATTTCAGAGCTTCTCTACCACTCAGGCTGTTAGGATGATACACATGACAATTTTTTGAAGAGCATAAAGTAATAAAATGTAAATTTTTAAAAATCATAGTACATTTGGAAGTTTGTGTTACCCTATCTTACACAAACATTCTTGCGACATTTATTTGGGAAATAAATAGCTAAGAGGCTGAGTCCCCATCTTAGCTAATAAAGAGGGAATATGCAAATTGACCATCACACCATAACAAGATGGCTGCACCCACAGCAGAGGCCAAGTTCCTGTAAGGAGCCTTAACAAGCAATCAGCAGGACCTCAGGCCATGCCCTCTGCCCAGCAGGGCTTCACAGGGGATCTCAGGCTGCACCCCCCCACAGCACTGGGCTGGAGTACATGAGGCTGTACCCCCCAACAAGTGGGGCTTGATGGGGACCTCAAGGTGTACCCCCTGCTTCAGCCTGGGCCAGGGGACCTCAGGCTGCACATCCCACCCTGGCGCTGGGCCGGGGGACCTGAGGCTGTGCCCCCTACCCATCAGGGCTTGACAAAGGTGGGATGGTCCGGTCTAGATCTAGCGCAATGGGGGTGGGGCCAGCTGGGTCTGGGTCTAGCATGATTTTGAGGCACACATGGGTGAGCAGGGACTTGACTCTGGTTCCCATGGTGTGCCCCAGACTCTGACAGGAGAAAGATTTTCATATACATTTTACTAATTTAGAGAAAGGGAAAATAACAATATTAAAATATTTCCTCTAATTAATTTCCTTTTAATGTGCACAAATTTCATGCACCGGGTCACTAGTTATTAAATAACTAGAGGCCCGGTGCATGAAATTCGTGCACAGAGGGTGCTTCCTCAGCCCAGCCTGCACCCTCTCCAATGCAGGGCCCTTCGGGGTATGTCTGACTCCCAGTTTAGTCCTGATCCCGGCAGTTAGACATCCCTCTCACAATCCAGGTCTGCTGGCTCCTAACCACTCACCTTCCTGATGCCCCTAACCACCTCTGCCTGCCAGCCTGATCACCCCTTAACTGCTCCCCTGCCTGCCTGATCACCCCTAACCACCTCTGCCTCAGCCCCCACCACAGTGGCTTTGCCCAGATGTCCAGAAGATGTCCGCTCTAATTAGAATATTACCCTTTTATTAGTATAGCTTTATCTTCTCACAATATAGGCAAGGCTTACATATACTAGAACTCATAGAGAATAATATAATATGCCACCTATAAATGTTAGGGAGACAATTGGGGAAAGTCCTCTTGCATTCTGTCGAGTAAGGATACAAATAAAGGGGGCTCCACCCAGCCAACCTAATCTACCAAGTCAAGTAATGGAGTGTCATAAATTACAACCAGATCTCAATGTCCTATTTTAGAGTTCCCAGCAATGGACTTAGTTCAGCATATATACAGAGTTTGTCCAATCTGATCCTATAAGATAGGATCTAACTAAAGAAGTTTTCTCTGACACTATGTCCACCCCACCCTGCAACTCTCCACCTCTTTCATCTGGGTCCCCTTTAACATGATTTATTTCCTCTCACCACCTGACACTGTAGATTCATTTGCTTGTCATCTGCTTGTTTTCATCTCTTCTCTGTCTTCCCCAACCAAAACGTAAGCCTGCAGAGAATGGAGACTTTGTTTTATTTGATGTTGTGTTCCTGATCAGTAGTAGAGGTTAGGGGTTGACAGTAACTGACTAAATAATATGTTCAATGAATGAATAATGAAGCATTAGGTTTAATACAGTCCATTCTTTAACTGACTCGGTGATTAGGATGGTCATTTTAACAATTCTCTAATCTTATCCTTTTTTGACAGGATAACTATCTCCTCTCAATTTTCAGGATCAGTTTCCCTGCCCTTAGAAGACACAGCAGCCCCACCCAGTGTCCCCAGGGAATATGATCAGAGACATGGGCCATGCTCTCTCAGAGGCACTCTGAGAGCCTCCATAGTCAGCTGTCTGGTGTCTCAGTGGGTCTCACTTCGGGCATGGCTGGCTCCAATCCAGAGGATCACCAGCTCATCCCCAAATGTGCTATTTATGAGTACTGAGTTCCAGAACCCAAGAGGCCACACACTGGCTCCATTCAGCTATGACATTGTGCCCAAAAGCTACTGCAGGTTTCACTAAATTACGGAGCAAATGTCAGACTTCCATTGCATTATCAGACACACATCTTACATGTCCTCTTTATTGGGTTTTTATATCTTGAGGGGGTCTTAAAAGGATGAAAGGAAGGCTTGCTAGGTGCAAATGAGTGCTATTCAACTATTTAAAGGCACATTTAATTAAACTGGATTCATCGCCTGCATGGGGCAAGTTAAATGAAAACTAAATAGATGGAGTATGATTACATATTATTAAGAAGAGAGACAGCTCTGGAGACCAAATTCTTTTAACACAACATTAAGCTGAGCTCATTTCGTATGCACAGTTTAGCACTGGCCTATAAGGAGAACGTGTTTTGAGAAAATCAGCAGAATGGTTATGAGCTCTAAACAGCTTTTAATAAAATGCAACGTTTCAGGCTAGGAGTAGCTTCTAAGCTTCACTTTAATATGCTAATTAAAGAAAATAAAGTTTCCCACTAATTCCAGGTTCTCTTTGTTTTCCATCTATTTTATTTTTTTAATATCTATCTCACCCAGGCTACTTTCCACCTTATTTTATTAACTCCTAGAAATGCTTCAGATTCCTTATTTAAAAGATGTCAGAACTTGCTGAGAGTTGGGGGGAAAGGTACCTGAGTTTGTCAAATTGGTGATTTTATTAGAACTGGCTCTTTGTGTCTAATCAGTCTATAGATTGAAATAACCCTAAGCTTCTAACTGGTATCTAGAGCTCTTCGACCAAATGGCCCCACCAAGTTTGTCAATAATAATAAAAATAGTTGTTATTTGTTAAGTCTCTATAATGGGTAGTTGCTTTACATATACCATTTCATTTGATGCCCACCATCACCCTAAGATAGATACTGTTATCCCCATTCTACAGAAACGGAAAGAACAAGGCAAATAGTCAATGGTGTTACTCATATCCAAACTCATGTCGGACTGACTTCAAAATCCCTGCTCTCTCCCTGGCAACACCTTCCCTGACCCCATCCAGGGAATTACAGCTGTGGGCGAAGGGGTGATATTTGAAAAGCATGTAAAATAGTCAACATAATTTAAAAACACACACACAGAAAAACTTCCAATGACTTTCAAAGAATAAACCTCTTTAAAAAAAGTTTTACATAATCCTCTTGGTTGCTGGGCAACATGTTAAAAAAAAAGTTAATAAACACTGATTTGATTGACCGCCCCTCCCCCCTCAACTAAGTTATAATCTTTGACTTCACCTCACCATTCCCTGTTCTGATTGCAACATGTTGGTGTAATTTCGTGGAATCATCTCTCCCCCGCTTTCTCTATAGTTCCATGAGTTTGCATGTGTCCTCGGTCTGGTCAACAGAGTCCCAAATTGGTTCATGATACCCATTCCAAGAAAGGAGCTTCAGCCCTCGTACTTTACATTGAAACTACCGAGGAAGAGATTCTCTCAAAGTTACTAAGCTGGGAGAATATATGCCTGACAATGCTAGTTGTTCTCTTGTCTTCATGAGGGAGAGCCTGCCCAAAATAAAGCCAAACCCAGAGGTGGAAAGGCTCAGAATTCCAGTGATATTGTTTGAAAACTTGCAGCCAGAAACGCAGAAAGTCAAATCCCTACAAATGAGCTTTACAAGTTTATAAACCTATCAATTCCACTTTATTATTAAGCCAATCTGAGTCATGTTTCTATCACTAGCATCTGAAAAAGTATGCCCTCTTCATCCCCACCAACTCAATAGTTGTAGAAACTGAAGCTCAAAGAGGGAGAATGAATTTCTCAAAATATTTACTCCTAGTCAGTGACATATTTAGGCCTAGAATCTAGGGCTCCTTACTCCGGAGCCAGTTTTGCCTCCCTATATCACTGATTCTGAAAGTAAGATCACCAGACCAGCAGTCTCAGCATCACGTGGAACTTGTTAGAAATTCAAATTCTCCAGCCCATTTCAGATCCACTGAATCTGAAACTCCAGGGGCTCAGACTAGCAATCTGTGTTTAAAAGTCCTTCAGGTGATTTGGATGCCTGCCCACATTTGAGAACTAGTGCTCTAGATTAATGTTTTCTGAATTTTTGAAGTGGTAGATACATATTATTTGAATGAAATATTGAAAAGGAACTCAATATAAATACCAGTTAAGTGCAAGTTAATTTGCTTGAAATGGAGCAAAGAACCTAGAGACCTGCTTGTTCTTGGAGACATCTGAGAACATTTTCAAGGAAGTTCTAGGACTTTATGTATCACAAGTCTGATAAAGATTGGTGAGATAGCCCTAACTGGTTTGGCTCAGTGGATAGAACATCAGCCTGCAGACTGAGAGGTCCCAGGTTCGATTCCAGTTAAGGGCGTGTACCTTGGTAGCAGGCACATCCCCAGTAGGGGGTGTGCAGGAGGCAGCTGATGATGTTTCTAACTCTCTATCCCTCTCCCTTCCTCTATGTAAAAAGCCAATAAAATATATATTTTTTAAAAGATTGGTGAGATAGTATATTAATGAGCACTCACCCCAATTCTCATCATATTTAGATACTTTTCCACTATTATTTATGCTCCAACTTTCTATAACCCCTGAAGTGCTGTCTGAGAATGAGCTATTCCCAAATCTCTATAAAAAGGCCTGTTTGAGTATTTACAGAGTCAGAAGGGGAAGCTGGGATCGGGAACAGTAACTGAGATCTCCCTTGGGAAGTCCCAGGTCATGTCCCAGCTCAACTCCAAATCCAAATACGGATGAAAGAAGCAAAGAGGTGACAGTTCTTTTAAAAAGGCTCACACCAAAACCTTTGGTCTGGGCTAAACGGTGTGGGAAACTATTTCTATTCCTCTCAACCATGGATTGCTCTAAATCCTATAAATTCAATAGGGCTAATCCTTGACAAATTTATGAGAAACAGAATTGTTATGGAACCTGGCACTTTCCTTGCTGTATGCTCACCCAGCCTTGCCTGCAGGGACTTGGTCTCTCCATAGACAACTGTGTTTAATCACCCACATATACCCTGTTCTCAGTCACTTGGTGTTCTACCTTTCCAGGGGTGTTTGCAGGGGATAGGATGGTGCTCAACAGAAAGGGAAATGTATGCTGAGTAAAATTTGTCATTATCTGTGAAATGCCCTGTGACATTCAACTGTGCCCATTTCAAAAAATTGTTGTTTTTTTTTTAATCCTCACCTGAGGATATTTTTTCCATTGATTTTTAGAGAGAGTGGAAGAGAGAGGGAAAGACAGAGAGAAACATTGATGTGAAAGAAACACATCAATTGGTTGCCTCCTGCACAAGCCCTGACCAGGGCCCAGGCTGGGGAGAAGTCTGCAACTGAGGTAGGTGACCTTGACTGGAATTGAACCCGGGACCCTTTGGTCCACAGGCCAATGCTCTATCCACTGATTGAGCCAAATCAATTAGGGCCCCAAAATTCTTCACATTATTTTATTATAAGTTTACTTGTCACTAATTTCAACTACCACATTTCCTATAAAACTATCTTTGCCTCCCTATTTTTCCTGTCATTGCTTTTATGTTCTCATTGATTCTTGCATATGGCTCTGTTGTAACACTTAGCATACTATTCAATACTAACAATATTTTTTATAATAATAGATAATACATTTTATATTTATTATTGTCATTTTGGGATATATCTCTTCAAGTTGTGGTGAGAGTAGGGACTGTATTGTTTCATCTGTGAATCTCAAGAGCCAGGCACAGCATCTGTCACACCAAAGGTGCTCAAAATTTTTTTTTGCCCCATTCTCCCAAGGTCACCTATGAAGTTCACCATCTTAAGAACTTACTAACACTTGCCATGAATCGAATACCTAAAATTAGCCAGGCCCAGTTTCAGATGAGGAAACTGAAGCTTGGAGACATTGTAAGAAAGTAGCTGGTAGAGGAGGGACTTTAATCCCAGTCTTGTTTGATTGCAAAACTTTTGCTCTCATCATTATTTCTATCTCTCCCTTTCAGTCATTCATTCATCTCACACTTAAGGAGGCCTCTGAGCTGGGCATGTGGACATTCTGAAGGGCTGCCCTCAAGGGCCCCTGACTTTCCTAAGCTTAGAGAAGAGTGGAGAGAAAGTTCCTAAATCTGCAACAAGTAAACAGGCAAACACAATCCTTTATGATAAAGGCTCTTGTCTTGGTTCTACATAGTACATTCCTCCTAAAGAATACAAAACTCACCCAGCCAGTGTGGCTCAGTGGATGAGCATCGATCCAGTCACCGGTTTGATTCCCTGTCAAGGCACAAGCCCTGGGGTTGTGGGCTAGATCCCCAAAAGTGGGGAGGGGGTGCAGGAGGCAGCCAATTGACATTGCTCTCTCATCGATATTTCTCTCTATGGTTCTACCTTCCTCTCTCTCTCTCAAAAATCAATAAAAACACACTTTAAAAAAAGAATACAAAACTCTGAGAACATAAGCAGTGAGATCATAAAGAGATGATCCTTGTTTTATTAGTTTTCTCTTACAGAAACGAAGCCCATACCTTCACAGCATCCTCAGGCTTGAAGGAAGATCAAATCAAGCAGGTCATCTTGGCACCATTCATTATCCAAGGCCTGCTTGCCTGTCCACCACTCTAATGATACTTTCCTGAGCAGAAATACCTCCAAGCTGCATGCTCTGCATTTTCTCCAGATTTGAAATAGACACACACTGCAGCAGAGTTGCTGGAAATACTATAGAAACCTAGAAGAGATATTTATGAAAATAGTTTACCTTCTGCTATGACAATAACCAATGTTCACAAACTCAGCAGTTTGTTCACTTTGTCTGAAAAGAGAACCAACAGTACAGCAGCAATTTAAGAAAAACTTTTGGGGGGTGGTTACAAAATGATTTTATTTTTCTTAACTAGAGGCCCATTGCAGGAAGATTCCTGCAAGAATAGGGCTTCCTGAGGCCAGAGCCTCGCTCCCTCCCTTCTCCGCTGCTTCACTCCCTCCCTTCTCCACTGCCTCGGCTCCATTCCCTTCTCCACTCCTAGACACAAATCCCCACTCTCTTACCTACCTGCGGTGGTCTTCAGAAAAATTCTAAACTTTTTGAGATCCAGTTTCATCAGCATAAAATTAGGATGGTCTTGCCCACGTTTCCTGGTTCTATAAGTTTCAAATGACAAAGAAACATGGGAAAGTTCAGGGTACAAAATGTTCCAAAAATATTAGATGTTCAATAAACTTACTCATGTTTAATAACCATATTCTTGGAGTACGTATTTCATCTTTCACTACATTTTTCTTGCAGTTATATTTTCAATGCTATTAGCAGTTGTATGTAATTCCTGTGATTTCTGTGACAAATTACCAAACACTTAATGGCTTACAATAATAATGTATCCTCTTACAGTTCTGGAGGCCAGAAGAACCAAATGAAGATGTTGGCAGGGCTGTGCTCTCTTAAGGTTCCAGGGCAGAATCCTTCCTCGCCTCTTCCAGCTTCTTTTCTCTCCACATGTTCTTTGGCTCGTGGCTGCATAGCTCCAATTTCTGTCTTCATGTGGCCTTCTGCTCTTTGTCTCTTACTGTTTTGCCTGCTATAAGGACACTTGTCATTTGATTTAAGGTGCATACAGATAATCCAGAATAACACCATCTTGGAGATCCCTAACTTAATTACATCTGCAAAGAACTTTTACCAAATAAGTCACATTCACAGGTTCCAGGTATATCTGGTCACAGGTTTACCTTCCTGGGGACCACCACTCAGCCCACTATTAGTATATTGTGAAACTACTTTGAGCCAACTTAAAAGATAAATTCCATTAGTTGCATAGGAGGGTGGGTCAAAGCCTTTAAGTAAACTAGGACCTAAAAGATAATGAATGTCATGAGATGATAATAATGAAAAGCTGGGCAAGAAGGTAGAAGAGAATGAACTTAGGCCAAGTTGTCTCAGTTTGTGATAAACTTGGGTGAAGGGGCTTTTCCTGGACTTTGATGGCACCAGCTCTGTAAAATGTTCCATTTTCTGAGCACAGAATATTTAAATATTAACATCTGTCTGGCTAGCTCTGAACTATTCTGCATACAGATTTCCTCAAACTTTCCCAACTCAAATATTTCTCAAAATCCCCAAGTAGAAGCAGGGGCATGGCAGTGAGTGACTAACAGTGAATCAATCTTACACATTTTAAAGAACTGCTAGTTTAGCTGGAAATCACACACACCCCTCCCCCGCCCCCCCCCCCCCCCGCCCCTTGAGACTGATTTTAATAGAGATATTCCCAAGCAACTAACAGCTGGACTTCACAAATATTGGCCTCTATCATATCTCCTTGGGAAAATCCCTATTGTGTCCGGTATTGACTGTTGTAGTATTGGGGAATGCTGTCTGTTTTCCCCTGTACCTTAGGTCTAGGAGTTCTCATCATTGCCCCTTTGTAGTGAAAAAGAGAAACTGTATTTGAATAGGGCAGAAGAATGATGCATCATCTGTGTTACGCATAGCCTCGGTCCTCAGTAAGATAACCCAAGTTCCCAAGGGTCTCCATTCTTACAGCTCTTCCATTCTTACCAAACCAGATGCTAGTGAAAAAATTCTAGTTTCAACTAACATACTTTTCCAGACTCATTAATAGCCTTCAACAATTTAAACCTTGTTGCTCAGTCTCATGCAGATATCCAGCCTTCCTGCACTTACATGATTCTGTTTTCCTTTTTTTAAATCTGATCTTCAAATACAATTCCTATACTTAGAAAATCTGTTCTATCTCAGAGTTCTGGCAGCCTGAATCCCTTTCATTTTCCCTGAGTCTGTTTCAACCCTTATGCAGAAAGAGGTTACAAATAGACCTAAAAAGTGAAATGCCAATGTTCACCCACCAGTAGCAGCCAAGCTCCAGACATGGCCAAGACAGAAAGTCCTGTTATATTAGGCTTTTTACAACTAAATTTTTGAACTGATGCTATTTATATCGTCATTTGAGATCACCCCCCACTCTAACTTTTTATTGGTTCCTTGGCCAAATATTTGTAAACTGGAGAGAGAGAGAGAGAGAGAGAGAGAGAGAGAGAGAAATGATCTTGATGGGGGGACAAAATGAAGTACAAGGATTAATGAGTAAGGTCTCACCAGGGAGGTACACTCACAGGGAGAGAGTCAGGGACTAGGTGTACAGCCATTTCTTTTCCCCTGAATGTTCTTCTGGATGTCATTTCTGTTGCAACAGTGAAAAGATTTGGGCATCTAAAGATACAAAGCTGGGGTTGTCATGTTTGATTTGAGTGTAGGGGAAAGAGTATGAGCCTTGGAATCAGAAAGAACTAGATTAGAATTTTAACCCTAGTTTTGCCTGCTCAAAGAAGTTTCTTAGCTTTTGGTTATTTGCATCACTATTACGTTGAAGAATATACCACCCAATTCAAAGCATTACACGGAAGATTAAACAGGAGTTGAAAGCTTCAAGTTTTATCATAATAAGAATTCATTACCTTATAACTTGGTATAGGCTTAATAATTTATAGGTTGACTATTCATGCTATCTTTAACTCAGTGTCTTTGTTACTGGCCCTATGCCTTTGGCTTGTTGTCTCATCATCTTGGGGTTCTCAGGATGCCATAAACTTTACTCCCTGACAAGTTACTTGATGGGTGTAAAGATGTAGATGAAGGTACTGTCATTTTCAGAAATCTCTTTTTAAGTAAATATACAAAATTCATAGTCTTACCTTTCATTTGCCTTTAAAAATAAACCAATATAGATAGAACTTTCTGACATACTTAAATGCTAGTTTGAGATCACTTAACTCATTTGCATGAATGACCTCTACTTGAACTCATTTCTCTGGAAATAAAAGTTTAGTGCACTACTAATTCAACTTAGAAAGTAATTGGAAGACTTCAGCAAATGAGGAAAATTCTAATTTTATTGGGACTGGGGACTTAATTCAAATGAAAAAAGCTTCATTGATGACATGAGTTAATTGTGCAGTTAACATGAAATAACCTTACCTAGCATTACAAAGACTCTAAAAGCATAATTTGCAAGTATCAATGATTAAAAGTTCTTTAACAGAAAATCGAATTTCTTGAATTTTCTCCATGTTGTACATTAAAGGACACAGCCAGTGGTTACTAGGGAATCTAATGTACTATAACCCTATTGTAACCCCCAAACCAGGCATTAAGATAGGGTTTCCTCAAATTCCAAGATACGAAACTCTCTCTTTTGCAAGATCCTTACCTTATATCTTTAAATGCTGGAGAGTTCAGGGCTCATTCCCAGAACCTCTAATCTAATTACACACCTGCTTGGAGATTTCATCCACTCCTCTGGCTGTTAATACCATTCATATGCTACCAATGGCCAAATACTCCATCTCTTCAAGGTTGAGTCATATATCAACTTGCCTACTTAACATCACCACTTGGATGCCTCACAGTCATGTCGAAAGTAACATGTTCAAAATTAAATTCCCTCTCAGGTTATTTTCCCTAGAAGCAGCGCTTCAGACAGGGATTCTCAAGTGATTTATTATATTGAGATTGATTTAGTGATAGTCAAGTGATTTATTCAGTGAGTGCTCTCAGGAGAAGGGGAGGAAAACAGGAGAGGGCTGGGGAAAAGAGCTAAGTGAGACTGGCTTCAGCATGATCCTTTGAGGAAGCTCTGGAGTGCTAATTATACACTAAATTTGTCTTGCTTGGAGGCAAAGAGGTTGGCCTTTTATAACCACATGTCAGATTCCTGCTTCCTCAGGGCTGGAGTGTTGGAGGACCTTCCAAGTACTGCAGCTGTTTTACTGAGGAAAAGTCTCCAGAGAAGGTCGCAGCTGTGAGCAATTAGCATCTGATACTCATGGCTTCTGGGGAATGGGTATATCTTCCAATAAAGAGGGTGAAAACAGGGCACCAGTAGCATCCACCATAGATTCTTAATTGGCCCCTTAATACATAGTCCATATCTACCTACAATTTATATCTGGAATCCAAACACATCTCTTTACCTCCACTTCCAATACCCAGGTTAAGCTACCATCTAGACTAGTAAAATGCTTCCAACAGGTACTCCTATGCCCACCCTCCCTCGGCACAATGCGTTGTTCTCATAGAAGCCAGAGTTGCTGTTTTTCCTTAAAAAAAAAAATACAACCCACAAATCTAATCACCTTCAAATTATTTTATGGCTTCTTATTGCCTTCAAAATTAATTTCAGATTGAAGGCCACAATCTAAAAGGCACTGAAATATCAGAACTCTACCCTCAGTACCAACTGAATCAGAGGTCTCTCCCTCTGATTCTTCTGTTGTTGCCCTTCAGTCCATTCAGAGATCATCAGGAGCTTTTGCCTTGTGGCCTTCCCTCCTCTTGTTTCCTCTGGTGCAAATATTTTTCTAGATTTCTTTGTTTGTTTGGCTTCTTCTCATTACTCAGGTCTTGAGTTCAATGATACTTTCCTGAATGAGGCCTCTCCTGACCTACTTAGCTCATTCACAGCACTAACCACAATCTGCAAGGTTTTTTGTTCTCTAAAAACCTGACTAGTGAATGACCTGGGTTTGGTGTATATAAAAACAGAAAACACCTTTCTATTAACCTGGATATATTGATTCATTATCCTCCACAATGGATCATCCCATACCTTTCTTTGATCCTCTCAGGCATTAAAATTATAATCTGGAAACATCTACACTTCAATTCTTTGACTTGCAATTACTTAATGCTTTTTAGCTACCCCTACTTGGGCCTGCTTCAGGCTAAAAAGACTGCCTTAGACCAAGAGGGCATGATAAGCTTTTTTACTATTTCCCTTAGCTTACGTACCCCTCCTGCACCCACACCCCTGTGTGGGCTCCCTGTGTCTCCTGTGGGGAGTTGGAGCAAGGGCAGAGCTGAGAGAGGCATAAAAAGACTTACTTCACTTGTAGCTATAACCTGGCATCAGGGCCTTCTATGTGTTGTAGCCTGACTGCTTATTCTTTATCAAGTTGATGACACTCCATCTGCAGTTTTTTTGACACAGTTCATGCCTCAGATGCTGGCTGATTACACCTCCTTCAACTCCTGACTTCTCATGGCCTACTCCCCCAGACAACTGTGCTGGAGTCACCTCACTCCTTTGAGTAATTCTCTCTTTTTTAAATTTTTTTTTATTTATTTCAGAGAGGAAGGGAGAGGGAGAGAGAGAATGATGAGAGAGATAATCAATCAGCTGCCTTCTGCACCCCGTCCCCCACTGGAGACTGAGCCTGCAACCGGGGCATGTGCCCTGACGGGGAATCAAACCGTGACCTCCTGATTCACAGGTCAGTGCTCAACCACTGAGCCATGCCAGTTGGGCTGAGTAGTTCTCTTTTGAGATAACCCAAGTACAGGTCCCTATATCTGGAGAAAGGAAAATAATTCAGTCTTGCAATGCCAACTCCAGGTCTTGCAAGTCTATCTCAGTCCATTCAGGTTGCTGTAATAATCCTTTACCAGGAAGGATGGTAGAGATATACTTCTACTGTTTGCTTTTAAATTTTTAAACAGTGAGCAGTTTCCTCCAGAAAATCCTGTGGTTCTGCTCAATTTCCTCTCTGTTACCTAACTTCTTAAAAAAACAGTGTCCAATATTTACTACCCAATGTGAGGCTCTATAATTAGAGCCTTTATAATATGATCTTCTAGCACTATGCTTAATAGCCCTTTTGAGAATTTATGGATTCTTGAAATCAGAGCCCCAGTCATGGGAAGGGAGTTTGCAAACAGCTGTGAGTGCTGCGTCCTTGGCCCTCTAAAATTAAGAGGTCAGGAAGATGAGGAGGACCTAGAAACAAAGCTTTATTAGTCACGGTTCTCCTGAGAAACAGACCAATAGGATTTCTATAAAGATATAGAGCTATAGAGACAAAAATTTATTTTGGGAGACTGTTTTATGCAATTATGGAGGCTGAGAGGTCCCATGATCTGCCATTTGCAAGCTGGAGGCCCAGGGAAGCCAATTCCAGTCCACACCCAAAGGCCTGAGAACCAAGTCATACTCCTTCACTTAAATATAGAACCTAAAAATCAAAATAAATGAACAAGCAGACCAGAAACAGACTCATAGATACAGAGAACATTTTGATAGTTGCAAGATGGGAAGGGGAGAAAAGCTGGGGGTGAGTGCAAAAGGGGGAGGAATTAAGAAGTACAAATTGGTAGGTACAAAATAGTCACAGGGAGGTAAAGGACAGCCTGGGGAATATAGCCAGTAATATGATAATAACTGTGTATGGTGTCAGAGGAGTACTAGGTCTATCAGGGTGATCACTTGGCAAGTTATATAAATGTTGAATCATTAAGTTGTAAAAAAAAGTTCATACCATACGATTTCATTTTTATGAAACTGTAGACACAGCAAATTGATCTCTGGTGACAGAAAGCCAATCAGTATGTTTGGGGACGGTGGGGTGGGGGTGGGTGGGAGGGAGAAGTGAGGGTGATTACAAAGAAACACTAGAAATCTTTTGAGGGTGATGGATATGTTCAATATCTTAACTGTGGTGATAGTTTAATATATCAAAACTTACCAAATTATACAATTTAAATACATGCAGTTTATTGTATGTCAATTATACCACAGTAAAAATATTTAAAATAAAAAAGAGAGAATGGAATGATATGAAAATGAATGACAGTAAATATAGAAACACTTTCAAGGAGAGTTTCTGTAAAGGGAAAGACAGAAATAAATGGTAGTTAAATGAAGAAGTAGAATTAGTTAAACAGAAATTTGTTTAGGTAGGAGAATAGAGAGTAAGTTATTATGTTGATAAGAAAAGTCAGTAGAGAAAAGAAAACCATGGCTCAGGAAAAAGAGGAGATAAATGCTGCTGTGATGTTGGAGCACACTGGAGGAGTGGCATCTAGGGTCTAAGCAGAGGTGTTGGTGTTAGCGAGTAGGACAGTGCAACAACAGTACCTGGGGAGAACGCAGAGTGTATGGGGACAGATGCGAGTATGTGAGCAGTTGTGATGGGAGTTTGCAAGATGTTGTCTTCTGGTTGCTTTTATTTTCTCAGTAAAATGCGAAGCTGAGGAAGAGAAGGAATCAAGTCATCAACTAAGATAGGAGGGTAGGGGAAGAGGTATTGGAGATGGAAAGAGTCTACTTGTAGAGTGAGAGAGAAATGGATATGGAAATATAATTTTAGTTAGCAGTAAGAGTCCGCTTGAGATTAGTGGTCATGAATTTAAAATGAGGCCAATTATCAGGGTTTTATGCTTTTCTTTAGTCATGTTCATTTGCACAGTTGCAGGGATGGAATAGACAGAAATTTGGATTGAACTTGGGCTGTGTTTTTACTATGATGAAGCTAGATAAGGACAGAGAAGTCATGGATATATGCTATTGAGGGACTATAGTTTTTGGTCACAGAATTAAGGCTAGATAAGAAGAGGAGTGAATCCTAGGTGGGTCAGAAAAAGTGAAATATTGATATCATTGATATATTGCAGGGGTCAAATGGAGGTTGGAGAGGGGATACTGGAGGGAATGTGCTGGAAATATAGCAGGTGATGGTCAGAGAGTGTGATGCTGAAAATAGAGGATACAGAAGAAATGTAGTTCAGATCATGATAAGGGCTATGGCAAAATCATGGAAAAAATGTCCAAGGAACATAGACAGGAAGATTATAGGAGAGAGTAGCTCAGGGTCTGAGAAGATGTGATATTGGAAATATCATATTAGATTAGGACATTGACATCACCAAGAAGCAGAAGTAGCATAAAAAAGGTGACAACAAGTCAGGTTTAAAAATCTTCAAAAAATGAAAAGTGGCCTGACCATGAGTTGATAACTATAACAAGGAGGACTGGTGTGTGGAATAGCCTGATCATCTGAGATTCAAAGCAAAGTGTTTCCATGGAGAAAAAGAGAAAATAGGAAAGAAAGTGCAATGAGGGGATGGTATGACAGCCATCCATTCTGCAAGGCCAGTGTATGAGAGTGCAGAAGAGCTAAAAGCTATCATTTGAAAGGGCTATGGAGAGAGAGAGAGAGAGAGAGAGAGAGAGAGAGAGAGAATGAGTCAGGATCCAGAACATAATGAGTCTAATCATAACAGACCAGAAGTTTTATAAGGGACAGTGGTAGAGTTTTAGGAAATGGGTATAATTAGAAGATGTGATCAGAAAAGGAGTTCATGGGGTTTATAGAATGGATAGGGAAGGACAGCCTGGAGACCAGGGCTTCTTGTGTGGCTTTCTTTAGTCGAAACTGATTTTATTTTAACTACTGACTTAGAGCTCTAATTGTAGGGGAACTATGATGGGACAAGGTGCATAGCCATAAATACATATGTACTGGGCTGTGTTTACGAGATAATCTCCCCTGGTTGTGATGCACTAAGCCCAAGAGGTGATGTATAGAAATCAGGTGGGAAGCAGAGTTTGGCTCAGGGTGGTGAGATCTCTACAGATTAAGAAAAATTTGTATGGAAGTGGAAGAGAGGTTATTAGACTGTAAAATATCAAACCTGAAATCAAGCCTGTTTTGTTGTCAGGGGAATGATCCTTCCATCATCACACCAAAAACAATATGGCATGTCCTTATGTTGGAAATATAGATTTTGAGGGTAAGAGGAGGAAGAAACGGACTCACATAGATTTTGAGTCCATACATGAGTGATTGATACATATTTTGAAAGTCAGAGATCAAAATTGTAATTTACTTTTTTCATAAATTTGACTTACTTTCTGTTGCTTTCAACTTCTTTTCCATCTAATGGTACAAAATGTGATACCATAATTTTTAGGTCAATTTAGACAAATAACAGGTTATTTAGTCATATCAAGTAAAAGCTCAAAGTCAGAAACATTTTCTCTACCTATCCTTCTTTCTAATCTGAACACTATAAATTGGGGGAGATCCTGCTTCATTCTGGGGGAGAACGAGTGCTGATATTTGATCTGTATAGCGACAGTGATGTGACACAGTGCCCTGGTCTCTGTCAGCAGTGAAATGTGATCACTGGCATCCACTGTGCTCCCACAGGCTTCCAAGCAGCCCTCTGTGGCTGATAGCATCATAATGTGAGATCTGTTGGCCATGTCTCTGCCCTTGCACACCCACTTGGGGGGTGGCGGGTAGAGTAGATAGGGATCATGGGAACACTTGCTCCTGACACTCTTTAGCCTACGGCTACACATATTGAAGTGTGGTGTCCTCTGTTGCCCTCTTTGAACCAGGCTTGGTCATGCTCTACTAGAAGTGACAGTTTTACTCTGCTGTAACTGCCTGTGATTGCACAAAGATTTCTCCTTGTGGCTTGCTGTCTCACTGGGGTTGAGCCAGGATGGAAGACCCAGATACACTGTCCTATCAGATCTCAATTTTAAAATGGATTTGTGTGTGTGTGTGTTAACTCATATATTTGGCATAACATTGAGCATATGTGTTTCTCTCCCACACCCCAACATAAGAATTCTCTCTTATGTCTAACTTTTTTTCTCTCTCTCCAATAACCATACTCCCTATTCTAAGTTCAAATCCTCTTTAGCTCATGAAGACATGGGAACTTGGTCAGCACAGGGAGAAGAAATCATTACTTACTGAAGTCATATGCTTTATCTCTGAAGTAAGAAATTTGATGTCCTTGTTCTTTGGTCCTCCATGAAGAAAAAGGTGAGGGTATGTTTTAGATAAGTCACATGGTAAGTTTCATTTTCTCCTGATTTATCTATTTTTATTTAGTGAAAAGTTTGGGTTGATAAATGAAATATACATGGCAATTGGCATACTTTTTGAAAGAAAGGTGCTATTGGAATGGAAGTAATTGTTTTAAATTCTTGAAAATGAGAAAGAGAGAATGAGCAGATGGCTCATCATGCTTTCATTGGCTTTCAGGTTGGTTCCAAATGGCACACTATAGCCCGGGCAAATATTTGGAATCAAAATGACCCTATTCCATTTGTTCAGAATATTTCAATACTCTGTTGACTATGCAAGCCATGCTCACTATTACAAAAAGACATAAACTTGCTAGGAAAATGTCTGTGATTTATTGGAGCACTAGGATGGAGTTTGAGAAGAAAGCAATTGAAAGAACAGGTATCCACCATCAAATGGCAAAGATGTTAACAGGGAAGTAAACAGTCTGAGCACATTGTGGAATCTGAGTGAAGGTGGCGGACTTTTATCTAGGTGTGGACAAACTCTATAGGCTACATAATTGTAGAGACAGGACTATTTTCAAATGAAAGGAGGTTCTTGAATTGTGGATTTTATGCAAAATAAGCCAATGATACTATTCTGTAATTTTGACGGAACCCATTATCTTTATGAATAAATAACATTTGCTTTTCTTTTCTTAGTTAAACATGAAATCACTGTATTTTGGAATCGCTCTTAAGAAAACAAAGTAAAGCAGAATGATACATGACTGAAGAGCAAAGTACTTGGGCCTAAAAAGAAAGAAGAAATTAAAGCCTAGTTACTTAGTAATATGACCTTAGATTTGTATGGTGGGAACTGGCCATCTCAATGCTCTTGCTTCTTACTAGCGATTATTTTAAGAACAATAGTAGGGGTGCAGAGAGAGAGACTAGAGTGTGGCACAGCCTATGCAATTTGATCGGCCCAAGTCTGTTTGATATTAAGCAAACTTTAACCTGTCTTAGTTTCCACATCTTGCTGAAGTATCAGTTTTCTTTCTGTGAAGTGGAAAAATACTAAAGCCTACTTTATAATGATCAGAAATGAATATATATTATATTGTTTAACATAGTATCTGAAATACAGATTTAGGATTTTTCATGTAGTCTCTCCCAGTAAATTTGCTATGCAAAGGATTGAGTCGGTATTGCCTGAACTATTTAATTTTCTTTAAATGATGTTAGGGAATAAATTCAATAAAAGAACCCGTTTGCTCTGCTTTTTATCACTTAATAATTAAAGGCCCAGTGTTCTGTTGGAAGAAGGCTAGAAGGACCTAGATATTAGAGTTTCCCTGAAATAAAACGCAGGTTTATTCCTTCTCGCTATGCTTTGGTTGCTTCTATCTCTCTAAGCAATTGGTACCTTCTGGCTATGATTTTGTATTGTCTCTGTTAGAAGTTACGCAAGTATGAATTAGCCCACCCCACCCCAATGATCATGACCACTAGTGGTCATTCCAGTAATAGGAATCTATTTTTCTCCTCATGTTGTGACATATCCCAGAAAAGGGCTCTGCACTGGGGAATTGGGAGTTTCTAAAGCAAACAAACAGTGGAATTCTTCAAGATCCAGCTCAAATGTGTCCTGTTTATGAAAATGTTTCCTTAATTCGCTAGTAAGAATTAATTGCTTGCCCGGGCTGGTGTGGCTCAGTTGGTTGGGCATTGTCCTGTGCATCAAATTGATTTGCTTCCTGGTCAGGGCACATGCCCAGGTTGTGGGCTCCGTCCTTGGTGGAGGGCATGCAGGAGGCAGGGCCTAGTTGATTCTAGCATTGGTGTTCCTCACTATCTCCCTCCCTTCCTCTCTCTTTAAAAATCAATTTTTAAAATATTTTAAAAAGGACCTCTACAGCTTTGTGGTTGTTTTCCATGAGCACAAAATCCTGGGACTTGTGCTTAAAGAAGGGCCTATTTTCTTTGAGGGGGAAAAAAAAAAAAAAAGGATTGCTTTACACTCCCCCAGGCGGTTTCTATATACAGCATAATTTTGCATTTATGTCTTACTTCATCTTTATATTTGTATATTTTTATGTATTCTTACTCTATATTTGTTTCCTTACTTTTCAGACTCCCTTGGCAGTCAGCACCTCTGAGAGCCAGGCCAAGGCTCTGTCACTGTGGCCTTCCCATCCCACCCAGCATCTGGTCTTGCCCTCAAGTATCCAAACAAGGTCAGCCCCTAGCCCTCCCTTTCTGCAGGACCCTGAGGGTTGCAACTCGGTTCTGGTGATGGTGTCCATGAAAATGCATGTCCTTAATTTGGGAATTGGGGCGATTTCAACTGTAATTATGTAAAACTCCCTTTGGAGGTAAATAAGGATGAAAGTTTGTGGAACCAGCGCCCGTGAAATGCAGAAAGCACTGGTCCAGCTGACATCCAGCTCCTTGGCTGAGAAACCTTGCAGACTGTAAAGCTCGCCTCTGAGCAAAGGCACATCTATTTACACAGTTGTGGCTGTTTCTGTTTCAAACTGACATTTGCTTCTCCAGTGCCCCTCTCCCTTCTCAGTGATGTTTCCTCACTGTTCCATGTAAATGCTTCTAGTTTCCAAATTATTGATCTAAAGGGACTGGAAGCAGGAGTTCTTTGCAGGAAAGGGAAAATCAGTTGGCATATGAAGTCGCCTTGCCTGCCTGATTTTTGAGTTTAGTGGTTACCCTCCTGAAAATTAAATAATGTCTTTTTAAGGCACAAAACTGTGACTGTTTCAAACTCCGTAAGTAGCTAGGCCCCGCCTAAACATACTGTTCTTGGTGAGAAATGATTATGTCTTGCAGATTCCTTTCACTACTATGTGCACAAGCCAGCAGACCTTTGTTCTTTTGATTGGAAATGTAAATCATACTTAAGAAGTGTTCCAAAGGAGTCCAGAGCTGAGTCCTTGGACACAAGCTGCAACTCGCTGCAGATTCTGATAGTTGAGTTACAACTCACTGAAAATCGGGGGTTTAAAATGGAAGCGCTGACAAACCTTCGAGCCGGGCAGCACAAATGGCGCCTGGATAATTTACAGTCTACAGGCAGCTCTTGGGTTTATTATCACAATGACAAATGCACTGTCATTGTTAATAGGATATTTCCCAGCAAGGACTTCTTGTTATGCAAGCCAGGTTCGGTATGTCATGCAGCATGATAGCAATAAAGTCTACACGAATTTGTAATGAACTTCAATTACTAATAGATTATGGTTAATGGGAAATATGTGCAGTAAAGATATGGGTTTTTATATGCGCCTTCTGGTATTCTACAAGGCAGTGATTTATGCTACAATTTATGTTAACATTTTCTACTATGAAAAGGCCCAATTTGGTAGAAAGCCACTTCATCCATAGCAAATATTTAAGATAATTTTGCACATAATATAAATGAAGGCATAAAATTAGGTATTAAAATTAAATATAACCTTTTCATTGAAAAGGGAGAATTTTTTTCTCTCCTGAATAGTACTGTTAAAAATTCTTGCTATAAAACAAAAGCAAGAGATATATTGATGTCTTTGAGTTAAATTTAGGATTTTGTACGTGAATTTCTTGTTTTAACTCCCTGCTGTGAGGGCCCCGTTAAGATTTTATATATACTTGCTTATGTAAATATTATTTTAAATTAAGAAAATCCACAAGTTTCTTGTTAAATTAACATGAATTTATCGTCCACATCATGATTCCTTCACTGCAGAGATTGAGGGCTGTGATATAAGCGTGGAGGAGCATACTTAAATTGACAAAAACTGACATTAAAAAATGCTAACCACAGCTTAGCCAAGTATACATGAAAAACAAAACAAAACAAAACAAAACAAAAACAACCAATGATTCCTTTTTCCAGCCTATCCACAATGTATATGCTCCCTGCCTGTTAACCCTAGGTTGTTAGATTCATCTGTGGCAGTATCTCAGTGCTTGTGTTCAGGTAACCCTGATTTTATTGTTATAATTGTTCTATTTTAATATTAGGTTATAGTTAATCTCTTACTGTGCCTAATTTATAAATTTTTTTTCATAGGCATCTATGCATAGGAAAAATAACCATCGAATATATGGGATTTGGTACCATCCATGGCTTAAAGGCATCCACTGCGGTTTTTAGAATGTATGCCCTGTGGATAAGGGGGACTACTATAATAGATATCATGCAGGTTAAACATCTGGGATCCACGTGATTAATAAAATAAGCACACTTCTCATCTTGATATTTTTGCTCTATTTGGGTAAAAAAAAAAATAATGTCCTCGAAAGCAGTCATCCACTCTCATAGGCCCAATACAACCTGTGTTGAATTTTTTAAAGTTTTTCTCTTATTTTCTCAATGTTCCTGTTTTTTAGAGTAGAAAGAAGATTCTGAAAAAGATGGGAAAGACTTGGGTCAGATTAATTTACTTGTGGTGTTACCGAAAAAATGGAGAAGAACCAAGCAATGCTTAGAGAGATGGAGTTACATTTATTAACACGCGGGCCCAGAGGAAAATGTCTCTCAAATTCTGGGTAAAATCACACACGAAGTTTCCCATATTTATACGATTTTGCCTTCTTTGTCTCCCAAATATGGGGTTTTTAAGGTTCCCTTTGCAAGTTCTTAAAGGGCCCTATGTGCTGGCGCTTTGAGACCTCGACCAAAGGCTTGGCCTGGTGCCAGCACTAATAACTTCGTCTGGAGAAGGTTTAATGGCCTCTCTGAAGTGAGAGTAGTCTTATTTTCCTTATTATTTAAGCCAGCAAGCATTTACAGAAGCCAGAAATAGCAGGGTTAAAATTTCAAACAGCAGTTTTTATATAAGCTGGATACTTCAGTGGAGTTAGGGTATGGGTCCAGCTCAGGGGTGGGCAAACTTTTTGACTCGAGGGCCACAATGGGTTCTTAAACTGGACCAGAGGGCTGGAACAAAAGCATGGATGGAGTGTTTGTGTGAACTAATATAAATTCAAAATAAAGATCATTACATAAAAGGGTACGGTCTTTTTTTTTTTTTTTTTTTTTTTAGTTTTATTCATTTCAAACGGGCCGGATTTGGCCCGCGGGCCGTAGTTTGCCCATGGCTGGTCCAGCCACTGGTACTCCAAATAAGTTAACATTATACATCGAAGGCAGAACGTTATTTCTCTCTCATGTAGCAGTCTGAGGGAAGAGAGTCCACCCCTGATGTAGCAACTGCTCCGTTGGGTCCCAGGACCCAACTCCTTCTACCTACTGCTTTGCATTTTCCACAGTGCCACTCTTATCTGCATGGTCTGAGATAGTTCACTATCACATCTACATGCTAGCCATCCAGAAGGAAGAAGAGCAGGATGAGAACATACATCTCCCTTTGTCCACATGTCCCACAAATTGTTGCTTCTCACATCCCATTGGCTAGAATTTGGTCCTCTGACTACATGTAACTCAAAAGGAATATGAGAAATGTAGTCACCTGGGCAGCCGTGGACCTAACTTAAAAGAAAAAAACACATTATGTTACCCTAGAGGGGGAGGATTGCTATTAGAAATCAGTTTCTGCCACATCACCTTCAACTCTCTGGCCTGCTGAAAGAACTCAGGTCTCATCATTTGCCATTACAAAGTCTCTTTTGTTATGGATATTCAATAATTGAGATCATATTTATGTTCAGACAAAATAATAGATCGATTCACTGGGATTGTTCTCCCCTGCCCAAAAGGCAGGCCACAGCCATATGGGAGCTGCCTTTCGAAGGTAATACATTATTGGATCAAGTGTGATTAAGTCAAACAGATACTCTCTTGGCACCAGAGTCACCAGGTGAGATCAGTCCCCAGGAAATAGAATGGAAATTCAGAAGTTGGTAGACAATTCCTAAAATTAGGCTTGGAGGGTTAGGAGAGACAGGAACAGAAAATCAACAAGTATCAACATTACAGGCAGCCAAGATAAGGTGGTTAAGAAAATGGTCTCTGGGGTTGATCAGTGTGGGTTGAAATTCTAGTTCAGAATTCTCACCAACTGTGAGAATGTGGGGGAAGTTATATAAGCAACTTAAACCTTCGCTCCCTTATTTATGAAATTGGAATAAAAAGACTAACTCATAAACTTGTTATGAGAATTAGATTAAATAATGTAGCACAGTGCCTAACATATCATCAGCCCTCAAAAATATTAACTATTATTAATGTGGAGGCCTTAAAAGTATTTAAGGTTTGTTTAATCTAGCAAAGAATCTCCTTCCAAGATCAACCCCTTTTCAAAGTGGAAATCTAGAAGTTGAGGAGACCAAAGAAAACATATGGAAGCAGGTGAGCCTGGGAGCCAATGTTTACTTCACCATCCTAAGACTCACAGATGGGAAACTCATGGATTGCCAAACTTGTCCAAACAAATCTACCCCATGAGGTTTCTTCTGAGGCAGTAAGACCTGGCTAATTTCCTTGTCCTGTTTTCTGGTATCTTTTATACAAGGAGAAAGAAGTCGAAACAAAACACAAAGAGAGTAAAGCACCTCTCATTAAAAGCTGTCATGGGGTAGATTAAGCCTCTTGGAAAACAGTAGCAATATCTTGATAAATAAGCTAAGGCTGCAATGTGCTTGTGCTGATAATAAGTCGCGTCGGACAACTGCCTCTTCTACAGAACCCTGGGATTTATATCCGGTCTGTCTGCGTTGGAAACTAGAGAATTAACTCATGAAACTCATCCATCAACCCATGGAGAAAAAGGATCCACGGCATAGAAATGAAATTAGCATGGCATTAGTTAGCTGTAGGACATAAATAGAGGTACTGACATTTTCCTGCATCTTCTGTATCAACTATCTTTGGAGAACTCACCCAGCTTGGACTGTAGTTGATGGCCACTCTGATTTATACCAACATTTTCTACCCAAGGAAGGTTGTTTGCAAAGTCCTTCAAGTATCATTAGGATGAGTCAGGAAACACAGATAATTCTTCAAGAGAATATGATCATGGGAAGACACTGCTTATACAGAATATTCACAATGCGTCATTGCAGCCTCCAGAACTGAGCATCGCTGTATTTATTAATCCATTGCTGCAGAGATTACGGCAATCTGACATGCAGCCCTAATGAATTTGGGGCATGTTTGGAAATTGTGACTGTCGTTGCCCAGGGAGCCTCTTAAATCAACTCCCTTTTACTGCAGTTGCCTTTCCACGGTGTATATCACATTGAGAAATGGATCACACAATCCGTAGCTTTAACTACGCTGCATTAGTTGATCTCATACTGTGGATGTGTCCCTCAGTGTATGAATCACGGGGGAGCTAGGACATGGTGACAGATAATTCAAACATGAAATTGGTGATTCCTGGGATGGGATAGGAATAATAGAGAAATAAAAACAAAAGTTAAGGCAAATGGATGGGAGAATCTAAGTATTTGTTATTAGATTATAAAACAAACTTATTAGTGAAGTATAGTATTAAGAAAGAGCTGTATTTCATTTTTTAAAGAAGAAGATTTTTTATAGTACACTTTGACCCTCCAATTACTTCTTCCCTTTGTAATCAGATTCCTTTCAGTTTTCAGATGGACTTTTGGGAGCAAAGGTAATTTAGTTCTATGAAGTCTTATTCTTTAAGACAAGCTGCATCTAGAATGAACAAGAATCATAAATTTACTTTGCCCAATATATAGACATGCAGTATGAAGTCAGATGGTATAGGGTCCAGTTTATTTCCTGATACAAACTTGATTTGATAACTGAGTTAAGTCATTGTATTACCAGTATCTTGGCTTCCTTACCATCAGCATGGAGTAATAATAAACCGATCTTTTAAACTCATCAATAATGAAATGAGCCGAAACCGGTTTGGCTCAGTGGATAGAGCATTGGCCTGTGGACTGAAAGGTCCCAGGTTCGATTCCGGTCAAGGGCATATATATACCTTGGTTGCGGGCATATCCCTAGTAGGAGATGTGCAGGAGGCAGCTAATCGATGTTTCTCTCTCATCGATGTTTCTAACTCTCTATCCCTCTCCCTTCCTCTATGTAAAAAATCAATAAAATATATTTAAAAAATAATAATAAAATAATTAAAAAAATAATGAAATGAGCCCTTATATACCATTCTAACTAGGACATTTGGGAGGCTTGAGGCAGACACAGGACACATTGGGGGAAAAGGTATTTGTTTTCAGGATAGACAGGAATTGAAAATGACAAGAAGCAGAACTTGAGACAGCCCAATTCATCTCCTGTTAAAGGCCATCTGGTCTTATTCTCTCTGCAAGTCAGCTCCATTCCTCTTTCTATGGTATCTTAGTGAGCTTCTCCCACATGTGGGCCCCAGTGGCAACTCTGGACTTGAATCTATCAAGACCTTTTGGTTTATTTACTATATAGAAAGCCACCCAGCCTCCCGAGTGTTTTTCAAATATGTTAAACTCACTTCCACGTCGGGGCCTTTGTACTTGCACTTCCTTCTTCCTGAAATGCTCTTCTCCTCACTCTTCACCTGTCTTGCTCCTTCACTTCATTTAAACCTCCATGCAAATCTCTCCCTTTTAAAGAGCCATTCCCTGAACACTCTGACTAATATTATGCCATCTGATATTCTTTTTATCTACTTTTATTGTCTTAACAGTGACTATCACTATCTGACTTTTGTTCACCCCCTCACAAAGTCAATATTGGCTGAATGATGTATTTTATGACTAAATGAAAGAATTAATGCCAGAATCATCCAGATTTATAACTAGATTTCTAAGAGAATCAAAATGATCCATTTCCTACTTTTCAAAAGGAACCACTCCAATCAAATACTGGCCAGCCTATGAGTTGCCGTCTTATGTCATCTGTCCCACCCATTGGTCTATTCAGAGACAGAACTGAGATGGGGTCAGTTCACACAGTACAGAGTGCTTACAGTGTCAGGCAAGCAGATTCCCTAAGTGGGGCTTAAGTGGTCCAACCCTGATGGCACCTTGAGTTTTGTGAAGCACCAGCTAATCGACACCGAGAGGCCATATACCTTTGACTAGAAATGTCAAGGTCAGGAACTAGGTTGGCTCTTCTCAGTACTAGCTCTCTGGCCTCAGTCATAATTTACCTTAATTTAATTTTTTTTTTACCTGCTCTGAAATTTTTATTGAATTTTATGAGCAATTAATAATATAGTTAATGTTTTTTTAATTCCCTTTGAGCCTGTTGCTACTTTATGAGAATATTTATGTAGTTTAACTCCTGAAACCCTCACAACCATCTTGTGAGGTAGGGACTATAATTACCTTCATTTTGAAGATAAGGAAATGTGGGAACAGAGAGAGAATAAGTTGCCTGAGATTGCTCAGTGAGTGAACAGAACCAAGATACAAACCCAGGAAGCCTGATCCGACCTCTTCATCTAACAAGGTTATTTCATACGTTCATCCCTCCTGCGGGGCTTAGCAAAAAAATCCTTATTTTCTTAGAAACCACATCCCGAGGGGGTAAACACATGCAAAGGTGCTTTTAAAATGTCAACATATTTTGAGTTAGCTATTCTTAATAAACATCTAAAATATAACAAACATACCTTTGGGCCCGTGCAGTTGGACAGGCTTAAGGCCTAGTATTCTCTATGATCTATGCATCTGTTTTTATGAATGTACACTAGAAACTTGAAATATTTTGCCCAAATTGACAGTTTTCAATGAAGACATTTGCCAATTTTTATAATAAGCAAATAGCCAGGCCCTAAAACATTGCGCTCCACTTTAAATAAGTTAAAGTTTATACTAATACTAGGGGCAACAGTTTTGATATTTTTTTTGTGTGTGTAAGCTATGCTTACAATAAGAATATAAACACATAGGTATAATAGAGATGTTTGAAGAGAATTCACTGAAAACCCATTATTTAGCACTTTCCATATGTGTGGCACTATGTTAAACACTGAGAGATGTACAATGATGTATATTACAATGCTCTAAATTTATGTCACAGGCTTTTTTTGTGAGCCTCAAGAATAACCTTGAAAAGTCAGTATGTGACTGCCTCAATCCTTTGTAATATCATGCAGAGTAGACAGAAACCAATAGTTCTATCCCTTGTACCTATGTAGCTTTCCACCACCAACTGATATGTACTCATGAAGATTTCATCTTTAAAGAGGCTGAGTGTTATATGGAAGCAAGTGCAAATTTATTTATCCTTGTATTTTTTAAAAGATTTTTTATTCATTTATTTGAAAGAGAGCAAGAAAGAGAGAGAGAGAGAAACATTAATGAGAGAGTGAAAGATCGATTGGCTACCTCTTATACGCCTCCTCCCACTGGGGATTAAGCCTACAACCACGGCATGTGCCCTGACCCAGAATCCAATCAACAAACTTTCCATGCACAGGATAATGACCAACCAACTGAGCCACACCAGCCAGAGCTATCCTTGTATTTTACAGTAAGGGCTGTATAGGGATGAGGAAAAGGTCATATTTACAAATATCCATCTATGGGCTGCTATTCTTTTCTATCTTCAAGTAGCATGTTAGTTCTAGTCTTGTTTCATGTTGCATTTGCACTTTTTAGAAAAGGCCATAATTTTCTCTGTAGAGCCTTGATTTCCATCAGTTTGGCAAAATTGTTCAAGGTCACCATGGTCCCTATTAATTAATCATGTGTGCTTCATGGATTTCCTCTGTAAGTAGTACATATCAGTATGATTAATGGTTCAGGGTTCATATTTAAGAATCTGATTGGATAACTGTCGTTTCATTTGTTGGAACTTATAATTCAAAAAACATTGATGAAGTTGTCCAAGAAAAGAGGGCAATGCAAGACAGTTTTACTTATTATGAACAACAAAGTGTAGTCATTTTTTTTAATGCAAATAGGCTCCATACTGCAGTGTTCTCCTGGGCCTCAGCTAAGAGATTAGGGAGGGACGTTAACTCTTTAAAGTGACTATCTGCAGCATTAAGTGGTAGCTCTGTACTGTGAAAGAGAGAGACTATCGTATTGTGTTAAATGGCTTCAATCCTGGGAGAATGAGAGTTCATGAGTGTTTTAGTAAAACATTATTGTTTTGTTTCTAACAGGGAGTAATAGTTAACTTACTCACTTTAAAAATTTATTTATTTATTTATTATAAAATCAATTATTTACTTATATAAAGAGATATACTATTTTATAAAGGTCATGGGTGTTTATAATTAAAATTAAAATAAAGAAAATCAAATAAGTTTTAGAAAATCCCCTGAAATCTTACTGTTTTAGTAATCAATAAAAATAAAATAGAAGTTATAATAGTTGGATGTACAAAGGCAAATACTTCAAAAAAGGGGAAAAAATCAATAAACATACTTTTTTTAGTGTTCAAAGTATCAATAAGCATCTACTTTACTATTATTTAAAGAATCCATAGTATATACTTTATTGATGTTCTAGGAAATTCCAGTACAATTAATAAATGGAAAGGATTTTATTGTCAACAAGCCAGTAAAATTTAGTTGTCTCATTTTTCCAGCATTTGTGGTATTTAGCCTGCAGGTAGTCTCTTTACTGGAGAAGATATAGGATAAGGCCAGCAATTTCATATATGGTGTACGTGGAAGTCCAAGAATGTCTTGGGATTTTCTAGATTTTACATTTGAGACAATGCTCTATTTACATTATGAGATGTATTTTTAATCTTAATACAGACATAAATGATCCACGGTATTTAAAATATAATTTTTGAATACATTCCTCTCATGATTGATATTTATGCCTCAACCACTATGAAACTCAGACTGTTATTAAATAGAACCTTTCCATCTTTCTTTACACTGAATTGAGGCTCTTGCAGATCTTTTACAATTTCTGCTTTGAGATCAGGTGGGGCTGTGGTACTAAAGTTGCAGGTTTCTGTCAAAAAATCCCAAAGCAGGTCTCCATTTTCATTGCCATCAATAAAACAGTCAGATATATCCATGGTGGACAGAAGGTCATAACACTCATACTTAATCTCCAACTTGTCTAGCATCTGAGTGACATCCGTGGATGTGATGTACTGGCAGAGGTCATCCCGGGGTAGGCGGGATCCATATTTTCTCCATAGCTTGTCCCAGGCACTGGTTCCTGTGAGAGAACAGAGTCAAGCTTTCATTCACTCTTTCTTTCATTTACCTACCCTGCCAGGCAGTGCATTAGATACTTGGGATAGAATAGTCAATTAAAAAATATCCTTGCCTTTGTGTAGCTTTATTCAAGGATTGAGGGGTTGAGGGTAGGGAGAAAGTTAAATAAATAAATAAATCATATATTAGATGATACTAAGTGCAAATGATAACAAATCAGAGCAAAAAATAAGGAAGGTCAAAGAGTTGGATGGTTTGCTGTTTTATATAGGGTGATTGTAGACCAGCGATTCTCAACCTGTGGGTCGCGACCCCTTTGGCAGTGGAACAACCCTTTCACAAGGGTCGCCTAAGACCATCCTGCATATCAGATATTTACATTACGATTCATAACAGTAGCAACATTACAGTAATGAAGTAGCAACAAAAATAATTTTATGGTTGAGTCACAACCATAATATGTATTTAAAGGGCCAGAAGGTTGAGAACCACTGTATGTAGACAGTCTCTCTTATGATATGACATTTGAGCACAGACATGACAAACCATCTATAGTAATAAAAGGGTAATATGCTAATTAGACCAGACGTCTTCCAGACATCATTCCGGACATCCTTCCTGATGAAGCCAGTGCCAGAGGGAAGTCAGCCCGGGGCCCCGGGTGCCTGCAGGCAGCCTGAGGGAAGCCAGCCTGGATCCCAGGTGCCTGCTAGCTGCCAGAGGAGGGAAGATTACTCCAGGATGCGGAAAGAGCAATTGCAAAGGGCTTGAGGCAGGAACATTCTTGGCATGTTTAAGAACTAGTTAGGAAGCTGGTGAGATTGGAATTAAATGAATTCCACTTGTGGCTATGGAGCATTTTAATTGTGGCTTGTGTGACTGAGAAAATGTATTTTACGTTATAATTCATCTTAAGTTATTTAAATTTCAGTATCCAAATGGGGCTTCCATATTGACATTAGAGTGACTTAACCTGACTTGCATTTTAATAAGATCACTCTGGCCACACAGATGAAAAGCAAGTATAGGGGAATAAGGACAGAGGCTGGGAGAACAGTAAGAAGGTGACTCCAATAACCTGGGTGACAGATGATGGGAACTGGGACCAGTGAGCTTGGAGGTGATGAGAAGTGGTTGGATGTTTTAGGTTACACTCCTACATATATTGCCATTTGCCAACAATTTCGTTACTGGGTGTGAGTAAAAACAAAACAAAAAAGTCAGTAGTAACCCCAATAATTTTGACCCAAGCACCTAAAAAGAGAGAATTGCCATTAATTGGAAGTGGGAAGAATGAGAAAGGAGCAGTTTTAAATGTAACATCAGGCGTGATTTTAGAAATGTACATTTGAGATACCTATTGGACATCCAGGTGGTGACAGAAGCAAGACAGTTGTTTGTTTGTTTTGAGTTCAGAGGAGAGCATGTAAGAGTAAGAACTGGAATCAAAAGAAAGAGCACAATAAATGATTTACTCAAACTAAAGCCTCGTGTCTATCCATTTACTACATACTGCTTTGGACTGCCAATAGCTAGGTGGATTTCTATAGGTTTTTGTCCCCAACTTTAGAGGATGTTTCAGCAATATCTGTTGCATTTACTTTTGAAAACCCAGCCCAGTGTAGAAGCCAAGAGAAGCCTAGGAGAGCGAGACATAGACTGTTGGACTACTCTTTTGACATTTCATAATTGAAATGGGATTTGTTATTTAGTCTCCCAGAATCTCAGTTTTATAAGATGGGAGCAACCATACTTACCTCAAATGCACCGGAACATATTAAATGAGATACTTTAAGTGAATCACTGCACGATGCTAAGCACACAGCAGGTGTATAATAAATACTTACAAAATAAATGAACATTACATTATGAAATTAGTTTGATCATTTCTACTGGTTATAATCTTGAGACTGTGAAAAAGCAAACTTGTTCGGAAATCGATGATTACCATAAATCAAAACAAATGAAAATCGATCTGTGGACCTTCTAATACATGCCTGTAATCATGGCTGTTACATACACAGATGGTACAGTGAATTAAAGATGGACACTAATGCCCAGCTACTTGAGTATGAAGCCTGGCTTTTCCTCTTTCTAAACTTTTTGAACCTGTGCCTCAGTTTTATCAACTGTAATGCAGGAATAATAATAGAATCTACCCACAGAATTTCTCCAGGGATTAACTGGAGAAATTAATATAAGTTTAAAATATAAGGCACTTAGAACCATGACTGGCACATAGTAAACATTGTTGAAGGGTTACATAATTAAGCTGGACTTGGCCAAAGCAATATAACAGAGAACTATATTTTCTATGAACTTCCAGGATTAAAAGTGAAGATTTCAAAGGCTTGAATTTATTTTCGGTTCCCAAACCCCTTTAATGTTCTAATGAAAGTAACCGACTCTCTGGAAAAGTACACAAACAAGACACACCCACACAGTTGTGCATATAATCACAGGATGCTCAAACATGCCTGACCTTCACCCTCAGACTAAGCTGAAGTCCCCAGATTTAACTAAACAGAAGAGACTATTCAAGGCAGGAAATAGTAAATAACAAATAGCCTAGATAACTGATGTTCTGCTTATATTTCAGAAGAGGAAGTGATAACCACAGGATATGCTCTCGGAATTGGAATGAAGCAGAAAACAATAAAACCTCAGTCCAATGGGAAAAAAATGAGGGTCATGAGTATATATTAAAAGATCTTTCATTCCAATACAGAGATTGTCTTCCCGAAAAAGAATTTGCCTTACAAATAAGACTTTATAAGAACATAAATATTTCAGCGGTTGAGGAGAGGCTCTGTTATCATAATTTTTTCAACCTGGCAGAGAAAATAAGAACAAAACACTAATTGCAGAAAATGTGCTGGTGTCAGTGTTCTGTGACTCGGTGCCTTTTCTGAGCTGAGCAATTATACACTTTCTGACGGATGCATTATCATAATGGCTCTCGGTGGGCACAGCATATGGTGCTACTTTTGTTTTCAACATGGAATAAACCGGATTGTTTTTTCCCGCTGTATTAAAAATCACACACAGGATTTACCTCCTTCCTTATCCAGGTAAGGAGAGGGAAGGACACAAAACTTGAGTGCCCTCCTTCTGGCTAAGCCCCCTTAACCAGATACATTGCATATTAATTAACAACTCATTCAACTAATACCTGGCTACTCCATTTGCAGAAAAACATGTTGCTGACATAATTTTAGTGTGTGATACCTCTTTTGTTCTTAGTTTTCTTCTTTTTGTTTTCAAATTGAATCTTTTATCTTCATAATCAGGAACTTCTGCTTGTTATAGTTAAATGAAATGGGCTAGCTCTGTAATGGGTCCTTAGCAACACAGAGGCAAGCCTCTCTCTCCCCTCAAGCAACACGTACTCTAATGGGCCGACCAGCACATGCTGGCATTTAATTCTGACTTCAATTTCTCTTTCTTCTCATTAGTTCCACTTGCCTCCCCTTCATTGCTTTTGTCCACCCATGTGTAGACTGTGTGTGTGTGAATATGTAATATTCTTTAGTGAGTCTTTTATTTCTGTTTATTAAACCTATCTTCAAATCTCCAGAACTGTCGATGTTATCTATTTGATTCCATGTCCATCATGTGGTAAGTTTTAGCTAAAACATGGTATTTACTTGTGTGTTTTTTGGAAGGACATTCAGAACAAGTAGCTTGGATCACATAAAGGAGAAATAATAAGCAATTATTCAGTTCAATTCAAACACATTTACTGGGTGTCTTCTAGGTGCCAAGGGCTTTGCAAGATCTGAGGGTAGAAATAAGAGGCAGAGCCCACTGCTCTCAAGGAACTCTCCTTAAACTCCCCACATGCCTCTAGTAGGAAACTCGGCACACCGCTGAAAGTGTTTACATTGTCTGGTCTGGATCCTCCATTAAATTAGCAGCCTTTCAGAGGAAAAGGAAAAGTAATCTTTGCAACCTCCAGAGCCCAGCACTGACTTACTCCCGGAGCTCAATAAAAGCTGAATGAACCAAGCGTACACAATGACCACCCTGGGCAGCCAGTGTGGAACTGAGCATTCTGTGCTTTGAATATGGCTGAACACACATGGACCCTTAGCCAAACTAGGTACTCTGCATAATTAAATCTAGAAAATGACCCCATATTTCATTATCTTCTAATGTAATAACTGCAAAAATGAGTATCTATATGGTGCTCAAATGACTGAGTAACTCAGTCTATTAAGAATAACTTGTCCTTTCAATAACAGGTCAGTGACTAAGATCGACAGACAAGACCCTTAGCTGTGATATTTAATATGACCACCTAGAACAAGATGTTAATGCAGACATACCTTTATCTGCCTGGATAAGACAATTGCTAGATGAGTGCTCTTAGACATTTAACTTAATGATGAAATTTAATTTAGGCTTTCGGAATCTGTCTGCAATGAGCAGTCAATTTTCTTCACTGCAGTGACGCTGTGAATGACAATATTACCCTGGAATCAAGGAAATATACAAACAGGTTTCCTCACTTCTAGATCATTATAAAGTGGATTCCATTTAGAAAGTGACTGCGAGAAACCTGATAAAAACAGAGCCTAATGTGAATCATTTTGGTGTAGGTGTTCCAAGTTTTAGGGCAATATTTGAGTTTAAGGAATGTTTTCATTGGACAAGTATGGAGAGTGGGGTTTTAGGAATTATAATTTGGGCTGAGAAGGCTGTTTAGGGCAATGGCTTTTATATATGGGTGAGGAGGGAAGTTGACCGGGCACCTCAGATGCCCTGGAGAGCTTTCTCAATCTTGTTTATTATCCACAGAATGGTCTGGCAGACAGGGATTCGAAATGAAATGAAAAAAAAAGACTAAATAAAAAAAAAAAAAGTGGATCAATCCTATACATGTTGATTGACAATGATATAAGACAAATCTGATTGGACATTTCTTGTGATTAAATTTGTCTCCACTGTTGGAAACTTACCATGACTATTTTTCTAAGCACTGACCCATATATTTATATTGGCTGTATTAATACAACAAAGCAATTGCTGCTATTATTATAAAAGGAAACTGCAGTCATTTCTATACACTAAGTGGCCAATATAATTTATCTTGGCTGAAAATCTATTGTTGATAAGAGAAATTTATAGGTGCATAGATTTATCGAGGTGAGAGAGCTAGAGGAAAAGGGAGTTTGCTCTATGGAAGGGGGAAGTAAGGAGTTGGTATTTTAGAGAAAGTACTGAGCTAAGAGGATATGGGTGAAGTCTGAGAGAAGTTATGACTAGTGAAGGGAAAGTGGGCCCCAACTGAGCAAGAGAAAGGCTGGAAAAAGATACTAAATTCTGTTTCTGCTATTCTTCCTTCTCATAGTCGTCAATGTCTCCCCAAATCAAAGAACAAAGGAAATAGAGCTATGCCCATGTTTGGGGTAAAGCAGAACACAATCAAAAAAGGTAGCTGCAGCACATGCAAGGTTTGGCCATAAGAAATCCAAAGTTGAACTGTGAGAAGTTTGGAGCAAACAGTGGCTGGCAACCATCAGAAGCATGACCCAGGTTTCCTCAGGAGTCACAGAGCAAGTGATAGATGACCAAGTGGCTTGAGATGCGGACTTCAGTCATTTACTCTGGATTGTTAAGAGTTAAGTATTAGTCATTCAGGTTACACTAAGTTGATGACAATTTTATTCCCCTTAAAGGTGGAATATTTTCTTTAACTGCAAAAGAAACTATATTGCATAAGATGGTTTGTTTTTAATTTTTTACTTATAACTCTCCTGATAAACAGAAGCAATAAAGCTATAACTTTTAACCTTAAGAGGGAAGTGGAAAGTCCAAAATAAAATACCTAAACCTATTTTTCCTTTTGCTAAGTGGTTCTTTAAAAATAAATGTAGACATTTCTTCTATAGCTGTATAAAATCTTCTAAGAAAGAAGTGTATATGGTAAAGAAAGGAAGTAATGAGAGTCCCTTTACCAATTCAACAACTATTATTTGTTGCATGCTTATGTCTAGGATCAGTAACCATTAACAATATTTCCTCCTGCAGATATACCTATCTACAATGCTGTGTGCCATAATGAAGAATTATGAACTGCAAACCGAAAAAGTTGGTAAAATATTTTCACCATCAAACCACACTGACTAAATAATATTTGACTTAAAGTACGTTAGAAAAAGCTATCTGATTTTAAATCTTTACTTTTTTATTTTCCCAATGAAAGTATATAGACATAGTACATATGAATCACATATATGCATAGGTGCAATAATGTAGGTATGATTATCCAGAAATAGCCCTTGAATAAACTTAGATTCATAGACCAAGTTCACACTGCTAGGAAGTGCCTCAGCATTATTGCTTCATGTATCATCATATGTTTCACTGGGCCTGTTTTGGTTTGCACATTTCTTGATGCCAATATTCCATGGATTATATTAACTGATTCGTGATATAGCCAGCAGAATCTTGTATCCATAAGGACACTTAGTCAATTCTCAGTTGCTTGTAGACTGCTCATGCCATTTGCTAAATTGGCTGTCTTTTTCTTATTTGTAGATATTTACTCATAGAAAGCTGCCCCTTGACACTCAGATACTTTACTTCTGAAAATATTTAAGAATAAACCAAACATAAGTAAGAGTGGGTCTTCAAGGATATTCAATACGTTCTAAAATCAAACATATGACTTCTGGATGAATTGCTGTTCCTGTCTACAACAGTTTTTCTGTACTTTGGATACAGATTGTCAAAAATAGGCTGCTTTTATTGTTGATAATTAAGTTTACTTTTGAATTGATAAGTGTAGAACAAAGTGCTTTACCCAAGTGTCCTTATTTAGAGAGAGATTAGCAGGAAGCATCCAGTTCACATAAGCACTTCTAAATAGGAAGACAGAACTCTCCCACTTAAATGAGTATTTTTAACTAACCAGAGGTAAAGATAGTATATCAAAATGCTCCCTTGGGGAAGAGGTTGTGTACAGGAGTGCTCACTTGCCAGACCGCCACATGAGTTCAAACCCTGGATTAAGGCTAACAACCATGTTTATCATCCTTAAAGCCATTCTTCATATTTAAGAAAAAATGAATTTTGTGACATGGAGTTTTGAGTACGGGGTCTGGTATAAGCTTAAGAAGATAGAAACTATTCTGTATCTACAATTAACCTGCCTTGCACTGCATGGACAGTCCATAAAGATGACAAATGAAAGAAATTATGAATTAATGAATTCAACAATTACAATGTCTCATTTGCTAACATGTATACTTATGCTCTCTGTGTGGTACTTATTATATCCCTGGAAGCAACAGGAGAGGATCAAATGCCTTATTTGGAAAATAAAGCACATAAAACAAAGCAAGTGAACTATTTTTAATAGTTATTTGAGAAAACCTATAACGAATGGTATTGATAATGGCTCTAGAAATGCAAATTAGCCGAATATGATGGTACCCCAAGTAGTTTAACCTTTATTTATTTATTAATAAACATCACAGAGGGTAAAGAGAGAGACATTCAATGGAAACAAAGGAGCAAACAGAAATATTTAGTATTTTTAGTCTCATTAAAAAAGTTACTAACAGTTGCATTTGCTCTATGTGATATAAAAAGAATTTATATATAGATAAAAAATTGTTCTCAGGAGAAAGAAGTAAATAGACATTTAATGCCCGGAGACCCCCTAAATTGGGGGCTGTTGTGAAGGCCTTGCCTCATATGGCCTTCAAACACAGGCCTCCATAATTATATGCACTACTGTGGTCTATCCAGGCTGGATAAAGATAACTTACCTGACACAAGAACAATAAGAATCTTAGCACTGGGAGCTAAGAGGCTGTGGAAGAACTTCAGGGTAGCTGGGATGTCTTTTACATAATACAGCATCTAGAAATGAAGGAAAAGAGACAGGAGACACTTTTCTACGTCAACATCTTTGTGTGCTTGGACCAGATACTCACGGGAAAGTTTGATTTTCAAGTGGAGTGGATTTTACTGAACAAAACACTTAAGAAACCTAAAATGTAAAAATGTTATATGGAGAGATAGAATAAACATTTTTTTGGGGAAAGGGAAACTTTTATTTGCTCAACTAGAGCCAAATGGTTTTAAATTTACACTTTCTGGCTTTAATAACACTGACATCTACAGCTGGAGACACTCAGTCTCTGCTCCACATGGAGGCGATGCTTCTAAGCTTACTCCATATTTGGTGCCTTTTAATTTTCTGGGAGAAAATGGTGCTGGCACCATAAACACAGACTCCATTTGACGGAATGTTTCTTTAAAAGTAAGCCCTTTGTACCTTTGTACTAGCTTCACCATGTGCTTACAGATGCTTTTTTTAAATCACGGAAAATGTGAAAAGCTCTGATGTCAACAGATTCTCTAGGAAAGGATTGGATAATGCATGAAGTTACATGCTTGGTCACAAGATGCTAAGAGTCAGTCTACCTATCCTATATAATAAAAGCCTAATATGCTAAGTTTCTAGTCATCTGGTCATTCGGTCAACCAATCAAAGCATGGTATGCTAATGATATGCTAAGGCTGCTCAACCACTCCCTATGATGTGCACTGACCACCAGGGGGCAGACGCTCCAACTGGTAGGTTAGCTTGCTGCTGGGGTCCAGCAATCGGGACTGAGTGAGATGGATTGGACATGTCCTGGAGCCCTCCCATGTCCTTCCCCTGGCCAACCTCCTGTGTCCCTCCCCATCCTGGAACATGAACCCGTGGGGCCCCTCGACCTGGCCTGCACCCTCCCACAATCCAGGACCCCTCAGGGGATGTTGCAGCTTTGTTTGTAAATTTGGAGGGCGAAGAAAGATGAGTTTCCATTTGATGGTTTCTCTTTTCCCTACACTCTGAAGTGAGCCATTGTTTGGGAATGAGTGGTGGGATAAGGGCTATAGGAGGTGTAGGGGAGAGAGGGAGGTATAAAATAGTTGTATGAGGAGGTGGGAAGCAAGTCCAATAGAGAAGTATCATAGGCTCACTGGGCACTCCCTTACAGGTAAAGGATCTTGTCAGCTAAGAGAGCAGAGGTGTAGGATTGCCTGAATATGCCAATTTTAAGTTTATTCTTTTGGAGTAACTCTTCTTGTGGACTATAGAAAATAAGAAATGTGTTGTTATTAATTGTGGTATTTCTAAAATATACACATCTTCTAAGAGATGCCTATACACCTCTATGCTATCCAGAAAGAGCAGTGGAAATATGTCTCCATACTATCTACTGAGTAGTTACCCCCTTTACTGCCAGTGCTGGACCATGGAAATAAATTCCTACTGAATGACTAACTGGTATTAATTACACTTCAGTAACCTGAGGAATCATCTAACCTGCCCCTTTTGTCACATGCACACTACCCAGGTCATCAACAGAAGGCAAAAGCAGGAGGATTCAGAAAAACTTTGAGACATTGGTCCATCTAGATCAGCAGTTCTCAACCTGTGGGTCGCGACCCCTTTGGGGGTCGAACGACCCTTTCACAGGGGTCGCCTAAGACCATTGGAAAACACATATATAAATGCATATTGTTTTTGTGATTAATCACTATGCTTTAATTATGTTCAATTTGTAACAATGAAATTGGGGGTCACCACAACATGAGGAACTGTATTAAAGGGTGGCGGCATTAGGAAGGTTGAGAACCACTAATCTAGACATTAGAGTTACTGGAGAACTGTGTTAGGATATGTTACACTCTGAAGTCCTCAAATCTACTGTCCTCAGATCTATCTATGAACTTTCAGTCCTATGAAAATTAATTAAGCCAATAGTGAAAAAAAAATCAGTAACTCTGGAAGTATTTTGAGTAGAGAAAACTGGCATTTTTAATGTTACAGAGAATTTCTTAGTATTATCAACATCTTTATCCTCAATTTGAATATGCTCACTTATAAAATCAGATTCTCATTTTTCTTTTTAAAGTTAGAATAGTAGGCACTCTTCATATATATATTTCTTAAAAATCCTCTTTCTGAGCATTTGTAACAATAAATACTTCTTACCTGAATCATATGAATAAAGTCCCACTTCTGAAGTTCTTTATTCTCCATCACTCTATTTTGATATTCAGATGATGTCTCCTTATGCCAAGCAAACTTTATGTTCTCAAGGTTTGATGACTTGGCTACAAACTCTAAAATACAGGAAAGAGGTGGCACACAATCTATTTTAATTGCAAATGTGGAACCTATGTCCACTTAGAATTTTAATGCAATCAATGTTATACACATAACAAATATAAAACACATTTTTTTCTTTTTATATAGCTCTGGAAGACCAGAGAGTTCATCTTAATTTTTTTCTAGTATTAAATGAATTTAGAGATGAAAGAAAAAGTCAATAAGAAATAATTAGGAGGACCCTGGTCAAACATAGGTTATATTATCTCAGTATTAATAGGGAATCAACTCATGGGTTTTATCGATGGAAAACTGATATAAAACAGGTGATATGATTCTGTAACCCAGGAATCAGCAAATATGGTGCTATGGACCACATCTGGCCCAGTACCTATTTTTAAATGAACTGCAAGCTAAAAACATAGGATTCTACTTCCTGACTCCATGCCTCTGTCTTTTATATCTCATGCCATTACACTTTTAAATGACTGAACAAAATCAAAATAAGAATACTATTTTGCTATATGTGAAAATAATAACAAATTCATATTTTAGTGTTTATAAATAAAGTTTTATTGGAATATATCCACAGGCATTAGTTTATGTATTCTCTATGACAGCCTTTGTGCTACTATGGTAGAGTTGATTAGTTGTGACAGATTCTGTGGCCTTCTAAATTTAAAATTTTACAACTTCTTGGCCTTTTTCAGAAAAAGTTTGCAGATTTCTACTATAACCTATTAATCCTAAGATCTTTAAGGACAGAGATTCTGATTAAATACTTCTGAATGAATTGATAACTCTGTCTCTAAGAATAAACATCAAAAACAGTAATTGGTGGCCAGTGAATAGATGGAAAGTCTGTAAGTAAAAAAGTTTAATTATTCACTGTTCATATTCTGAGGTGTTTATCCCTGCCAAGGAAACAAATTGATTAAGTTCCTCTCCCATTAAGCTTACTGAGAACATACTACAATAACAATCTGTTAATGATTAAAGGGACACATTTGGGATGATAAGCCTTTTGGGATAGAATTTGACACAAAGCACCATGGGTTACAGGTACCTTTGTACTTGGCAATTTGTTCAGCACTTGGTTCAACAACTTCATTGTTAATAGGAACTCCTGGGAATTGATCCTGCACTTTGGAGAGAATTTGAAGATCAATTTCACCTAGAATATAAGCATAGGAAACAGATCACATTGGTCCAAAAAGAAATGATTAAGAATAATTTCAGCTAGTTTATTTGTCTTAGTTTTACTAGGAAAAGTCCAGCATGTATAAAAAATAATGCTCAATTGTTTCCCTGCGTCATTGTCTATGATGCAGGACAGCTAGGTTGTAAACAGGAATAATAATGTAATTTGAGGAGGGCTATGATTGTTATTCATTCATTCATTCATTCATTCATTCATATAACATTTATTCAATATCTATTATTGTATTACATTTAATCTAAGATGCCACTGATGATAGGATGTAGTCAAACCTTCCTTTTGTATTAGTGTCAGAAAAAAAAGTTAATTAAAATTTTAAGATATCATTAACTGGAAAATGTATCCCCATTATGTTAAAATATAAAAGAATATGTATCTTAGAATAAATTAGGCTAGGCAAGAAGCATACCAAAATATATGTTATATGCAAAATATGTCAGATACAAAAAAGGATACAAAAATATGTCAGACCGTGGTCTAGTGGAAGAGAACCCTGACTGGGCTGAGGTGGGAAGAGGAAAAGAGACAGTGAGGGAGAGGATAGGAAGAGGCTAAAGAGATAAAAGCTTCGTGGAGAAAGACCACTCCTGAGCTCTGTGTTATAGGGTAAATAGAAGTTAGCCCAGAGATTTCTGGGGAAATGAGGAAGGAACTCTGCTTCCTACATTATACCTCCAGGTAGAGAGGACAGAAAGATGGAGGTATAATGTAGGACGCAGAGCATTATATGTGGGACTCTGGCAGTTCAGAGTTCTGAAATATTGGGCAAGGCACAGCCTCCAAGAAAGAGATTGATACCAGAGAGGTAAATGGATAGGAGGTTTTAGTGGAATTGATATTCAGTCATTAATTTATGCATCAACTATTAATTGATTGTTGACTATGGGCCAGACACTGTACTAGGCTCTAGCAAATGATGACAAGAAGAGAAATAGATACCTGCCCTGATGAAAATTTAGCCTGTAAGTGATTGCATGAGAGAGATGGGGATAAGTTGAATGGATTTGAGTCCAAAACCTGTTTTCTTCACTTACTAGGTATATATGACCTTTGGCGATTTGCTTTACCTCTTAAGCTGTAATTTCCTCAACACAAAAATAGCAATGATGCCCTGACCGATTTGGCTCAGTGGATAGAGCATCAGCCTGCGGACTCAAGGGTCCCAGGTTCGATTCCGGTCAAGGGCATGTACCTTGGTTGCGGGCACATACCCAGTAGGGAGTGTGCAGGAGACAGCTGATCAATGTTTCTCTCTCATCGATGTTTTTAACTCTCTCTTTTCCTCTCTGTAAGAAATCAATAAAATATATTTTTAAAAAAATAGCAATGATGGCACATAATTTATTGGTTGTGAGTGTTATGTGAGGCAAGGCATATAAAGCACAGTGCAAGATAGAGTCGGCACCCAATAAATGTCAGCTGTTCGTTTTTATTATTATTGAGTTCCTCTCTTTAAAAAGATGTCTTCTCTCCCTATTACTGATGCTCCCAATTTAAATTTTGCACTTTTACTCTCTTAGGTTATGATGTTGACACCTTCACTAAAACAGACCTATGTGCAAGACTAGCGTATTAAAATGATTTTAGTCTTTAATGTTTTGGCATAAATTACATTGACAGAACTTTTTCATGGTTAGATATGGCAGGCGACAAAACCATAAATCATGAGACTTGAAGGTCTAAGAGGAAGGGGATGAGGAAGGTAAATCAGGAAGGCAATATGCTAATGTGAGACAGGAAGGGAGTATAATGGTGTAATAAGAGCCGCAAGTACTGGTAATAGGAGATGGTGGGGAACTGGGGGGAGGAGTGGGATGGAGGCTGAAATGGAGACTGAAGAGCCTGTGTGACAGTTTTCTCCAAAGCTGGCCCTACCAACATGACACCTTTCATTTCTTCCTTTTCAATCCCAGCTGCCATTTATTGCTCACCTACTATTTATCAAACATGGTTCAGGGACTTTAATTGGAACATCTCATTTAATTCTGATCACTATACTGTCACAAACTCCACAAGATTATTCCCAACCAGAAAAGGTGACTTGAGTAATTTGACACTCAGGGGGTATTAGTATGTCCAAACTTTAAGGCACATTTGGCTAACTCTAAAGTATTTGCTCTATTTAATAATGAGACCAAATACTAAAAGGGCACAGGAAGTTTTTATTCTTCTCCACAGTAAGTATTTGTGAAGGGTAAGTAAAATACCCAAGGCAAAGGCTTCTTAGAAAAGCTGTAGGCTAATGAGAAACAGAGAGATTCCCACTTGCCCCAAAAGATCAGAAGCCAAAAGTTCTGTTCTTGCCTCTACCACCTTAGCCATATATTTTTAAATTAAAAAAATTATCAATTATGAGGACCCCAATTATCACATTTTGAAACTCAGATAGTTGAAATGTAGTCATTTTCCCCCTGGGGCTTGATCAGCTCTTCCCCTAAGATGGGCCCTGATATTTTGGCACTCTCCAAATGGCAAAATGTATCTAGTATATCCTTAGGGTATGTTCCTATCTTGTCACTTTCCTAACCAGCAGAATGTTCTGCCACAGTTAGAGCCAGCCAGTACCTTCTCCTAGGGCAGGGGTGGGCAACCCCTGGCACGTATGCCAAACATGGCACGCCAGTAACTTTTGCTGGCATGCGAAACCCTCTCTTATAATCTTCCATTTACAATTTTTTTCTTAATATCAACTTCTTAATTTTTCAGATAAATTCAGTGTAGGTGCATCTTAGATAAATAAATAATTTTACATAACAAGTTATCTTAAAGACCATAGACATGGATTGATGAGAGAGGGGAAGAGCAATTTCTATGCCTCTGCCTTAACTCTCCCTGCCTTCCTAGATCCGACCAGTGTTTTGGTTTCATCCACATACGCTTGTGAATCTTTGTTCTCAGTGATGAATTTTGTTAAGTCTCATCATAGGAGTAGCCTGATGGATGAAAGTAGTAGCTCGTGCATATCTCTGAAGGTCACGAAATATAAACCTGATGTAAAATCTCTGTCATCAGTGATGCAGCAGCAAAAGTCCCACTGATAATATCAAACAGAGTCATAAAGTTTTCTGTCAGACTATCAGTGTACATGTATACATTAAAAAATAAATGTATTTTTCATCATCATATACTGTGTTTTTGTCGCTCGAATGAATTTTATTATTTCTTCAAGGTTCTTCACATATGTATACCTTAAGAGATATCAAGTAACATGTTCTCAAAAAATTAGGGTTGGCACGCAGAAGAATTTTGAGTCAGAGATTTTGCTGGTTTTGGCACGCACTCACAAAAAGGTTGCCCACCCCTGTCCTAGGGCAATGATAGAGCACACAATGCTAGAATTACAGTTTAGACATAAAAACCATGGTTCACATAACAACCTCTAGAATGTGAGCCCATGTGTGGACACGAGCCATCCATGTAGTCACTGTTGGATTCCTAGCAGAAATGAATGAACAATAAGGGGAGCTAATGAAACTATTTCCTCTGGAGTTAGCACATAAAGTCCATTTCTGAATTTGTAAGCTCAGGTGACCATACTCCTGCTTGCCAGGGACAGTTCCACTTGATGCTTACTGTGCTAATGCCCTATCTGGATTTATTTCTTATTTTAAGTTGTTTTTATTTCTAACAAAGGATTATTATTAAAATTTTATTTTTGAAAATAGGTTTTTAAAATAACTGTTTAATATATAGACAAATAAAATAAAACACCTTGTTTCATAAATAAATATTTCTTAAAGTTATAATAATTTTAACTATTTTGCCCACTCCCTCCAATTTTCACTCTTAAAAGTATCCTGAGTTTGACAATAAATAATATCACCATGCTCATAAGTCAGTGATATATTTATTTTTTATAATGGACTCTATTATTCTTATTATAGATAGATAGATAGAGATAGAAAGAGAGCATGTAAGATAATATATTTATTGGTATCATATCCTACATAGTTTATTTTCTAGTATCCTTCAAAAATAGGAGACATGCATTTGTTTTAAAAATGATATATATGAGCTTCTTTCCCAACAAAAAGTTAACAAAGAGGTAGTTCAAATGTTCGATAATATTAAAATCTAGTCTAAACATTTAGCATTTTGTTATATGTATTTTCATGGTACATCACCTATACTGTTTAATATCCATCTAAGCTTCATCCTCCTTCCCTGCCATCTGCAAGTTTTCCTGTAAAACGTTTATTTACATTCTCTTTCTCATCTCTACTAGCAATGCCTTTTCAGGCTCAAATAATCTATCTCTTAGAATATTGTGGTAATATCCTAAAAATTCAGTCTATGTTTTCTGAACTTTGACTTCCTCAAAGCCATCACTACAACAATTTAGACCCCAATCACCACATTTTGAAACTCAAATGCAATCATTTTCCTTCTGCTCAACAATCTCATCACTCCCCTGCTTATAACCTTCTAATGATTAAACAACTAGGTAAAGCCCAGACTTCTTAACTAGCATAGACCGCCCTGCCTGGCCCCTTTTTCTCAGGTCTCACAACTTCGTATTTTGAAACTTTTGGCTCCAGAAACCCAGATTCTTACATTTCCACCCTTCTCATCCCATTCTTGCCCCATATACACCATGCTGTTCCACACTCTATTTCCCATGCTTTCTCCTCTTACAGGATTATTCTCCCCTTACCTCCTCACTTCACCTGACTAACTCCTATGCATCTTGAACACTTCCACAAAAGACTGATGCCATGGTAGTCTTTCCCATAGAGTCTGGAAGTATCATCAGAATCCTCAGACAGAGACTACCCATCAATTGACTGGCGATGGCAATTTACAGATAAAATGTTCTTGAGTTCCTTGATCTTATTTTATTCACTAGCAGAGACTGGATTCCAATGAGTTTCGTAAACAGAATCAAAGACTCTAAAATGGTAGATTGAACATCAATCACTGAGAAGTATATGAGGGGTTATCAGACCCTACAGAACCATGAACCAGCAGTAAAGAGATTTTTTTTTTAAAAAAAAGACAAGCAAGGAGACCATTTGTTCTTTCTCAACTGAATCCTTCTGAGCAGGAGCTGTAACATTATGAATGTGCTCCAGTATCAGACATTAAGCACTCTATAAATGCTTTTAGAGAGCACACAAGCTAAACTAATGTGCCAACAGAATGGGGGAGAGTAAACTAGAAATGAATCAATCAAATAATTCAGAAATTCTGAGCAAAATCAGGGGTAAACAAAAGAAATGTGGAAGCCAACAGCCTGCTTTTTTACTGTGCATTGCAAAACCTTCTGGGAATCTTAAATTTGAGATCCAGAAAACGGCATTTAAGGGAAATAAGGCAATGCATGTTTATTTTTTAGTCAGTCTCATTTCACAGATGATTTCATTAGATATTGCTTAATCATAATTCTGACAACTGTAGACTACTTATTTTGGACATCCTAAGCCTTAAGACATCTAATGTCAACAGTTGTCTGTTTTCCCCAAAGCTTTGGAACAAAGTATACAAAGTTTCTTGTGACAAATGGAAAAATTATAATGCTTAAGCAACTCTATTCAAATACACCATCCTTCTTTTCTTCCTCTCCCTTTTTCCCCTCCCCTCCCTTCCTTTTTTGAAAATATATTTTATTGATTTTTCTATAGAGAGGAAGGGAGAGGGATAGAGAGTTAGAAACATCGATGAGAGAAAAACATTGATCAGCTGCCTCATGCACACCCCCTACTGGGGATGTGCCTGCAACCATGGTACATGCCCTTGACCGGAATCGAACCTGGGACCCTTCCGTCCACAGGCTGACGCTCTAGCCACTGAGCCAAACCGGGACCTCCTCCATGCAGCTTCTCCCCTCTCCCCTTTATGAGTACCTAAGCAAATTCATAATTTTGGTGTCTGCACTTTATGATGATGAACTGATTTTCTCAGCTGATCGGTATGTGGAACTTGAGTAAAATTAGAAAGATCCAGTCATGTATCAACACCAATCACAAATTTTCTATTAGGTTGGATTGTGGATTTTTTCCTGTTCTGTTCACTCCTATGTTATTTCTACCAAACAGAATATGCTGACATTTTTATTTGGGAAGTTAAATGAAAACTACATTTTCAAACTCTCCTTTCTTGCAAATCTCTTTCCTTTGTATCACCCTTTCTTCAAATCAGCCACAACTATAGCATTACTTCTCCTTCCTGGGCTATGATGAGTGTTTTGCTTAATTTTTCAGACAGATATTTTTGTGGTTATAATAGTTTGCTTTCATATGAGTCATATTTTAAATGTATCATGTCTATATTTAAAGAGGGACAATAAAATTGACATCCTTGATATAGAATTTATAAAAAATTTCAAAAACAAGAAAGGGGAGGGATGGGAATTTCATCTTTTAGACAACATTTCTTCACTTCCTGAATTTCAAGTATATATTTAATGAGTTAGCAGAGACATGTAGTTTTTGCTTGGAATCCAAAGTCATCTGATTAAAAATGGAAAAAAATAAAATATTAAAGGCTAAAAAGAGAAAAACTAATATAGTATTCACCAAAATTACTTTATACAAAATTTCTTATATCTCTACTCCTTAAATTACACATCTATAAATTAGGAATAATATGGTCTATGCCAGGGGTCCTCAAACTTTTTAAACAGGGGGCCAGTTCACTGTCCCTCAGACCGTTGGAGGGACGGACTATAGTTTAAAAAAAAACTAGTCAGCTGCTAAGCAACAGGCAGCGGCAGCAAAAACACCCGGCAGGCCGGATAAATGTTTTCGGTGGGCCGCATGTGGCCCGTGGGCTGTAGTTTGAGGACCCCTGGTCTATGCTATAGGGTCATTGCAAAGGTTAGAGATGTTATATGGAGATAATTTACCACGGTTCATGATATATAGCAATTACTCAATAAGTTGAAGTTAGTATACATTAATTAAATATTTTTGAGCACCTACTGAATGCCAGATGCTAATCACTGGAGATATAGCAACAAATAAAACAGACATAAACATCCAACCTTTATGGATGGTGTTAAGTCTCATGGAGAAAACCAAGGCAAAAAACAGTGAGAAGAAGCTGTGAAGGGGGTCTCTGTAATTTCCCACTGGGTGGTCAAGTACAGTTCATGGAAAAGATAACATTTAAGAGAAATCTGAAAGAGCCTGGGAATGAGGCAAATGAAGATTTCCCTTCCTAAGCAGAAGCTCCATACTAAAATGACAAGTTGGAAAAGCACTCGTCATACATTCATGATGGCTTGTCCTTCTAACTGAGCCTATGCTACTACATTGAGTCACAAATCCCAACCTGAGAACCCTGTGGCTTCTCCAAATGAGAAAATCTACAGGTCAAGAAAACAGGGGATTAAAGTCTGTCAAGATATCTCCCGCCATTTGATTTCCATCTATTCCTGCTTCATTTCTCATATCAAAATACATGTGAATTCTTCAGATTATCAGCAGGAAAAATTTATTTTATTACATGTTGCATTAAGATGATTATCTTCCTTGTTCCCTCTACTAGAATACAAGCACACACAACAAATTGCTTCTAGGAAGAAAAATTGCCCAGATAACCTTGGGCTTAGTGATGAAAAATAATTTTAGCTATGGGTTTGCAACCAGTGTGAGAACAATCTGATCTTAAGTTGCAGTGTGAAAGATATAAGATTCTTGACAAGATCACTTCTTTTCCTCTCTCTCTCTCTCTCTCTCTCTCTCTCTCTCTCTCTCTCTCTCTCTCTCTTTCTCACACACACACACACACACACACATCCTGAATGCCTCAGTATTGAGGTAGTTCTCTCAGTATGGGAAAATGATTGTAAAATATTAAAATAGCTGCAGGGTCTCAGGAAGGGGATTATAAATATAAATTCTGAGTCAAAAGGGCATTGCCATTTGCTTTGGTGTGCCTTCTGGCTGTTGGCCCAGGAATAATACTGACTGAACGAATGCTTTGCAACTGCAGGAGGCTTAAGAAAAGCCATGCTATCCAATTGTTTTATGAAATATAAACGTAGAGAAAATGCCCCAAAGGGAGCTGAACACTGAAGTATAGAGATATTAGATAGACAACTCAGGAAAGACTAAATTTTGCCTTAGCTTTTCATTTGTAAACTTTAAATAATAGTTGACTGCTACTTCAGCACAAACATAGAGATAAATTAATATACATATACTATTGTAATATTTCTGTTATTTTGAGCTACACTTAGGGAAGTGCTAACATTCTTCTACCTTGATCTCATCAATGATAGGATTTACAAGACGAAACTACATGAACTGACAAAGTCAGTCCAAGGTAAGCACAAGTCCGTGATGTCATCAGTACCAGTGCGCCTGCGCAGGCTCCGCACTCTCGCGGGATCAGGTACACTCTCGCGGGCTCTGGTGCACTCTCCGCTCCCTCCTCTCGCCCTCAAATAACCTTCACAGTCTCTCTTCCGAGCTGCCCTCCACTGGCCACCGCATTAACAGCGGTTAAAACTTGCATGTTGCCCAGGGAACTTACTAGTCATTTACATCCTAGTGTGAGGAGGGAGTCTGAGTGCCTGCTGTGCTAGTGGAAGAAGAAGCAAGAAATAATCAACAGAAAACAAGGCACAGAGAGCGGACAACACCGTCCTTTCGGTCAGCATCGCCCCAGCCTCATCACGGAGAAGGTGTGGGCTCTGCGGCGATGCTCGGCTTCAACACAGGAGCACTGTTCCTCCAGCACTGGTGCAGGTGCGATCCTCTCACAGGTGAGCCGCACGTGGCGATCCTCTCACAGGTGAGCCGCACGTGGCGATCCTCTCACAGGTGAGTCGCACGTGGCGATCCTCTCGCAGGTGAGCCGCACGTGGCGATCCTCTCAGGTGAGTCGCACGTGGCGATACTCTTTCTGGTGAGTCAGACGTGGCCAGTCCAGGCCAGTTCATCACGACAATGTGTCAGAACAGCGCCTGGGCGCCAGTCACAGAGCTAAAGGAGCTGTCAGACCCCAGTTGTCCACGCCTTACCATCACTTTCATCACCTGTGACATTATTGGTTTAATTGGGCTTATTTTTCCTGCCCTTGGATATGAAATTAATATTATAGAAAACCTGAAACTTATACAAGTATAGGTAGAAAATAAATATCTCACTACTAGAGAAAGACAAAGTTAATGTTTAGTTTATTTCCTAGGTGTTTATTTTTATCCTTTGAACAAATAATTTTCTTTAACTGCACGTGAGATCATTATGTATATAGATTATTTTTACTTTCTCACAGAGAGATATACCACAAATATGTCAAAATTTATGTGAATGTGTTATTTGTAGTGGTGATACTATTTTCTAAATATATGTACAATAATTAACTTAATTAACTTTTATAAATACTATAAAATATGTGAAAGTATACACTTATACATATAGTTTTATGTATAGTTTTAGATAGATAGTTATACTTAGTTTTAAGTTTTTTGCTATTATGAGGAGCTTGACAACAAACCATAAAATTTTATGCAAATGATCATCATTTTTTCAAAGTTATTCCAAGAACCAGAATTAATGGTTAGAATGAGACCCTTGATCTTTGATTATATGGAAAAACAAAACAAGAAACCCCACCCACGGTGCCAGCTGCTGAGATAGGATGCAGACTGACGAACTATAGCACATTCTTAGAGGATCCCTGGAGGGCAAGACCAGTCCAGTTGCTGGAGCCCTGGGGAGGGGGGGGGGGGGCGGGAGGGAAGGGGTCCCAGAGTAGGTGGGGCCTGGGTATGTGGGATGCACACAAGTCCAGGAGGAGGCGCTGAAGCAGCGGCTGGTTCTGTGATGGGACAGCAGGGGAGTGGCTATTTACCAAGCACGTTGCTTTTTTAACGAACAGCATGACCAGCCCTTTGTGTATTAGAAGAATAGCAGAACCGTTCTGGATACATAATGCCACATTACCTTCCGGAACATTTTGTTTCCTTTCATATCCTTTCCTTCTGTACATGAAAGCTTCCATGTCATTGTAACCTCATCACTACTGCATATTGGCTTTCTAAATCTTCTCAAATAGTTCTCAGTAAATATCTGAACTTTTCTTCAGTTTTTAAAAATATTTTATATTAAGTATATTATTAGCAAATACTTTAACATCATTTCCATCAGTTTATTACTGTTAGAAGAGGCTAAGCTGCAGAAGACCCTGGGTGTGGACCCCAAGCTCTATAACAGTGGTGGTGAACCTTTTGAGCTCGGCATGTCAGCATTTTGAAAAACCCTAACTTAATTCTGGTGTCGTGTCACATATAGAAATTTTTTGATATTTGCAACCATAGTAAAACAAAGGCTTATATTTTTGATCTTTATTTTATATATTTAAATGCCATTTAACAAAGAAAAATCAACCCAAAAAATGAGTTCGCGTGTCACCTCTGACACGCGTGTCAGAGGTTCGCCATCAATGCTCTATAACCTGCCCACACCCCTTGTGGCCTGTATTGCTGGGTTCAGTCTGCATAAACTGAGGATGACAACAGACCCCACACCAGAGCTGCATGAGTGTTTGCATTGAATCAGAAAGTTTTATTCAACAGTATGTGTCAAGCGGAAGCGTATTCACTAAGAGACTGTCCCAAACTGGCAAGATACAAATTTATCTTTCAGCAAAATCAGATAACCACGTGCCAGGGACTTTCAATTACATTTTAAAGAATCAAAACTGTTCATGAAAAATGCTCAAATATTAACAAAAACAAAAAAGAATGTGGATCTACCATTGTTTTTCTTACCTATTTTACCTGAATCCAGGTCGTTACTGCATTCTTATTCTAAGGCTGTATAATTGAGTTTATTTGTTTTTCTAAGTAGATAGTCATTTAATCTGCTAATAATGATAGTTTCATCTTCATCTACTCATTATCCGATGTTTTTCTGTTTCCTGTTGAATTAGCCCAACCAATCTTGTTTACTCTGGTTTTAATGACAATGGCTCCAATGTTGTATAGTAAGCATCATATTTAGTTGTCTCAAATCCGAAATGTAGTTGTGTTTAACCAAAATACTTTCATGTTCACCGAAAGTTTTACATACAATACAATGAGGTACACTATTTTTTTTTTGGTAAAAATATATATGGAGAATAGTTTATTTTTAAGTAATATGAATGCCTTTACATCCGAGGCCCCAAACTGGTTACCTGAAGTAGACAGTCCTAAATCCTGTTTTATTAGTGAATCACTAGAGTTCATATCCTTCTTAATAATGGAGTAATTGTTAGTATGCTGCACATAAGTAAATCAGCTCTTACTCATTTCAAGTAATAAGCAATTAAAATGAAGACTAAAAATTGTCTGCATATGTAGAAGTCCTATATAAATTTCATTTCCTTAATTATAACCAAACATTGACTCGAGGGCCACAATGGGTTCTTAAACTGGACCGGAGGGCCGGAACAAAAGCATGGATGGAGTGTTTGTGTGAACTAATATAAATTCAAAGTAAACATCATTACATAAAAGGGTATGGTCTTTTTTTTTTTAGTTTTATTCATTTCAAACGGGCCAGATCCGGCCCGCGGGCCGTAGTTTGCCCACGGCTGCCTTAGCCACACCACTCAGGAGAATTGCCTACCTCTTTCTAGAAGGTTACTCACAAGATCATACTTCTTTTTATTTATTTTTATTAAAAGTATGTTTAACAGCCTAACCACCTAAGAAACCAGTGCCTAAGTCCCTTCCATAGCATGTATGATAAGTATTTCTCCAGCCTGTGCTGAGATGAATTTAGAAGTTCATGTATCTATAGGTCTTTACCTCTCAAAATGTGTGTTCTCATTTCTGGACAGGTTTGATCATTAGTAAACTCTAATACTGAACCAAGAAATCTTTCTCTCTTTCACCACTGGCCCTTTAGGGGCAAATATTCTGGAGTTTGATCAGCAGGAAATATTTGAAAATGGTGAAAGGCACATTCATATTTTCTGGGCAAAAATTCCCCCAATTCTCTATATTTCTCCAATTTGTTGATATAGATTATTGACTTACTCTGAATCACTGGACAGCACTAACCTTTGCTACTTACCACCTCCTGGCTGCGAAAGCAGACATACAGGCTCTTCCTGTTTCTGCCTTAATTATTTGTTTCACTTCTACCAACTCTCTTAGAAAACTAAACCTCTGTGTCACCTTAACATGTCATTTATGAAAAGAGAAAAGGTTAATAATTTCATAAGATTAGGTTTTCAAACAGCTGGTGATTATTGAGTACCTAATCTCTCCTTTGCCAAGTCAAAAATTAATGTCTATATTGTTTTGTACAATTTCTTGGACTGGACTAAAATCAAGAGACCCGAGTTTTATTCTGTCTTGGTAGTTATCAGTTTTCTTATTTGTAAATTGAGGATGTTAATGATCTCTAAACTCTTTATTTTGTAACCCCTGTAGGAATGCTGGTGTCCATATATTGCAGTACAAGAAAACCACCTAACTTCTGTCAACATAAGTCAGAAATATTATTAACAACAACAACAAAAAATGTTATGCAAGAGTTCAGACCACTTGTGATTCATATGTGAGTTGCTTCAGTGGATTAAAAAACTATAAACATAGGTATATACTATTATATACGGTATGGCAATTGAGTTGGTACACAATAGGTTAACAAGAATAGAAGTAGAAAGCCAGATAAAATAAAACTGAGTTATAGTCCTATCTAACCCTTATAAAACTTTCTGGCATTTGAAGAACTGAACAGTGCAGCAGATAAAATGATTCTCCTTTAAGCAGAGCCCAGAGCAAGGAGAACACATTGCCCACACTGCCTTCTGGAACATTTTGCGAGGCTAAAGTGTATACACTATAAATTAATAGCGTTCTTCCTTAGCAAAAGTTTCTTTTTCTTGATGTACCATTTAAACAACACTCTTTAAAGTTGAATAATAATGGATCTCTGTTGAGTGGCTTAATTTTAGGAAGCATGAATGTCAAAGATGGACCAAAGAGCATATTCTATGAGACTTAGAATACAATGCAGTTGCTCTCAATATCTGAAAAGCAGTGCTGAATACTTTGAGACCTTGAATAAGGCTATCGGAGCTGCTCATTGTATTTCATTAAAGCTCACAGCACACCACTTATACTTCCCAGTTTGACCTCTGTAAAAGCTACATGGTCTGAACTTTTGTCCATGATTTGCTTTTCTCCTGATTTTCTCTCTTTCTTTTTTTGTTTTGTTTTTGGTTCACATATTTATTTCATACATTTTCCTGTATAATCTATGAATAGCAGTACTGCTTAGTACTGCTTAGTAAATAAAAATTGTATTTTATTTACATAGATTATTTAAAGGTGACATCAAAATGTTGGGCACTGATTTCCTTTTTTTTTGAACTGTTCAGAGTCCTAATTATTGCTTGGCTTCTAACCTGAATTTCCAAACATCTCTTCAAAGACCTTACATTCTCTCTTAACTGAAACCCTTTCCACACAAACATCGATCCTTACAGAAGAGTCGGGAGACAGAAAGGGTACACAAGCACCGCCCGCTTGTGTTTCTGAAAAGGAAATCAAATAGGCCACCAAAGAGCATGAGCATTAAGTGATATAAAAGCAGCAGTTTCACGTAGGAAAGTTTTAGTTGGTTTGCTTTTTGTATGTTTTTCCATTGTGGTGGGGAGAAGTGGCAGCAGCATTATGAATGCAGAGAGGATATTTGCAACAAAGATATGCAGAAGATGATCTGCAGGTGTCAGGGCAACCAGAGGAGAACATCTAGGACAGTGATGGGGAACCTTTGGAGCTCGGCGTGTCAGCATTTTGAAAAACCCTAACTTAACTCTGGTGCCGTGTCACATATAGAAATTTTTTGATATTTGCAACCATAGTAAAACAAAGGCTTATATTTTTTATCTTTATTTTATATATTTAAATGCCATTTAACAAAGAAAAATCAACCAAAAAGATGAGTTCGCGTGTCATCTCTGACACGCGTGTCATAGGTTCGCCATCACTGATCTAGGAGGTAAAACCAGACAGGACTATAAGCTAAGACTGAAGTAGATGCTTTCTGGGAGCTGAGCCAAAGGTACCAGACAGGGCCAGTGACCTTGTTTGCCAGGGATTAGAGTTCAGTGACTGATTTGGAAGGATACTTAAGCCACAGGATAATGCAAAAGTCTCAGACCCAATGTAGACTGGAACTTCTACGGAAACCATTTCTCTAAGGCAAGGATAGGAAGTTTCTTACCCACGTTGTTCTTCTGCAAGGTGCTTGCAGTTAGGCAATGACAGGTTATCAGGTGAGCATCTCCCAGTTGGTGTATGAGCACTCAAACTAATTGAGTGGGGTGTCTCCTACCCCCCAAGCACTGCTCTTTTGTGCCAGGGACATCTAGACCTAGGGATTTTAAATGTATTGCTTTTGATTTCATGGAGCTCAGTTCAACAGTGAAAGCTAAGTATCAATACCTTGAATTTCTCTTGGATTTTTTTCTTGTATTTCTGACAAATTTCTTATGAAGAGTGCCCTTAATGGGCGCCCATATCATCCCCAAGGCAGAGCTTGTTTTTAATACAATGTTAGGGCTCAGTCAGAAGAACTCCAAGTATTGTTCCCTTTGTTTTGATAAATTCTTTAAATGAGCTCCTATGCGCACCTTTATGTAAGGAATCACTGTGTAGGCCCACTGTTCCTTTTTCTAGATAGTTTATAAGCATCTGGATAGATTTACATTAGAAATGCAATTAACTTTATATTAAAAGGTCAATTAATTTGGCCAAGATAGAGATTGTTTTTAATTACTTTTCCTTGTAGGGCTTCTCTTCTTGTCCAAGTACAAGTGACACTATCAAATGATAGTATCATTGTCTGTTGGGTGCCTGAAACGTATATGCAAAGGACACTGGAAGTGACTGTCTTGGTTAAATGAATTAACTCTGGGCAATTTATCACTCTTATAATCCTTAGGATTTAAAATACCAGTAAGAAATAATGCAATATTTTAGCTTAAGCAATTTTTATAAGATCATTCATGGCAATATCCTTTCTTATTTGTCCTTGTAATTTTCTATTTTCTTGGTGAAAGATGATAATAAAGTAAAATTATTTTACGGGTTAATCCTTATTACATTATATCACAGTGTATTTTGTGATAAATGGACAAATAATAACATGAAAAGGTAGCTGTCTTATTCCATTAGCATGTTCTTGGTTATTTTTGTGTTAATATGGGCCAACAATTCACTCATTCATGTGGTACTAAAACTCTTACACTTAAGAGACTCAAGAGATTACCACTTGTCCCTATGTAACGTCCACTTGTTACCAAATGGCAACAAATACTAAGTAGTGATTGTTTGAAAAGAAAACAATGAAGAAGGAGGGAGGGAGGGAAGGAGTAATATAGAACAATATATATGACTACATTTTCTAATAAAAGGCTAATATGCAAATTGTCACCTCAGGAGTTCCACCGACTGGTACTTTGACCATTCCCTATGACGTGCACTGACCACCAGGGAGTGGCGTGGAATGAAGGAAGGTCCTGGCCAGCAGCCAGAAGGCCCTGATGGGCCCCAATCGCCGGCCAGGCCTAGGGACCCTACCCGTGCACGAATTTTGTGCACCAGGCCTCTAGTGTTAATATATTAACTCAGGCCTCCAGATGACTAGCAACTTAAATATAAGGCAAACAATTCAGGAGTTTGATATGAGACTAAGTGTGGTGATGAAATTTTTTGTTTTGTTTTTACAAAAGGGACCAGCCTGCACCTTATAGGAACAGTAACAATGTGCTAACCACTTTATAAGTGTTATCTACATAATTCTCACTACCACTCTATGAGATATGATTCATTGTTCCCATTTTGCCGATAAGAAAACTGAAGCCTAGGTTTCAGCAAAGGCTTCATAGTTCATTGGTGGCAGAGTCAGAAACTATGCCCACCTCAATATATCTTTCCAAACTCCCCATTTTTCCCTAAGGTAAAGGCACTGACTCTAGGAGTAGTAACACAATGAAAAGCTTTTAAAAGGGGGCTGGGGAGTGTGCTGAATTCTTAGAGGGCAGATTTGGAACAAAATCAGAGGAAGGGAATGCATTAGGCAAGTGCAACTCAAAGAGTAGGTCCACAAGAGGGTAAATCAATTATGTCATTCAGCATAGTTTTCCCCATAGCAGCAAGTTTTCAAAGAAGGGAGCTGTGCGTTTATTTACATTCCAGTGCAGGCTTCTTATCTCCGCCTGGACTGTTTACAAACCAGCAACCAGTCCACGAACCACACTTTAAAGTGGTACAACCTTAAGAAATGTCTTATGAAACTTTCCTTTTCTGTGAACAGTTAAATCATTTTGGATAAAAGTTAACCAAATATATCCTATGTTTTTCCATTTATGAAAAATAAAGCTACACTTATCCACATTACAGATAGTAATGAAGGCTGATGTCATAAACCCTTTAGATCTATGGGGACATTAACCTTAGTTGAAGTGGTATTGCCCTTACTAGTTTTAATAACCTAATCTCTTCCCAAAGTAGCTTTCCTAAAGAATGTACAATATTACCATCAAACAACATTATTCTGGAGTGAAATTCAAATTTTAAAGTTATTCATACCTGCACCTCCACCAATGCTTAGAATCTTAATTTCTGATTTTTTGTCTCCAATCCTGAAAAAAAAAAATATGTAGTTTAAGAAAAATGTGCTAGATGCTTGGAAAAATCTGATTATTAAGTCTAGTTAAAGAGAGCAGCCTAAAATTACAGTGAACAAAAGCTAGGCCAACATGAAAGATTCCAATTTTTTCAGCAGTTATCTTGCTGCCTTTAGAAATCTTTAGAAATATAGGTTCTATTCATTAACAATCTTGAACTGGTAGACTTTTAGAAGCACATTATAAACAGCTCAGAGGTAAGGTAAATCATTTGTTGAGAATTGATTTGGAGAACAAGAAAAGAAAAAGTGAGTCCTTGAGTCTTGGGATGTAATTAGGCTTTCGCTGTATATGGGGAAAGGTTGAGGTGATTCATACTATCTCTATGTCTGCCTTCTTTCCTTTCTTCTTGCTATTTTCAACAAACAGGCAAACATTTATTGTATGCCTAATCTAGGCACTGAGAAGATAAAAATGAATAAGACACTCCTTTGCTCTCAAGCAATATGTGAGATGATAAAGCCTGACATTATAGCTCTAGTATTAGAAATAGAGTGGAATTTATGGCCTGGAAAACAACACTATGACTTACTTTAGGTTGATGTAAAGGGGTCAGAAACAAGTCTGCACAATGACTGCCAAGTTTCAGGCTTGGCTAATGCACAATGACTTGGTGAAGCATGGTGCCCAAAAGGAAACTGGAGAATATAGCTTGATGGCAATGTTACTAGTATGTGTTCTCAAGGCTTTTCTTTTTGTTTTTTTGTTTGTTTGTTTTATTTTGTTTTGATAAATCTGAACTCATTTGGACATTTTGATATGCAAGATTTACTGTGGGTGAGAAAGAGATCAGGATAAATAATGTATTCTGGAGAATTATTGTCATAAAGTAATGGTCAAAATTAGAAGGGTAGATTGCAATCACCCAAGGATATTGCAGATTCTTAGAAGGGTAGTGGGATAATGAGGCAATACCAACTTTTAAAAGTCCCTGGATTATGGGACATACAAAAAGAAGACAGGAAAACAGCAAAGCTCAGAGATATGATAGGAGTACTAGAGAAGGAGAAAGCCATCTGTAGTGTCAAAGGTGGCAGAGTGTACTACTGAAAATTTTTTAAAAAGAAAATCTCCATTGATTTTGGCAATATTAATATATTTGATAATATCAGTTTTAAAAGTAGATTGAGGGAAGAAGCCAGATGACAGTGGGATTTAAAGTGTGCTTGATAAAGAGGATAAAGATCCAGAGAGATTGTTGAAATAGGATGAGATAGTGAAAAGAAAAGGGGTAACTGCTAGAGGGGAGACATGAACTGAAAGTACGTTTGTTTGTTGGGCTTTAGATGTAAACACGTCTGCTCTTTGGCTAAAGTTAAAGACATTGGAAAGTAGAGTCAAGGACTTTTATGAATGAATTGCCTTCCTTAGTTCTAATTATCTTCCAACTCATAATCATGAGTCTTAATATATATACCCATTCCTATTTATGTTCTTGATTAATTTTTAAAATGCTTATATGTGTGGATAGCACAGTGAGGCTATGGATCTTATGGGTGGGAACCTTTTTTCTGCCAAGGCCCTTTGGACAGTTATAACATTATTTGCAGGCAATACACAATTATCAACTTAAAAATTAGCCTGCTAGCCTGGCTGGTGTGGCTCATTGGTTGAGCATTGCCCCATGAACCAGGAGATCACAGTTTGATTCCCTGTCAAGGCACATGCCTGGGTTGTGGGCTAGATCCTCAGTAAGGGATATGCAGGAGGCATCTGATCGATTCTCTTGCATAATTGATATTTTTCTCTCTCCCTTTCCCTTCCTCTTTGAAATCAATAAAAATATATTTTTAAAAATTAGCCTGATATATTTGGTCAAACATTTCATTAACTCACCCATAATGCCTTGGCAGGGTCAGACCAAATGATTTCGAGGGCCTTATAAGGCCCGCAGGCAGGACGTTCCCCACCAGGTTGAAATCCCAGTTTATTGATTTGTTACCTTGAGCAAGTTATTTAACTTCTCTGCCTCTTTTTTACCCATGAAATAGAATAATAATAATATGTTCTAGGATTGCAATAATGGTATCTAACTCATAGGGGAGTATGAGGATTAAATGATTTAATTCATGTAAATCTCTTAGACCTGTATACTCACGACAAGCACACAGCAAATATTAGCAATTATTATTTAGAATTAGGAAAGAAAATTCTATCAGAAACAACTAAAAGATTTTGGCAGAATGGTGAAAGTGCTTGCCTCTGGAAAATGGGAGTCAGGGTTGGTTGGGAGTGGGTAAAGCAAGGAACCAGTTTTTCTTGTGTTTTCATTGTTTTTGCTGTTGTTATAAGCTTTTTAGAACCATTTGACTTTCAAAGAACGTTTTTTTAGAATGAAAAATAAAGCAGGCATGTTGTGTATTCATATAACGTAGAAACGACATTTAGCAGCAATTTTAAAGCTCCTTCAGCTAAAGCTCATTCCCAACGTCACTTTGGGAGGGAGTAGCAGGGGGTGGGGCTCGGGGATTAATTTTTAAATAAATGATACTTTGATTTAGATAATTTCTAATTATAGATTACCACTATAATGAAAATTTATTTATGCCTTTGAAAGTTCTTGAGTCTTTTACAAATTCCTCATTCAATATTTCCAGTTGGATGGTATACACCTTGAAGAGAAGGGTCATCATTTATTATGTATATCCATTCATGGTGCCTCTTCAAACCACACTGATGGCTAAAGAAAACCAAGTAACTGGATAGCTACGGACATGAACACTGACATTTAGGTCTGCAAAAGAACTCAGAAATTAACTCATTACTTTCAACTTTAGAAATTAACAAGAAGACCCAAAGAAATAAACTATAATTAGATCCCAGATAAGAAGTTTGTATTTGCTGTCTGCTTGAATTTTTGCACCATTATTCTATTACTTTTTAATTATTAAACTTATATAATACTCTGCTTTTAAAAATCACATTTAAATTGTCAACTGTAAATTGAAATACTAAAAAAAAAATTAAAACATATTAAAAACTAAGCCATAAAAAATAGAAAGGGAAACAATCCCATATACATCCAGCAAGGTCTCTCTGGTCAGGCAGAATACCATATTGGGGAAAGAATTTCAGGCCTATACTAGAGAAAGCCAGCAAAAGATAACATTTCAGTTTCCCTTGCTGCTGCTGATTGGATCAACAGTCAGTCATTTCTTCCCAGTTTCCATCATTATTTCCTGAAGCAGAGTAAGTTACAGCAATCCACCCCTACATAGGTGATTTGATTATCTTTAGCATGTGGAATCTGTTACTCCCATAATGCTTATCAGCCCTGGCACAAATTGAACACATTAATCACCAAAAAAAGCAGTCTGCTCGAAGGATAGGAACTAGTGAGGTTCACTGGTAATAGGAAAATGCTTTTTCTTTTGGGCCACATTGCTAATATTAAGTTGAAAGGAAAAGACAATTTTTTTTGGAGCGTGATAACTATAATAATAGATAAGAAAAATGAATTTAAATGGATATTAGGAGAACTGAGAGGCACCCACTCAGTCCTCAGGAGCAAATATCATTTGGTAATTATTTATATTTGATTCTAATGAAAAGAATATTAGACTCCTTTTGGGGCATTTTTTAATGCAAAATTTAGAGGAGGGATGAAAAAAATCTGAATTCAAAGATTTGCATCTTCTCTTTTCCCAAATGAACATGGATTTGTGCCTTCAAATAGTTAATGCTTATCTTCACGCAGCTGGAAATGCTGCACAAATGGGATCCTTTGAATGTTTAAAGCAAAAGTCGAACTAAAGAATCACAGGAAAAGGAGCCCAGTGGGAGGAAGAGGGAGCAGAGCCGGCATTGCAATCAGTGGCGGTTCTTATCCTCCTCGCCCAGCCTGCAGGCTGGGCTCCACCCATCTATCACTGAAAGGAAAACGCGAGGCTTGTCCCTTTGACAAAGCGTCCTTTTTTGTTACCTTGCTATTATGCCTGGCAGCTTCTTGTCCAGGAATTCCTGCATGCACTGGTGTTCCGTGGAATTGTTGAGAAACCTCCGAAAAGATTCAACGTATCTGCTGTGATCTGAAAACAAGCTCCTCATGGAAGATGCCATGTTTGGTTTTCTGAGGAAGACAGGGAGGGAGGGAAGGTTTAACTTCCCTTCTCCTTCTTTTCCCAGTTCCTTTTTTCTCTCCCCACCCCCACCAATTTGTATTGAAAAAAAAAAAAAAAAAAGCTTGCTGTTTTGAATGTAACTGGCAAGGGAAAGGCTGCTGTGCAAAGCTCAGTACTAAGTCAGTCTTTGTATGGGACTTTGCACTGATACTTTAACCCCTGATTTAAAACTCCCAAAGTTCAGAGAGTTGTAAAAACAAATGACATTCTAATCACTTCCTGTTTTGTCAGCAGCTGCCCAGGAGTAAGTTCCAAGTGGGGAAGTAAGTGGCTGCTTTCAGGGCCAAAGGTGACAATCAGAAGTAAAGGCGCCAGCTACAAAGAGCTTCCTTAAATTTACAGCTGCTGAATATTTTGACATACGACTGTCATCACTTTCCTGCTTTCTGTGGACCTTTAAGCCGTCATGTCCCTTAACAGTTGAACTTTAAACTCATCTGCTGCATTTCTTCAAATACTGATTAATCTGTTGTGATTTAGGAAGTCTCTTTAGAATAAGCTATCAGAGAAGAACCAGAGAGCTATTAGCTAGAAGGTCTCAAAAGCCTATGGGGGGAGTGGGTGGGGATGGGGGGTTGGGAGAGAAGTCTTAGGGCAAGAATGCAGGGCACCAGGGTGGAAGCTGAGTCCATTGGACACCTTCCCTAAGTGCTTCTGAAGGTGGGATCATGGATGCTTAGGGTTGGATGAGCCTTTAGAGACCCAGTGGTGTCACCCATCAAAATGTGAGAGTAGGTCCTTGGAAAGATTTGAGCTGAAGAGGCAGTTGAGGTTTGGAGGGGAGAGGTGTCAGATGAGACAAACCAAAAATAGAAAATGGAGATGCACACCCCAGACCCCAATGTGAGGAGGAAAACTTTAGAGCCCTCCAGGATGTGGTCTGCCTGTGGCATAACACCCAGGTGAAGAGCCTTATAGTTTCAAGATATATATATATATTTTTGAGACACGAGAGAGGGGGTGGCTTGCTCCTTATCTAGGGGTGTTTCAGCCTTGGGGTGTAAATTCTCACTTTCAAACATGGTTTCGGCCGGCTGAGTTGCCCACCCAGGTTCTGAGTGTACTTTTTTCCTACAAATAAATCCTCACCTGGTTTTGCTGCTACTTGTCTCTTGTTTAAATTTGTTCCTACAAGCAAGACAAGAACACAACACAGAGGCGCAGAGTACTGAATCTGGTCAGAGGCTATCTCTAGCCAGAGACCACCCCAACCACTTATGACAAAGTGCCTCAAAGTGTTAGAGTGCCCAGATGCTGGGCCTTTCACCTGGAAAGTGGTCTTTTTTTTTTTTTTTAATATATTTTATTGATTTTTTACAGAGAGAAAGAGAGAGGGACAGAGAGTTAGAAACATCAATGAGAGAGAAACATTGATTAGCTGCCTCCTGCACATCTCCCACTGGGGATGTGCCTGCAACCAAGGTACATGCCCTTGACCGGAATCGAACCTGGGACCTTTCAGTCCGCAGGCTGATGCTCTATCCACTGAGCCAAACCGGTCAGGGCTGGAAAGTGGTCTTAAAGGAAGCCATCCTTTATTCAACATAGGATTATTAATAATAGTATACAACTCCTGGAGGAGTTGTGAGAATTAAATGAATTAATCTATATACATCTCTTAGAAATGTGCCTGCCTAAACCATTCCCTCCTTCCTCTGATTCAGTTCCAAAACTGCCCTCTAAGTGTTCAGCATACTCCCACACCCTCTTTTATAAGCATTTTATAGTCTCACTACTTCCAGAGCGATGGCTTTTATCCTAGGGGAAATTGGAAAGTCTGGAAAGGCACATAGCTGTGGGTATAGCTCCTGACTCGGCCACTAATGAACTTTGTGACCTTGCTCATCGGTGAAATGGGAACAATGAATTATATCCCATAGAGTTGCTGTGAGAATTTAAAGAGATAATTTTTATAAAGCACATTATTACTGCTCCTGTAAGGTGCAGGCTGCTCCCTTCTGCAATAATAAAACAACAAAAACATTGTTTTATTTATAGACACTGAAAATTGAGTTTCATATCATTTTCATGTCATGTAATGTTGTCCTTCTTTGGATTTTTTCAATCATTTAAAAATAAAAAAGTTATTCTTAGCTCATGGGCTGCTTGTACAAAAACAGGTGCTGGGCTGGATTTGGCCCATGGGCCATAATTGGCTAACTCCTAATCTAGCTTCTAGGCCCCTATACATAGGCTGTTTAACTCCCATCTCTATCCAACCAGCCCCACCTTCCTCAAACTGACTCTCTAAGTTTTTCTATTACCATCTTCCACTCTTCTCTTTAGAACTCAACCCAAATCATTCATTCATGTATTCATCTACTAAACAAATATTTAGTAAGGGTCTACTGTGTGCTATTCTGCTGAGAAGAAATATCCTTGACCTTATCTTCAAAAGTTCCTGCCTTTAACTAAAACCCAATCTTCTCCTGAATTCATCATCTGCTTCTCTTGTCAAATCTTCCCCAACAATCTGCTCTGAATGTAATTCTCATTAAGGATTTTTCTCTCCATTCTCAATATTTCTAACCTAGTTAAGATTCTCTCTCTCTCTTTTTTTCGCTTGCTGTGCTAATTTTATTTTCCTTTTTAAGAAAAATGGAGCATTTAACACACCCTTTTAATTTGTTTTTAAATTTTCAAAACTGAAATTTTTGACATATGACTGCCATGGCTTTCTTGCTTTCTGCAGAGAGTTTATGCCCTCATGTCCCTTAACAGTTGAACTTTAAACTCATCTGTTTAAAGTTAATTTGAATGTAACTGGCAAGGGAAAGTCTGGTGTGCAAAGGTAAGAGTAATCTCAATTTCTATATTTTTTAATTTTTATTGAATTTATTGGGATGACATTGCTTCATAAAATTATATAGGTTTCAAGTATACAGTTCTATAATACATCATATGTATATTTTTGTGTGTTTGCTACCCAAAGTAAAGTCTCCTTCTGTCACCATTTAACTCCCCTTTGCTCTCTTCTACCTCCCCCACCCCATCTTTTCTTCTGGTAATCACCACACTGTGTCTCTGTTTTTTTGTGTATTTTTTTTTTTACTTAATCCCTTCAATTTTTCACCCAATCCCCATCTCCTCAGACAGCTGTCAGTCTGTTCTCTCTATGAGTCTGTTTTTGTTTTATAAATTTATTTTATTCATTAGATTACATATCTAAGTGAAATTATGTGATACTTGTCTTTCTCTGTTTTATTTCATTTAGCATAATATTCTCCAGGTCCATCAATGCTGTTGCAAAAGGTAAAATTTCTTTTTTATGGCCAATCAGTATTCCTTTGTGTAAATGTACCACAGCTTTTTTTACCTAATCATCTATTGATAGGCACATGGGCTGCTTCTGAATCTTGGCTATTGTAAATAATGCCGCAATGAACATAGGGGTGCATATATTCTTTCATGTTAGTGTTTTGGGTTTCTTCAGATATATTTCCAGAAGTGGAATAGCTGGGTCATAAAACAATTTCATTTTTTATTTTTTGAGGTAACTACATGCTGCTTTTCACAGTGGCTGCACCAATCTGCATTCCCACCAACAGTGCAGAAGGCTACTCTTTTCTCCACATCCTTACCAATGCTTTTTATGGTCCTTTGCCCATTTTTTAATGGGATTGCTTGATTTTTGATGTTGAATTTTATAAGATCTTAATAAATTTTGTATATAACCCCTTATCATATGTATCATTGGCAAATATGTTCTCTCATTCAGTAGTTTGTCAAGGAGACCTGAGTGCTAGACAAGCTTAGCCTCTTCCTCAGTAAACGACATTGGGTAAATTATCTAACTACTCTAAACTTCTCCTTTTCCATCTTCCCACTATATATAAATATGGGGAATAGAGGTAGAATTATCTTTAATATTTCTTGAAATTCTACTTAGTCTTCATATTTTGAAAAAGATAAATAACTATCTATACTAATATATATAGAAGCCCAGCAACTGGAATGGCAGAGCAACCAGAATGACCAGAAAGATTTGTGGCTATAATGCCCACTGTGGCAGCCAACCAGCCTGATCCAGGCCCTGATTGGCCCCTCCCCAGCTGCCTGGCCCCTGATCAGCCCCCAACACCCCTATTGGGGGCGGGGCCGGCAGGCCAACTGCCTGCGTCCCCTCTCCCTGGCTGGCCTGCCTCATGGCCGGACCCCATCCATGCACGAATTTGTGCACCAGGCCTCTAGTAGGTTTATAAAACTAAAAATAGATATATTCATAACTAATAGTACCACTGTATCCAAATAATCAGTAAATCATAAGTGATAACCTAAATTAAAATGTCATGAGCCACATTTTATCAATGAAAGTTCCTTAAGCTCGTACAGCTGGTAATAATGCCATACGTTTTGTTGTTTTAATGGCATAGTTGTTTCAATTGCACTTTATTAATGTGGAATTTATAATGGTTTTGTTTTAATTAACTTAGACCATTTTTTTAAAAAAGGCTCAAAATAACCAGTCAAAGAGGAGACAAACCAAATGAAATAATGCAGAGGAAATATTTGGGGAGTAATTAGTTGACAGGGAAGAGGGTAGATGGATAGACACATAATGTTAAAAGCTATAGAAGAGTAACCAGTGATATTATAGAGACATAAAGCTTATATGAACTGTTAAGGGTAGTAACAAGTAATGAAACAAGGAAAGAAGAAATAGTCTGAGAACTTAGTTCCCATTCAATAAATAAAAAATTAAAAGTCACTGGAAAGATCTAGATCCCCTTTCAAATATAGAGGTTAGTAAATATGTTAAAACCTGGTAAATTATCAGAAAACAAATAAAACATAAAAAACACACAAATAATGCAGTTCATCAAACAAGCTTTGTCTGAGTCCAAGATTCATATTTTCTTAGTTACTGAGTCAGTGACCCTAAGAAGAAGGTGTAATATTGAATTAGGGAGCTGGTGAAGGTTAAGGGTTCATGTTAAAGTAAGTTTGCTAAAGACAGTAGTAATGTTAATACAGCTTCTCTGGCATTTGGTTCAGAGACATGTGCTCAAGTATATGCTGGGCTGGAATGGTCTCGCATCTTGGAAATCTTACGTTTGCATGATCCAGAGACAAAAAGTCCATGGGACACAAAGATTATTTTTTAAAAAATCAAAGCATAATTTATAAATAATAAAGCATATAAATCTCAAGTGTACAGGTTGAGAAAGCTTTACATATGTGTACTTCCTAGCAGGTTAACTCATGTCTGCAGTTAATATTTCCTCCCACTTCAAATAGCCACCATTCTGATTTTTATCCCCGTAGATTAGTTTTTTCTGTTCTTGAACTTTATATAAAAAGGCCATACAGAATGTCTTTGGATTCTTTTGCTCATTATATTTTTTGAAACTTACCTATACTTTTGTTTTTGGAGAGGAGGGCATCAGAAGTTCATTATTCTTTATTGCCAGACATTATTATATTGTATAAATATCTCATATTTTTAATCTTTAATTTTTTTTAATCCTTACCCGAAGATATGTTTGAATTTTTTTTTTGATAGAAACATTGATGTGAGAGAGAAACATAGATTGGTGCCTCCTACATGCACCCTGATCAAGGATCAAACCCTGGGTATATGCAATCTAGGTATGTGCCCTGACTAGGAATCAACCTTCAACTTTTTGGTTCATAGGACGATGCTGCAAATAACTGAGCCACCTGGGCAGGGAAATATTTCTCTTTTTTTAAATCCTTATCCAAGGTTATGTTCATTGACCTTAGAGAGAAGAAGGGAAGGAGGGAGGAAGGAAGAGAAAAAGGAGAGAGAGAGAGAGAGAGAGAGAGAGAGAGAGAGAGAGAGAGAGAGAGAAACATCAATCAGTTGCTTTCTGTATGTGCTCTGACCAGGGATGGAACCCACAATCTAAGTATGTGCCCTGACTGGGAATCAAATCTGAAAGATTTGGGCATATGAGATGACTCTCCAACTGAGCCACATGGCAGGGCGATATTTCATATTTTTGAAACTATTTTTATCTTAATGGACATTTGGGCTATTCTAACTTTTGGCTATTATGAATAGAGTTGGTGAAAACATTCTTTTACATGTTTTTTGATGAATATATGTATTCAATTTTGCTACCATGAGTGAAAATTATGTTATAGGATAAGCAAATGTTTGACTTTAGAAGGCATTGCATAAAAATTTTATAAATGTCCACAATCACCAGCAAAATATAAATAAGGATATTAGTAGCTTCATATCCTCATAGATTCTTGGTATTGCCAGTTACTTTTGATTTATTACTTCTGCGGGATTTCTTGGTGGTTTTAATTTGCATTTTTCTCTGAGTAATGATTTTGAGTGTGTTTTCAAATACTTGTGGGTCATAAAAGGTGTATAGCCTTTTATAAATGACCTGTTAAAGTCTTACATCCATTTTAAAAACTGTATTGTTTCTTTTCTTATTGATTTATATATTCTAGAAGAGTCTTGTAGTGGTGTGTGTGTGTGTGTGTGTATTTAATAGCTTGAAATCAGCCATGGTGGGGTCCTTCACTCTATGGAAATTAGCAAATGCTATGAATCAGGACTTTGCCCTCCCCCGCCCCCAGAGTTTAGTTGTTAAACAATTAGCAGCACCCACTGCTTTTAGTCCTGTGATTATTTACAAAGCAGTTGCCATGACCTTGAACCTTCTTGTAAACTGAGTTAATGTAATGCAGCAAAGTCCTCCTTTCTCCAGTCTCATAAACGTTCAGAAAAGTCTGACCAATTAAACTCTGCAAGAGGTGGCCCCGTCTTCCAGCATTTCTTAATTAATTACTGTTATCTAGAGACTGTTCTCAATATAGCTCCTAAGTCTCCCACTAACTAGTATGACACTGGGCAGATCATATATGTACCCCGAGTCTCATTTTCTTACCTGTGAAATAGAAATAATAATCTACCTTTTGTGAAGATTAAATGAAATACTATGCATAAAGTGTTCAGCATAGTGTCTAGTATATAGTAATCTCTCTGGTGTGAGACAGACTTCAGGTTCTTCATGTGTAAGATGAAGACAATAATGTTTTATGAGCCAAGTTCCAATCCAAATGGCAGAATCCATGCCAGTGAGTCCAAAGGAAATTTTTAGGACTGTAAACTAATGGTAAATGTACTGGGAGAACTGAAAGGGCAAGCAGAGATGGAGAGGCAACCCACCAGGAAGCTCCTGCTACCTTTGGGGCTGGGGGAATAAGGGAGAACATTGTGTTACCAAAGCTCTGGACCCTAGGCTACCTAGGACGAGCTAGAATGATGGAGGGGCACAGGCACCCTTGGAGGGGTTGCCTGAAACCTAAGGAAATGAGCAGAAATGCCCAGCGTCTCCCTCCTTCCTACCCTCTCATCTTTGCCAGTTTCCCCCTTACTAAAACTAACTGAAAGCCACTTGGCAAGAAACCTTGGGCAATGTAACGTACAGGATTCAGTTTCCTATAATATTGAACAGAACAAAGGAAGGACTAGATATGAATCTGACTACATGCAGGCAATGGGCAGCACAAGGGCCACTAGGTTAATTTATAATGAGAGTTAAAATTTTTTTTAAAGTATAAAGCAAGACACCTATAACATTAAATGCTCAATGAAAACTAGATAATTCCAGTAAAATTGTGAAAATAAAGGTTATTTTCACTGTATTATGCTATTATTATATTATATGTTACATACCTGATACCATTATAATCATTATAATAGCTACAAGGCCAAAGGAAGGCTGGTATTCATGGAATCTTAAAGAGCTGAGACGATTGACTGTGTCCATTAACTCCCTCAGAACATCAGGAGGATCTGCTTTGTTTGAGGAGGGTATTTGGTTGGAAAGTATTTTTTTGGAATCCCTCAAGGTTCAATAAGTTCATCAGAAAGAACCATCATTGGGCACCTGGGACTCTTCTAGCCTCTGAAAGTTTGAGAGCTGGCCATGAGCTGGGTCTATAGGTGCCTCTCTCCCCAGGACTCAGATGGAGTTAGTAAGTAGAGCAGTGTGTGACCTCTGCCTGGTTCCGTTTGTGACTCTACTTACTAGCTCGCTGTGTGACTTTGACCAAATACTTAACTCTGTTAGGCTTGAATTTCTTCACATGTAAAGAGCTCAATCACATCATCTCACTTCCACTTCTAAAGTTCTGATTACTTGGGTTTAAACCCATTACTCAGAGGTGTGGTTGATATTTCAGGTTGGAAGCAGGATAACTCTTCTCAGAAATTTAGCACTCTGTGTGCCTCATTCTCTGACTCTTTGTTACCCCCTCCTTCTCTAAATTCAAAGCTATTTTTCCTTTTTAAGCATAGATTATGTCATCATAATGCACTATTTGGAAAACATAAGGTGATCATAATGATTACCCATATGCTCTCAGATAGTAGAAAATAATAAAGTACTGTTTATTGATTGGCTAATTAAAAGCAAAACAAAACAAAAAAAAACCATAGCTGTGTATATGTATGTATGTTCTTATTATTTCCTGTATAAGCATCTAAGAGTTGTTGATACCAACAGAATCTGAAGAATCAGCTCCTTTCCCAGGATGTTCTATAACCAGACGTTATACATGGGGTGTCAGCCAGTTTAAGTAGCTAGAAGATGGCCTTCGATGAACACAATTGCTGTTACATTTGAGGGTTATCAATTCTGAATGCATTTTTGTGCAGTCAAGTGAAATTTACAGTCAATAAACAGATGATTACAGGAGGAGGTATCATAATACTAAGTGCATATAAAACCTCTGTCCTGCTAGTCCAAATAAATACTAGCAGCACTGAAATGCAGATTGGGTCAGAGGTGGTGAAGGTGCATGTAATTAACTTGATAACTTTTGAAAATATGATTTTGGGAATTCTGCATACACATGTGGGTTATCTTTTTTTAATTTTTTTTATATTTTATTGATTTTTTACAGAGAGGAAGGGAGAGAGATAGTTAGAAACATCAATTAGCTGCCTCCTGCACATCTCCTACTGGGGATGTGCCCGCAACCCAGGTACATGCCCTTGACCGGAATCGAACCTGGGACCTTTCAGTCCTCAGGCCGACGCTCTATCCACTGAGCCAAACCGGTTTCGGCATATGTAGGTTATCTTGCCTCTGAAACATCATGCCACCAAAAAAAAAAAGAAAAAGAAAAAAGAAAAACAAAGAAAGGCCACAGTGATTTTTGCCTCCCATTTGCTTTTAGTTTGGATGTCAAAAAAAATTGGTTGGTATTTCAAAGTTGGTTAAAACTTTTCACACTATTGAGCCATTCATTAGTCAGATAAACTAAAAAGCTCACCTGGTTTTCATAATAATGCTGCTAGAATCATTTTCCTAAGATTCATTTTATCACCTTTTTATCTCCAGTCAAGAGTAAGAAATGAATGCATATTGGAATTTAATTTGTTTAGGGAATTCATTTTGTTTAATTTGATTTTAAAATACTAACTGCAGTCTGGTATCGAGAAGAGATAGCTTGAACTCCTTAATAGTCTTATCCAGAGAGATTTCCATAGTGAAAATGGAGGGAGAGAGGAAGTAGATATTGATGATATTTAAGCAAATCATCTTAGAAAACCCATAGAACGAACCAAAATTATGTGTAAAAACTCAAATTGGGATTAGAATTCAAAGCAAGGTCTCAGTGAATACAGAGCTGCTAAATGGCAGACAGAGGGGAGAATAAATGAACTCCAGCTTTTGAGAAACTTAATTAAAAGTTATATCAAACCTGGGATTCTCCTGAAAGATTTTGTTCTTACTTTAATAAAGGCTGTTTCTCATTGAGAAGCAATTCTAATTTTATGCCAGGATTGCAATTCTGTGCTGAAAATGGCTTTTCTATGAGGTTGTGTTCATTTTTTCAAACACAATATATCCCCACCCCCGGACCTTTCTCTGGCATCCAGGCAGGAGAGCATTTGCCAAAACAATGATAGGAATGCTTGGAAAACCATAGCTCTTCTTTGAACTTTATTACTGTGAACTACAGTACAACAAAAATCCAGACCAAGGGCAATGCTGAGATAAGAAGGAAACCATATTTACTACCCATATGGGAAATTTTCAATTCCAATTTTAAAATTCTGGCAGGGACAGACATGAGATCAGTGGTTGCCAGGGTTAAAGGTCAAGGGAGGATTGGACTACAAAGAAGCAGCTGGAGGGAGTATTTTTGGAATGATGGAACTATTCTGTATTTGGGGGCCTTTGTCAAAACTCCTAGAACTGTATGCCAAGAGAAGGGAGTGTCACTGTATGTAAATTAAAAATAAACAAGTAAACAGTATCAACTTCTACATTTTAAAAAAGTGTGTCAGTTTGGCTTTCTGATGCGTGTTTCGCCAGTAGACTTGACACATCTAACTGGTATTTCTCCACCTTCCTAATTACTATTTCAAAGCCCCCTTCCCTCCCATATCTCCTTACCTTCCCCAGGTTTTGCTATGATTTCCTGATTCCTCTTTTTTTTTTTTTTCCTGGGAAAATAAAACAACTTTGGGAACCAAGGCCTCAAATTAATGATGGTGATGAAAAGAACTCAGACCTGGGAAAGAACGTTCTGATGGTGAGGAAACTGTGTTGAGGGAATAGCTTCACTCTCAAAGTTGGTGGCTGTTGGGATAGAAGTTTGACTTGGGGTGTGTGTGTAGCTCCCTTTTTTTTTTTTTTTTTTTGTAAGACTCCTGTGAGTCTGTAAGGGTGGGTGGGGGGGGGGGGGGAGCAGTGGTAGGGAAGGAATGGAGAAGAATGTCATAATAATTCTACCTTGTATGTATAAAGTGTGTGATAATTTACAATAATCTCTAACTAGCTTCTCAGATACTTCATCAACCCACTAACGGAGGCAGGGATCTTTGTCTCCATTTTACAGATGAGGCCAGTGTGGCCTAGAACAGTGAATTGCCCATGGTCACAGGGCTGGTATTAAAAAAGCTTCACTGGAGCTAGGATTCCTGGTCTTAAGCACTAGTTTCAGTCTACAACCCATGTAGTTTCTGCCAATTGTTGTGAGGCCAGAGCTACGGACAGCCATATCACACCCAGTGAAATCCTTGCCAGCGGTTGTCCAAAAGGTGTGTGTGGGAAGTGAGTCAGCAATCTAGACTTTGGGGCCTGTCTTTTAGGGATGGCATTCTAGCTAATTCCATGTTGATGAGTTCAGTCGTACTGTTTTAATTTGATCTAGAAAAGTTACAGAAGTGGGAAACTAAGACTAAAGCACTGTTCTCTCCATCAGAGGCCACCTTCACGTTGAAAATTCCAGATCAGGAAATAGTGCCTGAGATCTCATTTCCCATATACTAAAGGAGGGAAATTCGACCAATTCAAGGATGAACATATCAGACAGGTCTTCCCTCATGAGGCAGAAGGTTATTAACTACAGATAATTATCTTTATTTATTCTGTGCCTTGTTCCACAAATGATTTGATAAGACTAACTAGAAAAGCACAAATCTAGTCCTGTTAACCATCATCAAGAAAGATGGCCCCAGCACTTCCTGAGAAATTCCCTCAGGAGACTTTGGTTTTGCCAAATGTGTGTGTTTTGCTTTCTGTAGTGCAGTGATTCTCAACCTTCTGGCCCTTTAAATACAGTTCCTCATGTTGTGACCCAACCATAAAATTATTTTCGTTGCTACTTCATAACTGTAATGTTGCTACTGTTATGAATCGTAATGCAAATATCTGATATACAGGATGGTCTTAGGCGACCCCTGTGAAAGGGTCTTTCGACTGCCAAAGGGGTCGCGACTCACAGGTTGAGAACTGCTGCTGTAGTGGATTCAATATTTATCAGTACATTGCAAAGTATAAATAGCAAATCAGTTGAGCAAATGCCCATCTGGTTGCCTAACCTCCTGGTTTTAAATAGAGAAAAATAAATTGCCTTTGACCTGAGGAAAATCGTGAAAGAGAGAGTTAGTGGCTACATTCCAGATCCAATCTGATCATGTTAACTCTTAGAACAATCCATGAAAGTCATTTCATCAGAGAGATGGTCCCTGCCCATAATCCAATACCCTTCCTGGACCAGACCCCTCCAGCCTATTATTCTCGGATATCACTTAGACATTTTCCTTCAAAACGTTTATAAAACATGTCCTTCATTAGGATGAAATGCCAAGGAGATAAGAAATTGTGTTTGAGCCTTGGGTGGACTGTGTGTTTCTCTAGTGCCTCTCATAGTTCCTGATTCCTGCTATAGTTTAAATTAATAAGTGGAGTGGACTGCTATGGAGTGCCCATGCTATGTTCCAGAAAAGCTGTCCTGCCTTCCCTTTATAGGCCAGAGAGAGACTTTTTATCCCTTCTTTCATTCCTCACTTTGCATAATAGGAAGACTGTGTCTCATGTCAGACAATTCTGGATACATGGGAGTCCAGCAAGGGTGCAGTGGGAGGATAGCAAGCCACTCTTTCTACCTTAAGAGCGAGGAGAAAGGTTTTCTCTTATAAAATGCAGACGGGCTGGAAGGCAAAAATTAGAATTCTTCTTCTTCTTTTTTTTCTTCACTTTAATATAAGAAAGTTGGTTTCCTAAGAAGCAAAATGTGCAAAAAATTGTGGAAAGAGCACTAGGTCTGTTGTAATGGAATCCTTAAAACAGCAGAGCTGGGACTACTTCAGAGACCATCACAGCCAGTGATGTTTCCCTCACTGTGTATTAGAATCCCCAGTGGAGACTGGAATCAATGTCTGCATGCCTGGGCTCCAGCTCTAGCGATTCAGACTCATTTGGTCTCTGTGGTATTTTGTTATTTTATTTGTTCTCAAAGTTCCTCAGGTAACTCATCTGTGCTGCCAGCTTAGGGAATGACAAATATGACCACAGGTATAAGAAACATCTGTCACTTTGGCTACTCAGCATGTGAACCCAGGCCCTGTGCTCAGGGAATCCCCCACCTGGTGAGTTATGTTGGAGGCAGCACCTTGACTCCAGGTTCCCAGCCTCCCTTGCAGCTAGAAGAAGGGTGTGAGTGAGGCTTCTTAAATCCTGAACTTAGCATGGGAACTGGAGACCCCAGAACACTGAGGTCACAGGGACTTGCTGTGCCACCAGTGGCTGTGACCCCAATGATGACTTTCTAGGGCACAATGGAAACAAGTCCACCATAGCATCAGCTTCAGCGGCAGCAGCAGTATCCTCATCACATCAATTCCAGGTACCACTTCAGGCTTATTTCTGACAAGCAGCCCAGGATCCACTTCTCCAGGCCTCCCAGTAAGAGAATCCAAATTCTTCAGAGGATTAAAGTAAATAAATGCCTCTTCTGCCTATATCAGCTAGACTGAGTTTCTTTTGCTTGCAAAGAAGGATCTTGAATACTACAAATGATTTCTTTTTTATGATACTTTTTTTGGAATCTTAAGTACCTCAAGAGCAATATGGAGAAGACAGAATTAAACCAAGCCTGCACATCTCTGGGTTCTCCATCTCCTTCCATCAGAACAGCTCAACTTAACATTTTCTTATGAAAAAGGGTTTTGGAGGGTGAGGGGAGGGGAAGATTGGAAACTACATTTGGGTGGCAGAGAAGAAGTTCTTCATTCTCTATAAAATTCCTTGAATTTTCCTGGACTTTCCCTGGATACAAAAGCAGAGCTGTTCTTCCACACTTGGGTGGAAGATTGCAGTTTTAAGTGAGCCAAGGTGATTTCCTGCTCCTTCTCCAACATGGAAAGTTTGTCTAGCTTGTCCCAAACAGACTTGAATCTTCTCCAGTGTGTGGCAACTCCCCATGTAAATAGTGGATTAAAGGTGCTTCAGGAAAGTTATTTTAGCACAGTGGTATGTGTTATTAATTTACTGAGATAGGTTTATTTATTTATTTATTTATTTATTTATTTATTTATTTACTAGAGGCCTGGTGCATGAATTCGTGCACGGGTGGGGTTCCTCGGCCTGGCTGGCGATCAGGGCTGATAGGGGTTGTCTCACCCAGTTCTGATTGGGGCCTGGAGTCAACCTCCCATGGCCCCTCCTCCCTCAACCCTACGGGAGGTTGACTGGCCTGGGGGAGGGGTTGTAGGAGGTTGGCCAGTTAGGGAGAGGGGCCGTGGGAGGTTGGCCAGCCAACTGGGGGGAGGGACTATGGGAGGTTGGCCGGCTATGCGAGGTTGGCTGTGGGAGCACACTGACCACCAGGGGGCAGCTCCTGCATTGAGCATCTGCTCCCTGGTGGTCAGTGTGTGTCATAATGACTGGTCAACTGGTCGTGCCAGTCGTTCTGCCATAGCAGTTGCTTAGGCTTTTTTATACACTGAGTGACCAGGTTATTATGACCACCCCATCAGTACTTCGTTGGGCCACCTTTTGCCTTCAATACTGCAGCGATTCTTCTTGGCATTGACTCCGCCAGATGTTGAAAGGTGATGCGAGGAATCTGACACCATGCCTGATGAATAGCACTGTCCAGTTCTGTGAGATTTGATTGTTGTGGAACCAGTTGCCTGATGGCTCTTCTAACTTCGTCCCATAAATGCTCAATTGGATTGAGATCTGGTGATTGTGGGGGCCACCTAAGCAAGATAAAGTCTCCCTCATGTTCTTGAAACCACTCCTGCACAATTCGAGCACCATGGCATGGAGCATTGTCTTGTTGGAAGAAGCCATTTCCATTGGGATACTCCATCAACATGATAGGATGAACTTGATCAGCAATGATACTTAGGTATGTTGTGCTATTCAGACATTGTTCCACACAAATTAAAGGGCCCAAATCTTGCCAGAAAAACATGCCCCAAACCATAACACTGCCCCCACTAGCTTGAAGGGCTGTACTCATGCATGTGGGGTGCATGCTTTCATGCTGTTTCCACCAAATTCTCACTCTGCCATCTGCATGATGCAACTGGAAACATGATTCATCAGACCACATGACTTTTTTCCAATGCTCGACTGTCCAATGCTTGTGTTCTTCTGCAAATTGGAGACGTTTTATCTTGATAACTGCAGACAGCAAAGGTGTTCGAACAGGCCTTCGGCTTCCAGATCCCATATGATGCAGTGCATGGCTAATTTGCCTATAAACGTCAGGTGGTCATAATAATCTGGCCACTCAGTGTATATAGACTAGAGGCCTGATGCACGAAATTCCTGCAAGGGGCTTGGCCTCCGCTGCCACGGCGGCTGCCTCACCCCCACTGTGGTGGCAGCTGCAGGCCTCTGCCTCACTCCTGCCTGCCACAGCAGCCACCTGTACCATGGTGGCCTCAGGCCTCTGCCTTGGCCCCCACTCGCCGTGGTGGCTGCGGGTCTAATTACCATATTACGCTTTTATTATTATAGATATTTTTTTAAATAATTATTTATTGTTGAAAATATTACATATGTCCACTTTTTCCCCCATTTACCCTCTCCAGCCCCTCTACACATACCGCTCCCGCCCTACGCCTTCAGCATCCTATTGTCTGTGTCCACGGGTTATGCATATATGCTTATAAGGTCTTTGGTTGATTAAATCCCACCCACCAACCCTCCCCAGCCTTCCCTCTGAGATTCCACACTCTGTTCCAGGCTTCCATGTCTCTGGATCCATTCCATTCATCTGTTTCATTTCTTATTTAGATTTTACATATGAGTGAGATCATGTGATACTTGTCTTTCTGTGACTGACTTATTTTACTTAGCATGATACTCTCCAGGTTCCTCCATGCTATATCAAAGGGTAGAAGATTCTTCTTTTTTACTGCTGCATAGTATCCCATGGTGTAAATGTACCACAGCTTTTTTATCCAGTCATCTACTGATGGACACTTGGGCTGTTTCCAGATCTTAGCTATTGTAAATTGCTATGAACATAGGGGTGCATACATTCTTTCTGATTGGTGCTTCCGGTTTCTTAGAATATATTCCTAGAAGTTTACCAAGATTTTTTATAGTCAAGAAATTGAGTCTATCGCTCTTAACAAACAAAACTTAGATGTCCTCATGTTTTTGTGGGGTTTTTGTTTGTTTTTAATAAAAGGGTCAATTTCATCTTCCATCCAGAAGCAGGTACTTAACTCTTTTCTTAAGGTGATTTGTGCATCTGGTATTGACTGGTTAATTCTTATTTCCATTGCTGATGTTAAAATGTGACTGTGTTCATATTTTTTCTCTTGAGAAATGGGGATCTTTGATGTAGGGTTTGTTGCTCTTAGCCCTTCCATACTTACCACTATGAACTCTAAATTCTACCCAGCTTCACTTCAGTGCACAACTTCTGTTCTTTTAGGTCATGGTATTTCAGGTGACTATTAAATACTGATATAAACAGGTGTATGTAAAAAAAACAAAAAAAACAACAACAAAAACACCCCACAAAGTTTTTCTAGCTTTCATTTGTAACCAGAAGCCTGGAGATTCAGCATAGGTCATATTTCTGCCACTATGTCCATGTCACTATGGACAAATACCTATTTCTACTAAAATTAAATTCCCTTTTCTGTAAAATAGAACAACTTAATACTCTTCTGTCAACCTCCTATGATACCTGTAAGGCTCAAATTATAAAATAAATTCAAATGATATAATAACTAGAGTCATCCTATGCACTTATACATTATTCTATGCATGCAAGATGAAATGAAGTCATTACAGTATTACTAGTACTGTCGACATGAAATCTTAAATCCACTGGTGAGTTTGTTTCCTGGGTATAAATGAACTAAACTAGTCTATTTAATGGAAGAAAAAGCTGGTTCTTGTCACAGGAGGATGTCTTATGCCATAGGTATGTGATTAAATTCTGAAGTGGTACCGAAAACTTATGTAATCTTTATTCTTCAAGGATATAAAGGCTTTGAATGACTTACTTATTTCTAATATATTATTTGCAGAGAGATAAAGCAGTAATAAAAATGGTTGAAGGACAATATTCTTTATATTTTCATTTATATCAATTTGTATATACACAAATATCAATTAAAGAATAAATTTTATTAAGTACCTTCAAAGGACAACACCATATGATTCTATGGTTACATAAAGATGGATCAGTATGGATGTAAGAGCTCTGATTTTTAGCCCTAAATGCCTGGATCCTGCTCAGTAATTAAGAAGCCACTGGAGCCGAAACCAGTTTGGCTCAGTGGATAGAACATCGGCCTGTGGACTGAAAGGTCCCAGGTTCGATTCTGGTCAAGGGCATGTACCTGGGTTGCGGGCATATCCCCAGTAGGAGATGTGCAGGAGGCAGCTGATCAATGTTTCTCTCTCATCGATGTTTCTAACTCTCTATCTCTCTCCCTTCCTCTCTGTAAAAAATCAATAAAATATATTAAAAAAAAAAAAGAAGCCACTGGAAGTAGCTGAGAATATTCATAGGATATCAGCAGTGTTTTAGTAAGAAGTGAAGACTGATAGAGAAGTATCATGATATCAGCAATGTTTTAGTAAGAAGAAAATATTAATTGAATATTAGCAATAAGGAATTAGAAGGGTGAACTATAATTTAAAATTTCCTTTCAAAATGGGAAATTGAGAGAATAACATTTCCATAGAAAAGAAAGACCTGGTTGGGTGTTTTATATGAACCTTTGGAACATGTACAAGTCCTCAAATATGGCCAGAATAAAAAGAGGAACAATAAGTAGAGACTATTATTGACTTGTAGCCACTTTTAACAACCACTGCCACCTGGTGGCTTGTGACCCTGTTTCCACTGAAGGAAGAAACCCAGGTAATTGTTGATTCTGCAGGCCTAAGCAGAATTGAAGCAAAATAGGAAGAGTACTGATATGTTATACCAGAAACCTATTTTTGAAGCACAGGGGTTAAGAGCCATTAATGTTGTGCAACACTATAACGTGTCTAGTCCATAAAGATCCTCTAGTTGTAACTATCTATACTTTAATGTATTCTCATGAAACTCACAGCCAAAGCTGGGATCTAGCAAGATTTCTGATAGCACTAGGTATAGGTTAAAACTGTACATCCCATCACACATGTTTAAATTACTCTTTTCCATTTCCTTTTGCTTCAATAAGCCTCAGATCTCTCCTGAATTACAAAGTTAATGCAAGAAATAGGAAACACAGTAAAGGGAAGAGTAAGTAATAGGCAGACTGAATCACAGTGAGGAAGACAATGAAAATGAGCAGCCTAGCCCAGCAGGTATGGCTCAACTGTTAGCATTGACCTATGAACCAGGAGGTCACAGTTAGATTTCTAGTCAGAGCATATGCTGGGGTTGCGGGCTCTATCCCCAGTGTGGAGCATGCAGGAGGCAGCCGATTAATGATTCTCTCTCGTCATTGATGTTTTATCTCTCTCTCTCTCCTTCTCCCTTCCTCTTTGAAATCAATTAAAAAAAATTAATTAATTAAATAAATTTTAAAAGAAAGAAAACATTTCAAGGAATAAGCTTAAAATTGCATGTTTTCAAAACAACATCATGATATGGGTGCAAAGCTGCTGCTGATCTTGGTATTGAGAGGGCCAACATTCCACACCCATAACTTCTAATCATACAACAGGCCATTTTAGGGTTTTTTGATACCTTTTCAACACCTCTTGCTGCTCAAAGATTCCATCCTACTGTCTATACACTCCTTTCAGAATCTCCTCTTTCAAAGGTTCCGCATGCTGGGAAGCCTTCCAAAATTCTGCCCCAATACAGACAACATTTCTCTCCTCTGCCACCATGAATTGCATTTGTTTTCATCTTACTATGTTATTATCAACTCCTCAGCATACTCCTATCAAAACAATGTGTATCCTTCTCTGTTTAAATGTATATCAGTATTACTGTACCTTTGCCTTCTTTGAATCAGACACTTTGTGTTTCATTTCCTTATTCAAGATATTCTTTTGATTGACAGCTGCTATATAATACCTTTCACATCCCAGAAAACTAATTCTGGGGAGAAATTAATAAGCATGTGATAGACTGTGAGGTTAGGGAATGAAAACAGATTTTATGTAAGCATGTGCATGCTGGGAACACCCATGGACCCTGAGCTTCTAAGTAGCTCTGAGGGTCCTCCTAAGTCAGGATGCATAGGTGGAGTTGGCCAACAAGTGGGTTTCAGCATGCAGGTCGACCAAAGGTTTGGCTTTTTTATCAAGTATCCCTTTACTGACTATATGCAGACATAGTTTCTGAGGCTCTTCCATTTTTCTAGAGAGGACTCCGCCGCCTTTACTGAGAAGTATAGCTCATGACTACCATCAGTGTTCAGGAAGCAAAGAGAGGATGTCCAGGGAACCTAAGGTTAAATATGCAGAATGTGGAGGAAATAGAGATCATCTGAGGAAGAGGAGAAAGATTAAAAAGCAAAATAATATTACTAACAATCTTAAATGTATAAAAGAATGTATCATATCCATAGGACTAGGGTGTTATGAAAAAGGAAATAAAAAATACAATCAATAGCCAAGATAAAGGCAATAGAAAGGTTAGAAGATAAAATTAAGAACATCTCCTTAAAATAGAGTAAAAAGGCAAAACAAAACAAAAAGTGGAAAAAGGAAGTGGAAGAGATAGAACCAGATAAACGACACAATGAGAAAGATTTATGGACAGGAGCCATGAGCCAAGGAATTGGGGCAGCCAATAGAAGCTGGAAAAGGCAAGAGAATGGGTTCTCCCTTAGATCCTCCGGGAAGGAAGGCAGCCCTGCCAGCACCTTGCCTTTAGCTCAGTGAGATGCATTTTGGACCTCTAGACTCCAAAGCTATAAGACAATTAATCCATGTTGTTTTAAATCCCTAAATTTGTAGTAATTTGGTAAAACAGCAATAGGAAACTAAAAAAAAAAATACCATATTTCTTTTTTTTACTCTCCTCCTTGGTTGTTTTAGGTCAAGTTACTCAAATCTTGCTATTCTTGTCCCAAATACCTGATCTGTGGGAATCTGCCTTTCCCACAGTTCATGGCATTTGCTTTGCTAGAACACCAAGCCACCTCTACTCACTGTGCTTGGACCAGTTTAACTCCTTGTTGACCTTGAGTCCCCGGCTACAGAGCATCACTAAATTAGTTTAAATTCTGTCTGTTTTCACTCACACCCACTCTTAGCTCTTGGAGACAGCATTGACAAGGATACGAAACCTCCTGAGATTCTTTGGCATCATCCTATGGCAAAGGGGGTTTCATATTATGTCTTCTTTTCCCTCCTCAGTGCTCAAATGTACTTCTATGACAGATTTCAACACATGGCTGAATCCTAGTTATTTTGATTGAACTCTCTATGCAGAGTTTTTAAACAAAATGCCATCAGCTTCCCAGCTCATCTCTGACTGAGTTTTGATGTCAGAAAAATTATCCTACTGGGGCCAGTTCTTGCCAATCCACAAACAACTATTGTAATGGTGTTTCTTTTAGAGTTGCAACGGATTGCAAAGGCTGCTGAAAACTGGGATCTTATGGGAAAAGAGTGAGTGGGTTATCAAGAACATAAATAGCCCTGGCCGGTGCGGCTCAGCTGGTTGGAGCATTGTCCCGTAAGGTCACGGGTTAGATTCCTGGTCAGGGCAAGTACCTAGGTTGCAGGTTCAGCCCCCCAGTTGCAGTGCAACTGATTGATGTTTCTCTCACCTTTCTCTCTTTCTAAAAAATCAGGAAAAAGTAAACATATCCTTGGATGAGAATAAAAAAACCCCACGTAGATAATGAGTGAGAGAGCCCAAAGCAGACTGCCCAGTGCACAGGGCTGTTAGTAATGCAGGAAACTTGAGGAGAGATAGGAGATACCACACAGAGGCAGGAGTCTTCAAGGGGTCAAACCCATTTGAGTTCAGAACCTAAATCATATGAGAAAGTACCTGACTTGATAGAAATTTGCCCCAATTACCCCTTTCCCTCTGACCTAAGACTGAAATCTAATTATAATCAGCATGAAATGAGGCCTGGTGGGCCTTCAATGCCCACAGCCCCTCTCTGATCTCTTTTATAGAGCACGTGGAGGTGGCCTGCAAATAAATGTAAACAAAACTTGCAGCCAGGATTGTGCATCACGCTGACAAAGCTCACCTTAGGAGACAAACTGCCAGGAATAAAAGAGACTTTCCTGTCTCCTATGATTCTCCAAGGTTATTTTTATTAAAATGGAAATTTCCAAGGCTTTATGCAGGGCTCACAAGTTGATGAAAGGGCCACCTCACCAGCAACAGAACTATAATTGTCTTCTCTTGTTCCTGAACTCAGCACTTGGCTGTTCATTAATTAACAGTGCACTTCATGAGCATAGCATTTCCAAGCTGTGGGCTCCTAAATGATACTTCAGTGAGCGCAGTGTCACCTGCATTAGTACTGCTTGCTGTTAAGGACTTGTAATTATAATTTTATTCATTTGGCACATCTATATTGAATTTCTAGTGCAATAAGCCACTTTATTAGCTGTTGTGGAGGAGAAAGAGATAAGATAGAATCAATGTCTCAAAGTACTGAAAGTTGGCAGCTGGGGTGACAATCGGAGGAAATGTAGAGTGTGTGGCCACCACATTGTAGTTAAAAATACAAACCCCAAGTTACTCTCCTCTGCCCTTAGCTTTCTGTTTTTAGTATCAATAAAAAGTTTCCTTAATAATTTTAATTGCCAATTAGCAGATTCAAGAAATGTTTGGGCAATGTTATTAAACTCTATTGGATACTGTGATTGGTTGGTAAACCCTCATAATAACCTTATGAGGAAATGATATGTAACCTATTATATGTAACCTCCATTTCCCAAGTTTTAATGATATCGTCACAAACAAGTTTCTAATAATTGGCTATAAGTTACATTTTACTTTTGCCAAAACTCACCAATAAAGTATTAATAGTGAATGCAGAGTTAGAACATGGTTCTTGAGTTCAAATAAGAGCCAAGAACTCTAATGTAAGAAGTTTATCTAGAAAGTCACAGAGGTAGAAAAAAGTGAGCCAGCTGGGCTTCATGGACTCAAGCCATAAGTTACAGAGGCAACAGAAGGGCCCTTGGAGCTTAGAAGAGAGAAAGCAAAGGCATGCACCTGAGAAAGATGGAATGGGTGGGGAGGGCGGCGAGAGAGAGAGAGAGAGAGAGAGAGAACTGGGTCCCTTGTCTTAAGAGTTTTTATCTGTTTTCTAAAGGCAGGGATTTTAGGGGAGGTCTCAGGGTAGGATTTCAGTGGAATATTCATCAGTTTTCCAGTTGTGTCCTTTCAGGGTCATGGTCTCTACTGATTGGTCAACACTAAGGTAGAGAGTCATTAGTCATTGCATCTGGTCCTAATGTCAGCTATTGCATTACTTCACCTGATTTTGCTGCTTTTGAGGCCTAGATGTTGTCTCTAATTTCCAAAACTCTGTCTCTGTGGTCAGCAGCCAGAGGCTGTGTTCCTAAGATTGTTTGATGTGGGCCAGAACCTCATTGTCCTCAGGTTTTAATGCTTAAGGGAGTGATCCTGCAAGGGCATGTATTGGAGTCGTATGAGGCTATTCTCTGGCCCCCTTGTTCCTCTTCTAAGATGGTCTAAACTACATGACTAGTGACATGCTACGGGGGAAAGGCTGCCCTAGGGGTGAGGTTCTAGCCTACAATACTTGTTTTCCCAGTTTTTCCCTATTGCTAAGCACCCAGGACTTTCCATCCTGATGACATTCTATACCTGCCTAGCCCTCCTGTTCTGCTCATTCCTGTCTAACTTGCCTACCCTTATAGAAGGGCTTCTAGGAACCTGTGTATTTCTAGGCTAACAAATCATCATTCATGCAAAATGGAATCAAGGCTGTCCACGCATGGTGGGCTCACACCACTGTCCTAGCAAAGCCTGCACTGCAATTGGGATCCCTGCTCTGCAAAGATGAGGAAATTGGGTTCTGTGAACCAGTGAGTTACCAAGGGCACATGCATGTAAGAGATAGACTAGATCATACTTGAATGTATTTTTAAAAAATTGATTTCAGAGAGGAAGGGAGAGGGAGATAGAGATAGAAATATCAATGCTCAGAGAGAATCATTAATTGGCTGCCTCCTGCACACCCCCCTACTGGGGATCGAGCCCAAAACCCGGGCATGTGCCCCCGACCAGAATCGAACCTGGGACCCTTCAGTCCGCAGGCCGACGCTTCATCCATTGACCTAAGCCAGCTAGGGCTGGATCATGCTTTATAGTCTGACTCCAAGTGTAGTGTCATCTCTGTATTAGAGCTAATTGATCTCTTGTCTAATTTTAAAATCATCACTGTTATCCCACTTGTGTATGTACTAGTAACTACATACTTTCACAATCACAAAGTTTAGTTTCTTCTGGCAGAAAAGCTGGAAATGCAGCAATTGGGTGCCAGGCTAGAAAAGAAGAGCCAGGCAGAGGATTCAGGACCTGAAAAAGGCCGCATGAGAGCAAAGGGCAGCGCAGTGAGCCACAGGGACTCGGGATGCAGGCCTGAGGAGGGGACAGTGCCCAGCACAGGCCTCCCTATTCCTCTGGGCTGAGCAGAGTTGGATGATATATTATGTACTCAATATTAGTAACTTCTAGTAACTAGACCACAAACTTAATCACTAAGTAGATATCCATGTAAATATTAACCATATTAATCTACGTTAAGCACATATCGCATTGGTTGGTGATTTTCGTCTATTTATAGCCTTCTCAACAATCCCTTAAGGTCCTTTGGGACAAAGAATGTTTCTTGCTTCTGTGCTCTCTTATTACCTAGCTTATAACTCATGATGAATAGATTTGGTTGTTTGAAATTCCAAAGGAAATGGAAACTCAACTATTATTAACCAAATGGATCTTTCTGGAATAGAACAGTACCCTTTCTTACGATTTCCCTTTCTCCTCTTTGAATATGACAGAGAGGGACTGCATTTAATTTTTATGTTTTGCAGGATTAAGGAAGCCAAACCCTCAACTTCCTGGAGAAAGTGCTCATCTACTACAGCTAAAATGCCTCTTCTTGGAAGGCTGTGGCTTCAGAAAGGTCAGCACTTGCCTTTCTCTAAAGCAGTGAATATTTCATCTCCCTGACTTTAGACGAGTTTTGAGTCACATATTTTTCCTGCATGATGCCCAGTCTGTTCACTCTTAGCTCCTTTTTCCTCTCTCATCTCCAAGCGAGAGCTTCAGATTGCACAGGAATCCTAACTGTAGCATCCATTTTACTCCTGACATTTCTATGAGCTTCAAGTACCCAAGGAGAATTCTGTTTCCCTATGTTTACCAACTGAATTGGTGTGGACAGAAGGGCGCACACCACACACCATTTGCAGGCACTATTTCTTATGATCAGTAATTTTAAAGCAATATACCTCCTCAGGCTCTTAAATATGTCATTCAGGAGCTGCTACTCCCTTTTTCCCATTTCCTTCATCATCCATGTGTCAGACATGCCTTAGGCCTGCTGGGCATCTGCTGTTTATCAGTGGGGCCCTCTCTGCCCCCAACCCCCTGGTAAAGCCCTTGGAGGAATGAATTATGGAAAACACAGGCGCCAACAGGGAATACAATCCAAAATGTTTTTGTTCCCAGCTTGGCAAAAATAGATAGTGAATTAACTAAAGGCTGGCTCACTGTGGGCCCTGTTCATAAGCATAATATATAAAAATACAATAACTCTTCTGCTCCTGTGGGTTCTAAAGTTCTCTGGATACCCTGAAACGTTGATTTTGTTCATTTTATTTAACCAGTGAATTTTTTTAGAGAAAACTATGGGCTGGACATTTTGTATAATTCTGATGGCAAGGCCATAGACTTAATGGGGGAGAAAAACATGTAACAGATCATTAGAGTAGAGTGTGGTTGAATGATGGTAGTGCAGTAGGAGTACACAGGAGAGACACTCAATGCAGCCTACTGGAGTAACGGTAAAGGACCAAGAAAGTCTCTGGAAAGACAAGGTGCCTAAATTGAGAATTAAAGATTGACTAGTTAGCCCTAGCTAGTGTTGTTTGGTGGCTACAGTGTTGGCCCATGGACCAAAGGGTTGCGTTTTCGATTCCTGGCCCTCATTGGGGTGAGTACAGGAGGCAACCAATTGATGTGTCCCTCTAACATTGATGTTTCTCTCTTTATCCATCTCTCCCATGCCCTCCCTCTCTCCATTCCACTGTCTCTTAAAAATATCAATAGAAAAAAATATCCTTGGGTGAGGATTAACAGGAAATTGCTAGAAAGGAGAAAAAAAATTATTAATTCTGTTGTCCTCTAGATTCTGTGTATTATTAGCACACCCTAGGACAGTGGTCGGCAAACTCATTAGTCAACAGAGCCAAATATCAACAGTACAACGATTGAAAATTTTTTTGAGAGCCAAATTTTTTAAACTTAAACTATATAGGTAGGTACATTATTATTAACTTAATTAGGGTACTCCTAAGGCTTAGGAAGAGCCACACTCAAAGGGCCAGAAAAACACATGTGGCTCGCGAGCCGCAGTTTGCCGACCACAGCCCTAAGAAATCTGTATCTACTTCTTCAGAATTCATCACACCTGGTAAATTCCATGGGCCTCTGCCCACGTATAATTTCTGTGCATTTGCTTAATTAAGACACTGTGATAGACTGGGCAGACATTTCCTGACAATTAATAATCAGCTGGAGGAACTTAAGTCATGAAGCAAAACTGTAAAAATACGCACTTATCCTATCTAATAAAAGAGAAACATCGTAATTAGCATACGACTGCTACTCTTCCCATTGGCTAATCAGGGCGATATGCAAATTAACTGCCAGCCAAGATGGCGGCCAGCAGCCAGGCAGCTGGAAGCGAACATGAGGCTTGCTTGCTTCAGTGACGGAGGACTCCAACGTTCCCCGCCTGCCTTGCCGGCCTCTGAGCTTGCAGTTTGAAACATTGTAACAAATATAGAAGCTAAACAAAACCCCAGAAACCTGCTTTCAGCCAGCCGGGATCTCAGAGCTGGAGTTATACATTGTTTCAATTATAGAACCCAAACAAACCAGATACCTGCTTTCAGCAGCAGAGGCCTCAGAGCTGGAGCCAGAGCTAAAGCTGGCCCAGAATAAAAAGAAAAAGGAAAAAAGGAGTGGTTGGGAGCTTTAGTCATCCACCAGCCTGAAAACAGCCCTCAGCTCCTCACCCAGACTGGCCAGGCACCCCAGTGGGGACCCCCACCCAGAAGGGTGTGTGACCAGCTGCAAATAGCCATCATCTCCTCATCCAGGCTTGCCAGGCACCCCAGTGGTAACCCCCACCCTGAAGGGTGTGTGACCAGCTGCAAACAGCCATCATCCCCTCACCCAGGCTGGCCAGGCACCCCAGTGGGGACCCTCGCCCTGATCCAGGACACCCTTCAGGGCAAACTAGCCAGCCCCACCCATGCACCAGGCCTCTATCCTATATAGTAAAAGGGTAATATGCCTCCCAGCACTGGGATCAGCGGAGCCGAGAGGCCTCCCGGTACCGGAATCAGCGTGACAGGGGGCAGCGCCCAAACCCCTTGATCGCCCTGCAGCTCTGTGTGTGACAGGGGGCGGGGCCACAACCTTCCCATCCGCCCTGCTCTGTTCATGACAGGGGAAGGCGCCCCAACCTCCTGATCAGCCCTGCTCTGTGCCTGATACTGGGGAGCTCCCCAACCCCCTGATCGCCCTGCAGCACTGTGTGTGACAGGGCGCCCCAACTCCCCCCGCCCCCATGGGCCCTGCTCTGTGTGTGACAGGGTAGAGCCATAACCTCCCCATCAGCCCTGCCCTGAGTGTGACAGTGGCAGCGCCCCAATCCCCCCCTCCCCCCCACAGGCCCTGCTCTGTGTGTGTGATGGGGTAGAGCCATAACACCCCCATCGGCCCTGCCCTGAGTGTGACAGTGGCGGTGCCCCAACCCCCCCCCCCCACACGCACACAGGCCCTGCTCTGTGTGTGATGGGGTAGAGCCATAACCTCCCCATCAGCCCTGCCCTGAGTGTGACAGTGGCGGCGCCCCTACCCCCATCCGCCCTGCTCTGTGTGTGACAGGGGGCGTGCCCCAACTCCCCTATTGGCCCTACTCTGTGAGTGACAGGGGGGAGCTCCTCAACCCCCTGATGGGACCTGCTTTGTGTGTGACAGGGGGAGCTCCCCAACCCCCTGATCGACCCTGCTCTGTGCGTGACAGGGGGCAGCGCCCCAACCTCCCTATCCGCCCTGCTCTGTGCATGACAAGGGAAGGCGCCCCAACCTCCTGATCAGCCCTGCTCTGTGCCTGATACGGGGGAGCTCCCCAACCCCCTGATCGCCCTGCGGCTCCTTGTGTGACAGGGTGTGGCGCCCCCCCCCCCCTCCAGGCCCTGCTCTGTGTGTGACAGGGTAGAGCCATAACCTCCCATCGGCCCTGCCCTGAGTGTGACAGTGGTGTCGCCCCAACCCCCTGATGGGCTCGGCTCTGTGCGTGACAGGGGGGACCTCTGCAACCCCTTGATCGACCCTGCCTTGAGTGTGACAGGGGGCGGTGCCCCAACCCCCCAGTCAGCCCTACCCTGAGCGTGACTGAGGGTGGCATCCCAACCTCCCAATCAGCCCTGCTCTGTTCATGACAGGGGGCAGCGCCCCAACTCCCCAATCAATCGGCCCAGCTCTGAGCCTGACCAGGGGCTGCACCTAGGGATTAGGCCTGCCCTCTGCCACCCGGGAGCAGGCCTAAGCCAGCAGGTCGTTATCTCCCGAGGGGTCCCAGACTGCGAGAGGGCACAGGCCAGGCTAAGGGACCCCCCCTTGCCCCGAGTGCACAAATTTTTGTGCACCGGGCCTCTAGTCCTATATAATAAAAGGTTAATATGCAAAGCAACTAAACAGTGGAACGACTGGTTGCTATGATGCGCACTGACCATGAGGGAGCAGATGCTCAACAGAGGAGCTGCCCCCTGGTGGTCAGTGCGCTCCTACGGGGGAGGGGGAACACCACTCAGCCAGAAGCTGGATTACAGTGGTGGGAGCCTCTCCTGCCTCTTCGGCAGTTGGTTATTCCCCAAGGCCTCCTGGACTGTGAGAGGGTGTAGGTCAGGCTGAGGGACCGCCCCTCCACCCTCGAGTGCACAAATTTTCGTGCATGAGGCCCCTAGTATTTATATAAAATGTAGTCAGATCATTACCTTTACAGGTCTCAATCAGCCAAAAGTTGAAAAGGCAGGTTGTTGTAGTAGACAAGTTGCATTTTCAGCTTTGGTTCTTTTCCTAATTGTTAAAAACCATCAAAGGATAAACAGCAAGAGGCAAACATATACTCTGAGGTTTGTCGGTTTTCCTTTTGCATTAGGTATTTGGAATCCTACTTAACTTAGGAGAATTTTCCTAAGAGTAACTGCTAGTTAAACTGGGATTAGTTACTTAGAGAGATTTGTGGTAAAGGCCTTTACAAATATCTTTATTTAATCAATATAGGTTTGGCAGAGTTCTGCCTAGAGATGGCAGAGTGGGCAAAATGAGTCTAGTGATTATTTTGTAAAATGTTTTGGATTCACCAATGCAAAGTGTGATCGTTGAATTATGCACAGAAATGACCATATAGTATGGGCTATTTACCTTTAGTGAATTCATAGAAGATTTCAGACTTTGCACCAAGTGTTTTCCACCTATAACAATTATAAGGCTTTGGAGATATTTAAGTTCTCATTTATGTTCTCTTATGGGTGGACTGATTTCTTCTACCCCAGCCCACCGTTTGGACTGAACCATGAGACAGGAGTCTTAAGGAAAGTTAGAAACAAGGAGCAAGTTGTATTCAGATAGGAGGGAAAGGTAAAAAACAAAGCAAAACCAAAAACCCCTCCCTGCCCTGAGAGATCCTGGAAGAAGAAGAAAGATACAAGTAGAACAAAAGGTTCATATTCCCACCGCCCTGCCTAAGAACATAGAAATTGGTCTGGAGTAGCATACAAATATCAAGGGAATTGTTTATTCTCCTGGTCGCACTGCGGGGGAGACTGCAGCCCCAAGGACAGTCTGTACTTCAGCTGAAGTTAGATCCAGTATGGCCCTGAAGCAGTTTTACAGGGGAGACTGCAGGGTAGGTTAGGATGCATGAGCCCAAGATATAAGTTCTGGCTCCCCATTGCCTGCATGAATTTCCATGGGCCCCAGAGGGGATATGGAAATGTTGAGAAAGGAGTGGGTCAACTTTCAGAGGCTTAGAGTCAGAATGAATGACGTGAGAATAGAATTGGGGAACACACATGAATGTGCAACCATGGAATACAGGGATGGGTGCCAAAGTTTCACTCCCCCCAAAATAGAAGTAGTCATAGCTCAGCAATTGCCAGTGTAGGGAGAGGTGGACCACTCTGTCCACAGCAGGGCATAGAGGCCATCAGGGTACCCTGCAGATTTGAGCCTTCTCTCCCCTTGGCTGCAAGGGCAGAGTAAACTCCTCATATGCCTGGTGACATTCCAGGGAAGCTAAGGGAAAGGGGAGGGAATCTGAAAGTCTGAGCAGCATCTAAAACAGCTTATATTACCCAAATGACTTGCCATTGCCGGGTCAGGTTGAGATCACATGATTGCCTTTACTAAATTGTAGTGCAAGTTTATAAACACCAGACCAGCTATAGAACACTAAGAAGCTATGTTTTTCACCTGTATTTGACTATGGCATGAGTATATGTCTTTGCAGCCCTATTTGCCTGTTTTTTCTTATTAAATTCCCAGAACAGCCCTGGAAGTTGGTATCACTATTTTTCAAATGATGAAACAGTTAGGACAGATCAAATAACTTACCCATAGTTTCACAGCTAAAAGTGTAAATGTAAATTAGAGTACAGACTAGTCTGAAGCAAAAACCCCTGGTCTCCCAATGACGACTCATAATTTCCTTTTTTTTTTTTTCCTAAAGGAGAAACATATGCTTCTTTGTATTTGAAAGAAAGAAAATAGAATAGATGGAGTCAATGTGCCTTTTGCCTTTGGGGATTCTTACTGGGATCTGAGGAGAGGTATAAAGGAAGAGAAGTTGCCTTCTAGTATGTCTAAAGGTCACCTGCATAACTGGGGGATGAGTGCAGGCAGTTCCCGCACAAATGACAGGGTTAAAGGCTGGATGGTACATCTTGAGAGCTATTTGTTGGAGAAATGAAGAAACACAAAAATATTGATTGCTCAAGATGTAACAAGCAGCTTGTGGTGTTGGTTTAATTAGGAGAGGAGAGAATAGAGCTGAACAATCCAGTGCAACAGGCATTATTAACCTCCTACTATATGCATGGCACAATGTGATAATAAGATGATACATAGATCATAAAAGGATATAATAAGATATGCTTACAAGCCAGTGCATGAAACAGATTTTTCCTCCTGTTATTAAAACAGCCTCTTTTTTGCTGCTCTAATCTTAGTCAAATAAAACTAAAGGCAAAATCTTTACCTGTGCCAAGGAGATAGAGCTGAAAGCACTCAGGAAGGATTGAGCCACTTAATAAATTTGCAGCCTCGTTTCACCTTGTCACAATCTTGCTCTCTGTACTGCCATATCTGTGGCCTCTATCGCATATTATGCTTCTCTTATTTTCTTTATACTCTTCTTATCCTGTTTGGCTTTGTTTGTTGGCTCTTATGCAACCTTCACAAGTGGAATTCTCCTTGGACTCATCTGGCTCAAACATAAATTGAAAAACAGCAACCCTGGCAATGGCCTGTTGGACACATTTCAGTGCACTCATATCTCAAGGAACTGAGTCAAAGAGGCCAACCCGTTTTTACTGTCAACCTAAAGACAAAAGCACCTCAGGGTTACGAAAAAGGCTTACTTTGAAAAGATTGTATGGAAAACAACAAAAGGCAATGGAATTTTACTCTTTTCAGGAGACAAAAAATTAAAAATTTTAGACTATTAAATCAGATTGCTGGGGGGCGGAAAATGGGCCTTCCTTTGTACCTTTTAGAGAGGAGCAAAACATGCTGAGTTTGACTCCATTAGGAGAATTAACTGGGAGGGGAAATGTGTCCTTAGGAGATTCTCACAAAGGGATGCATGGTATGCCCAGCCCCACCTGCATCCAAGCTAGACCAGCTTGCTTCCTTGGCTGGCAGGCCAGGATTATCAGCTCATTTCAGTGATGCTGGGAGGTCCTCTACATACTTGGCCCAACCAAAACCTTGTGCTGAGATTGATGCTCCCAGTGGCATGTAGGAGTTGCATGGGGCTTGGCTCTAGGGCAGGGGTGGGCAAACTTTTTGACTCAAGGGCCACACTGGGTTCTTAAACTGGAGTGGAGGGCTGGAACAAAAGCATGGATGGAGTGTTTGTGTGAACTAATATAAATTCAAAGTAAACATCATTACATAAAAGGGTACGGTCTTTTTTTTTAGTTTTATTCATTTCCGGCCCGCGGGCCGTAGTTTGCCCATGGCTGTTCTAGGGAAATAACCTGTCCAAGCCATAGCTTTTCAGGATGCTTAAGGTTTGCATGGGATTCCTTGGAAAGATAGTAGAGGGGGTGAAAGGAAGATATCTGTGCTACACCATGCATCTTCTTCCAGCATCTTATTCTCACTCTCTTTCTACCCATTCCCACCATGACGAAAAACAGGAAGCATACACAGGTACCGCTCCCTTCTCAAGTACACACAGAGATGCTGTACACAGATCCCGTGAGTGCATGTGCAATGTGAGGGTTTCAAGACTTCTCAGGTTTAAAGTGGTGAAGCTCTTCACCACTCACTGCACATACATCCTCAATCTGGCTTTTCCCTGGTTCTCTAGATCTAAATCATAAGCTCTATGTCGCCTTCCACTCCCTCCTCCTTAGGTGAACACATTGCCACCAGCAAAAGCAGGCAGGCAAATTCTGCGGAAAGAACTTGAAAGTGACATAATCTAGAGAACATTCTGAAGATCTAGAAGAGCTAAGAAAAGGAACACTCTCCCTTCCTTCCTTCCTTCCTTCCTTCCTTCCTTCCTTCCTTCCTTCCTTCCTTCCTTCCTTCCTTCCTTCCTTCCTTCCTTCCTTCCTTCTTTCTTTCTTCATATCTAGGAGCACAAGGGCTACAGTAGAGATTGGATAATTATTCACCAAACCCACTTCTTTACCCTGGGCATGTTTTAGATAACGTTTCCCAATCCCCGCTGCAGTTAGGTGATGTATGACTGCTTCTGGCCATGGACATGAGCAGAAGTGATTACTGCTCTTGGCTCCTTACCCTCCTATGCAAAATCCTCTTTCTCTTCCCTTGTTGCTGCTGGATATGGACACTCAGGGAAGCCTGGGAAGCTTTCAGTGAAGATGGCTGGATCCTCTTTCAGCCTGGATCCCTCACAGACTGTGTACATCACTGTCATGGACTGTATATTTTGAAGGCGTAACTCATAATGTAACTGTTTGGACTCAGGACCTTTAAGGAGGTAATTAAGGTTGAATGAGGTTGTAAGGCTGGTGCTCTAAGGTTTTATAAGAAGAGGAAGGGACGCCCAAGCTCGCTCTTTTTCTCTCTGCGCAAGCACAGAGGAAAGGCCATGTGAGGACACAGGGTGAAAGCAGTCATCTGTAAACCAGGGAGGCCACACCAAAATCCAGTCCTGTGGACACCTTGATCTTGGACTCCAAGCCTCAGGCTGTGAGCAAATCCTAATCTGTTGTTTAAGCCACTAGTCCGTGTTTTGTTATGGTCCCCGAGCTGACAAATACAAACGTAGATCCTACTGTCGTCCCACCCCTGCTGCGGATTGGATTTTACATGATGAAAAAGGAAACCTCTGTTGTTGTTAAGCCACTGAGATCTTAGGCTTTATCTCTCATAGCAGCTAGTGTTTACTTTTCTAATGCCAAGACCAAGCAGAGCTAATCAAGTTTATGATAACTTTTTCTCAAAGTGTATAGGCTAGAATTTATAGTTTTGCCTCGGTGCAAATGATTCCTTGGGGTCAGCTTCCCAGGTTATAATAAATAAATAAATAAATAAATAAATAAATAAATAAATAAATAAATAGAAAAGAAAAGCTAACACCTCTTTATCCATCACCTCATAGTTAGCTTTTTTTTTTTTTTTTTTTTTTGGGTGGTGGTGCGAACAGCTAAGATTGGCTCTCCAAGCAAATTTCAAGTATGTGACGTAGTATTAGTAACTATAGATACCACGCTCTACAGTCAATCCCAGGAACTGTCATCTTATAACGGAAAGGTATTTGGTCACCATCTCCTCGTATTCCCACCCCCTGACAACTGCCATTTGATTCTCTGGTTCTATGAGTTTGATTTTTTTTAAAAAAATTCCACATATAAGTGAGATCACATAGTATTTGCCTTTCTGTATCAGGCTTATTTCACTTAGCTTAAATTCCTCTGGGTTCATTCATGTTGTCACAAATGATAGGCTTTCCTTCTTTCTTAAGGCTGAATAGTAATCTAGTATATCCATGTATATTGTTATATATATATATATATATATATATATATATATATATATATACACACACATACACACACACACACACATATAACATTTCTTTATCCATTCTGTTGTCAACACTAAGGTTGTTTCCATGTCTTGGCTATTGTAAATAATGCTGCAATGAACATAGTACGGCTATCCCTTTGAGATATTACTTTCATTTCCTTTGGATATATATACACACAGTTTACTCTCACAATGCCAGGCCAAAAAATAGGCATTCAGTGACTGTTCTTTTGTTTTGTTTTCAATAGACATAGGGTATTTGCCCTTCTTCAGCTCAAGAAGGGGAGTATCAATCAAACAGGTTTATGCACACACTGTGGTGCATGGCCTTGGGGCTAGACAATACTGGGTTTAGTTCTGATTCTGCCATTTACTGGCTTTATGACCCTGATCAATTTATTTAACTTCTTTGATCATCATTTCTCTCCTATGCAAAATGATGATATTAATAATATATGGTGTCTGTAAAATTAAGTTTAAGAGTCTGCACACCTTCCAGTAATAGTTCAAGAGCTGTTCCAGGATCTCAATTCATGGAGCTGGTGGTTTTATCTCTGAGATTCCCAAAGACTAATTCTAGAGATAAATTCTTTAAAATACCTTTCTGGAATGGTGGATCCCAAAGTGGTCTCCCAAAGGGAAGCTGTGGAATGTTTCTCCATCAGCTTGTAGCCTGATAGAGTATGAGGTTCAAGATGAAATCTAGAACACTGAAAGCTGTTAGTATATAGCATCATTTTATTAAGAACCTTAATGAAGTGACTAACAGCATACATATTGAGAAATTGCTTCAATATAACTTTTGTTAATTAATAAATTCGCATTTGCATAGTTTACCTAAAATCTGCACATAAAAGAAGCAAAGGGTTATCCTTGGTCTACAGCCAGATAGTTGCTGACAAGGTAGTTTTTAGGGGAAACTCATAGAATAAGAGATCCTGACTAAACTTCCATAAATGCTCTTAGGTATCATATATGCTTTTGTTAGAAGTGCTGATTTCCTACTTAGGGAGATGTATTCAATATGGTGTTAATACACAGCGTTTTCACCAGACTAGCTCTCTATGGAATCTGCCTTCCTACTTAAGTCAATTCCCTGTGCTATGCTAAATACCCTCCTTGCCCCTGTATTAGTTCCACCGGCAGCTGTAACCAAGTACTGCAAACTCTGGGTGGCTTAAAACAATATAACTGTGCTCTCCTCACAACTGTGGTCAGTGTCCAAAATTAAGGAATTGGCAGAGCCACCATTCCTCTGAGCTCTAGGGGAGAATCCTTCCTTGCCTCTTACAGTTTCTGGAGGTCCCATGGTAACATAAATCCAGTCTTTGCCTCCGTCTTTGCATGGCCTTCTTTCCTGTGACTCTGAGCCCCTTCCTCTTCTTTTAAGGACACTGGTCATTGGATTTATGGCCTGTTCTAAATCCAGGATGATTTCATCTCAAGATCCTTTTATTACATTTACAAAGACTCTATTTTCAAATAAGGTCACGTTCTGATGTTCATGGTGTACATAAATTTTGAGAGACATTATTTAACCCCCTACACCTCCCTCCTTTTTAACTAATTTCTATTTGATTAAGGATGCCTAAGGTTTATTTAGCAACACTAACATCTATTGTGAATTACTAAGTTTCTCATTAGAAAAAAATACGATTATTAGCAGCCAACAGAAAATGTGGACCAATAAAAATCCTACCTCGTTACCCATGTGACAGAGAAAAAAAGAGACATGGAGACATAAAATATACTTTGAGGGTCTGTATTCTCTATTCTCTTATAGCTTCTATATATTTGAATCTTTACTTTGAGCTTTCTTCATACCTTACTTTTAAATTTTAGCTTAAATTAATGTTTTATTGCTTTCAATTTACCATTAACTATCATTTTTTTTTTACCACCAACTGGTTTGTGTTTGTGTGTATAATATTTTTCTTAATGAGGAAAAATATCAAAATTTAAAAATTAGGTCAACAAAAATGACTTTATTAAATGTCTCTCCATGTATATATCCAGGCATGAGCTAAGGATAAGAACAATGATGAGTGAAGGCCGTTCTGTTTTCAAATGCTCTAAGTCTACAAAAGAGCCTGCAACCTTGCAGCAAAACAAATAAACACAGACTGCGGGGATATTTCACTCTACAAAAGGTCTTCCCTCCTCACTAATTGTGAAGGACCTGGAGTGGTTGGAATTTAGTAAAAGAAAATGCCAGGAAATCATTGCTGCTGCCCCAGTGAGCCACCATGACTGCCTGGCACCATGGGAGACAAGGGTTCCCTCACAGAGTGGACTCTGGCCACAAAGAGCCTCTACCCATCCTTCTCTGCCTAAACTGTCCTCAAGATAAATGTCATCCCTTTGGAATCTGCACTTTGGGAAAGGAGTCTCCCCAGCTTGGGGGGCATGTCTATGTAGAGGAAAAGATTTTAAATAAGTTTTCATATATTCTTTAGTTTGTCTCCTTATCATTAAAGTTTGTTTTCCTTAGCCCTTGAAAGTCAGTGTTTTGCCTGTATGCAAATGGCTCACGGTGCTGGATTCTTCCCATAAACCATAGAGTTCATGTCTCTTACATATCGGATCTTCTGTGAGTCTCCACATAAATGGACCCTGCAGAACAGAAAGCTGCTTTCTCTATCAGTAGGACTTGGCTGGTCCAGTTTTCCTTCTTGCTTTGCTGAGTTGGATCCCAGTGTGTCAAATCTCAGATGCATTAGCAGTGGTTCTCAACCTTGGCTGCACATTAGAATCACCTGGGAATCTTCTCAAAATCCTGATTTCTGGGCCTCATCTTCCGGAAATTCTGTTTCTTTGTTACTAATGTTGTGGCCTCACCCTATAACAAAGAAACAGAATTTCTGGAGGATGAGGCCCAGAAAACAGGATTTTGAGAAGATTCCCAGGTGATTCTAATGTGCAGCCAAGATTGAGAACCACTGCATTAGAGGATTTGTCTTTCCTACCTATGCCTTTGTTTGCACTATATTCCTGCTATCATTTTCTATTTACCTTCTTAGGTTTCTTAATTTCAAAACATATTTTTGTAAATAATTTGGGTAAAGAGGTATGGAAATGAAGCAAGTTTGTTTGTTTACCCTTATGTATTTGTTTGTTTGCTTTCTAAACACTACATTTTTTGGTCCCAGGAGCCCTGGACAAGGAACTGTTATGCATTTTCATTGATGAAATATATTTCTATGAATCTGGTGTTACAGCAAGTTCTATAGTAAAAATCTGTTTACAATTGTAGCAGAGGACCCCTGAGGGTGCCTCTCATGACTTCTGTTCCTATTGCTGACCTTCCTCACAATTCACTATAAGAAAGTTTCAAGGACAGGGGGTGAAATTACAACTGCAAAACTTACTCTTTGGATAGACTTATGAAGGGCCTCTTTCCTCACAGACTGTGAGAAATTGAGTATGTATTTTATCAGTCAAACAAACAAAAACAAACTGGATTCATCCACCAATATGAGTGGTAGGTGGGGTGGAACATGGTTTTATTCCCTTTTGCCACTTTGACTGTAGGAGCCATAATCTCTGTCCGCCTGGTCCATCGTGTTTGGCATAGTCAGACAAGACAAATGACAATGGGATATTTCCTCTAGCCAGGGTTTATGTATCTGTCAAAAGGAGAGAAATTTTCATTTCAGGACCCAGACTTTGAAGGTAGACAAACCAGAGTTTCATTTTCAATCCCCAGCCTTTCCAAGTTGTGTGATCTTCAGCAAGTTTCTGAAGATGTTGGAGATGTGGTTTTGTCAGCTATAAAGCAGGGTATTAATATTACCAGCAAGTACCAGGTCCCTATTGGGGACAGTTGGCATCTGAAAAGAGTAACTGCTTAAAACAACAATAAGAAAACAAGTAGTCTGATTAAAAAATGCGCCCAAGATCTTAACAGACAACTCATCAGAGAAGTCATACAATAGCAAATAAGCATATGAAAAGATGCTCTACATCATATGTCATAAGGGAAATGGAAGTTAAAACAACAAGATACCACCACACAGCTAATAGAATGTCCAAAACCTGGAACTCTGACAATAGCAAATGCTGTTGTGGAGCAACAGAAACTCTTATTCATTTCTGGTGGTGAGCAAAATGGTACAGCCACTTTGGGAGACAGTTTGATGGTTTCTTATAAGAGTAAATATATTTTTACCATGTTATCCAGCAATTGCATTCCTTGGTATTCACCCAAAGGAGTTGAAAAACATATTGTCCACACAAAACCCTGCACACGGCTATTTACAGAAGCTTCTTCGTAATTGCCAAAACTTGGAAGCAATCAAGATGTCCCTCAATTAGGTGAATGAATAAAAAAAAAACTATGGTCTATCCAAACAGTGAAATATTATTCAGTGATAAAACAAAATGAGCTATCAAGACATGAAAAGTCATGGAAGATCCTTAAATGCATATTACTAAGTAAATGAAGCCAATATTAACAGGCTACATAATGCATGATTCCAACTATATGACATTCTGGGAAAGGCAAAACTATGGAGATAGTAAAAATGATGAGCACTTTTCAGAGATGGGGACTGGACGGAAGGATGGATAGGCAGGAAAGGAGATGTGAGGGCAGTGAAAATAGTCCATATGATACAATAGTAATGGTTCTCTTTTCCTCTTTTCTTCCAAATATACTACAGACTGGTAAAGAATGCCCAAGTTGTTTTTGTTCTAAGTATCTAGAGAATGGTGATCAAGTTATTTTCTGCTTATAAACGAGTGGTTTACTATTTAGGATGAGGCTATTTTGTTTGATATTTAAGTTCTTTAAAAAATATGGCCTTAATTTATGGACATGAAATAACATGACAGAAAAAATGTGAAGGTAAATTATCCAGTGACATTAGATAGCATGCTTTTTTTTCATTACTGTGTACTTTCCTTTCCTTGCTAATGTTATTTCCTCTTCCAGGCTTACCATCTTTGTTCCCATCCTCTTTTATTAAAATCTTGCCTTCACATCACAAATAAGTGCTATTCCTTTAAGAAACTTACACTGGTTTGCCAAAACTTCATTTTATCTTTTCCTTCTTAAACCTTTATATCACTCTCATGGCTCTTAACAAATTGAAGCTTCTATTTTAGATACTGAAATTTCTATCTTGTCTTTGATTATGGGCTGTGAGCTCTCTAAGGACAAAGTGTATTTCCACAACTGCATATTCTTCAGAGCAGGCTTGAATGACCTCTTGTATGTGTTAGGTGTTTGATAATAGATGGACATCTGGAACAGTATCAGAAACCTAGGTTCCATTATTTTCTATAGCACATTAGGGTGACTTACAGAATAACACTGCTTAGCTTTTTCATCTACACAATGAGATAAGATTAGATGAATTCAGCAGTGGTCCCTTTTGGCCCTTCCCTAATTCCCTAATTTCATTTAAAAGGTAGAGGATTCAATTTGTAAGTAGTAATTTTATAATTCTGTTTCATAATTTCCATTTAGGGATAGCTAACATTCCATGATCTTACTCTTGCCAGATTATTTCTCAAGAATTTCCATGGGGCTAAATAAAATTCACCACACCTTTGAAAAAATGGAAATGTCCAATGATCCTCACTCTTCTTTCTCTTTTATACCTTCACCCCGGTGATTGCCCATTTTGCACCAAGACAAAGCACCTCATTTTATGAGCACTTTCTAAAGCATAGAAATAAAGGAGTAAAAGTTATAAATATTACATTCTACATAAAGGAATATTACTACAAATGCACCCACAAAGAACCAAGTTCATAAATGCTGGTATGTCAATTACGATGGTAAAATATGTATATATATAATACATGTGATGTGATGGGTGCTATTGGAGTGGCTTTGGCATTTTTATTAACATTTATTTTTATGAAAATAGATAAAAAATGAAATGTCTGCTGTAAGCTGTCACACAAAAATGGATAAATACAAAAGCAAGCATAAGAATATTCAGCAGGGAATTTTGAGCCTGAACAATCAAGTTTCAGGAAAATCTTATGTGGTTCATAATTTTAGCCCTTTATTATGCAAAGCTTCCAATTCAATTTTACAATGCAAAGAAATGTCTGGCATGCTTCTCAATTTATATTTACTTTCTATGGAACTACTAAAAGATGCACTAACTTGAAAGAGACTGTTCAAATTACCTCTGAACACACTTTTAGATCCTCAGTGGTAAGCAAAAGTTGACAGAGTAAAATGTATTATTCTTAACAAGCATCAGCATTTGAGACTTTAGAAAAACTGGAGCAAATGATGATTCAGTTGCAGAGCCAGACAAATGATTTCCAAGTCAACAAATTCAGAGAAAAAGTTGCTGATTCTAGTCAAATTGCCACATGTTGCCACTTCCTTTCACATGTGTCTGGTAGAAAAATCTCCTACCCATTAGAATAAATGTTCTTGTTTGTTATTTTGAACCCCTATCTGCTGAAAAATCAGGATCTAGGGAAACCATTGACAAACCCAAAGATGAGAGTTGAGGTGCCAGGTTCCAGAAACTGAGAGCCCTAAATTCTGGACCTCTATTCCCCCCTACCCTCTGCTTCTTTGTCTCCCCACCCTCTCCATTCTCCCTCTTTCTTTCTCTTTCCCTTGAAAGAGTTGCCTATATTTGCTAAATTAAATTTCCCCTCTCCCTCTCCCACTTTTTCTACAATGCACTTTGTTCAAGCTTTTGTTCCCATCTCTTCACCAAAACTGTCGTAGTCACCATCATCAATGACCTCCCTGCTGCAGAAGCCAGCCTTTCAATCTCAGTTCTTCTTATCTAATTTGATACAGCAACGTGACACCTGATTTATTACTCCCTACTCTTCAAGGAGCTTCAAGGAAGCATTTTCTTCTCTAGTCTTCCATGTCTCGGCACTCCTAGTTTTTTTTTTCTCTCACTAGCTTCTCTTTTTCAAGGTCCTTTGCTGGTTTATATTTTTCTTTCTTATAAATTTCATTGACCCACATCTCTTACCTGCACTATCTGTACTCAGGGCCTTCACGAGTTCATCTTGTCTTGTTATAACTCAGTAATGTGTAATTTTAGTATAGACCTCTCTGCGGAGATGCAGAATCAGAGATCCAGCTGTCCACTCTGTCTTCACTTGGATGTTCAATAGTTATTTCAAACTCAACATGTCTAGAGCCAGACTTCTGATAGTCACCCCACCTTTACCAAGCCTGATTCTGCACAGACCATCCCAACTCAGTTCATGGTGATGCCGTACCTCTTGTCAGGACTGGGATAAAATTGAAGCAGGATAATCTCTTAGGCATAAAATTTAAGGCATTCAGAATATCACTCAAGTGCCTACTGTGCTTTTGCATGACCCTGAGAATGAGTTCCTCCTTAAATTTTGTGCCCTCAACACCTCATTTACCTCACCCTGTCCACCCTGCTCCCCCTTGCTCAAGCCAGACACCTTAGCAGTATCCTTTATGCCTCTGTTCCTATCACTCCCATGTCCAATCTATGAGGAAATCCTGTTGGCTTTACCCTCAGAAAGAGCATGATGTCCTGAGGCTGCTCTTCAGGGGAAAGTCTCCAGGATGGCAGTGATGGTCTTTTGGTATGAATTTTAAACATCTTGCAGCTGCCAGGAGAAACAGCTAGTCCCCAGGGTGTGCAATGGGATGGTGTGTTCTGGTTGCTATGGCCTTGGAGCTTGCAGATGTCAGATTGGGGTCCCAGGTTTCTACACCAGGACTTTGCATTCCTGCCTTGGGGCTTTTCAGGGTCCTGAAAAGCTATATAGATTTGTGGCCCTTATATGTCCAGTTCACTCCCCTCTCTTCTGGCAACTGCAGTCTCTCCCCTGCACAGACTTCGGGCCAGAACCTGTCCCACTGGAACTCTGGGGCGAGTGGGTGGTTGGCTGGGGGAGGTGTCCGCGAGTACTAGAGTTTGCATGATAGGTGGTGCAAGTCAGACTCCTTACTGATGGGTCTGGGAGGAGGGGCCTCTAGCACCAGGGCAACCCAGGTATTTCTCATTTCAGGATGCCCCTGCCACTACCGAGATCCTTAGAGATCAGGCTTCCTCTGGGAAGAGTGGTTGAGTCTGCAGCGCTTCAGTACTGAATCTGCCATTCTGTAGGCCACCCCTGATGCTCAACACATCCCAGCCCCTTCTTTCCCTGCCCCTCCATCAGGACCCACTCTTACTCCTGCCACACACCTGAAGTCACTAGAGTATCCTGCCAGTTCCATCTGTGCCAACTTGCTCTCCTGGGAAACCCTACACTTGACCCAACCTGACCAGGCCCTGGCCAGGGTCCAAGGCTGTTCCTCTACCCACCTCCCACCCCCCCCACCTCCCAAATATATAATTTTGGCACACTTCCTTTCAGGCATTTGTAAGATTTTTTTCTCCTTCCCCTTGAAATTAGGCATGGCTATGTGACTAATTCTAGGCATTAGATTGTAACTGGACATGATGTTTGCTATTTCTGGCAAGTACATTTTATTGTCAGTTGAGATATTCTTCCCCTATTGCCACAATTGGTATGCTCCAGATGGTAGAACTTCCATCAACCTGAGCCCTAGAATAAGAATAATACATAGTAAAACCCTCACAGACATGCACTGGCCATGTAGTTTAATATAGAATTAAAGCTTAATGCTTTAAAGCCACTGAGATATGAGGAGTTGTTACCATATCATAGCATAACCTGTCCAGATTAATATAACCAAATTACCTCTAGCTTGAAAGCAAGATGATCAAATAAAAAATTGTATACAATAGAAAAAATATAAATAATATCTAAACTTGTGAAATATCCAATCTTTGAGAAATATGCTTTCAATTACTTAGAGGGAAACACACATATACACACACACCGGACATGCCTAAGAGGCTTCATTCTAGACATAGCAAATAGTCTTGTGGATTTGATTAGATAACTCTAATGACGTTTATAGTTACACATCTACCTGGTCTGAGCTTATCTTGCTCTGCCTTCCTGGCCAACATGATCCGTACCTATCTATTGGCCATGCATTGAACTTTGGGATGAGCCAGAAGGAAGATTAGTGGGTATAAAAGGGCGTATCGAAATATTTGGTGCTGCTATTGAAGAAATAGTTACAAATGTCAAAAACAATGGGGTAATTTTTAAAAATCTTTAAATATTGTGCTTTACCTAAAGAGAGGAATTTAAAATTCTGAGATTGTTTTCACAAAGAAAGGCCGATGCATTGTTTCAGGGACATTTTCCATCCTCAGTTAGTAGTGACATACAGGCATACCTTGGGTATATAATGGGTTTCATTCCAGGCCACCACAATAAAGTGGGTGGTACTCTTATTTTTCTGGTGGAGAATCTGGTCTTTAATTTGTAAAGAATGCAATATTTGCGAAGAGCAATAAATGCTCACTATAATGAGGTATGCCTGTATTTAGGTATGAGTAGAAACAACTGTATTAGACTTGATGACTGCTGTCCGTGTTAAGCAGGTTAGAGGCTGAGGGCAGAAACATCATCAGCTCTGCACACTGCATTTGATGCAGTCAAAGGGCAGGCCCACCCGTCCAGGTGCCTTAATTACCCTCTCCCCTATTCACAAGGAATACCTTTCCAGACATATCCTAAGCATCAACTCCTCTGTAGAGCTCTCCTGATTCTTCCTGGCAAAATTAGTTGCTCAAATGATATTAGCTACATAATTGCAGCACTCATCAGGCCATCTAATTCTTTGTTTACATGTCTGTCTCCCTGACTAACCTGTGGGCTTTTTCAAAGGCAAGAGCTTCATCTTCATCATTTGTGTCTTCTCAATGCTATCTGTTATGACACAGTGATAATGTGGGAAAGGGTTGGGGGTAAGAGGAAAGAGGAGCGACTAAAGGGAATACAGAAAAAGAAGGAAGGAAAGAAGGAAGGAAGGAAGGAAGGAAGGAAGGAAGGAAGGAAGGAAGGAAGGAAGGAAGGAAGGAAGGAAAGGAGGGAGGAAGGAAAGAAGAAAGGAAGGAAGGAAGGAAGGAAGGAAGGAGTCTGCACCTGCAGGCCTTTCATCACAGGTCTTCATGAGTGGGCACAGGCTTCTGCATCAGGAGAGCAGGAGGACAAGTGAGAGTGGGCTTCTCTGAGTCAGGGTTGGCATGTTCCTCACATCCAACACCTCAATCACATAGTTGACTGTTTCTAAGATATTCTAGCTCTTCTCACCAGCAATCCTAGTTCAACATGTGAGTCCGTTGTCTGTTATATCATTGATTTCACGCTCATAAAAGCTAAGGTTGATGAACTTTATAGTTACATGGAACAGTTTACTTTGCTAGGTTATTTTAGTTTTATATACAGTTGACCCTTGAACAATGTGGGGGTTAGGGGCACTGATGTCCTGCATAGTTGAAAATGTGTGTGTAACTCTCAACTCCCCCAAAAGTTTACTAGTAGCTTATTATTGACTGGAAGTCTTACTAATAACATAAACAGTCAAGTAAGATATATTTTGTATGTTATATGTATTGTATACTCCATTATTACAATAAAGCAAGCTAGAGAAAAGAAAATCCTAAGGAAGATAAAATACATTTACTATACTGTACATACTTGTTGAAAACCCAGGTTGTTCAAGAGTCAACTGTATAAGGAACTCAGGTGTTTTATACTAGACCAGAGGCCCAGTGCACAAAATTTGTGCACCGGTAGGGTCCCTAGCACCTGCTGGCTGCCGGGGGGGTGGGGGGTGAGCGGGGCTCCCTTCCCCCAGAGCTGCCTTTCAGCACCGCCAGCTGGGGTGGGGCTGGCCAGAGGGAGGGGCCACCCCCTGGTCAAACTCCCAATCAAGGGGACAATTTGCATATTAGGCTTTAATTATATAGGATGATAAGTTGGGTTGATATTTACCAACATACAAATACAGTAGGTCCTCAGGTTATGTTGGAGATCAGTTCCTACGGCGCGATGTAACATGAGTTTCACTGTAAGTCAGAACCCACCTACATAAGCACCTAAGTCACTCACATGGAGCACATACACAGCAGTAATGAAGTGAAACAGTAAAATAACTTAAAAGAAAGATAACAATTCTTGACCCTTACTTGTGGTAAATAAATAATAAAAAACATAAAGCACATATGTACAAATGTTGAAATGACGTAATTTTTTTTTTATAAATAAATGGGAGATGGCAACGTAAACATGAAATGACATACGTCAAGTCCTATGTAACCCGAGGGCTGCCTGTAAGAGAGCCTCCTTGGACTATAGGACGTTGCTAGGCTCCAGGAGGGCCTCCAGCCTCTGTGTGAATAGCCAGCATGTCTACTGTACTTGTTTGGCCAGTTCCTCAATTTCTAAAGAATAGTGATGTTTTTGCAAAAAGTAAATTGCAAAACTAAATATTTTACATACTGTGCCCTGCTTATTGAAATCTTAAAGAATGGAAACTCTTAAATTTAAAATAGAAATATTATCAAGGGGAAAAAATTCAAGTTCTAAGAGTTAATAAATTAAAGATTGATTATGATTTTAATGTTCATGTTCTTTGATCCAACAATATTATTTCCAAAAATTTATGCTACAGAAACACTAAAATATGTGCACAAAGTTAGGGATAAAAATATGTCATGAAAAATTCAAAACAATGCAAATGGTTTTAATTGAGTATTATATAACTAGGGGCCCGGTGCACGAAATTCGTGCACTGGGTGTGTGTGTGTGTGTGGGGGGGGGAGTGTCCCTCAGCCCAGCCTGCCCCCTCTCACATACTGGGAGCCCTCAGGCGTTGACCCCCATCACCCTCCAATCGCAGGATCGGCCCCTTGCCCAGGCCTGACGCCTCTGACAGAGGTGTCAGGCCTGGGCAGGGGACCCCCAGACCCCTCCGATTGCTGGCTCTGCCCCTTGCCCAGGCCTGATGCCTCAGCCAGAGGCGTAGACCCCCATCACCCTCCGATCGCCTGATCGGCCCCTTGCCCAGGCCTGACGCCTCCACCAGAGGTGTCAGGCTGGGACAGGGGACCCCCATCTTCCCCCGATCACTGGCTCTGGCCCCCGCCCAGGCCTGAGGCCTCTGGCCCAGGAATCATGCCTGGGCAGGGGACCCCCATCTCCCTCTGATCGCTTGCTCCACCCCCCACCCAAGCCTGACGCCTCTGACCCAGGCTTCAGGCCTGGGCAAGGGGACCATCATATCCCCCCAATCCCCAGCTCAGCCCCCCGCCCAGGCTTGATGCCTCGGACAGAGGAGTTGACCCTCATCACCCTCTGATCACCAATCACCGGATCGGCCCCTTGATCAGGCCTGAGGCCTCTGGCAGAGGTGTCAGGCCTGGGCAGGGGACCCCCAGCTCCCCGCGGTTGCAGGCTCCGCCCCTGCCCAGGCCTAATGCCTCTGGCTGAGGCGTCCGGCTCGGGCAGCTGAGACCCGCAGCTGCAGCGGCCCCGCGATTGTGGGCTCCGCTTTAGGCCCAGGCAAGGGACCCCTAGCTCCCGGGACTGCCAGCTTCGACCGTGCCCAGCTCCCATTGCTGGCTCCACCCCTACTTCCTGCTATCACTGGCCAGGGCGGCAAAGGCACCTGATTCTCTGATCATGGCTGGGGGGCAGGGCAAAGGCGGCCCCAGGGCCGCCTTTGCCCTGCCCCCCAGCTCTTAGCTCCCCCCTGGGTTTCCAATCACTGTCAGTGGCAGGGGGCTTCTTCCTGCTTTCCCTTTCGCCTCCCTGCATTGTGCCTACATATGCAAATTAACCGCCATCTTGTTGGCAGTTAACTGCCAATCTTAGTTGGCAGTTAACTGCCAATCATAGTTGGCAGTTAATTTGCATATAGCCCTGATTAGCCAATGAAAAGGGTATCGTCATACGCCAATTACCATTTTTCTCTTTTATTAGTGTTGACTAGGTATATAGCAGGTTAAAAAAGGATTATTTTGAATAAGCAAAAACAAAACAAAAAGATTCCATGATCCATATCCAGTGAAAAAAGTTTCAGGATCATATGTATATATCACTCTATTTTTGCAAAACAAGCAAAAAATAATAAAATCAAAAGCTGTATGCCTATACACACATACACCAGTACACTGGGGGTGCCGTTAATATTTACATCTGAATTATCAGCATGATTAAGGAGTGTCAGGAAACCAGGATGTATAGCCACCTTAACTTAAGGAACTTTATATTTTGGATTAAACATTTTTTAAAGTTTGTTTTAAAGTGAACATGCACTAATCCTATATAATAAAGAGGGAATATGCAAATTGATGACACGCCCTTGCACAAGATGGCCTCCCCCATGTGGGCACAAGATAGCCACCACAAGATGGCCAGCAGGGGAGGGCAATTGGAGGCGACCAGGCTGGCAGGGGAGCAGTTAGGTGTTGATCAGGCTGGCAGGGGAGGACAGTTAGGGGGTAATCAGGCTGGCAGGCAGAAGCAGTTAGGGGCAATCAAGCAGGCAGGCAAGCAGTTGAGAGCCAAAAGTCGGACATCCCCCAGGGGTCACAGATTAGGGAGGTTGCAGGCTGGGCTGGGGGATACCCCCCACCCATGCACGAATTTTGTGCACCGGGCCTCTAGTTATAATAATAAAATTAAATTTTCCATACTTTAAGAAGTGTTTTCCGTATATGAAAAGAACATTCAGATCATCTTAAACTTGGGTCTGAAGTCTGGTACCTCCAGTTGTTTCAGAACTACCTCCCTTTGTGTTAACTCCCTTAGGCTGATCTGTCTTCTTTAGAACATGCCCACAACATTTTAAATTTATGTTTCACCAGGACATTCTTTTTTTCCTATTCTCTTATTGTCAGAACACACTGTTAATCATTCCTGACAATCTGATCACTGCAAAGGTCCTAGGCTTGTCAATTTTATCTTTTATCATCCATGTATCCATAGCAGCAGATTTATAGTACTATACAGTATTTATTTTCTTTCTTTGGATTTTTCCAAAGATTCATTTTAGTATCTATTTAAATGGATGATGGGTGACCACTGTCTTTTGCTGGTTATGTTGCTAATGAGGCCAAGGCAAGGAAGGGCCTTTGCTGGATTTCTACATTATCTTGGTTGATCAGACCTATTTTTGGTGTAAGTTGAAAGCTACACTCACATGAAAGTCTTTCTTCTTTTTTTCTTTTTTTGTTAATTCTCACCTGAGGATATTTTTTTAGAGAGAGTGGAACGGAAGAAAGGAGGGAGAGAAAGAAACATCAATGTGAGAGAGGCACATCAATTGGTTGCCTCCCACACCCGCCCCGACTGGGGCTGGCGATTGAACCTCCAACCCAGGTGCATGGATCTACACACTAATCAATGAACAACACTGGCCACTGCTCACATGACAGTCTTTCAAAAACTATTGGTTACATGAAGACTAGAAAAAAGTGCAATGATAGGGGTCAATACAAATCCATTCATCTTACAAAATACATAATTCAAGGCATATGCATTATGAATACTGAATCAGAGGTATTATCTTCATATTCAAAGACTAGCATATAATTATTAAGGACAGAAATGTAAAGAAAATGAACAAGTGGATGGTAGAAATGATTCATATTTATTATTAGAAATCCTATTTGAAATCCAGACAAAAACATCTGAGTGGACAAAAGCATGCCAGACAATAGGGGACAAGGAATATGAGAAAATTAGAACTTTATTTTCTCCACTAAATTTAAATGTTTTCCACCAAATTCTCTACTTGACTGACTGAATAAATTTGGCTCTGCAAGGATATGGACTCAGAGAAATTCTTGCTGCCATTGTTTTAATCTGTGATGCTGCTAGTCTAGGGTTTGCATGCTGTACTGGTCACACATTCTCTCCTTCACAAACATCCATTGAATATGAAAGTAGACTTACGGTACATTTCAGAATAAGTCAAAGGTTGTGAAGTTTCCACTTAAGTTTAAAAAGATAAGTGTTTTTATTTGTTTGTTTATTTTAGTGGCTTAAAACAACATTTATTATCTCAGTTGCTGTGAGTCAAGAATCTCAGCATGACTTAGCGGGTCCTTTGGCTTAGGGTCTCTCACAAGGTCCCAGTCAAGTCAGCTGGAACCACAGTCATGTTAAGGTTCTATGAAGAAGGTTCTTCTTTTGAGCCCTCTCACATGGCTGTTGGAGGATCAAGTTCCTCAGGGGATGTCCAGTTGGAACATGTATAAGAGCTAATGGTCAGGAAGATGGTAGAGTAGGAGGGACCAGGAATCTGTCTTCTCACCCAGACAACAATTATATTGGCAGAGTCTGTCTGTTTTGGAACTCTGGAGTCTATTGAAGGCTTACAACTTCCATGAGAATGCTTGAATAATAAATTGCAGCTAATTATGATAAATTTCAGCTCTTAACGCAGTAGCATCTATCCCTTCCCACCCACAGCCATGTGACAGGCACTGGTGCACGATGTTCTTGAAGCGGATGGACACAGCTGGTAGGAGCAACTGTAAAAAAAAAGGACCCTTTTCTCCACATATCATGAATTGATATTCTGATCACTGATTGCTGCTTTTGATCACAGAAGTGTAGACATAGAGGCAAGCACCCGTTGTTTTTACACACTCCATTGTTGCAAACCCCTCCCTCTGCTGATGAAGTGACTTCTAGGGCATTTATTTTTTATTTATTTATTTATTTATTTAATATTTTTTAAAATATATTTTATTGATTTTTTACAGAGAGGAAGGGAGAGGGATAGAGAGTTAGAAACATCGATGAGAGAGAAACATCGATCAGCTGCCTCCTGCACACCCCCCACTGGGGATGTGCCCGCAACCAAGGTACATGCCCTTGACCGGAATCGAACCTGGGACCCTTTAGTCTGAAGGCCGACGCTCTATCCTCTGAGCCAAACCGGTCAGGCCACTTCTAGGGCATTTAAAAGGTTAATGCCCTTATCGCACTTTATTTTTCTATTTGTTCTTTTCAGAGCCAGGTAGTAAAGACTAGGTTATTCAAAAACAACTTTTTATATTGGGAAGATTAGAAAGTGATCATGAATATCTAGGAAAAGGCTCAGAAAGTACTTTAAGTTTATAGCTCAGATTGACCCTCAGCCAGAGACAATCTACATCAATTAGAGTAATAACTAAAAATTTAAAAAAGAGGAAACACTGGAAGGGGGAGAAGTGGATGTCTCAAGTAAAAACAGTATTAGATTTAAATGGCCACAAAGGCACACAAAGAAACAGAAAAATATGGTTCATTCTATGGGGAAAATAAAGAAACTGTCCCTGAAAAAAGACCTCATGGCAGACATATTAGACAAAGACTTTAAAACAAGTGCCTTAAAAATCCTCAGAGTACTCAGCTTGGCCTGCATGGCTCAGTAGTTGAGTGTTGACCTACGAACCTGGAGGTCACAGTTCCATTTCTGGTCAAGGCACATGCTGGGGTTTTGGGTTCAATTCCCAGTAGGGGGTGTGCAGGATGCAGTTGAATAATGATTCTCTCTCATCATTGATATTTCTGTCTCTCTCTCCCTCTCCATTCTTCTCTGAAATATATATATGTTCAGAGTACTAAAGGAAAGTGTGGAGAAAAGAAAATGTATAAACAAAATGGAAATATCAGTAAAGAGAAAATCTAAAAAGGAAATCTAAAACTTCTGAAACTAAAAGTATAATAACTAAAAGGATAAATTATAGCAGGTCCTCAAATAACATCACTTTATTCAACATCATTTTCTTATGACATTATTGAGATCAATAGGAACTTAATTCTTATTTAATTGGCCTATGGTAAAATTGATTTTGTTGTATGTCATTACACTTCAAATTATAGAACCTGTTTACAACATTGAGAACTCACTACAGAGGGATGCAAAGTCAGATTTGAACAGGCAGGAGAATCAGTGAATTTGAAGATAGGACAATGGAAATTTCTGAGTCTGAGAAACAGATTGTAGTATTAAGGTCCTAAGAGACCTACGGAACACTCTCAACCAGACCAACATACACATTGTAGAGTTCCAGAGGAGAAGAGCAAGAGAGAGGGACCGAGAGAATATCTAAAGAAACAATAGCTGAAAACTTCCTAAGTTTTATGAAAATTATGAATGTAAACATCCAGTAAGCTCAACAAACTCCAAGTAAGATGAACTCAAAGAGATACATTCTGAAACATTATGATCAAACTTCGGAAAGACAAAGAGCACACCTTGAAAGCAGGAAGCCAGAAGTAAATCATTATATACCAGGGCTCTTCAATAAGCAAATTCCTCATCAGAAACTTTGTGGAGGCAGAACACAGTGGATCAACATAGCCAAAGTGCTAAAAGAAAACGCCTGTCAACCAAGAATCCTATATTCTTCAAAACACTTTAAAAAGTGAGGGAGAAAACAAGACACCCAGATACACAAAAGTTGAGGAAATTTATTAGACTTTCCATGCAAGAAATGCTCAAGGCAATCCTGCAGAGTGAAATGGAAGGATACTGGACAGAAACTCAAAGCTGTATGAAGAAACAAAGATCTTGATAAAGGTAAAACAAAGATACCAAAAAGCTAGTATTATTGTAACATCAATTTGTAACTGGACTTCAGGGGACTTTTTGGTTTGTTTGTTTGTTTTTTGCATGATTTTAGAAACTGATACAGTGAAAACAGTTATTAGTTGAAAAGGTAGTATTGTAACTTTGGTTTGTGATTCCAATTTTGTTTTGTACATAATTTAAGATACTTATGTATTTAAAAGAATGTTTATGTTTTTAGCCACACAATGTATAAAGATGTAATTTGGGGGATATCAGCAATCAAAAGGATTTAGGATCGAGTGATATGACACCAGAGGCACAGTTAACAAAAGAAAAAACACACAAATTAGACATAATGAAAATTTAACATTTTTGTTCATCAAAATACACTACTAGAGTAAAAAGGCAACTCACAGAATTAGAGAAAATATTTGCAGTAAGGGGTTAATATCCATAATATATAGAGAACTCCTAAAACTCAACAACAAAAATAAAACAACCTGATTCAAAAATGGACAAAGAACTTGAATAGATATTTCTCCAAAGAAGATGAACAAATGGCCAATAAGCACATGAAAAGATGCTCAGTATCACTAATAATATGGGAAATGCAAATCAAAACCACAGTGAGGTAGCACCTCACACCCATTCAGATGACTGCTATCATAGAACAGACAACAAGAAGCATTGGTGAGAGTGTGAAGAAAGTGGAACCCTTGAGCACTATGGCGAGAACATAAAGTGATAGTCACTCGGGAAAACAGTATAGTTCCCCTCTCCAGCCCCTCCAGAAAAAAGAATTACCATATGATCCAGCAATTCCACTTCTGGGTATATACCGCCTCCCCCCCAAAAAAATAATTGAAAGCAAGTTTTTGAAATATTTGTTCACCCATGTTTATAACAGCGTTTTTCACAATAGACAAAATGTGGAAGCAAGCTCAGTGTCCATTAATGGATGAATGGATAAGAAAACGTGGTGTATGTATGCATTGGAATATTAATCAACCTTAAAAAAGAAAGGAAATTCTTCAATATATTATATCATGGATGAATCTTAAGGACTTTATGCTAAGTTCAATAAGCCAATCACAAAAAAAGATAAATACTGTCTGATTCAAATCATGGAGTCAGAAAGTAGAATGGTGGTTGCCAGGGATTGGAGTCTGGGGAGATGGGGACTTATTGTTTAATGGGTTCAGAGTTTTAGTTTTTCAAAATGAAAAAGTTATGGAGATAGAAGGCAGTAATGATTGCATAACATTATGAATGTTTTAATACCACTGAACTATGCATTTGAAATTTGTTAAAATAGTAAATGTTGTTATATGTATTTTTGCAACAATAAAAAAATTGAAATAAAACACTAGTGGACAACATTATTTTATGTTTCAGAGGACAAATAGAGTACTATAAGGACATGTGTTTCAGTGTCTTCATGTAAACATTTTGTATATATCTAAGTTTTCTCCATTATTTTTGAAACATTTATTTTTATTTTGACAAAAAATGTCTCAAAAATGTTTTAATAATTTACTTTTTGAGCAAAGGAATTTGGACATAACAATTGTGAGTTCATCTCTTCATGACTAAGGCTCCTCCCTGGAATGCCCCAGCATTGGGCCAGTGCTTTTACAATGTGATACCTGCCCCTGCACCAAACGACCAGGAACTGCTTTGTAGGTGTTGATTTTACTACCAATACTGTTTCCTTCTTCCTTCCCGTTTTGTATTCTAGTGTATCAAATTCTAAATGTTTGTGTTGCTCACTAAAACACCACAGGAATAAAATATTACTATGATAAGTAATCATCAAACTAAAGAGTAAAGGCAATGATATGTTTTTGCCAGAGGGTGGATGGATAAATTTACTGTGTAGCTAGAAGTTCTCAAGCCCAAGCATGCCTCAGAATCATCTGGAGGGCTTGTTAAAATACAGATTGCTGGGGCCAAGCCAGGTTTTCTGATTCAGTAGGTCCCAGGTGGAGGGTGGGGGGCTGAGAAATCACAGTTCTAACAATGTATCTGTTCATATTGCTGGTCTGGGAAACATACATTGAGAACTGCGCCACAGCACAGTGGGTTAGAAACAGTTTCAAGTATCAGTAAGATTTTGAGGTTTTAGGAAGTGTTGGAAATATCTAGAAGTCTACAAGTAGAAAAAGGGTTACTTTTCTTTCACATACTGGACATTACATTTGTGGAGTTTGTAACACAAAGATGGGGAGCTGCTAAAAAAAATCCATGAAGTTGTAAACATTATAATTTGGTACATTAGAGTTACATGTGAGTTCACTAAGAGATTTTTATAAGATATATTAAATACATCCATCGTTATAAACTGTACCACATCATATAAATGTGGTTTCCAAAAACCATCTCATGTTGCCACTATAATAGGCTGGCCTGGATAAACCAATGGTTTGCCCCTGTGTGGCATTCCTAATGTCTCTATATTCTAATTGGTTGCCACTAAAGTACTTTGCCAACAGACTTTGTTCTCAGATAGTGCACAGCACTGAAAAGAAAATCACTTTGCAAATCCAGTGATTTCATGGACCATAGGCTCTCTGCATTCTCTATTACCCAGTTTATTTTTTGTTCATTTAATGCATTGAAAACAACATTGAATTAGTTTGTTGGACAATTAGGTAAGATATTAAACTAAAGATGTACATATAAATATGTCAAGTAATTATTTTAAGAATACATCTGTAAGGAGTAGCTGGAGAAGGTACTTTGAGAAGGTTTTTTTCTCCTGTTTTCTCTAATAGTTCAACAAACTTAAACTTTTGTAAATAATACACCTTTTTCTAAAGTGTAAGCAGCAAAAGAATTTTCTATAATGAATGCGTAAGAATTCATTTCCAAGGAAATTAGCTCTTGTAAACATCCTGGAATATGTCAGGAAATTACATTGGTGTTTGTTAGAATAAACATCCCAAATCAAATTCACTATTTGCCAATATTAGCTCAGGCCTGGTTTCTAGCCTCTGTAAGTTTCTTTCTTCCTGGGCTGTGGCAACCCAGTGACCTCTTGCAGCCTCACCACTGCCTTGACTCTCAGCGCTAATCCTGAAATGTTGCTGGGGACTTTTATATGGCTTCATGTCTGGATCTGCAGTTCAATCCCTTTTACTTTGTTTCTGCTCTAATGTCCTACTTTAGTTCTGGTAAATGGGCCTCACTCTGTTCTAAGCTTTAGCTTGAACCCTGTTCTTCATGTTTTGTTACCTGCCATCGCCCTCTCTCAAAAGGGTACCCCAGTACTAGATCATGGCCATTAGCTTGGACCCTCCTTTGTAATGATAGATACCCCTCATCCCAATTTGCTATCCTTCCTGTAATTGTTTCATATTCTATCCATCTGTTTGGACAGGTCAACATTTCCTTTTAACTCTGTGTATATCTACTTACCTAGAGCATAACCTGCTATCATTATTGTATCGGGCAAGCTGCCTGCTTTCGTCTCTGTTTATAGATATGATGGTTTCCATTCACCCAGATTCTATTCAATGATTGAGTACTTTTCCAAATCCCAGCCCTTTCTCACCTGAGCTATATGATAATAAGTAACTGGACTTACCGAGTTTGTTCGTTCTGAAAACAAACTTTATTAGATACCTGGGGCTCTGCTGGCCACCAGGGAGATGGACACGAACAAGACAAAGTTTCTCTCTTGAAGAAACTCATTCTGGATGACAGAAACAAACAAACAAGGAATTGAAATATATTTTAACTGTAGGTTCTCTCCATAGGGAATATAGTTGCCCTTCAATAAACATTCATTCTACTAACATTTAATCAAAACCCACTATGTGCCAAGAATTTTATAACACACTGGGACTGGACTTAGAGATTCCCTCAGGTAATTGGGAGTGAGATCCAGACATTCACTCTGGCCTCAATGTCCAGACCTCTTACCTCCCAGAGACTAATGACATGCCCTCTGGCTCTAAGAAATCACTAGGAAACCTCTATAATTAATAGATTCTGAACATTGTTCCTGCTCCCTCAATCCCCAGATGACCTACCTTGAACTCTTATTATTATAGAATCAGCTTTCTTTCCAGAATCTCTGAATCAGGTGTCGGCCTGTTTCAGTTCACCCTTCTGGATTAGCTGGACCTGGAGATCCTGAAGGGATGAAAGTTCTTCCAGTTAATTGTATGCCTGTTGGAACAGGTGGAAAGAACCCTGGAAATAAACCTACTTAACTTTCAAAAGCAAGCATTCACCTCTGAGTAGCAGAGTTGCCTTGAGCAGGTGTTTCTGTTGGAAATGAACACCAAGATGATCCTCATTCCTCCTAACTTGTTGAAAACTGAGCAGTCACTGAAACTCCCTGCATGAAGAGTGACTGTCAAGGACTTCCAAAACCTTCTTTAGGCTGAGGTGTTAAGGCTGCCCATGGCCTTTGGTTGGCGGAATGCTATCTGGGCCTGTGATAGACATAACAAGGATTTCTTAGGACATCCTAGGGAAATGTGAGATTGCCTTTAACCCTAACCCGAGAACCAATAGACATTTTGCCAAGCCCTTTGGCTCTTCCCTCCCAATTCTAAACCAGTCCTAGCCCACTGGAGGATAAACCTGAAACAAACCGGGAAGTAACTTCCCTATTCATCAGTGTTTCTGAAGTTTCTTGAGGAGTCTGAAGAGAAGAGATGAGTGTTTGGCTAAGAGAAGGCTGGAGGGCCAAGGTGAGGAAAGGGCTCAGAGGCAGTGCCGTCAGCGTAGGGTGCTCCAGAGTCTTGCAGCAAATAGGACTAAAGCAAGCGACGTCCTAAATGCTAATTTCAGTTGTGCTTTTGAGCTCTTGAAAATACAAAATCAGTCATTTAACTTCTTGTACACTAATCTGTAAAACATACACATTCTACCTCACCACACTCTTCCCATGATCTAATAAGAAAAAGCAGGTTAAAGTGCTAAAAATATTTTAAGGAGTTATGTAAACAGCATGTTATTAGGGTGGATGAGAAGGTACAGTTCTGCCATTCATCTCTTTCCCATTGGCTCACTTTCTGAGAAGCTTTGATAAACTTTCAGTTAATTATTTTCCCGTTCCCCCCTTATTTATGAGCATACATGCTTTATGTGAGGTTTAAAATATTATCTCAGAGTCATTAAGGTGTTTTAAAAATCTAGCTGTGTTTCTTATTTGCTCACAATATTTTGTCTGGAAAAATTTGTCCTTAAAATAAAAATGAATGTTTATAAAATTGTGCTATGATCAAGGCCAACCATAAACAGATGCTTGCAGGCTAACAGAACAAGTATGTCCTGCGCTATGGATGACTTCCCAGTGTATCATAATAGTACCTTAAAGCTGTTATGAATTGTTCCATAAACCCATATTTAGAGACTTTTAAAAATGCAGATTATTGGCCTGAGAGGCCATTTTTGTCTCCAAAGGAACATTGGCAGGCTGTCGTGCCAACCTGCATTTGAGCTACTTTCTCATTATGATCTTAGTGAATTCTTGACCAGATGGACTTGAACAGCTGCCACCCATGCCCAGTAAGTCCCTTTGCTGGAGAAGACAAAATAGCTCATTTGTTTGCAATTCCTCACTGAAAGGACACAAGGGCAATTTTCTACATTGTGAATTACTTCTATCAGAGCAACAATTTCCCTGAAAAGACCAAAGCTCATTGTGCTATTCAAAAACAAACAAAAAATATGCACAAACATTTTTTTCAGGAGCCTTATAATTTGTGCCCAGAAGAGACAAGTTCCTTTTCAGATTAAGTTTTAAAAAATGTTCTTTAGTTGCCATTATGTTAAAGCTGACATGAAGGTTATAACTGAGAGAACCCTTCTGAAATAATAATGCTGTACCTTTGTATAGCACTTTATTCTTTTCAAAGTGCTTTCAGACACATTATTTCAATTGATCCTCAGCTCAGGGAGGCAGGGAAAGTAGGTGTTTTTATTCATTACTTTATTGATATAGAAATAATTTTGCTCCACAAATACCATCTAAGTATCTACTAACTCCATTGTATTATACTAAGTATTATGGAGGAGAAAATAAAATATGTTTCTAAAAGGGATTTATTTTGTAGATAAGATATAAAAATGCAAAGCTACATAATAAAAAAAGTACAGTATGTTTTAAAAGATGACAAAAGGCAAAAGACAATACATAGTTAAAACATTAGAGGTAGTTATGGTGAACAAACAGTGTCCTGGAGGATTCAGGTATACTTTGTAAAGCAGATGGAACCTGGAATGTATGTGCCTGGAAGGAGACTTTAATGCTTATACTCAATGCTGGAACTATTTCTATAGCACCCTAGACAAAAATGTTGGAATAGCTATAGATTTTAGAAAATTCTATTTCACATGAAGTTGCAATTTCTATCTCTATAGTTCTACCCCTTGCTGACTGGAGCAACACAACACTAATCTATTTTCTCTTTCTGTGGAAAGCCTTTAATATATCTGTAGACACTATCAGATCTTTTTTTTAGTCTGTTCTTCTTTTCATTAAATCTTTGAACTTTTCTGGGTACTAACATCATTATTACACTTCTGAACTCCTGTCTTAAATATACAAATTATCTGTAACTCTTGCCATCCAAAATTGATACACTATTATAGGTATACAGAGTTTAATAAGATTCTTACACCCTGGGCTAAAAACACTATGGAGTTTAATTCACTTTTAGCATGTAAGTTAATACTGGTAGTATGAACATTTCTCACACGCAATAGTAATTATCATGCAAAATCTGTTTAATTAATATGCCTGGAATAAGTTGTAAGTTGTGAATCTTTTCTAAGGAGCAAAGCCTTTCATTGCATTGCTTATTTTCCATTAAATTTTTTTTTCTTTTTCTTACGTCTTTCATGACCTCTGCATACCCACCCAGATGATGCTTGCTTAAGGAATTAATATCAAAGCTTAAATATATATAAAAATGATCCTTTGTATTTTATTTCTCATTTTTATTAACTGGGAAAATAAAAATTAATAGCTCATATAAATTAATAAGCCAATACTGCCCTCTGGTGTATGGTGAAGAAATTGCTATTGGATGAACAAGCGGATGCTTGGGAAAAGTTTTGTTTTAATGCAAGAATATCCAAAACAAAGAAGCTTTCTGAGTTATAATTACAAATCTAGAAATTGTGGAATATAAAACTCATTGAATAGAGAATTTCTCTATGTTTGTCTCTGGTGGTATACTAGTAAAAAGAAAAGGAGAGAATCACTGACAATAGAACAACCTCATTATAGAAAGTTTTTGGCCAGCTTTTAAGCACCTCTAAACACAGCGACTTAAGAAATGATCAACCCTCCTGGTCTTAACTCATATGGACTGGGTTTTTTCTAAAGGCCTGTTGTGATTTTGTCTTTGTTTCCTCTTTAGATGGTGGGTGTACATTTATTGCCGGCCATGTCCCCAAATGCCTCTCCACTTCTTTCAGACACAAGATCCCAAAGTCATCTTATTTGCTCTTTTTTATTCTCCTGGAATTTTCCAAAGCTATACTATATGCTGGGATATACTTGTTTTATAACTTGAAGGCTGGCATTCGTTCGAGTGGTTCTTATTTGAGATCATTCATTCTCTTCTCTGTTTCCAGTATGCATTCTTCCCTCGCACTCCATGCTCAAGGCAAATTATCTATCTCCCCCTCTCTCTGTGGTCCCCCTGGACAGAGCCACTGTGGAGTGCACAGCCAGGACTGCAAGCTGAGTCCGTTACCCTGCAGGGGTGTCAGCCTTGCAGTTTCAGGCCTCCGCTGCTCCCAGCTGCTTGCTGGCCTGCCCTCTTCTGTAACAGTGCTCACAGGATCTTAGAAACTCACTTGTTGGAGGAGTATCACTGGGCCGGTAGCCAACGGATCCAGATTCTGATTTAATCCCGGCACTACCACTGACTGGCTGTGAGAGCTTCTGCAACTCAGTTTGGCTCCTAGACTGTAGGTTTCTACCTCCTAATCTATCAAGGGCGTGATTCGACTAGATGGTCACCAACATCACCTGTGGTGCTGCAATATATGATTCTTAAATCTGGACGCAGGAAGCCAGCTGGGAACCCCAGGTTCTTTACTGCCTGTAGTGCTTCCTCAATTTCTTTCTCCTCCCATCCTCTAGTTTGTTTAGGTGTCTCTAGTGTGCTCTTCATGTGTACTAAACCATTGTACTGTATTTGCCTTTTTTCCTTCTATTGGCCTCACATATAACAGGCTGTTACTATCTCCAGAATGAATTGAAAAAGAGCACGCTTATCCTACAGGTTTGTATCTGCCGTGTATTCTTTAGGAGTTCCTGGGGCCTGGAAGCATTGGTGTCAGCATCAACCTTGTGTCCTAATTTTACAAACCAGATAAAAGTAAGAATGTTGCCTCTAAAAAACTCTCAAAGGTAATGAATAGTCATAGTTCCTACAGCGAGAAAGTGGAGGACCAGGATTGTTAGTGGGAGCCAAATTACTCTCTATAATAGAATGAGAAGTTGTAGTTCCTTCCCACTGTCAGGCAGATGAGGAAGAAGTGGGTAAGAAGAGAGTGGGAACATGGATTAATGAAACGGTTTGAGATTGGAGATCATGTGGGGTAAAGACCCAGGGAATGTTTCCAGTCCTTGGGGTGGTCAAAGGAAATTGTGAGAACTCAGCATAAAATTTGATTTGACTAAATGTGCTTGCTTTTGCAACTCTCCATTTCCAACTTTCAGTAAACTCTTCTATGCTCACAAATACCTTGCATGGATAGTGTTTTGTGGCAAACAATGAAGAGGATGAGTAGTACTAGTATATCGGGGCCTCTGGTTCTCATCCTTCAGGGCACTTTAGAATCACATGGCGAGGCTAGGGAGTGGGGTGGCTTTTAAAATCTGGATGCTAATGTCATACTCCAGAGAATCTCTGGGGGTGGGGCCCAGAATCAGTACTTCTTAAAAGATGCCAGGGGAATCTGATGTGCAACCCTGATAATGAACCACTGGCCAGGATGTGAGAGGCAATCAACATTATCTGACAAGGTTCATGACAACATCATGATGAGTATACCTGAGCCATAGAAGAGACAGTGGGATAGGCAAAGACCACGGTGAGACAAGAATAAAATAGCTCCACATTGACTTCTTACTACTTAAACAAATTAACTAGAAGCCTCCTCTAATGGAGAAAATGCACCCAATTGGAAAGGCAACTCAAATAGTGATGAAAACAGCACTAATTTACTTAATGACTAAGTATTTCAATTTGACAGCTTGGGAACAGACTCACTACCTTCCAGAAACCATTCTGCCTTATTTGAAAAAGGCTGAAATTCATGTATATGAAGCATTAATTTCACAATATATTCAACAGCTCTCTGACACCTTGGGTGAAGAACTTCCAATTGTCTTACCTACAGGATGGCAATATTTATACCGTTTTAATTCTGACCCATCCACTGGCACAGACTGTTCACTTATGTTACCGTCATGGGCAAGTGATGCAGGAAGAGAAATATCGCTCATCTGTGAAATTGGACAATACATTAAATCTGTCTTGGTCTTTAAGCCACAGTAAGTACCAAGTTTAATTGGGTTTATAAAATGAGATCTTGTTCAGGGCAAGGATCAGTACGGAAGAGAAGCTATAATGGATGCTAAATTAAATGCCCAAGTTAAAACTAAACTGTTACATGCACAAGTCAGTAATTTCAGAACTAAGATTCCCAAGTGAATCATAAGTTGACCTCTTTGTGTGACATCAAATTTTAAAAGCCTAATCTGACTTATTTCCAATTATATGCCCAAAAAAATAACTGGGGATTCTCTCTCTCTCTCTCTCTCTCTCTCTCTCTCTCTCTCTCTCTCTCCCTCTCTGAATTTTCTGACATTTTTAAAAAAATATATTTTATTGATTTTTTACAGAGAGGAAGGGAGAGAGATAGAGAGTCAGAAACATCGATCAGCCGCCTCCTGCACATCCCCCACTGGTGATGTGCCCGCAACCCAGGTACATGCCCTTGACCGGAATCAAACCTGGGACCTTTTAGTCCACAGGCCAATGCTCTATCCACTGAGCCAAACCAGTTTCGGCATGACATTTTTTTCTGTAGTGCCAAGTAAATGGATGGTGTCAAAGCTCAAATTATGGAAAATGAAAAAGTTTTCCAAATTATTAATATCTGGATCTTAGGATTTATCAACTATGGCATATCTAAAAATACAAAACCTACCTTTCCTATCTTTGTGGAATCTCTAGATGTGGAAATAAAGGCCTCATTGCATGCAGAAATGCTCTACCAGGCACAGTTTTCATGAAAGGGATTTAAATGGCTGCTTTAATTTGTAGACCAGAATGTATGCGCCAGGAATCTAAGACTAATGAGCTGCTTTCTCAGAGAATTGCCTCTTCTAAATAAACAAGTCCTTTTGCACTGGCCCAGGAATATGAGTTGTGGCTGAAAGACTAATTATACTAATATTATAATGGACACATTCCCAACAATATAAAAGGGTGTTCTCTCCATCTTCAAAATTAGATGCTCATTCAAATGCTGCTGTAAGTGAAAATTTCTTTTCACAGAAAAGAATACCTGGAAGGGCCATCCAGAGACAGTCTTAAAAGCAACACTGGGCAGGGATTGACGAGATCATTTGGCCAGGGGTATTAGTGACAGAGAAAATACTCCTGAAGTTGGAGATAGCAAAACCCTTGGAGAATTGTTGAGCAGATTAGATTTGCTTCAGTGAAGACACCATATGATCTAAAACGAGAAATAAAGATATTTATGCATTTATGCAGCATTTAAAAGGTATGTCCATAGATATAAGTACAATCCCCCCCAAATGACAGTTGTATCCCATGTGAGTGGTGGGCTTCCATGTAGCTACCTAGAAACATTAAATATTTAGAATTATGTTCAAAATAAGTTTGAAACACCTAAGAAACTAGAATTCATCATTTGTTACATGTATATGTGGGTGCACACACACATAGTTTTATTCAGGGAATTTTCCCAACTAAATTCTATATAACTATATGCTATCATTTTTTCCAATATTAGTCTATATGTCTACACAGGTTTTATTCTATATGATTTTGGCTGCTTTCAGATTGTACATATAGTCTCAAATGATCATTGAAGAGAATCAAAGAATCTCCAATAGGCTCTAAGGAAAATTTTTTGAAAAAGTCAACAAATGTATTAGTAGTAACAGCAGTGACATTATCATGCAATACTTTGGAGAGGCAGCACTTAAATATAAAAAATTCTGGTGTGTTTTATAAGTAAAAAACCATTAATAAAGTAATCCCAAGCCTGAACATTTATACTACTGTAAAATGTTTATAGGCATTCAACTATAAGAAGAAATTAGACTCAAAGCATGCCTGGGTATCCCATATGGATGCACTGTGTAATCAAGGTCAATATCATTTCTCACAGGCTGTTCCACTGGGTTAGCCAATATACTGAAGCCAATTTACCATAGAGATTTTCTAATTTAGCAAAATTAATTTCTATACTAATTAAACAGCTTAAGACATCAAACATTTTTCTTTCAATTGGAAAGTCAGAAACTCTATTTCTATAAATAAGAAAAATGAAAGGCAAAATAACATTTTTATTCTAGTCACGAAGAAGCTAGAATTTTCTGATAGATTCTAGACTCAAAGTTGTGTCCGTGCCCTAATGTTTCAGGTAATGGTGAGGGTATCATGAAAGGTGCATTTGAATGACCATTGTAAACTCCATTTAACTTCCATTGTGTGCCCCAAACCTCTGGTAAAAGCAGACGGAAATGGGAAGAATTTCTAAGCCACTGAATTGAGCAGGGCTCTGTTGAGGTACAGTTTTGTGGGCCTAAGAAGAATAAAGGAGAAGGAAAAGAATTTGAATGATTGTCAAAGGAAAATAGAAAAGGGAAGCTATGTAGCAGTCCTGGTTAAGAAGGTCTCACCTATTTTTTAACATGAGGTTTCCTAGAAACTCTACATATGTATGTATATATAGATTTAATTATTTAACTATGCACATACAATTATAAACAATTTTGAGTTTGTTGGTAAACATTAAAAGATGGTGGCTCACTTTAATTTTCTTGCAGATATATATATACACCCAGTTGTACCAATACTATTTTCTAAATAATACCTCATTCTCCCATGTAATTGAACTGCCACATAGATCATCTATTATTTCTGATATATATTGGATACCATTTCTGGATTCCCTATTCTGAACCACTAGTCTAATTCTCCTGTCTTATACAAATACAATGATGAATTAATTATAATATTTTCTAACTGGTTAATCAGTATGGTTTTTACCTTGGCTATTTTTGGTAATGTAGTCATCTTTAGCATAAACTTTAAAGTTGGTTTCTCTAATTAAAAATAGTTATTGCATTTATGGTTGAAATTCCATTATAATTATATATTAATTCAGGAGAATGAACAATGCCCTGAAATTAAGCTTTCTCATCAAAGACTGTGTGTTCCTTTCAGATTTTGTTTTATACCTTTAAATATAATTTTATAATAATTTTATTCATGTAGACCAGTGACTTTTAAACTCAGTACCTCATTGGAATTACTTACAAGCTTTAAAAAAATGCCAATGCCTAGGATTTGTACCTAGAAATTCTAATTTGTTTTGTCTGAGGACATCAGAATATTTTAAAGCTCCCCAAGGTAATTTTAATGTATGAGGCAGGGGGTCCCGCGGGGGTGAGGCCGACGGAGTCCTAACGAAGCATGCCCAACTCCGGAGATCAGGTTCAAGACGCAGATCTGAACTTTATTGTTTAAGTACAGCGACATATATAACTTTCTGGACCAATCAGAAGTTTACACCATCCTTAGGGCAACCAATGGTAGGAAAGATAGGGTACTATGTAGGGGATCTAGGGGGCTTACTCAGGCGGGCGCTGCCACTTCCCGGTGTGCGGAGGAAGCTTGTATAGGCGGAGTGCGCTCATGCCATTGCATCCGCCACTGCACTGAGATAAATCTCCGGAGCTCTTCCCACAAATGTTAAGCCAAGGTTGAGAATCATAAATATAGATACTGTGCCATTCACATTAAATTTATTCCTAAGTATTTTATACTTTTCTTGGAGCCCTTTCCAATAATATATCTTTAATCACCTTTTTGAGTTTCTTCTATGGGGTATGGTCCATCCAAATTTCCTGCTTTTTAATTTGGCAATGTGTACTTTGTTAGGAATTCATTCATTTACTCTAGGTTTTCAAATATATTTTATAGAGTTTCATATTCTCTTTTCATTATTATTATTTATAGTAGTAGTAATTATTGTGTTGCATTAGAATCTCCTTTAGAATCTCCTTATGTACTTTTTTTTCTTTTTTAGGTGTTCTTCATTCTCTCTGGTAATTTTATTTTACTGGGTATATATTATGATTTCTCCACTTCATCTTCCTCTCTCTTGCTGCTGACCGTACTTTTCTTTGTCCTCTCATTGGGACTCATTTCTGATTACTGGAAAAATACAGATGGTGTCAAAAAGCGGCTTTGCCCCTGTACTTGCTCTGACAGGCCCCTGCAAAGGCACCTGAAGGATGCCTCTTGCTCTTTGTATTCTAAATACTGTTTACTGCAAATGCACAAAATCCTCTGCTTACCTTTCAGCTTCTTCACTTTGGGGGAACAGGAAATCCAGCAATTTATAGGAGACCTGTGTTGCCATCCTCCCAATGTGCCCTCAGATCTTTGAAAGCCAAGCTGTTCCCTGGAAAGCTCACTTTCTTGCAGTGATCACTCCCAGGCTCTACAGTGTTCTCTTGTTCCTTGGTCCCTTGCCTACGCAAGAAAGAGAAATGCCCACATCCCTGCTCTTGGTTGGAGACTGAGCAGAGGCTCAGGTGGCCCAATCCCTTCCTGCTAGAGTGAAGAGGAAGCTAGTTTATTCAAGATGCGTTCCTTACAATGGTAACATAAGAGAGCACTTAGATCACACGTCACAGCGTTTCGTTGACTCTCTCAACTTGCCTCTCTTTGGTGCACTTCCAACTCTACCCTCCCCTGCACTATCTTGTACAAACTCATATCACAAAGATATTCTCCCTAAACTATAGGTGTATGTAATTGGCTTTATACACTTATTTGGCTAGCGTTGAATAAGGAGATAAAGAAAAAAATCGTGCATGCAAGTACATATTAGGAAAAATAGGGCTTAATGGGCATAAAAGGTATATTCAAAATCTTGTATATTAACTATAAATACACTGCACAAAATTTGATCCTTAAAAACTTCCTTTCAGTGCTGATATCGAACCAATGTCCCATGTCAAGCAGTGTTTTATAGTTATTCTAAATATCAAAGGAATGCCGGGAGCCGGCCCATCCTTGCTGTTTCAAAGGACCTGGCATATATGGCATACTGTTCTTAAAATGTTTGCTCACCTTCTTGGCACTATGTGTTTTAACCAAGGTCTCCTCTCTGAGAAAGGTTGTTTCCCCAGGTAGGGATTTTCCCCTGAAGTTAGGGAGGGAATAAAACCCCTCAATTAAGTGCCAGGCGGGTAATTAATCACTTTAACTATGAACAATCATGCTTAAGCTACATAATCTTTACTCCCTGGAATGGAGATAAGAAACGCCCTAACCTTTGTAATAGAGATTGATAGGATTGAATCAACTGGTATAAATACAGATGTAACAAGATAGCAAGACACAGAACTTAGAAGACAGAACCAAGAGGCACAGAACCTAGACCAGAACCTACACAGAACCTAGAGACAGAACATGGCAAAAGTTCCTGGACAGAAACTGGCCTCAGAACCTAGAGACAGAACCTAGCGAGAGAACATGGCAAAAGATCCTGGACTGAACCTAACTACAGAAATTGGCAAGAGAACCTGACTAGAACCTGGTGACTGAACCTGGCTGGAGAACCTGGACAGAACCTGGCTGGAGAACCTAGCGAGGGAACATGGCTACAGGACCTGGCTGGAGAACCTGGAGAACCTAGCAAGAGAACATGGATAAAGAACCTGGCTGGAGATCTGAAACAGAACTTTGCTGGAGATCCAGACCAGAACTTGGCTGGAGATCCTGGCTAGAGATCCTGGCTAGGCTGCTGATCAACTGAACGCTGTCTCCGTGTCATTCCTTCTTCGCCGACTCCATCCACACCTTTGGGGACCCCTGGACCTGCTGGGGTTGGACCCCAGCAAAGGAACATCATAAGTTTAATTGGGGAGCCTCATATAAATAGCTGTTGTATTGAATTGAACTTATTTTGGTAGTGTATGATCTATAATAATAGAGGGTGCAACTCATATGTAAATTATGTTTTTTTGTGGTTGCATGCATTTCTGAACTGGTATCATATTTTTTTGCTGGAACTTAAACACCCCAGGCCAACTACCAACAAAAACCAGGGTGAAAAATGGGGGTAGGGGGTAGAAGCATAATACTTTTCTTCTCCTAATATTTCTACTTTAGCTATAGAGAAATGGATTTTTGCATCTCTTCCAGTTCAGGGAGTATGAAAAGAACTAGTCTAGTCTCACTCTCTCTTCACATTGAATAGTTTCCTATTTTGTGATGCTTGTATTCATGCACCTGAAAAATACTGGCTCACATTATTGGTGGAAAAGGTAACTAGGCCCCCAAAAGACAATAGGATTCTCCCAGGTTTTTAAATCTAGTCTCTTTCTCTTTTCTCTGTCTTGACTCAGACACAGCATGCACTTATACTTCTGGCTCCATATTGCCTGCCATTATGGGAGAAACTCCAGTGTTTTGCAACTTCTCTGCCTGAGTTTTGATGAATAGGTCATGTCAGCTGTGCCTCCCAGAATCACCTCTATTCACTCTCACATTCCATTTTGACCTCGTTTTCCAGAAGTATTTCCAAGTAAGCTGTAACAGAGAAGCCAATCTTATGGGAATTTTTCTACCTCTATTGATGCCATTAATACTCCAGATCAGTGGTTCTCAACCTTCTGGCCCTTTAAATACAGTTCCTCATGTTGTGACCAAATCATAAAATTATTTTCGTTGCTACTCCATAACTGTAATGTTGCTACTGTTATGAATTGTAATATAAATATCTGATATTCAGGATGGTCTTAGGCAACCCCTGTGAAAGGGTCGTTTGACCGCCAAAGGGGTCGCGACCCACAGGTTGAGAACCGCTGCTCCAGATCTTCATATGGAAATTCAGGTTTATTTTCAATATGTTAGAATGTATGAAGGCAAGAGTAGGTAGCTCACTGTCATTCCCACTCCCAACAATCTGTAGAATTACTGCCATTGTTAAGCTGGCTAATAACTAACTTTTTAATAGAACCATTTTCCAATTAAATTTAACACTGATATTGCATTTGCATACAGATAACATTAGACTTCATGCATTAACCTCAGTGCCTACAACATATTTTAGTTAAATTTCTAAAATTTACACTTTCTTCATGTCTAAAGTCATCTACAAAAGGCCTGAATTTTCAAAGATTGAATTCTTTTGGATTTCAAATCAAAACTGGTTTGACTGTCAAATGGTTAAAAACAAGTTAATTTTATTAAAGATTCTAACAGGATTACATTTAACATTCATTATCATTACTAATGGTAGATGTGAGAGATATAAAATCATAAAGCTGAGATCAACATTTATGACCATTAATAATACTAGATGTGAGAGATATAAAGTTACTACAGTTCAGTGAGAATTTTGACATGTATAGTTGTCTTATTCAGTTTGAACTGCTATAACAAGACACCATAGACTTAACCAACAGACATTTCTCACAACTCTGGAGGGTGGGAAGCCCAAGATCAGGTGCCCGTAGATTAGTGTCTGGTGGGAGCCCACTTCCTTGTTGATAGAGGGCCATATTCTTCTGGTACCTTTAGGAGTTGGAGAGAGAAACCTCTTTCAGGTCTCTTCTTATAAGGGCACTAACCCCATTGATGAGGCTCCACCCTCATGACCTAATTACTTCCCAAAGCCCCCACCTCCTAATACCATTATATTTGGGCATGAGGCCTCAACATATAAATTTTGGGGAAACACACACATTCAGTCCATAGCAACAGTTAACACTATTGATGCTCCAACATAGATATAGATATAGATATATAGATATAGATATACAAATTTTTAAAATATATCTTCTAATTAATTTCAAAGAGGAAGTGGGAAGAAGAGAGAGACACAAACTTCAATGATGAGAGAGAATCATTGATAGGCTGCTTTCTGCATACCCCACATGGGGATTGAACCCACAACCCTGGCATGTGCCCTGACCAGGAATTGAACAGTGACCTCCTGGTTTATATTTGGACACTCAACTACTGAGCCACACCAGCCAGGCTCCAGCAGATAATTTGAATTCCTTTTTCTCTTTCTGTGAACCCTCTACCAGCTGCTTTGCACTTTGCTTCAGAAGGCCTGAACCTGAGACTCTCTTTGGAGACCTCCTCTGAGCAAAAAGTCTGCAATACCTGACATTTAGGTTCAGGTGTCTTAAAAACTAGCCGTCCCAGCCTCTAGCTGGATGAGGCTGAACCTAGACTTTGTCTGAAATCACATCCTTACTTGTATTCTCTCTTTCCTATCTTGCCTCCCTTCATCCTTCCCTGTTTTCCTCTGACATCACTTTCTTAATAAAGTACTTCCGCCTGAGGCCTCATCTCAGGGTCTTCTTGAGGAGAACTGACCTAAGAAAAGATGTAACAGAGAGCCTTACAATAAAGTAAGAGAATGACATTGATAATTAGAATATGAGCAGAGCCCATCATGGCACAGGCCTTGTACAGATTACTTCCTAAATCAACAGCAGCCCAGTGCTCTTTAGTGATTCCTCAGAAATATCTGGGTATGATTAGAGAAGAGACATAACTCTCATGCAACTGGGAATAAAAATCAATGAAAATGGATTTATTACAAGGATTCCCATTTCTGCGCACAGGTTACTGAGGTCTCAGGAAGTGAGGGCTGCATGTTTGAGTAGGTAACGTGACACCAGCACACGGGTGAAGGAAGTTGGCAATCTGTTTTATATCTAAGTTTGGAATGCAACACCAGAAATCTGTTATAGATGTAAATTTGGAATGCAGTGCCAGAAGGTATCTTTTACAGGTTTTCACAGAAACTCAAATATAGTTATAAGAATTTGTTGAATTTAAGAAACAGTTTTGCCTAGGAGTAGGCAATGGAGCATAGGAAGGATAGATCTGCAAAGGGCCAGAGATGGCAGAAGACTTCTGCAGTCTGGGAAAAAAGAATCTAAACTGTTGTAAGTGATTACATCAGAAAGGAAGGGGATGGAAATAAATTTGTTTTTAATTTGCTATAATTTTCTTTATTCTCCAAATTTTCCACAATAACATGTATTGATGTTATAATAAAAAAAGTAAATTAAATTTTGATTACTTTAGAAGTTTTTACTTATAAGATATTTAAAAATAAAACTAAATTTCTACTATTAGGGAATTGTTAGTAATTGCAAACATTCATACAAGGAAATATTGTACAATCAGTAAAATAATGTTTATAAAGTGTTTTGAATGAGATTGAAAAATATTATGAAATGACATCAAATGACAAAGGCAAGATTCAAAATTTTATATACTATTTGATATCCTCTATAATGTGTATAGAAAATAAGAGGAATTACACTGTACTATGAGTTAATTTTCACTAGATTATAAGGTTATATATTTTTCTTATTATTTACATTTTACAAACATTCTGTTCTGAATATTTACAATCACACAAGAGTAAACTTAGTAAAATTTGGAGCTGTGTGCTTACATCAGGGGTCCTCAAACTACGGCCCGCGGGCCACATGCAAATACAAATATTGTATTTGTTCCCGTTTTGTTTTTTTTACTTCAAAATAAGATATGTGCAGTGTGCATAGGAATTTGTTCATAGTTTTTTTTTTAAACTATAGTCCGGCCCTCCAACGGTCTGAGGGACATTGAACTGGCCCCCTGCTTAAAAAGTTTGAGGACCCCTGGCTTACATACTCCTAGGCCTGGGATGCTAACATCCTGAAGTAGTACTTCTTAACAGGCCTAGGAGTAATTAGTTGTATCTAAAACATTTGAACTAATTTATGCCTTTAAATGGATCCCATTTTTCTCTGCCACACTTCCCCATTTTCCTCCAAGCATCTATCTTCCTTTGAATGCCTGCCACTTCTTTGTCTCAGGAAAGCTTAAATTTATTTGCAGCAGATTCCCTCACATTCACATGAAAAACATACATCTGCTGTGTGTTTCTTTTTTCCTCACATCTCACTGAGAGTCTGCTAGCATTTTTATGATGATTTATGGAAAAGTAAATATAGTTTTCAGTGCTATTCACCCCATGTAAATTTCTAATGATCCCAAATGTGAGGGTGTGTGTGACAATGACGCCTTGGGAAAAAGCCAGATGCTCTTTTCATTTGAGCAATGGTTTCATATTATTCAGCTCACTAAGTAGGCTTGTTTGTTTCCACAGCTGTTGACTTCATCTCCCTCTCAATGGATGAAAGGAAAGAGAAAAAAGGAAATGCTTCCCTCCACATTCCTTCCTGGCTACCTCTTTCCTAGGTGGTAGACTTATCCATTATTACAATCAAAGATCTTCGGAGCTAGAAAGAATCTAATTGATTATAACTGTCAAGTACCCTCTTTGTGAAGTAGTTTTACTTTGCATACATTATGTGTAATTAACCACTTATTGTCAGATAAGAAAATTAAGGCTCAAATTCATTAGGTAGCTGGACTATGGCCACAAATATTATGGATTGAGAGTTTGAGTCACTCCTTTCTTTCTCTCACAGATAGAACTGTAAGGGCTAATAAACGTATCAAACTTAAGCTCTAAGAATGGCTATAAGCCATAAAACAAACCTTTCGTTAGGCTTCTAGGCTTACATTTGTACACTTGGTTTCAATCTTCAAGCAAGGGAGCTATTGCCCGCGAGCAAGAGGATGTGGGGCCTCGAAGGCTTAGGGGTCCTGTGGTTCAAGTTTCTGAAGGGCATCCATGACATGTCCCAACTCCAAGTCTCAAGGCCTCATTCCTTCCTTACCAAGGTCCTGACTGCTGCGAGGACCTTTCCCTGATGGCAAACTCAGCTTCTCTTCAGGCTGACGACTCTGAGTTGGTCCTGGGCCTGGTCTTCACACGGTCCATCTCCGGCTGTAGGAGGTCTGTTTAAAGCTGTGAAGGAGTTTTCTGACTTTCGCACCGTTCCTGAAGTGGATCAACTTGAGCCTTTCATTTTCTCTTTTCAGTTTATCATGGAACCCATCCACAGTCTTTGTAATGACCATTTACCTTGCACCTTTCAAAAGCCAAAGAAAACTGCACTATCTAGTGTACCCCCTTCTGTCAGTTTCCTAAGGCTGCCATTATGAAGTACCACAAACCAGTTAAGAACACCAGGAATTTATTGTCTCACAGTTCTGGAGGCTAAAAGGCCAAAATCAAGGGTTCAGCAGGGCTGTTTCTGAGGGAGGAAGACTCTGTTCTTTGCCTCTCGTAGCTCCTGGAAACTTCAGGTGTCCTTGGCTTCCCGTCATCTTCCCCTACTTGTGTGTCTGCTTCTGGGTCCGGATGTTCCCTTTTCATAAGGACATCAGTCAGATTGGATTAGGGCCCACCCTAATGACCCCATCTTAACTTGATCTTCATAAAGATCATATTTCCAAATAAAGTCACATTTACAGGTACTGGAGCTAGGACCTGTATCTTTGCGGGACACAATTCAACCCATTTAATTTTAATTGACCACAGGTGAAAGCTTAGCAGTTGCATTCCAGGGGCCCTCGAGGCTCCACAACCACCTCCGATAGGATCCTTATTGCCATTCGGCTAGTGACATAACTCTAGAACCCCATCCATAGAGCCCAGCTTCATTACCCCCCACCCTGCACTCTTGGTACCAAATGTCTTTTGTAGGCTTCCCAGAAGCAGACCCTGGGATACAGCGTCATGAGCAGGGATTGACTAAGGGCCAGGGGAAATAAGTAAAAGAGAAGGGAATGTAGAGCAACAGCATTTTAGACAACCCTTCAGTCTTAGCCTGAACTATTGGGGTGCTCTAGACTATGAATTAGATCATAATGTGCCCCCCCCCCCGAGGCAAGAGAACCAGGGTGTCAGACTCTTACAATAGTCAGTCTACGGTTACAGGCTGCTACAGACTAAAATCTCTCTGTGTGGGGGAGAACTGACCCATGGCCAGGCCTCTGAAGAGGGCCACGGGTGCAAGGCATTTGGAACAAAGCACAGAAACTACAAGATGTGTGCATAAATAGCTGGTAGAGCGGATTGGAGTGGGTGGGAGTGGGGAGAACATGGGCAGGGTCTACTACTCACTTCTCACTCGTTTGTGAAGCTTACTGCAGCTTCAACACACAAATGTCACAGGTAAAACAAGGTAACTTGGAACACTGAGGGTTCGAGGAGGACCAGTATGCCTCCTGATAGGACCCAGCATGTGTGGAAGCAGGGTGTCCTGGTATGTGAGGGGAGGTGCCTGGCAGAGGTCATGCTCACATCCGTGGCAGCTGCAAAGGCAAGTGGGAGGCAGCTCCACTGTGGGCTGGGGAGGGGCAGGAACCAGCCCTTCAGGGTCAGCACAACAGAGCAGCAGCCACTGGTTCTGCCTGAGCACCTGTTTATGAGATTCCCTGAGAAACTTCCAAAACAAATATCAGAGAAGCCATAGTGGAGATGCACTGAGGCCTTGCAGTAGCAGGGCTGTAGGTACAACCAGATGCATTAATGCTTATTATTTTACCCCTGCCACACTTTTTCTTTTTAATGCTTGATGGGTATGGCGATCCTTTGTTAAAGACAAAATTATTTTATTTTCTCCACAATGGAACAGGCAATTCACAGGGCTAATTAGAAAGAGTGGATGAAAAGTAATATGAAGAAATAGATTAAGTTGAAAATAATAATTAAAGGAAATCAGAAAGGGGCAGAAAGAATTTGGAATTTACTTGAAGGGACATATGAGGAAAAGATTACATAAATTCTCTCTTTGAAGGGGGAAGTGTGCAGGGAGAGAAGAAACAGCTGTCAAAATGCTCCATGCCAAACACTTAGGTATTCCCTTGCGATGAGGTCCTGGAGTGCAGATTAAATATATTTGAGGAAACCAAGGTTCCAAGAGGGTAATTGATTTTTCTCAAAATTACACTGCTTAGGATTTTAAGAGTGATAACTGAGACATAGGTGTCTTTTGTTTATTTATTTTTAATTTTTAAAAATTTGTTTTTGCAGAAAATAACATTTGAGTTTTTATTGTTCCGTTTTTTAAAAATAATCTATCTTGATGGTTGAAAATATTACAGATGTCCCTCTTTTTCCTCCCATTAACTCCCTCCTTCCCACTTCCTCTCCCTCCTCAGCCATCACTGCACTATTGTCTGTGTCCATGGGTTATGAATGTAAGTTCTTTGGTTTATCCCTTCCTGTTATTCTCTCCACGCCCCCCTCTCGTCGCCCCCCCCGCCCCGCTTCCTTCTGAGAATCATTAGTCTGTTGCATGCTTCCATGTCTCTGGATCTATTTTGTTTGTCAGTATATTTTGTTCATTACATTCCACCTATAAAGGAGATCATGTGATGCTTGTCTTTCTCTGACTGGTTTATTTCTCTTAGCATAATACTCTCCAGGTCCCTCCGTGTTGTCTCAAAGGGTAAGAGATCCTTCTTTTTTTATTGCTGTAATAGTATCCCATGGTGTAAATGTATCACAACTTTTTTTTTTTATTGCTTAAAGTATTACAAAGGGTATTACATATGTGTCCATTTCCCCCCCCCCCCCCCGCCCTTGACAGTCCCCTAGCCTCCCCTATCCCCCAGTGTCTTATGTCCATTGGTTATGCTTATATGCATGCATACAAGTCCTTTGGTTGATCTCTTACACCCCTACCTCCTGCCCCCCAACCCTCCCCGGCCTTCCCGCTGCAGTTTGACAATCTGTTTGAGGCAGCTCTGCCCCTGTACCTATTATTGTTCAAAAGTTTATAATGGTCTCTATTATCCATGAATGAGTGAGATCATGTGGTATTTTTCCTTCATTGACTGGCTTATTTCACTTAGCATAATGCTCTCCAGTTCCATCCATGCCATTGCAAATGGTAAGAGTTCCTTCCTTTTTCGAGCAGCATTCCATCGTGTAGATGTACCACAGTTTTCTAATCCATTCATCTACAGATGGGCACTTAGGCTGTTTCCAGATCTTAGCTATGGTGAATTGTGCTGCTATGAACATAGGGGTGAATATATCCTTTCTGATTGGTGTTTCTGGTTTCTTGGGATATATTCCTAGAAGTGGGATCACAGGGTCAAATGGGAGTTCCATTTTCAGTTTTTTGAGGAAACTCCATACCGTCTTCCATAGTGGCTGCACCAGTCTGCATTCCCACCAGCAGTGCACAAGTGTTCCTTTTTCTCCACATCCTCTCCAGCACTTGTCGATTTGTTGATGATAGCCATTCTGACAGGTATGAGATGGTACCTTATTGTTGTTTTGATTTGCATCTCTCGGATGATTAGTGACTTTGAGCATGTTTTCATGTCTCTTGGCTTTCTGAATGTCCTCTTTTGAAAGGTGTCTATTTAGGTCCTTTGCCCATTTTTTTGATTGGATTGTTTATCTTCCTTTTGTTAAGTTGTATGAGTTCCCTATAAATTTTGGAGATTAGGCCCTTATCAGATATGACATTGGCAAATATATGTTTTCCCACACAGTGGGTTTTCTCGTTGTTTTGTTGATGGTTTCTTTTGCTGTGCAGAAGCTTTTAATTTTGATGTAGTCCCATTTGTTCATTTTCTCTTTAGTTTCAAGTGCCCTAGGAGCTGTATCAGTGAAGAAATTGCTTCGGCATATGTCTGAGATTTTGTTGCCTTTGGATTCTTCTAGAATTTTTATGGTTTCCTGTCGTACATTTAAGTCCTTTATCCATTTTGAGTTTATTTTTGTGTATGGTGTAAGTTGGTGGTCTAGTTTCATTTTCTTGCATATATCTGTCCAATTTTCCCAACACCATTTATTGAAGAGACTATCTTGGCTCCCTTGTATGTTCTTGCCTCCTTTGTCAAATATTAATTGAGCATATTGGTTTGGGCCGATTTCTGGGGTCTCTATTCTATTCCATTGATCTATATGCCTATTCTTGTGCCAGTACCAGGCAGTTTTGAGAACAGTGGCTTTGTAATACATCTTGATATCTGGTATTGAGATCCCACCTACTTTGTTCTTTTTCAGGATTGCTGCAGCTATTCCGGGTCTTTTTTTATTCCAGATGAATTTTTGGAGAGTTCGCTCTAGATCTATGAAGTATGCCGTTGGTATTTTAATGGGAAGTGCATTGAATTTATAGATTGCTTTGGGTAGTGTGGACATTTTAATGATGTTGATTCTTCCAATCCATGAACACGGTATGTTCTTCCATCTGTTTATGTCTTCCTCTATATCTTTTTTCAACGTCCTGTAGTTTTCTGAGTAGAGGTCTTTTACCTCTTTAGTTAAGTTTATTCCTAGGTAGCTTAATTTTTTTGGTGTGATGGTAAACGGGATTGTTTTTATAATCTCTCTTTCTGAAAGTTCACTATTGGTGTATAGAAATGCCTCAGATTTCTTGGGGTTAATTTTGTATCCTGCTACATTGCCAAATTCATGTATTAAGTCTAGTAGCTTTTTGATGGAGTCTCTAGGGTTTTGTATGTATAATATCATGTCGTCTGCAAATAAGGACAGTTTTACTTCCTCTTTTCCAATTTGGATGCCTTTTATTTCTTCTTCTTGCCTAATTGCGATGGCTAACACTTCCAGTACTATGTTGAACAGGAGTGGTGAGAGGGGGCATCCCTGTCTTGTTCCTGTTCTTAGGGGAAATGGTGTTAGTTTTTGTCCATTGAGTATGATGTTGGCTGTGGGCCTGTCATATATGGCTTTTATTATGTTGAGGTATGATCCTTCTACTCCCGCCTTGCTGAGAGTTTTTATCAAAAATGGGTGTTGAATTTTGTCAAATGCTTTTTCTGCATCAATTGATATGACCATGTGGTTTTTTTCTTTCAATTTGTTTATGTGATGTATCACGTTTATTGATTTGCGGATATTGTACCATCCTTGCATCCCTGGGATAAATCCTACTTGGTCATGGTGTATGATCTTTCTGATGTACTGCTGGATCCGATTTGCTAAGATTTTGTTGAGGATTTTGGCATCTATGTTCATGAGGGATATTGGCCTGTAATTCTCTTTCATTGTGTTGTCTTTACCTGGTTTTGGTATTAGGGTGATGCTGGCTTCATAGAACGAGCTTGGAAGTGTTCCTTCCTCTTGAATTTTTTGTAGTAGTCTGAGGAGGATAGGTTTTAGTTCTTCCTTGAATATTTGGTAAAACTCCCCTGTGAAGCCGTCTGGTCCTGGGCTTTTGTTTGATGGAAGCTTTTTGATGACTGCTTCAATTTCTTCCTAGTTATTGGCCTGTTGAGATTTTTAGATTCTTCCTGATTGAGTTTTGGAATGTTGTATTTTTCTAGGAATTTGTCCATTTCCTCCAGGTTGTCTAGTTTGTTGGAGTAGAGCTGTCCATAGTATTTTTTAACAATAATTTGTATTTCTGTGGGGTCTGTTGTTATTTCGCCTCTATCGTTTCTGATTTTGTTTATTTGGGTCCTCTCTCTTTGCTTCTTGGTGAGTCTGGCTAGAGGTTTGTCAATCTTGTTTATCCTTTCAAAGAACCAGCTCTTGGTTTCATTGATTTTCTGTATTGTTTTTTTGGTCTCTATGTCATTTATTTCTGCTCTAATCTTTATTATCTCCTTCCTTCTGCTCACTCTGGGGTTTTCTTGTTGCTCTCTTTCTAATTCTTTGAGTTGTAGAGTTAGATGATTTACTACCATTTTTTCTTGTTTTTTGAGATAGGCCTGTAGAGCTATAAACTTCCCTCTCAGGACTGCTTTCATTGTGTCCCATAGGTTTTGGATTGTTGTGTTTTCATTGTCATTAGTTTCCAGGATGTTTTTAATTTCTTCTTTGATCTCATTGGTAACCCAATCAATATTTAATAGCATGCTATTCAGCTTCCAGGTGTTTGAGTATTTTGGGTTGTTTTTATTGTAGTTTATTTCTAATATTATGCCATCATGGTCTGCGAAGATGCTTTTTATGATTTCAATCTTCTTGAATTTGAGGATACTTTGCTTGTGACCCTATATATGGTCTATTTTTGAATATTTCTTATTAGCACTTGAGTAGAATGTATATTCTATGGCTTTTGGGTGAAGTGTTCTGAAGATGTCTATTAAGTCCATCTGATCTAGTGAGTCATTTAGGATTGCTGTATCTTTGCTGATTGTTTGTCTAGAGGACTTACCCAGTGCTGTCAGTGGTCTATTAAAGTCCCGTACTATGATTGTATTGTTGTCGATCTCTCCTTTGATATCTTCCAGGAGTTTTATTATGAATTTGGATGCTCCTGCATTGGGTGCATATATGCTTACCAGGGTTATTTCTTCTTGTTGTATTGATCCCTTTAGTATTATGAAGTGGCCTTCCTTATCTCTTGTTATGGCCTTCACTTTGAGGTCTATTTTGTCTGATATAAGTATTGCTACCCCAGCTTTCTTTTCCTTTCCATTTGCCTGAAAGATATTTTTCCATCCTTTCACTTTCAGTCTGTGTGAGTCCCTTCTAATGAGGTGGGTTTCTTGTAGACAGCAGATGTATGGGTCATGTTTTTTTATCCATTCAGCCACTCGATGTCTTTTGGTTGGAGCATTTTAGTCCGTTTACATTTAAAGTTATTATTGAAAGGTCCTTGTTTGTAGCCATTTCTTTTTGTGTGTGTGTGTGGCTGTTTTCTTTCTGAGCTTTTTATTTCTTCTTTTTAAACCAGTCCCTTTAGCATTCCTTGCATTGCTGGCTTGGTGGTGACAAACTCCCTTAGCCTTTTTTTGTCTGTGAAGCTTCTTATTTCCCCTTCAAGTTTGAATGATAGCCTTGCTGGATAGAGTATTCTTGGATTCAGTCCTTTGCTTTGCATCACTTTGTAAATTTCTGTCCATTCTTTTCTGGCCTGATGTGTTTCTGTTGAGAAATCATTTGATAATCTAATGGGAGATCCCTTGTATGTAACTTTCCATCTCTCTCTTGCAGCCTGTAAGATTCTCTCTTTGTCCTGAACATTTGCCATGGTAATTATGATGTGTCTTGGTGTGGGTCTTTTCGGGTTCACCTTGTTTGGGACTCTCTGGGCTTGTGTGACTTTTTTCTTCCCCACCTCAGGGAAGTTTTCTGATATTATTTCTTCAAATAGGTTTTCTAATCCTTGTTCATCTTTCTGTTGTTCTGGCACCCCTATTATTCGTATGTTGTTTTGTTTCATGTTGTCCCAAAGCTCCCTTAAGCTCTCCTCCTGTCTTTTAATTTTTTTCTCCAATTGCAGTACATTTTGGGTGTGTTTTGCTTCCTTGTCTTCTAATTCACTAATTCGGCCCTCCGCTTCTCCTAGTCTACTGTTGATACTTTCAATGGAGTTTTTTATTGCAGCTATATCACTCTTCATTTCTTCTTGGGTCTTACTTAAGTTGTTGATTTTTTCATCTGTTTCTTCTAGCTTCTTCCATATGTTATTGATTTTTTCATCTATTTCTTCTTGCTTCTTGCATAGGTAGTTGACTTTTTCATCTGTTTCTTCTTGCTTCTTGCAGAAGTTGTTGATTTTTTCCTCTATCCGGTTTATGCACTCTAGGACCCTTATTCTGAATTCTTTTTCTGTCATTTTGCATGCCTCTGTCTTACTTAGCTGCTTTTCTGGAGAGTCCTCCTTCTCTTTCCTTTGGGGGTTTCTTTGTCTACCCATGTTTGATCTCACTGACATATCTAGACGTTGAGTCGTTCAATGGCTGCTCCCTGGGTGGCAGTGACTTCTTGGTCTGTGGTTGCTCTTCGGGCGGTTGCGGTAGCAGCTGCTCTTCAGTTGGCAGCAGCTCCTCTGGTGGGTGCTGTTCACAGCTGTGGTGGCTCTTCTAGCTGGTGGGGGGAGGTTTCACGTACAGCTGCTGTTCCTCAGCAGATGGTGTGGTGCTCAGGAGGCTGCTGTTTCTTGGATCTGCTGCGTTGATTTAAATACAACACAACAAGGCACCACGTACCAGGCACTAAACCCAAATATATTCACGATATTAATAACCCCAAATAAAGGTGACCACCCAAATTAAGAGAATTAGGGGATAAGGAAGAAGGAAGAGAAAAAGTAAAAGAGAAAAAAGAAAAGAAAAGTAGGGACCAAAAAAAGGAGTGCAAAAATGAAATTGGGAAAAAGGAGGGGGGGAAATAAAAGCGAGAAAAGAAAAGATAAAAACGAGCGAAAAGAGAGAATGAAGTGGAAGAGGGGAAGAGACTTTTTATATGAGGAGAATACTCCTATAGAACCGCCACTAATCCCAACAAATTCCAGCTATAGCTCCCTGGAGATGGATGCAAACTAGAAACAACCAATAATATAACGATGAAAATAGAATGGAGAACACTAATCCCAAAATAAAATAAAGAGAAAATAAAATGGCACTTTAAAAAAAATGGGAAAATGGTAGCAGTAATAATACTGGTTAAAAATAAGAAGGTAGTAATTAAAAGGGTAAAATCAGGTGATGGAAAAAGAAGAAAAAAAAGAAGAAAAAAAGAAAGAAAAATTGGTTTCTTAGTTAAAAGGTGAAAAAAGAAAAAAAAAATTGCAGTAGTGAAGGTCCTTCAGTTCTTCTATTCTTCAGTCTGGCTTGCCTTAGTCCTGCCAGGTATTCAGGAGAGTGTTGAATTTCCCTGCGATACACTGTTCCTCTGTGTTGTAAACCACAGTCCTTATTTTAAAGCAGGCCGTATTTGTTTCCCAGACTGCCTTATTTTGTGTTTCACAAAGAGTCAGTTTGTGGCTCAGCCTCTGGGTGGCAGTGTTCTGGGGTTGGCCTCTGAGGCTATACGGCTTCTCTATCGCACTTAAAGCTGATCTGGGGAGGTCAACTATCCAGAGCTGGTTCCTTAATAGTTACCTGCTCTGTTTTGTTGCTGGGATTGAAAATCCCTCTATAGGCCAGACCCTGTTAACTCCCAGGGACTGATCAGATTATTTTAATCCTTGATCTCGTTCAGGGTGGAATCTGGGTGTGGCTGTGCTCCTTGCCTGGGGGCTGGGGGGAGGAGTCTCACTCTTCAGAGAGAATGGCTGCCCCAGTCCTGGGCTCAGGGGTGTCTCAGCACTCAATTCGCTGCCACCTCTCCCGGCCCCCCTTCTCTCCTCAGTCTCTCCCCAGATTCCACTCCTCTGCACCCTCTCCCTCTCTTCAGCACAGGTGAGTGTCTGTATCCGAAATGTCCCATGAACAGGATTCAGTGAAAACAAACAAACAAACGCCGGCCGCGGAAACAGGGAAGGCTTTGTTTCTGTAAGCTCTTCTCTTACCGGGACTGCATGGTCTGGTCAGCTCTTCAGGCTGCCCCCTTTAGGCTCAGTCCTCTGTGATCACAGATCCCAGCTCTCACATCCCCCGGTGGCGCCAGGAATCCCGTGGATCTCCTTTCCCCAGTCAGGGGCTGTGCCTGTCCCAAGGGATGCGGCTGTCTGCCACGCGGTCTCCCTCCGACCCTCTGGGCTCCCACAACTTTTTTATCCACTCATCTACTGATGGACATTTTGGCTGTTTCCAGATCTCAGCTATTGTAAATTGTGCTACTATGAACATAGGGGAGCATACATTCTTTCTGATTGGTGTTTTAGGCTTCTTAGGATATACCAGTAATCCTAAAAGTGGGATCACTGAAATAGGTGTCTTTTTTACTACCAGAATATTCTATAGCTAATTTTAGATTTAGGTTCTTATATCCCAAATGTGCTCAACATCTGCCCACCTCCACTTTCCCATTCTTATCAGCAGGCAATTTCTCTGATGTATTTACTAACATTAGCACACAATCGCCATGTAAGTTGCTTAGGCAAATGAGCATCAGTTTTGCTCCATCTGGGCCAATGTCTCTCCCATATCTGACCTTTTAGTTGGAGTGTACTTGTTGGAATGTCTCTTACACTTTCATCACTTGTCTCCTGTTAAGAGAGATTTGTGACCACTGACATGAAGCTTTCTCAGAGCGACATGCTGGTGCCAGGCAGCTAGCTTCTGAGTAGGTAACTTCCAGACTTATGTTTGGGATTGCCCTAAACTGATAAAATTGCAACATTTTGTTGTTTGTTTGTTTTTGGACACATGAGAATTTAACATCTTCAGAATCAAGTCTATTATGCTCTAAATGTAATGCTTAAACCACAGAAAGCAGAGCGAGTTAGGTCAAGATTGTTTCAGCTTTCTAGTGCTTTTATGGGGGCACATCCGAGCTTTTGTCTCGCTGCATGAGGACGCCCTCTTGTGGTCACAGATCCCACTGGTTCAGCAACAGCAGGATACAATGAAGGTTGCAGGCTTTGCAGAAATTGCAGATCAGTCCAGAGAAGTCATAATCCCTTCACTATCTCTTCACACTCCAGTTGCCAGGCCAGCTAATCTTACATTTGCTAAACTTAAGCAAGATTGTGTTTCTTTTTAAATAAAATATTTCTATTTGAAGAAGGGATTTCATTCTATTTTGACAAAGTAACATTGGAAAATGACTTGGAAATGTTTACTTTGGAGTGTTACCTGAAATACTGCTTCCAAAGCTGACCATTGCTTTCCTTGAACATGACCCTCACTCATGACAGGGTGGGTTCTAAAGCTCATGTTCTGTAAGAGTCAAGCTTAGTTCATCTCTTAATATGAGCTCTTCCTTCTCAGAGTGGATCCCTGTATTTTGAAGTATCAGCATCGATCAAATCATACCCATTTCTTCAAGTTTTAATTCCCTCTGTGCTATTTCTATACAAGAGAGATTATTTTATAATATATTCAACTTATATTATATTTAAAGATATTGGCATATGGAAAAAAATTAGCCACCCCCCCAATTTCATTATCCACCAGCACCATTATTATTCTAATGTATTTTCTTTTATTCCTTTTATATGCATACATGTATATGCCTATAATACATTTAAAATTTATGATTGTCTATACTATATGTTATATAATATGTTATAATTATATATACTATATATTGTTTTGTTATTATAGCATTTGGGTAATGTGGATCAATTATTCCCTGAGTGAATTAGATTCAGAGAATATGCTATAACTATTAAAAGCTTAATAACAAAAGATCTGGACTAAAGTGGACCTGGTGTGAACCTGCATCCAGTTTATTTCTTTCTCCTGCAGGCAAATGCGGTTATTAAAATGTAACTTGTTTACCATTATTTGTGTGCCCCTCCCCCAAAGATAAACTACAAAGAGGAGGAAGAGAATTTTATACCTGCTAGATTGCTGGCTGGTATATGCTGCCTTCGGCTATTCAGGCCATTCTCCTCCTTTTTGCCCAGTGAAACTTGATCTATATACACTGACCCCCTGGAGAATCTATAACTGCCTTGAGTCACATTCCATATGGTTTTGTGTTTAGTTAGCCAATCATGTATATATTTTACTAGGGGCCCGGTGCACGAAATTCGTGCACTGGGTGTGTGTGTTGAGGGGGGGAGTGTCCCTCAGCCCAGCCTGCCCCCTCTCACATACTGGGAGCCCTCAGGCGTTGACCCCCATCACCCTCCAATCGCAGGATCGGCCCCTTGCCCAGGCCCCTTGCCCAGGCCTGACGCCTCTGACAGAGGTGTCAGGCCTGGGCAGGGGACCCTCATTTCCCCCCATCACTGGTTCTGCCCCCAGCCCAGGCCTGATGCCTCAGCTAGAGGCGTAGACCCCCATCACCCTCCGATCGCCTGATCGGCCCCTTGCCCAGGCCTGACGCCTCCACCAGAGGTGTCAGGCTTGGACAGGGGACCCCATCTCCCCCCGATCACTGGTTCTGGCCCCCACCCAGGCCTGAGGCCTCTGGCCCAGGAATCATGCCTGGGCAGGGGACCCCCATCTCCCTCTGATCGCTTGCTCCACCCCCCGCCCAAGCCTGATGCCTCAGCCAGAGGAGTTGACCCTCATCACCCTCCGATCACCAATCACAGGATTGGCCCTTTGACCAGGCCTGAGGCCTCCGGCAGAGGTGTCAGGCCTGGGCAGGGGACCCCCAGCTCCCCGCGGTTGCAGGCTCCGCCCCTGCCCAGGCCTAACGCCTCTGCCCTAGGCGTCTGGCCCGGGCAGCGGGCACCCGCAGCTGCAGCAGCACCGTGATCGTGGGCTCCGCTTTAGGCCCAGGCAAGGGACCCCTAGCTCCCGGGACTGCCAGCTTCGACTGTGCCCAGCTCCCATCGCTGGCTCCACCCCTACTTCCTGCTATCACTGGCCAGGGCGGAAAAGGCACCTGATTCTCTGATCATGGCTGGGGGGCAGGGCAAAGGCGGCCCTGGGGCTGCCTTTGCCCTGCCCCCCAGCTCTTAGCTCCCCCCTGGGTTTCCGATCACTGTCAGTGGCAGGGGGCTTCTTCCTGCTTTCCCTTTCGCCTCCCTGCATTGTGCCTACATATGCAAATTAACCGCCATCTTGTTGGCAGTTAACTGCCAATCTTAGTTGGCAGTTAATTTGCATATAGCCCTGATTAGCCAATGAAAAGGGTATCGTCGTACGCCAATTACCATTTTTCTCTTTTATTAGATAGGATACTAAGGGCCTATTTTGGCCAACCAGGCAGCCCCTGGCAATTAATTTGCCAACCACGGGACGTTCAAAGTCTCTGAAATCACTCCACACACGGGGGCAGTACCCTTCTCAGAGTGGGTTGGTTCCTCAGGGGGGCCCCACAAAGCCCCAAAGCAGGGCTGTTCTGTATCTATTCTCTTCTTAAATCAGAGAAGGCAATGTCCTGAGGAGTCCATAAGTGTGATGAAATACCGACATTGGTCACAAAGATAAAGATAGATCATCTTGAACAAAATGGGCTCGGACTTCCAATAGCAGCAGAAATCACAGCAAGTTCCCCGTTATTTGGTACCCTTATTATCAACTGGCAATGGGGAGTCTGCACTTTAGAATTGGGGAGCATGAGGGCCCCCTGCTTCCAGACCCCCTGCTTCCAGAGGAGTTGTCTGCTGCTTTCACACTGGCTTTGCCCTCTGCCCAGGCCCGTTGAGGCTTCCTCCCCAGAAGGTAGGAACTTTAGCAGAAAAGCTGGGTAGATGATTGGGGCAGATTGCTTCTTATATTTTACCCTAATTTGCATTATCACTCAGCTTCACGTCACCGTCTTTACTTACATAATTTTTAAACGAAAAGAAAAACCCTCTTCTTTTAGGTTTTGTACCTGAAATTATTGTGAACAATTTGGCTGCTATTGGTCAGTCACATTTTAATTCGCTTAAAATATACTCACATATTGTTGTTATTGTTATGTATCTGGCAGGCACACACTAATGTATGCTGTGGTAAAATATGCTTATGGGTATTTAATGCCAGAATAATTACTGTATTTTATTTCGACTTTAGTCCACAGCATGGGACCTCTTCTGAAAGTACATATACAAAAATGATTGTTCCCAGGATGGCCAAAATGTTATCTTCCTTTCTTTTCATTCCTGGAGTACATTATAGTTTGTCCTCCCTCCAGAATTTTGTAATTACTGTGAGTGAAAGAAAAATGAAATGATGCTTAATTTGCTGAGTGCAAATATATCAAAACTTCACAGGTTAAAGATGCCACAAAAACATTTTTTTTCAAATGGTTTTTGCCACTGCTTTAATGAAAGAATTGCCTAAAGATTTGCTGTCTGATTTGAAATTATGCTATTCTCAGAACATCTTTCTCTGTGTGGTTAAAATTTATAACCTTCATGTCCTAATTTAGCTTTATTACTTGCTATCTCTAAAATATTTTAAGATACAAGAATTTCCTTTCCCTATTCCATTTTCCTGGTGAGATCTTTAATTTTCTCATTTACTGAAACAAGTTGAACACACATGAGGGAAACGTTAAGAAAATAGCAGAGTCATCACTGTATTATAACCCAACATTCATTTATTGAGCATTTACTAATTGCCAAGCATTTTTCTAGGAGCATTGCATTCCTTCCTCGTTTATTTCTCATAGCGCTCTATGAGCTAAGAATGATGAGATGCTCACTCTGCTGGCAGGAAATGGATCTGGAAAGGTTATTTCTTTTTCTAATTTCACTTTCCTGAATGTAGTGACTAATTAGAATTCAGTTCTGTCTGACTTCACATCCTGAGAGCTTAATCATTACCCTTTACTGCCTCATGTGTTCCATGTAAACAAGAGAGACAATGCAGTGGACTCACTTGTGCCTTCTCTTTGCTACCAGACGGCTATATGGCCTTTGGTTTGCCTTCTACCTTTATCCTGAACCACTCTGGATTGCCTTGCTTTCTGGATATTGAGAGTTCTCTAAGTTCACATTCTCTCCAGATAAATTCAGCCAATGTCACAGCTTGAAATATTAACCAAACACTATTATTTCCAAGTGAATACATCCAGCCATGACTGCTCCTCAAATCCCTGCTTTGGCTATCTAACTGCAAAATCAGCACTTTCCCTGGGATGGCTGATAGACTTCTAGATTTCATGTTCTTTGTCCCAAATCTGATGCTTCTCCTCACTCCCAATCTTAGTAGAAATATCTCTGATTACCCAGTTGCTCAGGCCCCAAATTTAGGAGTCAGCCTGGATTCCCTATTTCTCACCCACTGTACATCTGGTCCATTAATTAAGCCTGTTAGTTTCATTTTCACAATGCATCCTAAATTGAGCTCTTGTCTCTTTTGTAGCTACCATACCGGGCTAAGCTGCCATTATCTCTCTCCTAAATTACTATGGTGACTTCTGACTTGTCTCTTTACTTGCATTATCATTTCTTCACCTCACCAAACCCAGGCCGTTTTCCGAACAGGAGACCCACTGATATTTTTTAAAACATTTATCAGATCACATCATTTTCTACTCAAATTTTACAATGGATTTCTATCACATGAAGAACAAATACAGAGTATTCACCGGTATCTACCTGACCCCCAGCATACCACTTTGCTTCAATCGCTCTACCCTTTTGCACTACTTTTCTTCCTATCTATTGAACTCTCCTAGCTCTTGCTGCCTTTGGGCTTCTGATTGGCTATTTCCTATTCCCCCAGATTTTAATGTCCATCTGTTGTCAATTCTTTTATCTGTGAGCCCTCCCTCTATGATGCTCCCCCATCACACACTCATGTGTCACTCTGTCTTCAACCAGGCTTTATTTTTTTCCTATGGCCCTTACCACAACCTAATCCATATCACATATTTCTTTCTCAACTTATTTACTATCAATTTTCCTCATTACAATGGAAACTCCATAGGGGTATATATTTTGCCTGCTTTGTATCCCGAATGTTTTAAAGTGTGCTTGGCACAGAGGAGGTAATAAAACTAAATGGTGAATAAAATTATTTAGACATTTTAAGAATCAAACTTTATACTTACTATAAAGTATAGTAAGTACTTTATACTAAAGGCCTATTTTGGCCAACCAGGCAGCCCCTGGCAATTAATTTGCCAACCGCGGGACATTCAAAGTCTCTGAAATCACTCCACACACTGGGGCAGTACCCTCCTCAGAGTGGGCTGGTTCCTCAGGGGAGCCCCACAAAGCCCCAAAGCAGGGCTGTTCTGTATCTATTCTCTTCTTAAATCAGAGAAAACAATGTCCCGAGGAGAGTCCATAAGTGTGATGAAATACCGACATTGGTCACAAAGATAAAGATAGATCATCTTGAACAAAATGGGCTCGGACTTCCAATAGCAGCAGAAATCACAGCAAGTGATTATGCTAAGAGCAATTGGCTTTTCTTTAAGATTTGTGAGAAATGCATGTTGTGCCAATCTGTTAGAAAGTACACTTACAGATGGAGAAGTAGGCTAAGCGAACATGGAAGGCTGGGCTGACCGTAGCCTTCGTCTTCATTTTGAACGGCCGTGTAACAGCCACATGAAGGAGGCTTTCCTACCTTTTGTTAAGCCACTACTGACTACACTGCCCATATTTTTCTTCCACTTTTCTTATATTCTATTCTATAAAATATACCCTCTTCTTCAAATATATAGCTACTTATATACAAATTTACTATGGGATTTATTATATTACTAGGGGCCTGGTGCACGAAATTCGTGCACTGGGTGTGTGTGTGGGGGGGGGGGGAGTGTCCCTCAGCCCAGCCTGCCCCCTCTCACATACTGGGAGCCCTCAGGGGTTGACCCCCATCACCCTCCAATCGCAGGATCGGCCCCTTGCCCAGGCCTGACGCCTCTGGCTGAGGCGTCCGGCCTGGGCAGCGGGGACCCGCAGCTGCAGCAGCCCCATGATCGTGGGCTTCACTTTAGGCCCAGGCAAGGGACCCCTAGCTCCCGGGACTGCCAGCTTCGACCGTGCCCAGCTCCCATCGCTGGCTCCACCCCTACTTCCTGCTATCAATGGCCAGGGCGGAAAAGGCACCTGATTCTCCGATCGTGGCTGGGGGGCAGGGCAAAGGCGGCCCCAGGGCCGCCTTTGCCCTGCCCCCCAGCTCTTAGCTCCCCGCTGGGTTTCTGATCACTGTCAGTGGCAGGGGGCTTCTTCCTGCTTTCCCTTTCGCCTCCCTGCATTGTGCCTACATATGCAAATTAGCCGCCATCCTGTTGGCAGTTAACTGCCAATCTTAGTTGGCAGTTAATTTGCATATAGCCCTGATTAGCCAATGAAAAGGGTAGCTCGTACGCCAATTACCATTTTTCTCTTTTATTAGTGTTGATTGTAATTTATTTATCAAATTCTCTGGACTTGTTGGTGTACAAGCAAAAAGTAGCTACTTGTTTTATCCACTGACTTTCAAATTCTCTTTCTTTCATCATTTTTCTACATCTGGAGGTTAGGGAAACTGTTTGGCAGGCTCTATTGTTAAAAATAGGCTCCTATGAACCAGCAGATCGCCTAAATAGGTACCTGAGAGAAACAAATATGTTTACAGCAGTTTTATTCATAATAGTCAGGGCCTGGAAACAAAACAGTCATCACAGTGGGATAAATAAACAAAGGGCAAATTATTTACACCAGGGAGGTCTATGCAACAGTAAAAAAGTCGTGCTGGTACAACATTCTGGATGGCACACAGAGACATAATACTGGGGGAAAGAGATTAAACACTAAAGATTTCATAGGTACAATTCCGCTGTGTTAAGTTCAAGATGAGTTACCCATCTAAAGGGAAAGAGGGCAGGGTAGTAGTTATTTACTCCAAAGATCTGCCTGGTGGTGACACATGTATAGAGATCTGTAAAAAGTTATGTAGCTGTATACTTAGATTATGTGAACAATTTCTTCAAAAGAAAAAAGAAAAAAAGAAAAAGAAAAGCCAGTCTAGGCTAGTATAAAAAACTTTCACCTCCCTGTTCCCTCTCCCGGCTTGGTCTGGAGTTCTCCAGACTTACAGAGCAGTAGGAAGAGGCACTGAAGTTTTCTTTCTTTTTTCTCATCCTCACTAGTTGCGCTCTTCAGAGTCAGGCACAGGACTGAGGAGGACTTGCAGAAAAGGCCAAGTCTTTCTCCGTTGGGGCTTGTGTGACAGGTGTACAGATTTTGCTTCTCTATCCTTGGATTTGTGGTGGAAAGAAATGTTTTCCGCTTACCCTCTACATTCAGTGGCTGGGACCCTGCAAATTCAATGGACAAGGGACAGATTAACAGGAGAGAAGAAAACAGGGCTTATGCTTGCAGAGTGAGTGCATGCAGGAAAGACACAGTGGTGAGTAACACCCAGGGGTGGTCAGAGCTTGGGATTAATGTATCTAATTCAGTAGATGATGGGGAGGGGTGGGGGAAAGGTCACTTATGGGGAAACAGATGACTTTTGGAAAGATGCATAGGTTTTCAAGAGGAAAAACAGGACATAAGAACGTCTGTGATAATGTTTGTCTACGCAGGTTTGAGTGGCCTTTCCGTCTGCAGGGCCATACAGCTCGTCTGGAGAAGGACTTTGGAGCAGGTTGTCTCATGTGCTTCCTTCTAGCAGTAGGTCTGTCCGGAAGAGGGATTTATGGCAGGCCAATTTCCCAAAATTGCTTTTTTAGTCAGGTAATGGAAGCTCTGAGAAAGTTTTAATTTCTTTTTCTTCTTTTTTGCATCTGTTGACTCTGAAATGTCTTCAGCTTAAAATAACCTTTGTCATGAAGTGGCATATTTTGGGTTGGCATGTTCTGATCTGCTATGGTCAGTTCTTCTAGGACAGCTTACTTCAGAGGGCCCCTCCCACTGCCCCTTTCCTGAGCAGGAGCCGTGCGCCCCCTGGCGGACTCTCAGAGCCACCTCACCCCGGCTGGGCAGCGCCCCCTGGAATTAGGGTTCTTTAGGATGACTATAGTTCAACTACCTCCTATGAAATGAGCTTTTCCCACCTGAAAACTGTTACCACTCCCTTTGTCTTTCTAACTCTAGAATTACAGGACGCTCCTAGTATGTTGTTCTCTCTGCTCTGCAATACAAGCGCTTCGGCCAGCTTATCGCAGAGAGGTTTCCTGTCTGTATCTGGTTGCTCTCCCTTCAGACTCCAGGGCTTCCTGTCAGGCTCTTTAAGCTTGTCTTTGGGTGCAGCTTTCACTGGTCTTGAGCGGGTCGGGGAGGCAGTTTGAGGGGAAAAAGAAATAGTGCAATTTGCTAACAATTCTCGTCAAGGAAAACCTCATCAATCTCCTGTGTTCATTCTTCTGGCCTCCTCTCGTTCGGGGTACATAATGGGCTAAGGTTTGCAGGGCCAGCGTGGGGACCACCCATCAGGGAAGCCTGTTAGATGGTCTGTCCTCTTCACCTTTCACCCATTGTCTTTACTGTTTGAATCCTAGGGAAATTTCAGAGACCACTGGATAAAAAGCACTTAATATCTGTTATAAAATATATTTTGATCTACTTATTTTAGACACATCTATTCTCCTCCCCACTATATTATGCACAGATTGAGAACAGAGACTAAATATATATTTTTGTATACACAGTGCCTAGCTCAAGTCTGATAGGCTTGATACTTAACCAAGAGAACTGGTAAAAAATGCATGGGAGTTATATTTGTTGAGGAACAACACCCCAGTCCCCTGCATTTATTATACTTCCAGCGGTTCTCAACCTGTGGGTCATGACCCCTTTGGGGGTCGAACGACCCTTTCACAGGGGTCGCTTAAGACCATCGGAAAACACATATATAATTACATATTGTTTTTGTGATTAATCACTATATGCTTTAATTATGTTCAATTTGTAGCAATGAAATTGGGGGTCACCACAACATAAGGAACTGTATTAAAGGGCCGCGGCATTAGGAAGGTTGAGAACCACTGCTTTAAACATTGATAAAAGTGCAATCTGAATGCCTCTGCATCTGGCAGGGCACGCTACAATAGCAAGTAAAACAAAAGTCTCAGTGACTTAAACACAAAAGTCTTACTTTTCACACATGCTACATATTCATTGTAGATTTGCAAGGGTTTTCTTCATATCAGGGTGATGCTGGGTTCTGGGCTATTGGGAGCTTTATTTCCACATGTTTCCATGATCCTAGACATAGGGAAAAAGGGGAAAAATGTGAATCACATACTGGTATTTTAAGATTCTGCTTAGAAAACACATGCTAATTGCCCTCACATTTCATGGACCAAAGGAAGTTGCAAGATGAAGACAGATGTCAAAGAGATGGAAAAGTCTAATTCTCTTAAAGTGAAGGGCAATGAATATTTGTGAACACTACTTCAATCAGGTATACGGTAGTGTTTCACAAACAGAATTAACCACTATTCATTTTTTTTTTAACCACTGTTCATATTGACTATATTTGCCTTTGGCACTTTTTCTTTTATTATAAAACGATGATTGTATTTCCTATCTATGGGTTGCTATATTCTAGTCACTGATTCAAATATTTGAATATATTAATTTTATTATCACAATAAGGCTATGAGTTTAGTACTACTATTATCAGAATTTTAAAATGAGGAAATAGAATTTCCAAGCAGTTTGGTAACTTGAGAAAAACCACACAGAGGAAGAGTGATTCAAACTCAGCAAGTCTAGTTGCAGAGACTGTAACCTTGACCATTATCTCTCTGTCATTCTATCTGAAACATACTATATAATTCCTATGTATAATTCTATATAGTGTATATCTGAGCACACATCTAGGTATACATAAATGTATGAGGTATGTCCCTTTGAAATTTAAAATATTATAAAATGTTGCAATCTCTTTTCTAGATTTCTGTCTTTATCTGGACTCTACCTTGTCTGAGTATTATGACGTGGTGCAATGTACTTTCAATCTTACTTGGCACATTTTCATAGCAAAAGTATTCATAAGAAATATATTGTTTTGTGTTTTATATTTATATTAGTGGCCTGGTGCACAGATTCATGCACATTGAAAGGAAATTAATTAGAAGAAATATTTTAATATCACTATTGGCCCTTTTTCTATAATAGAAGTGTCAACCAAATTCACGATCAACAATGACAGATTGAAACACATGCGTGCAATTGGCGCCAGCAAGAGCCATATATGTATCGTGCATGTGTGAGTCAACGTTTATTTTTAAATTGCCAGTGCGCATCATATGTACCAGCTGGTCGGTTGGTCGGGTCGTCAGACGGATGTACAGTTGGTCACTTAGCCTTTTATATATATAGAAGATAAATAATGTTTGCCCTTATTTTTGAAGTATATCCTTTGTTGATACATACAGACCTAGTTTATTACTTTTAAATTCAGTTGGCCCATTTTCTATTCACACCTTATAGTTACTGGATCACATACTTGATTTCTCAAGGGTAAAAAATTTTGATTTTTTTATTTCGCTTTAAAACTTATTTTCTCTAAAATAGTTAGGGAGCATATTTATATACACCCCCTCTGTATTTTCCTTTTGTTTAAATTGTTTGCAAATGACTGAAGGATGTGTGGTAAACTCATTTCCTAAGAATGCCTTTTTGCTTTACATATTGCACTATCATGCTCTAATATGGATAAATATTATAAATATTTATAAATATTTTATAAAAATACAAGTATCCATAATAAATATCTTTATCAAATTTAATTATTTGGGTGTTAAATTCTTTATCATACATTAATATTGATGCTTAGTCACTCTCTATTGATGCATGTATGTGCCCATCCCTTCCTCCTCCACATCAGCCTGTAGAATCAAAGGTCTAAATTATTGCTTTATAAGAATACTAGGGGCCCGGTGCATGAAATTCGTGCACTGGGTGTGTGTAGGGCAGGGGAGTGTCCCTCAGCCAACCTGCCCCCTCTCACAGTCCGGGAGCCCTCAGGGGATGTCTTACTGATGACTTAGGCCCGCTCCCCGCAGTCTGGCCTCCCTCTGCGGGAGACGACTGCGCCGATCAGGGTAAGGCACCACCCCCATCACCTCGCTACTGCTGCCACTGCTGGCCCTTGCAGCTGCCATGGCTGCCAGCCATCCTTGGCCCTCGCAGCTGCTGTGGCTTTGTCCAGAGGACGTCTGGAAGGATGTCCAGAAGACGTCCGGTCTATCTGGTCTAATTAGCATATTACCCTTTTATTAATATAGACTAGAGGCCCAGTGCACAAAAATTTGTGCACTTGGGGGGGGGTGGTCCTTCAGTCTGGCCTGTGCCCTCTCGCAGTCTAGGACCCCTTGGGGGATGACCACCTGCTTCCTTAGGCCCGCTCCCCTGGGGGATTGGGCCTAAGCTGGCAGTCAGACATCCCTCTGGCAGCCTGGGAGCCCTCGGGGGATGTCCACTTGCCAGTGGGGAGCAGGCCTAAGCTGCAGTCGGACATCCTTAGTGCTGCTGAGGAGGCGGGAGAGGCTCCCACCACCACTGCTGTACTGGCAGCTGTCAGCCTGGCTTGTGGCTGAGCAGAGCTCTCCCTGTGGGAGCACACTGACCACCAGGGGGCAGCTCCTGCATTGAGCATCTGCCCCCTGGTGGTCAGTGTGTGTCATAGTGACCAGTCATTCCCAGTTGTTCTGCTGTTAAGGTCAATTTGCATATTACCCTTTTATTATATAGGAGTGCCTGGCCAGCCTGGGTGAGAGGCTAAAGGCTGTTTGCAGGCTGGCCACAGCCCCTTCAGGGTGGGGGTCTCCACTGGGGTGCCTGGCCAGCGTGGGTGAGGGGCTGAGGGCCATTTTCAGGCTAGCCACAGCCCCTTCAGGGTGAGGGGGTCCTGCTGGGGTGCCTGGCCAGTCTGGGTGAGGGGCTGAGGGCTGTTTTGAGGCTGGCTAAGCCCCCCCAGCGGGGACCCTCACCCCATGAGGGTGTGGCCAGCCTGGGTGAGGGGCTGATGGCTGTTTTCAGGCTGGCCACAACCCCCAGCCACCCAAGCTCCCAGTGGAGGCTGGCTGGAAGCAGGTATCTGGGATTTATTTTGCTTCTATAATTGAAACTTTGTTTCCTTTAGCAGAGGCCACAGCTGACTCAGGGCTGGTGGGAAGCTTGACTTCCTCCATCTCCCAGGCAACCAAGCCTCCTGCTTGCTCCAGCTCTGTGGCTGCTGGCCGCCATCTTGGTTGGGTTAATTTGCATATAGTCGCTCTGATTGGCTGGTGGGCATGGCTTAGGGCATAGCAAAGGTATGGTCAATTAGCATATTTGTCTTTTATTAGTGTAGATGTAAAACTAAAGAGTTGTATGGATGTAACTACTTTTTGCTTACAAGCAAAGCTACACTGTTATTATGAGAAGTTTGTGAGTCAAGAATCAAGTAGGAGGAGTTAATTAGATGACCAGATGCCTAATGGTATTCTGTTAAGAGACGTAATATGTCCATCTTTATATTGAATTAATAAAAAAAAAACATAGGAGAATCTTTAAAGTTTATAGGTTGAAGTGCTCTTTCTTTTTTTTACCTATTTATCTAATTTTCTCTTATATTAAAAATTTGAGTCATGTAAATAACATACTATAAGTTTCTGGGCCAATACAAAACAGATTCTTGTGGCGTTGACTGCAGACCCCTATTCCCTGGGTCTTGAGGACTGACCAAGTGAGTCACGGGCCAGAGTTCCCACTTCCATTGGCCAGGAAACATGACAGACCTTAGTGCCTGCTGCAACCATGGCCACTCACATCCTTTTGTTTTAGAATACTGACTTTTCTTTTGATTTATTTTAATAATTATTTTGCTATTTTTCTAAAACAGATTATAACTACACAAAGTTTCTTACTTTGAGTGGCTCACTTCATGTTTATGGTTGTAATATGGTCCCTATTAGATTGTTCTGTATGTCTCTTTAAACATCTGGGTCCCAGAAAGGAAGAGAATGAGGACGTTTAAATGATAGTATTATGATGTCAGGTGACAAATTTATTTTTTCTATGATCAGTTAAAAATGAGACTCTGTTGGAGGAAGCAGTGTGTCATTGTACTGAAGTTGTCCTATCCATGCTGATTGTTACAAACCACGGTACCTGCAGGACTGCTTTTCTTCTATAAGATAGGCTGGCACCCCTGCCCCGTTCTAAACAAGTATACCTGCCCTCATACAAAGACGTAGTGCTGCATCCCACAACGAGGGCAGCTGGGAGTGCGACCCTGGCTGGCACTCTGTGCACCAGCACTGGAATACTATTCTCAGAAGCATGGAGGATTTATGTGAACATCCCATCTATTTCCCTTGCCCCTAAGCACCTATCTTCTGAAGTTGGCAGCATTAGCTTCTACTGGGTATTTATTGGACTTGGACTTTGCCCATGATGTCTTAACTGTTGGTCAGCCTTCCCCCAGTCTATCTCACTACATTTTTCAAAGAGCCCACAGCATTTCTGGCATGTAGCTGGCTATTTCCTCTATTTCCAATGTGGTATAAATATCTCCTTATGGATTTGTGGTAGTTAGAAAGATGGTAGGGAAAGTAGTTAAATGTGCAAGGCCAATTTGCCCTGTTATATTGAAATATGCCACTTAATAATGTCCATGTTTAATTACCATATTAACCTTTGAATGAATATTGCTATATAATAGTTAGAGGTGTATTGGGCTGAGACTAAGGACAAATAGACCTGCTAATAAGTTCCACATGATCTTACAAAAACTACTTTAATCAATCTGGGCTACAGGTTTCTTACCTGAAATATGAGATAAAAGGGACTTTATGAGTTAACACTCACATTTATATAAAAGCTCATTCCTAAATAAAAAGGAAGTGTCATGCCTTCTAAAACTGAGCAGACTTCAGCAATAAAAACACCCTATGTGTGCCCACTTTGCTTATCTATCTCATGGTAATTGTTCATTTACAGTATCTTATGCTGTAGATATTTTAAGGACCATTTCTTCTGATGTTCTTGATGAAAAAATGTTATGCCCCATTACTCAACATTTAGAACTAATGACTGTGAGTGGAGCTTGTTGTCAGCCAGCTCTCACTTTTATCTCTAGAACACTTATGTTGGCAGAGGGCATTTTTTGAGACCTCTTGAAAGATATTAGGGACATGAAATGTCAAGTTTATGAAGTCCTTGTTCCCTGTCAATTTTTTCAACAAAATAGTTAGTCGCATTCCAGTTGATAGGAAGGGACTGCTTGCTGTGAAGCGCTATTTTACTAGGGAAATAGCAAACAAAGACTGCCGCCTATAAAGGGAGGTAGTACTTCTTCTCCTAACAGTCCAATTCATTCATTGCTCAGGCCATCGTGAGTCATGCAAAATGTTCTGATGCATAAGATGTTCTTTTTCAAACATCTTAATTATCTTATATCCAAGTTGTTTTTTTAAAATTGTGATTTGAAATACATTTGATTAAAGGAAACGACCATAAGTGTTACCTTGGACACCCTCCCAACCAGTGCAGTAAGTCCTTCTAATGTAGCCATGACAGGGGGCCATCCAGCCTTTGTCCAACATGTTACATTTCTTTCTTTCTTTTTTTTAAAATATATTTTATTGATTTTTTACAGAGAGGAAGGGAGAGATATAGAGAGTCAGAAATATCAATGAGAGAGAAACATCGATCAGCTGCCTCCTGCACATCTCCTACTGGGGATATGCCCGCAACCCAGGTACATGCCCTTGACCAGCATCGAACCTGGGACCTTTCAGTCCACAGGCCGACGCTCTATCCACTGAGCCAAACCGCTTTCGGCAACATGTTACATTTCAAAGAAACCTCTGTTATCAACATAGATATTTCTGCTTTTGAACAAGTGTTTTGTTTTGTTTTTAAAGATAGGTTTACTAACTTCCTCTTGGTTATACCATTTGCTCCTGATTTTCCACCTACACCCTCTCCCCAGCCTTATCTCCTTATCTTTCACTGTTTAATCTGCAAAGAGAAAGGAAAGATCATAGAGGAAGGAAAGGTTTTCCTCTTTCATTCATGCATGTAAATCACCTGACGTGTCAATTAATGTGCTTGTGTGTGTGTGCATGTTTCTGTTTTTCATATTAGGCTCCATGCCACATACCAGAATAAAATAGTGATCAAAGTAAAAAATGCTTTTTACCAATGATTTGCCAGTTTCCTCAATCATCTCTTAGATGGAAAATCTTTATCTACTAGTAACTTCCACACAAAAAATGCCTGAGAATATTCATAGATTCTTAAGAGTTTATAACTATTTTTATTCCTATAGCCTGATTTTACAAAGAAAACTGGACTGAATATAAAATCATTAGATAATAATTTTTAAGTTTCTTAAAGATATTTCTCTGTTGTAGTAATGCTTTCTATAGCTTTGTTCAACAGTTTTATTTCTAAGTGGTTTTCTTGTTTGAAGCCCACAGAATTTCACATTTATCTTTAAAGTCCAGTAATTGAATATGGAAACATCTAGGAGTTGATTACTCAGGTTTTCTATTAGGAATGTTTACTTGAATTATAGTTTCAGATATTGGTTTTCTTTTTATATTTCCTTTTTCTTTTTTACAGGCTCTAATTATATACTTTTTTATAAACTCCAAAAAATGTATACACACTTTGAATTATTATAAATTCAATGTTTATTAACGTAGAGTTCATTTTCAAAATTTAAAACAATCTACAGAAAAGTATGTATTCATTTTTGGGGATATTCTATATATGTTAAAATATTCTTTGTCTCTTTATCATTCTCACTGGACTCTGTTAAATTTTATTTTCTATACTTTTTTATCCCTATTATCTATAGTATTTCTATTTTACTTTCAGAGGCATCTGTTTTCCTTTGAGCTTCTTGTAACCTTTTTTTCTTCTGAAGTGACCTTGTTTATTTGTGTGTTTGTGTATCTATTTACCTACTTAATTTATTTTAGACTCAGCACTTATTTCACATATCTCCTGATTCTGAATTTTCATATTTGTGATTTGTGGCTTTTACTTGTTCAATTGGTTGTTAGAAACAGTCATATTTTGGGGCCCTCTCTTCAGCTGCTTCCCAACTTTTTTATCATTTAATCAATGGGAACCCCTTCTTTTACATTGCCTGCCTCATTTTCCAAAACTCAGAAAAACTTTTCCCCAGGGCTGTCTCCTCTGGTCCCTCACATACTCCAACCTTTTTCTCTTTTTCTCTTTTCACTCCCCAATAGTCAGTGCTCTGATATACCAGGACTGAGACCTATTGTTAGGTTTATCTACTCATGGGATTTCTTTCCTCAAGAGGCTCAATCCTAATGGACATAAGCTGTGTTCTCTTGGGGGAACCCATGCATCACTTATCTTCTGTGCAATCCACACCTGCCAGTTGAACGGACTCCATGGTCTGTCTTATTTATGTGCCCACTTAGATACTTAGAGATACCTTGAAATTCTAGTAGTCTCTGTCTTCTAGGTAGATGAGGTTGTGCTCTCTGGGATATTATTTCTTTTTTTTTTTTTTTTTGTAGTTATCCTGTGTGATATTTTTAATGATATGTGGTAAGATTTAAAATTAGGGGATCATCTTTTTTTCAAAACCTCTTCATGAGGAGGTTCTGAGTTAATGAGTTTAGTTATTTTATGTTCATTATATTAAATTCTTAATTGGTGATTAAATTAATAGGCCTTAGCTGGTTTGACTGAGTGGATAGAGCATCGGCTTGCAGACTGAAGGGTCCCAGGTTCGATTTTGGTCAAGGGCACATACCTCTGTTGCAGGCTCCTCCCCTGACTCTGGTCAGGGCTCATGCAGGAAGCAACCAATCGATGTTTGATATGTCTCCCTGTCTTTCCCTCTATTCCACTCTCTCTAAAAATCAATAGAAAAATATCCCTGGTTAAGGATTAAAGAAAAATTGAATTAATAGTAGAACAATAATGAAAATAATGATGATAACAAGAAAATAGGTAGAGCCTTACTAGTATTTTTAAACTTTCCATAGTGCTTTAAGACAGTTATTTATTTATTTATTTATTTATTTATTTAGTGTTGTTGTTGTTGAATAGGTATTTAAAAAGACTGAGAGCTAATGCTATTACCATGATTCCCAAATTCAAATAAAGTCAGTAGAATCAATGATGTGCGCAATGATCTAACTTGATATGGTCTATTGGGTGTCTAACAGCACATTACAGCTTGTCAGAGAAAATAAAAAGAGAAGGAAAAGTAAGCCATGTCAGTCAGGGGACATTTCTCACTTTGTAATTGTTTTTTTTTTTTCATGTTGTAATTGAATTGCCATTTCATCTCAGTTCAATCTATGTGGTTGAATAGATAATTTATCATATTTTTGACCCTTCTCAGTCTCTCCCTTAATGCCATTTTACAAGATGTTCACATCTAGAAATATTGGCAAATTCACCTTTAATTATCACTCCAAAGCTACCATGGCATTTTAGGTGGTTATGATATAATTCAATACTTCCTTTTCAACAAAAATTCAGCAACTTAGATTTTAAAAATATAGGTAAAGAGTGAATGTCATCAATTGAAGCATCTAGACATCTCCTCTGGAGGTTGGTACTTCCAATAAGTGATCAGCTCATTTCTCTTTTGCCGGGAGCCGGTCCATCCTTGCTGTTTCAAGGGACCTGGCATTATAGCATACGGTTCTTAATATGTTTGCTCCCCTTAGAGCTGTGTGTTTTAACCAAGGTCACCTCTCCGAGAAAGGTTGTTTCCCCAGGTAGGAATTTTTCCCTGAAGTCAGGGAGGGGATGCCTCTCCTAGAAAGGTTGTTTCCCCAGGTAGGAATTTTTCCCTGAAGTCAGGGAGGGGATGAAACTCCTTAACTAAGTGCCAGGCGGGTAGTTAATCACTACAAACAATCATGCTTAAGCTACATAATCTTTACTCCCTGGAATGGAGATAAGAAACGCCCTAACCTTTGTAATAGAGATTGATAGGATTGAATCAACTGGTATAAATACAGATGTAACAAGACAGAAAGAGACAGGACTTAGGAGACAGGGCTTGGAAGACAGGACCAAGAGAGACAGAATTCAGAACACAGAACCTACACAGAACGTTCTCTAGAGACAGAAGAACTTCACTGGAGAGAACATGGCAAAAGATCCTGGACTGAACCTGACTACAGAAATTGGCAAGAGAACCTGACTAGAACCTGGTGACTGAACCTGGCTAAAGAACCTGGACAGAACCTGGCTGGAGAACCTAGCGAGGGAACATGGCCACAGAACCTGGCTGGAGATCCTAACCAGAACTTCGCTGGAGATCCAGAGCAGAACCTCTCTGGAGATCCAGACCAGAACTTGGCTGGAGATCCTGGCTAGGCTGCTGATCAACTGAACACTGTCTCCGTGTCATTCCTTCTTTGCCGACTCCGTCCACACCTTTGGGAACCCCTGGACCTGCTGGGGTTGGACCCCGGCACTCTTTGTCATTACGTGGATCTGTGTTGGAGACCGGGTGTAAGCTGACATGGTCCTTGCACCTGAAGGGGCTAACAAGGCTGGGACCCTTACCCAGACTTGTTTGGATGGAGGTTATCAGTAGAATGAGAGCAACCTTTGTAGAATGAGAACAGCCTTTCATGGCTTACCAAGAAGTCTGTAACTATTTACTGAGATTTGCTGTACCAAGAATTTTTCCTTCCGCTCTATCTCTCCCTTGGAGATTAAAAGGAACAAAGAATACACTCCTCTTGACAGACCTCCCATTCAGTGTTTTGTGTATAAAAGGCATTGCGTGGTTAATAAACTTACTGCAGTTCCTCAATTGAGCTGTAGTCCTCCCGATCCCGCTCTCCTGTCTTTCTTTCTTTTCTCAATTCCCACCTCCCTACCTCAGCCCGGCTCAACCTGTCAGGCTGGCCCTGACAGACCCGCACTATTAATTTTAAACATTTTGTCTGAAAGAAGTTAGTAACCTGAAACTTCAAGGCATATAATACCTATCAAAGAGAAAGATATTTAAAATGTACATTCAAATTTTCTCTAAAACCTATGCAAAATATTAGATAGCAGTATATCAGTTCAGTGAGGCATAATTAGTTTGGATCCATTGACACTTGGATATAAAGAGCATTATATTTGGTTTTTCTTTCAAAAACCAAGAATTGAAGGAATCCACTTAGAATGTTATCATTTGTTACAATTAATGTTCAAATTAAAAAAGGTATCTGGATATACAGAAAATTATAAGGAACAAATTTACTAAATTTAAATCTTTTCCTGAGAAAGCTAATGACTATTGACAAAAGTGGTATTTTCTTCATCCTTGGTTAATTATCACATAATTTGAAAACTTGTTCCTCTAAGCTCAAGCTTCCTCTGTGTTCCTCTTTTAATCCAGTGGATTTAACCAGAAGAGTACATTATCATTACCTATAAAGATTTTTAAAGAATATAAGGAAAATTGGAAAAATTATTTGGAAAACAATGTCATTATCCAAATACAAAGCATGCATTTTGTATGCCCTGGAATCTACCAGCTCTATTTCTACAAATATGCATGACAAATATACCTGTAGAAGTTCACAGGCATATTTTTAGAAAAGTATCTAGAAAACTATAAAACAAATAGCTATCAATAAGATTGCTTAAATGCATAATGGTATAGATATATTAAGAAATACTATGCATCTTTTAGAAAGAAGAAAAACATAAAAAATATATTTTCAATTTGTTTTGTGATAAAACCAATTGCAAATGAACAGATATGCTGCAATGCCATTTATGTAAATACATATCTGTGTAAATATACACATCTATCTATCTATCTATCTATCTATCTATCTATCTATACACACATGCACACACACACACACACACACACACACTGAGTGGCCAGATTATTATGACCATCCCATCAATACTTCATTGACACTTCCAAAAATACTGAATATTGAAAACTTCCTAAGCAAATATTCTCAAGGTTTTATTATTATTATTATTTGCGTAACTAATTCACTTCATTGTACTAGTGGGGTGGTCATAATAATCTGGCCGGTCAAAATAATCTGGCCACTCAGTGTATATATAAAATATAAACATAAAATGGATAGGGTACACACATGAAATAGTAACAACAGAATGGGAAGGTGAGTTCAGAAGATGTATTCGTATCTCATATGTTACATTTTTTAAAACAAAGAACATATTTCTATTCTAATATTGATAACAATATTTAATGCAAATGTTTGAGCTCAACGCCCAGAAATTCTATTTTGGTTTAATAACCTGAGGTATGGCCCAAGCACTTTTACAATTCTAGAAACTTCACAGCTGACTTTTATGCATACCACCTTTATTTTCCGAGCATCAACTATTTAATGGGAACCACACTAGCATTATGCATCTAAATGTTGATCAAAACAGACATAATGCTTGATCCCCAGTAGGGAGCATGCAGGATGCAGCCAATCAATGATTCTCTCTCATCATTGATATTTCTTTCTTTCCTCTCTCTTCCTTCCTCTCTGAAATCAATAAAAAAATTTTAAAAAAACAAGCGAACAAACAAACAGAAACAGATATAATGCCCTGACCTGTGTGGCACAGTTGGTTGAGTGTCATCCCATGCATCAAAAAGTGGCAGGTTGGCCGAAACCGGTTTGGCTCAGTGGATAGAGCGTTGGCCTGTGGACTGAAAGGTCCCAGGTTCGATTCCGGTAAAGGGCATGTACCTGGGTTGCGGGCACATCCCCAGTAGGAGATGTGCAAGAGGCAGCTGATCGATGTTTCTCTCTCATCGATGTTTCTAATTATCTCTCTCCCTTCTTCTATGTAAAAAATCAATAAAATATATATTTTTTTAAAAAAGTGGCAGGTTGGATTCTGGGGCAGAGCACATGTCCAGATTTCAGGTTCAATCCCTGGTCAGGGTGTGTACAATTTCTGGTCAGGGTGTGTGCAGAAGGCATCTGATCAATGTTTCTCTCTCACATCAATGCCTCTCTCTCTAAAAACATCAATAAAAACAGACCTAACATGCACACATGTAACTTATAATCTATGGAGTGTTTTATTCAATTTATTTGCAATAACAAATCTACCCCCAAATATTTATGATTTGCAATCAGTAGCTCAGCTCTGGGACCCAGGCTGAAGAAGCAATAGCCACCTGGGGTCTACGTTTCTCATGACAGATGTCAGGAGTGTAAGTGACAGCTACCAGGGGTCTACTTTTCTCATGACAGATGTCAGGAATGTAAGTGACAGTTACCAGGGGTCTACTTTTCTCATGACAGATGTCAGGAATGTAAGTGACAGCCACCAGGGGTCTACTTTTCTCATGACAGATGTCAGGAATGTAAGTGACAGCCACCAGGGGTCTACTTTTCTCATGACAGATGTCAGGAGTGTACATGAAAATAGACAGATGCAGGCAAGATCGCTGGAAGCATCTGCTCTTTTTCAACTAGAGTAAAAACCACAGTCCTTCCTTTGGCTAACAAGACCCTACATGATTTGTTCATCAGATGCATTACTACCTGTGTATCTTCCCCTCAGTCCCTCTGCTGAGCTGGCCTGGGGCTAGTCTTCAGCACTCAGGACACGTTCCTCTCCTGCAGCTCTGAAGTAGCTATTTCTTCTCCTCAGCACTCACTCATTGCTTGCAAAAGAAATTCAAATTGAGAGAAGAATCTTTTATTCTGTTTTTAAAATATTAACTTTTATATGCTTATTTAGTCATATAGGATGATATTTGAATTTATAATAGAATGGGTGCTTTTTAAAAATTAATCAATAAAATGAAATAATTTTCAAATTTTCATTTCCTCAGATCCAAAGAAAAGGACATTCACAAAGTATCTTCCTGATTGGTATTTAGGATTCCTGAAGAGTGGCTATTGATTTACTCTACAGACATCATTTGAATTTCAAATCGAGCAATGTCTTGCTACCCATAAAACAAAAACAAAAAATCCTTTGCAAAGTACAACTGTGGCTTACAGATTATCTTCTTTATCAGGGGAATAATGGGACAGCTGAAAATTGTTTCAGCCTCCTGACAAAGATGGGAGAATCACTTTATGGTTTCCGATTATACTAGCTAAAACAGACGTGAATTCTCCCTGAAATGTTCTAGCTTTTGCAGAGCCTTTGCTTCCATCCTTTAAACACATTCATTTCCAGTATAGTTGAATAGTTTAAGTGCATCTCGTTTTGCATGTTTCCTGTGATATTTACATTACAATAGCAAAGTAAGGTATAGCCAGAATAGCACAGCGATGTCCCAAATATCAGTTCATTTTGCAAGCACAGGTACCTTAATTATAAAGTAGGCAATAGCATTGCTCATTGATGATCCCCTCAACCCTTTCGTACTATTCTTGTATTACTGGCCCTTTGGCTTGTTGGGGAGGGGGAGCATTCATTTCTTACCCTCCTTTAGTCCTTATGGCTAGACTAACATCAAAATAAAATTGACACAGGACTAGATTAAATGGAGAAAACCCAATTTAATGCATGTGCATGGGAGAATCACAATATGATGTTCAGATCCTATAATAATGCTAAAGATGATTGAATTAGGCACCTTTTAATACTTTTAAAATATATATATAATATTGATTTTTTTTACAGAGAGGAAGGGAGAGGGATAGAGAGTTAGAAACATTGATGAGAGAGAAACATGGATCAGCTGCCTTCTGCGCACCCCCCACTGGGGATGTGCCGGAAACCAAGGCACATGCTCTTGACTGGAATTGAACCTGGGACCCTTCAGTCCGCAGGCCAATGCTCTATCCACTGAGCCAAACCAGGTAGGGCCTTTTAATACTTTTTAGCCAAATAAATAAGTTTTTGAGAAATTGACAGGACAAAGAACATTAGTGCTCGTCAGCAAGGAATCTAAGCAAGGTTTGGGCATAGATAGTAAATTAGTAAAGGCGTTGCAAAGTTTCTTTACATAGGCTTTTTCTACCCTGGGGTTTATAACGCTTGTGATCAGGTTGTCTCAGCCCTCAGGAGCAGGGAGGGCACCTGTGGCAGGGAGATGTTTCTCCTGCACTTAGGGAGACAGACGAGGGTCAGAGAGCTCCAGCCACTGCTGCTTCTCAAGTGATTTTACTTTTAAATAATCAATCTGCCATTGTGAAACATCTTGGGCAGCCTGTCCTGGGGCCTGACAGGCCCAAAGAGGGCATTGGCCGAAAGTCCAAGGGTAGGAGGAGAAAGAGTTCTGATCCCTCAGGTTGCCTGTCACAATTCAGCAGTAGCTGTGATCTTTCTGCTGGGCGCCCCCCCCCCCCCCCTCTTTCAGCTGCAGCCCTTGCAAATCCTGGTTCCACCTCCCCTCCTCTTCTGGCCTGAAAGAGGTAACAGCTTCACATTTTTTTATTCCTCCATGCCTCACTACATCTCGTTGGTTTCCTTACCTTGGCCTCCTGCTTTCTCAATAGGCCCTCACTAAACTCTCCCAAGGACTCTGTCCTTACACCATTCGTTTTCTCCCCAGGATGCATGGCTTCATAGTCATTTATCATGCACTGTGTCCTCCAGAAGTTTTAAAATAAAATGATAAGGGTGAGAATAAGTTATGATTCTCCAACTGGCAGGTCTATTTCAAATCATAAAGATGGGATACAACTAACCTATCCTCTCTTTCCAGGAGACTTGTTCCCCATGTTCTTCTGAAAACTGGGCTGACCTTGGTCTTGCTAATCCTCTTTTCCAATCTACGTCCCCAACCATTCGACTCCGCAAACCCATTGGACCTGATGTTCATTGAGAGAAACCATGTGACCTACTGGCTTGCTTTGTGGGGTGTTTGTTTTTTGCCTATTGGGATAATCTATCGCTTAAAAAAATTCCTTTTGTATATGCAAGGACATCTGCTATGGTTATTTAAAACCGTTAGGCCCCCTTTCTAATGACAGAATACATGAATATATTATTATTTTGCAATAATATGAAAATATTATCTCAGATAATATAGAGCCCACAGAGTAAAATGTAAGAAGCCCTCTTTGTTACCTCCAACCTTATAGTCTTCAGAAATAACTGCTCTTTGACAGTTAGCTAACATGCATCTCATTTCTGTTTTTACCATCAACACAATCATAGTATATGTATAAAAATGTAACATGTATGTTACATGTATGGTATATCTTATATGTATGTTATATAAAGGCATGTCTCTATGAATATCGCCATATGTTATGTATTATCATACAAAAGGCATAAACTCTGTATCTCAGTCTGTCTAGTCTACCTATAGATGCCTTGGGTCTCTTTCCAAGTCTGTACATATTACAATTTGTAAGTGTTGCATAACATCATACAGAATCGATATATTTTCACACAATTGCAAACAGTGTGGTAATAATGAAGATAGATGGTTTAGGGGTACACAAAATATTTGAGTAAAATACTATGCACACCTTTTGATAATGTTAAAATGATATATAATGATTTTTTATTTTCATGTAGAAATTTTAGTTTATGACTATGTAAAAATACATCTTTTATATAATAATTTCTATATGCTAATCAGCATGATACATACTTTTAAATCTTTAATTTATTTTTTTAACAAGTCATACTACAAAGTTAGATTGTGTTCTTATTTTAGGTGGAAACCAAATAAATGCTCTGAGGGATAACTGACTTGTTTAGAGTCAGATAGTAAGCAGCTGTAGTTTTAATCCCCATCTCCTAATTTCATATCTAGATTTTTATATCACAGCTACAATGATTGGAAAATAGAAAGGCAATGCACTTCATAGATTAATTGCCCATAACAAGTGACTTTCAGCAACTGTGAATGCTTAGTGCAAATCTCATTGAAGTCTATTGTACCTGCACAATTTTCTAGGAAGAACTTTGGAGATCCTGTAGATAGGAAGCCTCTAAAACAGCAGTTCTCAACCTGTGGGTCGTGACCCCTTTGGCGGTCGAACGACCCTTTCACAGGGGTCGCCTAAGACCATCCTGCATATCAGATATTTACATTACGATTCATAACAGTAGCAACATTACAGTTATGAAGTAGCAACGAAAATAATTTTATGATTTGGTCACCACATGAGGAACTGTATTTAAAGGGCCAGAAGGTTGAGAACCACTGCAAAAGATACCTGCTAGGATCATATAATACTAGGAGTTCTTGGGCTAAGTTTCCTGTAGTTGCCACCTTATTTGAAGAGCTGTGAACACTTATAGGTATGTAATTTGTGATAAAGAAAACTGCTTTAAATCAAAACTATATCCTCTATGGCTGTGTCACAGCTATAATTATTCAATGATTTTCTCAAAAGGTACTGAAATTAGTATTAACTTTTCATGTCAAAAGCCCTCAAGCCGCTAGCTTTCATCTGAATACATTTTTAAAAACAAACATGATCAACAGAAGACATTAAAAGCTATTACTTCTAAGTTCTATAATTCTAATTTTTAAAAAAATCAATATCTTCTGGACTTCTATAATTCTAGTTTAAAAAATTCAATATGTTATCAACATTATTTTTTCTTATTTATTATTTTGTTTCCTATTCTTTGAATTAACTACTTTCTCCAGTGGTCCTACCAACCTTCTTTGTTTCCTTCTTCCTTCCTTACATTTTCCCTTCTTTCCTTTATATTTTATGTTTATTTTTCTTAGTATTCATAATGTCAATTTTTCTTGCGCGCCTACAAATTCTTGGTTTTCTGTTCATATTTAAGAACAAGGCAGTGAAAAGTTGATGGGGCTTTGGTTTACAGGACTGAGGATTGTCAATTGGTAAGAATAACTAAGGGAGAAGTAGATAAACTATTTTATTAACTAGGGCATTTTAAAGGATTGAAGCTGGATATCTTTGAGCCCACAGTAGTTCAGCTACTTCTTCAAAAGGTCTATTTTAGTTACTTTTTTATATTCTTATCTTAGAAAGAAGAGAAGCATGTGATCAAGCCACCATTTAGGAACACTTCATTTAACACCTCTTAACATTATTTAGACAATTGCTAGACTCAAGTGATACAATTACAAAACTTGGACTTTAAAATGAGCCCATATTGTTTTATTGTTGTTATACCAAAACATATTTTATTACTGGAAAACAACTTGTTCTCTGGTTTTTACTATTTCTCTTAGTGATACTACTGCTCTCCTTGTATCCCATATTCAAATGCTTGAAGTTGTCCTTGGATGCTCATCTTTCCTCTGGAATTCAGTTCAGTCATTTATCTTGCATCTGTCCCTCATTTTATTTCCCCTAGAACCCCCCATCCCCCTTGCCTGGACTTTTAAAGTTCTCTTAATAAATAAATCATGCTTGTCATAAATGTGACCATACTCGAAGGAAGATATAGTATATTTACTCTAGAGCCAAATAGAACTGAGTTCAAATCCTGACTTTGTCACTTACAATATGAATGAAATACGGAATTTATGCTCTCTAAACTGTGGTTTCCTCTTCTATAAAGTTGATGCAATCATATTTCCTACAATAAAGTGTTTTGAGGAAGGTTAAATGAGATTTAAAAATGTAAAACACTTCATCCAGTGCTGACACAGTAAGTACTAAAATGTTACCTATTTATTTGTCAACTTTTATGTATTACATTTAATCCAACATTCTTAACACATATTTTCTCTTTTGCTTAGCAAAGTGCTTCTAGATTCTTAATGACAAATCATCAGCTTCCAGCATTTTGCTCTATCTTTAAGCACTTGCATTCCACACCCCCATAACAATCTAAAAATCACAGATCTCTAAAACATCTTTTTGCATGGCGACCTCATACTGAGATGTCTTGATTTTTCTCCTAATTGCTTAGATAATACAGCCGAGCTGTCTTGGCTGATATTGGAGGTACTTTTCTGTCTGGTCTCTATCTACTTTTGATTTTTCATTGCTGACCCATTATTTCTCTTCATTTCAGCAAAATTTATCTGCTTATTATCTGCATGTATACCATTCTATATTCCTGTCCTTGTCCTTGTCCTTTTTCTAATGAAATGCTCTAAATTTTTCCTGGAATTCTCAATACAGTTTTCATCCCTACTTGAAGTATGAAATTCTATGTTGTTGTTTTATTTTTTCACTTTTATGCCATGCTATGTAGTACTTTTTTTTTTTTTTTTTTTTTTTTACAAATATCTAAACTAAAAATTAGGCACCGGATATACTTCACCATTATCAATATGGAGATGGTAAGTAAGAAGAAGAGGACTATTTGTAAAAGGGTGTTTAAAAAATTCACCCCTTTGATGCAGCCATTCCAGCTGGCAAAATCTGGAATGAAGAATAATCCAAAATGCAGAAAGTATTATGCAAACAGCTGTTTATGATGCTTGTTTATAATTGCAAAAATTTAAAAATAACCTAAATGTGCAGCTATAATGAGGTAATCAAAAACATCAAAGTGCATTCATTTGGTAAAGAAATGCATACTGTTAAAAATTAGGTTGTAACCTGTCAGGAAAACATGGGGAAATACCTTTACATTCCTTACATTTATCAAGTAATTGCTCTATGCAGAGTTGGGTTAAGAGGTTACACATACCCATTAATTTCATTCTCTCTATATCACCTGATGAAGTTGGCATTCCTGTGGTTTTTCTATTAATCTATTTACAGCAAGGCTCAGCTCCCAGGCCATTGTCAAGATAGGTGACCTGAAGTTGTGTACTATGTCATGGGTTCTAGTTTTCCCTAAGGGCAAGCACCCATTTGTGGATCAGGTGATCTTCATAACATTTAGAAACGAATGCAGCATGGGCACTGACCAATAAGAACAATGCCACAGCCAATAAGAATGGATACCTGCATAGCTAAGCAATAAGACCATAGCTGTGCATTGTGGGTGAGCATCTGCCTTGGCAATTGGGGTTTAGAGACTTACTCATGCTATTCCGTCGCCTTTCAGTCACACTTTACCAACGAACTCAGAATTAGTATTAGACTCTTAGGAATTAACTTGTACTTCCATGGATGGCTGAGCAAAGTTTTAATGAGGCACTCGCTTAACACATTGAAAGCAGTTTTCTCACGAAATCCCAATAACCAAGATAAGTAGGGTTTCCAACAAGTTATATTGGGAAATCTGTACAGAGTTCTTAATGAAGAGGCTAAGATAATTACAGACTTTTAATTAACTACTTAATTGCTCTGAATTAGTGAATATCCCAGCTTGGATAGCTTTACTCAGTTTTGTGGTTGACAAAATACATCCTCTTCAACTTTATTCCTATTATTCTTTCAATATAATTAACCATTTCCTTGTACCAGTGACCTTTTCTAAGAGACATTTAATTATTGTTAATCTGTAGCTCTTGTTTTTAATCATCCAAAAAAATTAATGGCTTTAGCAGCAATAAACACCTTAGTTTAGAACTGGGTCCATGTAAGTTATAGAGCATTGAGTCATGTGACCTTAAGACTAATGTAGCCTATTTCTTAAAGAGATGAGAAACCATGCCAAACATCTATTACCAGTAAAAGGAAAGCATTAGTTAATGTTTTGTGACACTTTCCATTCTGGGCTTTGTTATATGTTAATGCATTTCTTCTCATCGTCACCTCCTCATTATAGGAGAGAGAAGTGCATCTTAAATGGACGATTGAGTTTAACCTTTAATTCAGGCCAGTGAAGGGGAAAGCAGTAAGAATCTACTTCAAAACAATATTTTTCATTTCTTGGACTTACTCACACAAGCTTGAGATAAAGACTCATTGATCCCTTTCTGTTGGCTGTGGAAATAAAGAATTGTAGAGTAGAAACAAAATTTTAATTCAATGTGTTGATGAAAGAAACTAAGACATGTTGTCATAATTAATGTATGACATGTAATATAAGTTATCACACAGTTGTCCTTTCTTGATCTATGGGTGGGATAAAATATTTCATTGTCTCCTACTTTCTCCCACTGGTTATTTTTAACAATTATTGCATCCACTTGGTTATCTACTCTTTTATTATTTTATTTACTAAACCCTTATTTATCACCCGGATGATCTAATTCAGAACAACGGGGAAAGGAGAGTCCTTGAACCATTACAAATGCTCTTGATGAAAATCTATCAGATGAACAATCCAAAAGTGATCCTTTTTTGAGTCACTGTCTACAATCCAATTGGGAGGGAACGAAGGGGACCAAAGATAAACTCTATCTGAGGAGATGGATCAGTGAAATAAAAATCAGAAAAGTGAATTAAATATGTTTAAGACCTATTTGTTTGTTAACATACATGTGGTTTCTGTGTTCTTATGTAACACAGAGAAAATCAGAGTGGTTAGAGAGACAAAGGGGCTACCAGCACTCCTCTTCACTTGCTATGTGAATTCAGGCAAGTAATTTGATTTCTTTAGGCCTCAGTTTATCAGTGATTAATTCTACCCACCTTTAGCTTGGTAAATAACCATTAGATACTAAATAAATATTACCAACCAATCCAGTCTAAGTTCTGAATTGAGCTAGCTGCCTCTTTAGAAAAGTTATATTCTATCCAATTTCAGTTTTCAAAAGGTTCCCTATGAGTGAGGAAGGAAATATGACGAGTTCTTGGGTAAACCCTTTCCCGCCCGCCTCTGACAGGGCTCTCTGACTCCCAAGCTCTACTCCAATGTGGCCTTAGTTTCCGCCACATGGACTGAGCTGACTGCACTGCCCTTGAAGACTTCTTACCTATAAAGCTCCATGCATTTCTCTGAGGGAAGTGCTTTGCACATTCACTGGGAGCTGTCCTCAGACATGGTTACAAGGCTTCTTGCAGTTTGCAAAGGTGAGGACGAGGGAGGAGGGGAAAGAAGGACTCTGGGTGGGGGCTGGCTCTCCCCAGGCCATCATAGCCCAGCACGTGACACTCCAGGGCAGATTTCTCTTTCTTGGATGTTGAGGAACAGAATAATCCCCCTCACCCCCACCCACCCCCACCAATGTCCATGCATTAATCCTCAGAACCTCTGAATATGTTACATTACATGGCAAAGGGGAATTAAGGTAGCAGATGGAATTAAGGTCACTAATCAGCTGCTCTTTACATACAGATATTAGATATCACCCTAGGTGTCCTAGTGGGCCCAATGTTATCACAGAGCTCCTCTATAGTAGGAGAGGGAGATAAAAGAGGGAGAACAGAGAGATGGCAGTATGAGTAAGCCTGGGACCAAGATTGCTGGTTTTAAAGATGAAATAAGAGGCCCATGACTGCAGGCAGTCTCTAGAGCAGCCGTGGGCAAACTACGGCCCGCGGGCCGGATCCGGCCCGTTTGAAATGAATAAAACTAAAAAAAAAAAAGACCGTACCCTTTTATGTAATGATGTTTACTTTGAATTTATATTAGTTCACACAAACACTCCATCCATGCTTTTCTTCCGGCCCTCCAGTCCAGTTTAAGAACCCATTGTGGCCCTCGAGTCAAAAAGTTTGCCCACCCCTGCTCTAGAGGCTGGAATAGGCTGGAGAATGGATTCTCCCTCAGAACCTCCAGAAGGAATGCAGACCTGTTGACATCTTGTTTTTAACCCATTGAGACCCACTGCAGATTTCCAACCTTCAGAAATATTAAGGTAACAAATGTGTTGTTCTAAGCCACTAAGTTTGTGGTAATTTGTTACAGCAGCAATAGGAGACCAATACTAATAGGTGTTTTAAGAAGCCTCAGGTGTGTTTTATAATGGGGTGATTCAGAGCTGTGCCCTCCCTCTCCACATTTACACAGAGACATCGGCATTGAGTTACTGAAGGATGGTCTTGCTGGCAGTCAGCTCACACCCCTGTGCCTGGATTCAGTACCAGAATCAGTCTGCCATGAATCTCCTGTGGAAGCTATCTTTGATGCGACAGAAGTGGTGTTTTCAGGTATGAACGATAATTAAAAACAAACCTATTAGTAATTTTTGTCTAAATTTCTCTCTAAAATTTTTGTCAAATTAGACAATGCTAAGGGGCACAGCTTCATTAGGGGGAGTTAGGAGAGCATGTTTTCACTTGTGATTTCAGTGCTGAAAGTGGGCCTAATTCTTTTAACTTTTCTGCTGCACAAAAGATGGCCAGGTGGGCTACATGTATGTGGGACAGGTGCACAGAGGGGATATGCATGAGTATATGTCGGCAGGAGCAGGAAGTTGATGCGAGTTTTGATAGGCTCACTTTTTTATTATTTTTTTTTCTATTTCTAAGCCTGTGGATATTTTATTTTCCTGTGGATCTTTTCTTTCCTTATTTTGTATATTCTTTTTAAAATGTTGACACTATTACAGATGTTCCCCGTTCCCCCAACCTTTCCTACTCTCCCCCAAGCACTGCCCTCTTCTCCCCAGGCGTTCACCACATTGCTGTCTGTATCTATAAGCTACACATCTATGTTCCTTGGATATTTTCCTCCATTCCCCCACCCCCATTCTAACTCTGTCAGTTTCACTATATTAAAAGCAAAATTTAAATACCAATTACCAATACCCCCAAATTTCCATTCCAGAAATGTTATCTTTGCCATTAATTATATTTCACACTAGATGGCAGTATAGTGTAAGCAAAAAGAAAATCAGGCTAGGCTTGGGTTGGCTGGCCGCTGGTAAAGGAAGCCTTATTGCTGTTCCAAGAGGAGCGGAAAACCAAGCTTGCCAAAGCAGTCAACTCAGAGGGCAGGGCTGTCCCAGACTGATTCCAGGGCAATGGAGTCCTAGAACGAGCATGGACTTTGTGGGCCTCAGCGCTTAGAATTCCTAGCTGTGGGATCCGGACAGACACTCAGTAACATCTCAGACCTTCAGTTTCCGCATTTGTACAGTGGACATGGATATTCATATCTTTTTTATAGGGCTATTATGAACATAAAGTGACATGTTACAATCTTGGGACATAATAGGCAGTCAATTTTTAGGTTTGTTCTGTCCTCTCTGTAGGGAGAAAAATAAAGTTTATTTAAAATTTTAGATCTTAAGTTCTATAAAGAATGGCCTTAGCCGGAACCGGTTTGGCTCAGTGGATAGAGCGTCAGCCTGCGGACTGAAAGATCCCAGGTTCAATTCCGGTCAAGGGCATGTACCTGGGTTGCGGGCACATCCCCAGTGGGGAGTGTGCAGGAGGCAGCTGATCGATGTTTCTCTCTCATCGATGTTTCTAACTCTCTATCTCTCTCCCTTCCTCTCTGTAAAAAATCAATAAAATATATTAAAAAAAAAAAGTAGAAAGAATGGCCTTAAAAGGTAAGGGGAAATGATTCATTCTTTGCTCTGCTTCAGTTTGGCCAAAACTTTCCAACAGCAATGCTATAACCTTCCCTTCTGCCCTCACATGCAGTTGCTGTCTCTCCCATCTCTCCAGGACAGTTGAAGTGCATCTCTTGTGAACTCTGTAATGCCAGCCTGCCCTTCATGGCCTTGACTTAGGCAGGGGATCGCAGTGGGACTCCAACCTCCGCATTTCCTGCTTCCTACACCTGCAGCAGGTTGGCCTTCAGTTTGTGGGTGCACCAGGAGGTTGCCTAGGTAGCAGAATTTGATGATGTAGTGAGTTGAATGGTTACCCCTGAAAGATAGGTCCACCTGTAACCTGTGAATGTATCCGTTTTTTAGAAATAAGGTATTTGCAGATGCAATTAAGTACTCTGAGATGGATCATCTTGATTATCCAGGTGGGCCCTAAATTCAATGACTAGTTTCCTCAGAAAGGCAGAGGGAGATTAAAGAAAAAGTGCTGAAGGCCAGGAGAGATGGAGGCAGAGACTGGAACAATGCAGCCACAAGCCAACCAATGCCAAGAGCCACCACGTGCTGAAGATCCAGGTATGGATCCCTTGGAGCCTCCAGAGGGAGCATGGCTCTGGCAACAACTTGATTGCAGACCCTGGTTTTCACACCTGTGAAACATACATTTCTGTTGTAATAAGCCACCAGGTTGGTGGTCATTTATTACTGCGACCCTAACAAACACAGATTTAGATCAAGAAAATTTCTGTCCCCAAATATATTTCCGGTGTTGCTAAAAATTTTTAAAAAGTACAGCCTTTTTAAAAAATAAAATACATGAGTTCTTTGGGAAAGGTAATAGATTTCAGAATCAATTTTTCACATTATATTCTCCGTGACTGTCTGGCTTGCATGTGTAGCAAAGCATTGGGCATGTACTTGGAAGGAAGTCATTCTAAAGAGGTGAAGGGATTTGGCTTTAAAAGAGCAGCGTGACTGGCAAAGCAACTTGTTTGGCATTTGGCCCAGTTCTTCCTCATTATTTCAATGCTTCTCAATGAGAGAAGCCAAGGTTTGGAGAAATCTCAAGCAGTGTTGCATCAAAGAAGATCCCACTCTGCGCTAATTTCATTATGCCCCCTTGCCATAAGGTAAGGCATCCATGAGACCTATGGAACATGTCCCCCAAAGTAGCAACTTCCCCTCTCACATGATTCAGACTCCAGGAATCCCAGAATTCCTTGCTAAATAGCTCCAAGCCCTTTTCCAAGGCCCCTGCAGGCTTCTCCTCCAGGTCTTCCTCCCCGGGTGCATCACACTTTCCGTGGGCACACTCCTGGGTGGTTAAATTAAAGGCCCTTCTCAGCACAGAACGGGGCAGGAGGTGGGCAGGCGAGGCTCCCTGGGGTCTAGGGCCCATCCCTTTTAGCACCACCACATTCTGGGCAAGAGTTTTGGTAATTCTGTACTGAAATATGGCCTTCCTGCTCTTTATGGGAAATATTTGTCAAGTGAGGAGGATCAAGCCTATTTTATTAAACTGTTTGTTGGCTTGGTATAGAAATTCAATAGTTAGACAAACGAATGTAGGTCTGCATTTGTATCCTTGCCTTGCGCCCAGCAGAGGTTAAGGGGTGGCCCTGACTCTGAGACGCACGGAACTTTAATAGCCCTTGGAAGGTGAGGTAGTGAGCCAACAGCAGTCCATAAAAGTCTGGACATAAAAGACAGAATCACAGTGCTGCGAGTGCCATGGGAGAAAGGACTGGGAAAGGAATTGGTAGTAAAACTTAAGAACTGCATCAAGCCTGTAAATGACTACAGGGTAGAAAGCAGATACAGGCTTTCCCATCTCTCAGCTATTGGAGTTTAGAAAAGACACATAAAGTCGTTGAACTGCAATTTATTCAAATACTATAAAACTGGGATGTTTAAGCCCGTGCCAAAGAGTAAGAATGAGAATTCAGAAAGGAGTAAACTAAAGTCATTGCTTTAAGTGAGGGCACGTGGGGAGGGCCATATACATTGTACTAACAATTTCTCTCATGATTTTACAGGGCTTAATAGGATGAGACTTGGCATGAGGTATATTACGCTGGAATGTGTACCTTACTCAAAACATCAAATGTGTCGGGAAAAGAGGCAAAACTGTTACCCAAAGCTGAGTTTGGCCTGGACATATACCTATGTGTGGTGAAAGTGAGCTGCCTGAGAGAATGCTGTAAAAGTGATTGCTTCTCTGGTCTACCCATTTTAACCCGAGTCATAAGTGTGAGTTTTAAGTGTGATTTTCAGTTTGAGTTAGCTCAGACCAGACATCTCTTTGACATGATATAGAAGGAGAGTTATTATCACTATTTTTTAATAATAGTGTTCTTTCTAATTTATGAGAAAATTGCTGGGCTATTAAAAATAAGGCCATGTATATGTAGTTCATTAAAAAGCAATTTGGGAATGATTACATATGGTAAAAAAAAAGAGTTATCAATAGCACACTCTTAACTTTAGTTCTCTCTTTACTAATATCTGGTGAGTCCGTGGTCACCTGGGAACACGGATGGGAACAGTGTTTTGTTTTGTTTGTTTTTTTTCCCCCAGAGTTCCTTACTTCTTTGTCTTAGCAGAACTTAATTTCCTTTGTGGCTGCATCTCCTGGGTCCTTCCCAGGTGGCTGGGTGGTTGCTTCTTATATCAAGGACTTCACTGTAATTGCAGAGATTTTTCTTTGCTACAGCTACAGCCATGGGAAGTTCAGGTTTGAAGGAACAAAGGCTGTACTAGGTGTTCCTAAGGGGACTCTTCCTGCACTCTGATCTGCAAAGAGCCAGCCTGCTTGCTGTGGGCTTTTCAGTCACCAGGGAGGAATGCCCGTCTTTTTGCTTTCTTGGGTCAGCTTCCTTATCCATGTATTTGCTCTGTCTGCCTACTTGATTGCACACCGTTCTTAAAGCAGTGGCAGTGGGTGGGATCTTAAGACTCATGACACTTTTTTTTTTCTTTCTATATTCAAACAGGAGCTCTCCAATTAGGCCATAGCTAAATATTGATTCTCGGTTAAGCAGAAACATAAAGACCATTTTATTTCTTGTGTGACACCATTAAACATCTGCCTTGGTTACAACAGTCCAAGTATTATGATCTTTTACTATTTCTTACCCAGTAGTCATTTGGCTGCTGAAACTCCCAGGATAGAGAAAGTTGAGAAAATGAGAAGAGAGAGCTGATCCTCTATCACTAGGCCAGAATACTATAGCTTAGTGGTGGTCGACAACTTCGATTTTAATTTTTAGGCACCGTCCTGTAAGAGCTTTCTTGGGAGCTTCTCAATAGGCGTGATGAGTGTGGAACGCTAAAAGATGTAGCCGATACACTAAAAGTCAGAATCAGGGGACAACAACATCTTTACATGGGAATGATGAGCAGATTCCAACAGTGTCAAATGCAGGATGGACACGTAAATTTCTGCACTGAAGTCGGACAACTTGCCATGTAGGTGCAGGATGGGAGATGGATCTGAACAGGCAGATGTTTGCCGGAGGTTCTATCTCACACTAGGACTGGAGGCTGATGTGGTCTGCAAAGCTCTTCACTCTCCGGCCTTTACCTTCTTGCCTAGCCTCATATCTGATGACATTTTCTCCCAACCCACTCCCTTCACTCGGGTAATGGGGAGTTGGATTTTAGCTCAATATAAGAGGGAATTTCCTAACAACAGAGCTGTCCAAAAATAGAATGAACTTTCTCCAGAAGCAGCAATAACAGGGTTTCCAGCTGAGGCTTAATAACCTTTTATAAGGTAATTGCAAAAGGGATTGAAACAGTGTAACTAAGAAAATAGACTTTGGAATAAAAAAATGTTCTAAGTCTCTCTTGATGGATGCATTGTTTGGGGCGGAATGGTGGTTTCTGGAACTCAGTGGCTTAGTTCCCAATGCAGGTCTGCCAGGCACTAGCTGTGTGACCTCGGCATGTCACTGCAGCTCTCCTGGCCTGAAGCATCTCATCTGCAAAAGGTGGACAGTAGTACATTTCTCACAGATACTGTCCTCAGTATCATGTGAGGATTAAGCACATCAACACCCAGAAAACTCTGGGAACAATATCTGACATATAGTAAGCATTTAATAAATGCTAATAATTATATGTAGCTACTTAAACCTATGTTTTATCCTTGGTAAAATAAAGATAATATTTTCCTTTTAGATTTCCTTTGAAAAGGAAATGAAGTATGATGAATGTAATATTTAACATGCTAGACAATGGTGGTTATTAGTGATGAAATGTTGTGCAGCATATAATATCTAATATTTCTCACATGATCCTGATTTAAATAAATCTCCAATGGCCAGATAGCAGTGGGATTTTCCAAGCATTCTCTGCAGCGGCAGATGCCTATAGCTTGCCTACTGAAAAAAAAATTTCATCATTCCAGGTTGGAGAATGGAAATTGATTTCAAAGTCCCTACATAATTTTTCAACTTTATTCTAAAAACTATGAATTCCTTTTCAGTCTAATCACCTATAGGGAACTGTCAGTATCAAGACACATGTGAATTGTGTTTCTCTGTGAATAATAATTTTTAAATACATCTCTTGACATTGTGGAATTAAAGATATCTCTAATACTTATCTTTTAACTTCTCTCTTCTACTCTGGTATTAACATGTTTGGACCAAGACACCTACCTATTCCCAAAGTTTCAATGCTCCTATGAATTGAAATTGAGCTCTCCCTTCATCTGCTTTGATTTTAGCTTTCTAATAGCTTTTTGAGCAATTTATTTATTCCTCTGTGTAACAAACACTAACTCGTCTGCATGCAGGGGGCCTACAGAAGATACAAGCGGGGGGCATAAGATCTCAACCCAGATTTTTAGGTTAACACACTGTCGTTGGGATGGAGGAAGGATGTCAGAAATATGTCTACAAGATAGTTAATTATTAGCACAAAGAGTTGGTTGTTCAGAAGGCGGACACCATCCGTACCTTGGGGTTCAGTGATGACTCTGGACCGATGTGGGGGAGTCATTCTTAAAAATGGTGCTGCTCCCAGGTAAGAGCAAGTGCCAGCTCCTGACATCTGCACTCCGTGACCATGGGCAGACTAGCCTCACTGAGCCTGCTTCCTCATCTACAGAATGAGCACAGTGATGCTTCCTCCCCTGATGGTTGTAGAACTAAAGACAATGCATAGATGATGTCTGTCATATGGAAATAATAAGTAACTGAGGGCTTATTACCTTGACATGTAGTGTAGCTAAGGTTCAAAGGGATAAACAGAGCTCAGAGGCACACACAGGACTTGAAGTCTGAGTATGTATGACATGGAGGGGAATGGAGTAGACAGTGGTTGAGGGTCAGGGAAATTTGGAAAAAATATGAGCAGCACATAGGGAGGGCATTGAATCCCACACTAGTTGTATTTTTTTTTTTTTAAATATAAGCAGGAGTGGATCCATTTCTTAGAACCTGGAAAGTATGTAATTGGGTATTTTCATACAAAATTAGCTACAAAAATGAGTGTTTCTTTCAAATGAGGATATAAATCACAACATATTACACATTTTAAAAGGCTGACAGATTCCAAAAACATTACAAAATTTAGGAAAATAGCATAATGTGATTGTGAACCAGAAGGAGTATATCCCACTAAGTTCAGTTATTCAGACCCCAAGTCAAAGCAGCAAGACGTGGCAGTCTTAACTGACTTGGGTTAAATAGCACACTTTTGCTGACTTTAAGATTGCATATGACCATGTGAACATGATGCTGGGTCTGCCGTGCAGAGCTTTCAATGGTAATCCTCAGTGACTTGTGGCAAGTCCACCTCTGCACAGAGACAAGGTTGGAACCCCAGAAAGGTGAGTCTAGGGTTGTTATACCTAGAGAAGCAACGCCGGTGGTGAGACCAACACTTGGAAGTCACAAAAGTGAGAAACATCAGAGAGAGTACCATGGACAAGGATAGAGAGGGGCGACTCTGAAGTGAGAGAACGTTGGCCTCTTAGGACTGAGAAAATGCATCGTGGGCAAAGTAGGTCTATAGTTGTTCATATGGAAAATAATACACCAACTAACCAACAATAATACACAAATAAACTCTGTGTTTCATGTACTCACAACTGTAAAATTACTTTTCCCAACCTAGTATACACTAGAGGCTTTAACAAGGAAGCAGCTACTGTCTGTAAGAAAGTCTGTACACTTCATCTTGGCCATGGACATCTGAAGGCAAACGCATTAGTGGTTTGGGAGAAAGGAAAGTGCTCCCTTTCCAGCCTGATTGGCCACATCAAACACAGAAATAGAACAAATAGTTACTTCAGGGCTATGTGGTTAGGAATCCGGGAAAGACTGGGTGCCACCAGAGTCTAAGGATACCCCACTTAGCCTAGACCAGGGGTGGGGAACCTTTTTGTGAGTGCATGCCAAAACCCGCAAAATCTCTGACTCAAAGTTCTTCTGAGTGCCAACCCTAATTTTTTGAGAACATGTTACGCCTACTTGATATCTCTTAAGGTATACGTATGTGAAGAACCTTGAAGAAATAATAAAATTCATTCGAGCGACAAAATCACAGTATATGATGATGAAAAATACATTTATTTTTTAATGTATACATGTACACTGATAGTCCGACAGAAAACTTTATGACTCCGTTTGATATTATCAGTGGGACTTTTGCTGCTGCATCACTGATGACAGAGATTTTATATCAGGTTTATATTTTGTGACCTTCAGAGATATACACGAGCTACTACTTTCATCCATCAGGCTACTCCTATTACGAGACTTAACAAAATTCATCACTGAGAACAAAGATTCACAATTGTAAATGGAAGATTATAAGAGAGGGTTTCGCGTGCCAGCAAAAGTTACTGGTGTGCCATGTTTGGCACGCGTGCCTGGGGTTGCCCACCCCTGGGCTAGACCCTCCAAGCAAAGAGAAAGCCAACTGTGCTTGGCTATTCTGGGGGCTCTGCAAATCCCCATGGGGAGCTGGAGTACTGTGGCGACACCATGTGAAGAACTCATGTGGCTCAGCTTCAAAGTCTTCTCCTCATATCTCATCCTGAGTCCCAGTCACAGCCATGATGGGGGAATGGAAGCAGATAGGGTGCCAGTTGAAATTAGGCTCTTCCATGGGATCCAGAGGAGAGCATTTCACAGACCCAGGCAGGGGAGGTTGTAGTGTGGCAAGGTTTCTTTTTAGCACAGAAGGAGTTCCCCTCCTGCGTTTTCAATGTCTGATCTCCATCTGTCTGGCCATGGAAAAAGTCTAGTGTTGCCTGTAGCAAGGCCAAGACAAAGGCCAATGTCCAGAGTTCCCGCTTCATATTAAAGCTTAGTCCTTTCAGAGCCCAAGTGGTCTTCCGTGGCCTGGCAGTTGTTGGACCCACGAGGTTGCATGTTCCCAGATGGGAGGGAACACAAAAAAAGGAGATGAATGTGGGTCATGTTGTTGCAGAAGACCAAAGAAAATCAAGCGACGCTTTAAAGAAATGGAGGGACACTTTTTAATTATGCCAGCGGACTCAGGGAATAGCTTTCCAAATCTGAGTACCGAAACATGCAAGGAGCCTCTTTTTATATCTCCCTGTGGTCTTGTCCCGCAAACATGGATTATGCTTCAGGTCCTTTTTGCGGGCCTTTAAGAAGGCCCCCAGGTGTTGTGGGTCTCCAGGCCATGTCTGATGGTTTGGCCTGGCGCCAGCGTTAATAACCCTCCCTCCAGGGCAGTGCACTGTTCACAGCTTTATGGCCTCTGTAACAGCTTCTGCAAGACCAGTTTCTGGGAAGGAGGTAATGACTTAATTATAGGTTATCAAGAGTGTACACTGAGCTTGCTGGCATGGATTCCAATTGCTAGCCCCCAAAATGTCAGGGTTACATTGGAATTAGCCCTTTTTGGCCTTCTCAATGTGAGCACAGTGAGGGGGGAGAAAAGAAGTGGGGGAGTGCTCTTTGCTCTTTGTTACGTTGGCGTTTTAAGCAGGACCTTTTTAAAAATAACCAGTCATCTTCCTAATCTTTCAGGCTTGCATTGACTCACCCCCTTGCCCAGTGGTCTGCAAACTGCAGCTCGGCAAACCGCGGCTCGTGAGCCACATGCGGCTCTTTGGCCCCTTCAGTGTGGCTCTTCCACAAAATACTGGCTCTTCCACAAAATACCGACTTCTGCGCATGGGCCACGAAGTTTCAATCGCACTGTATGTGCGCGCCCGCCTGTGGTATTTTGTGGAAGAGCCACACTCAAGGGGCCAAAGAGCCGCATGTGGCTCGTGAGCTGCTGTTTGCTGACCAGGGCCCTAGCCAATGATCTTTTTCCCAGGTTAGACTGACAGGCCTCTATGGTCAAGCACCTCCCCCTGTGCGATTTTTTTTTTTTAATTAAATCTTTATTGTTCAGATTATTACATTTGTTCCTCTTTTTTTCCCCCCATAACTCCCCTCCTCCCAGTTCCCGCCCCACCCTCCGCCCTCACTCCCCACCCACTGTCCTCATCCATAGGTGCACGATTTTTGTCCAGTCTCTTCCCACATCTCCCACACCCCTTTCCCCCCCAAGAATAGTCAGTCCATTCCCTTTCTATGTCCCTGATTCTATTATAATCAACAGTTCATTCTGTTCATCAGATCATTAATTCACTTGATTCTTAGATTCACTTGTTGATAGATGCGTATTTGTTGTTCATAATGTGTATCTTTACCTTTTTCTTCCTCTTCCTCTTCTTAAAGGATACCTTTCAGCATTTCATATAATCCTGGTTTGGTGGTGATGAACTCCTTTAGCTTTTCCTTATCTGTGAAGCTCTTTATCTGACCTTCAATTCTGAATGATAGCTTTGCTGGATAAAGTAATCTTGGTTGTAGGTTCTTGGTATTCATCACTTTGAATATTTCTTGCCACTCCCTTCTGGCCTGCAAAGTTTCTGTTGAGAAATCAGCTGACAGTCGTATGGGTATTCCCTTGTAGGTAACTGAGTTTCTTTCTCTTGCTGTTTTTAAGATTCTCTCTTTATCTTTTGCTCTTGGCATTTTAATTATGATGTGTCTTGGTGTGGTCCTCTTTGGATTCCTTTTGTTTGGGGTTCTCCGCGCTTCTTGGACCTGTAAGTCCATTTCTTTCACCAGGTGGGGGAAGTTTTCGGTCATTATTTCTTCAAATAGGTTTTCAATATCTTGCTCTCTCTCATCTTCTGGCACCCCTATAATTCTGATGTTGGTACGCTTGAAGCTGTCCCAGAGGCTCCTTACACTATCCTCGCATTTTTGGATTCTTTTTTCATTTTGCTTTTCCAGTTGGATGTTTTTTGCTTCCTCGCATTTCAAATCATTGACTTGATTCTTGCGCTCCTCTGGTCTGCTGTCGGGCGTCTGTATAATATTCGTTATTTCAGTCCGTGTATGCTTAATTTCTCGTTGGTTCCCCAATATAAGATCGAGGGTCTTATTAGTTTTCGTGTAGAGCTCATTAAGTTTATCGACAGCTTCTAAACAGTTCTTGAGAGACCTTAAAAGTGTGGTTCTGAACTCTATATCTTCCATTGACAATTTTGTCCTGTTTCTTTGTCTCCGAATTTTGTTATGCTTCCTTGGTGTACCCCCTAGTGGTCTTTGTTCGAAGTCTTATAGTTAAATCTTGATTGTTGTAGCTAATCCCAGGGAGGGTTTGACCTCCAGGCCAAGTGGCTATGAGAATCAGCTGTGTCAGCAGTGAGAGAACTTCTGTCCTCTAGGGAGGTGCTAATCTAGCCTTTGCCTGAGGCTATCCGGCAAATGCCTCTGTGCAGGGCTTGGGTGGGGCGGGTCGCACAGGATCAACAGGGTGGGCCAGAGAGAGCAGTTATGGCGGCTCTCAGTCCTGTCCCCAGGGGCTCTGCCTCTCTGAGTCCTAGCACCCGCTGCAAAGCTGGGAGAGAAAGCTGCACTCACTCTGACCGAAGCCAGACAGTCCCGCTTCTCCCGTTTGAGTCTGGGTCCCTAAAGACTCACCCGGATCTGGTGCTCAGAGTCTACGACTCCCTCCCGATTGAAAACAACAGCCGCGCCCTCCGCCGCCAGCCCGCTCCGCGCACTCCGCACCTCAGAATTTGACTTCAGCACTGCGCCTCCTCTGAGTGTCCGTGTGCGTTTCTCTTTCCTCCTAGTTGTAGGACTTCCACTCAGCCAGCGTTCCTGTGGTTCTGGGTGATGTCCGTTCCGTGTTTTAGTTTCACTTTTGAAGTAGTTGTTCAAAGCAGCAAACTCTGGCGTTAACCTATGCCGCCATCTTGGTTCTCCCCTGTGCGATTTTGACTTCTAATGCACTTGTGTTTATCTCCCCCTTTGTTCTATCCCCAATTGTCTGCTGGAAATGTGTGTGTGTGTGTGTGTGTGTGTGTGTGTGTGTGTGTGTGTGTGTGTGTGAGTGCATGAAGCTGTAGCTTTCTGGTGAAGCAAACAGGCTGTGTCCCAGCCCATTAGGCTCAACAATGTCTGACTTCCCTTGCTCTCTTTCTATTTATCCATACTATCTGTTACCAGGATAAATAGAAAGAGAGCAAGGGAAGTCAGACATTGTTGAGCCTAATGGGCTGGGACACTGAGCCTGTTTTCAGACAGACAGCAAATTAGAGAGTGTTTTCCCACAGTGCCTCTGCTGAGCTGGCCTATGCTGAGCCTGGGTACTAGCCTCACCTGATTTCCAGGTGAGATGAAGAGTCACCATCTAAATCAGGGTTGGAGAACCTTTTTTCTGCCAACATCATTCGTGGGCCATACAAAATTATCAATTTAAAAATTAGCGTGCTATATTTGGTCAAACATTTACTCACCCCTAATGCCTTGGCAGGACCAGACCAAATGATTTCATGGGCCTAATACAAACTGTGAGCCAGATGTTCCCCACCCCTGATCTAAATTAAGTGGGGGGTACCTGGCCAAACCCAAACAAGGAAAGCTTTTCAGTCATGGAAATGAGAAGAAAGAAACATCCATATTCTATCATCAATAGGCCACTGGACTCAACCCACCACCCTCCTGGACAATAACTAACCTAGAGAATGATTCCAACTCCTTAGCAGAAAATTCACTTTCTTCTTTTTTTTTTTAAATCTTTATGCTTGAGATTATTACAGATGTTCCTCTTTTTTCCCCCCATCCCCTCTCCACCCAGTTCCTACCCTGCTCCAGGCCTTTGCCACCCTATTGTCTGTGTCCACAGGTAATGCATATATGTGTATAAGATCTTTGTTTAATCTTTTCCCATCCCCTCCACCTCCTTCCCTCTGAGAATCATTAGTCTGTTCCATTTCCATGTCTCTGATTCTATTTTATTCATTGTTTTATTCTGTTTATTAGATTTCTTATTTGTTTATTTTAATTTTTAGATTCAATTGTTGATAGATATGTATTTGTTGCCATTTTGTTGTTCATAATTTTTATCTTTTTCTTCTTCCTCTTCTTAAAGAATACCCTTCAACATTTCATATAATACTGGTTTGCTGGTGATGAACTTCTTTAGCTTTTTCTTCTCTGCGAAGCTCTTTATCTGATCCTCAGTTCTAAATAATGGCTTTGCTGGGTAGAGTAATCTTGGTTATAGGTCCTTGCTATTCATCACTTTGAATATTTCTTGCCACTCCCTTCTGGTCTGCATAGTTTGTGTTGAGAAATCAGCTGACAGTTGTATGGGCATTCCCTTGTAGGTAACTAACTGCTTTTCTCTTGCTGCTTTTAAGATTCTCTCTGTGTCTTTAGCCCCTGGCATTTTAATTATGGTGTGTCTTGGTGTGGTCCTCTTTGGGTTCCTCTTGTTTGGGACTCTGTGCTTCCTGGACTTGTAAGTCTATTTTTTTCACCAGGTAAGGGAAGTTTTCTGTCATTATTTCTTCAAATAGGTTTTCAATATCTCTCTCTCTCTCTTCTTCTGGCACCCTCATAATGTGAATTTTGGTGTGCAAGACTACATGGCTATAAAGTAAGTACAAAACCTATAATAATGATATGTAACATAGTATTTAAATAGTTTAACTAAGTTAGCTCATTTAATCATCACTAAAACCCTATAAGGCAGTGATGGCGAACCTTTGACATTTTTTTGGTTGATTTTTCTTTGTTAAATGGCATTTAAATATATAAAATAAATATCAAAAATATAAATCTTTGTTTTACTATGGTTACAAATATCAAAAAATTTCTATATGTGACACGGCACCAGAGTTAAGTTAGAGTTTTTCAAAATGCTGACATGCCGAGCTCAAAAGGTTCACCATCACTGCTATAAGGTATGGCTGTTATTACCACCCCCAGTTCACAGGTGAGGCCACTGAGGCAGAGTGAAGTCAGGTGGCTTGTCTGAGGTCTTACAGCTTATAAGAGGGGAGGCCAGGATTTGAACAAAGACAATTTAAGTTCTAGAACACATACTTACCATGTGTTATTCCAACTCCAAGATTTCAAACTATGACTTCTTATTCCACCAGCAGTCATCCTCCTTCAGCTCACTCCACAACCCTGACCTACACTTACTGCCACGTCCCCTCATATACAGGGGACGGATCTATTTCAAATGCCGATAGAAGTAGAGAGGAAAAAGCATTGGGGTGGGGAGAGGTGACCACTCCATTATTGGAAATGGAGATTTGTGAATGCTCCTGAGGAAAAGAAGCGTTAAGGGACCTGTCCTAGAAATGCAGATTTGAGAGTCAGCAGCAGGAGGTAATAGAGCCACGGGATAGTATCTACTTGTGTATAATTATGTAATTAAAATAATGATACCTTAGAGTCATTTGGTACTTTATAATTTCCAAAACACTTTTACATACACTATTACATTTAATCACCTGTAATATTTTTAAATTGAAGCATACTGAGCCTGCTGCATTTTACAAAACTGTTTATTCGAGATATAAAAGGACATATAAAAAGACATGATATAGGAAGGCAAGGAACCTGGAATTTGTTGCATAAACAAGCTGTGTGACAAGAAACGTGCCAGATGTTTATGCCGTTATCTTACTTAATCTGACAAATTCTGAGGGCAAATCATGTCCTAACTGTACAGATAGGGAAAGGAAGGCTCAGAGAGTTAATGAAAATTGGCCAAGATCACACCACTAGCAAGTGTTCAGGCCAGGTTCTCCCAGGTCTAACTGTGGAGTTCGTTCTCTTAGGCAACAACACAACATGCTTCTTTTGCAGTCTGTCCACTTGTGCTAGGTCCTCAAGTGTCATCCAGCAGATGACACTGCCCACATGTATAATTTTAGTTCTTTTTTAATCCTCACCCAAGGATATTTTTTCCATGCCCAACCAACTGAGCCATACCAGACAGGACTCAAACTCATTGGTTTTAACCTTGACACTTGTTATGTCTTCTCTACTCAGTCACCTACTGACAGAGCCTGATTTCTGGCAACTTTTGCTAAGAGATTTAGGGTCAGGAAGGCTATATAAATAAGCATGATGCCATACTAGATACAAAAGCCCTCTATGCCAACTTGAATAAATGTGTGTTGGATCCAGTCTCCCCTGGGCAGGCTACATGTTCAAAGCTACTTTTCAAGCATCTAGAACGAGAAGTCCCATTTAGGGGCAGTGTGGTGTAGTGGTTAAGACTAACTGGTTTGGGGTGAATGTTGTGTTCAGATCCTACCCCTATTCTTTACTTACCTTGTAGGTTTGAACCATGATTTCTAAGATATTTGAGACTCAGATTCTCCATTTATGAGATTGAAGATGCCACCTACCTCAGGGTTGTTACATAAATTAATGAATATGAAACATTCGTTACCTATGGAGTACTCAATGAGGCCATTGCTACTATTAATACTTTTATCGCTAAAAGTTACAAGTATAAGATTTTTGAGGAATTATGAGCCTTTTCAAATTTTACTGGAGTTGCTTAGGGAGCTAAGTGTGATATAGACCAGCAGTTCTGAAAATTTGCTATATATTAGAATCACCTGGGGAGCTTTTTAAATTCAGATGCCTATTGCATCCTAGTTTAATCAGATGTCTGGGTGTGGGAACTAGGCGTCCATAGTTTTCAAAGACCCCCAAGGATTACAATCTGAAGCAAAGTTTGGAAACCACTGACACAGAGGTGTTTTCAATGTTTGTAACACCTGTTTCAAAGACAAAAGTCTGCATCCTGGCCCCTGGTGACCCACCAGGACAGGGCAGTGACCCCAGCTTCACGGCTCTGGTCTGCCTCCCTCTGCCCTATACATGCCCTTCACTGATGGAACTTTTGCTGCACCTTCTGCAGTAAACTGATGAAGGCAGAAGAATGGGGGATGTTAAGAAGCAGGGAGCTGGTGGGGTGCTTGTAGAGGTCACAAATTCAGGAAAATAGGGGCTGAGGGATTCAGGCCTCTGGGACTCGAGATGATAAGAGCAGTTATTCAAAGCCTAGTCGGTCCCTCTCTGGAGCCAGAGGCCTTTCAATTACCCAGGATCTCCTCCAGGATAATCCACGTCCACTTTTGCTCCCGCTAACGTACTAAGATGGAAAAATGCTGAGCTTTACAGCCAAAGCTGGCAATGCCTCTTCTCAAAGGAATTAATAAACAGGGGAGATTAAAGGTGGCAAGAGGGTATTCTTATTCAGACTGTCAAAGATGGAGCCGGACTCTAGTTAAAAGGCAAGGACAGAGTTTAATCAGTAATAACGATGGCAATAGGAAGAGTACAGCATGAACTGACTCAGCTGCAGTTTATGACTGGGCATTTTAAAAGGAGGATGAGGGAATGAATGGGTGGGGGCGAGCCAGGGAAGTGAAAAATTACAAAAAGCTTTGAAAAGGTTGGTCCATATGAAATCGCTCTGGGTTTGCTAACTGGGTTTTCAAAGTTCAGCTGCTACCTCCTCCCCCAGACTTGCGGTGGGTGGGCAGGGGCACTAATGTCAGGTGTTCACTGGAACAAACAGCGAATTCTTCAGGCAGCCTTGAGTTTTCTCAGGCAGCACTTGAACTTAGGGCCATCCTAAGGATGTGGCCTTATTAAGTTATTAGAACCCTGTTACTGTTGTTCAGTCTTTATTTTTCTTTTTCAAGTGTTTATAGGCCAAGGTTGAGGCTGATGGAGAAGAAGAGCCTGGTGAGGGAGCATTTGGTCTGGGAGAGAGTCTCCTTCAAGGCCAAGGATTGGTGAGCATTGTTTATAGTCTTTCCGTTCCCTCGGTGTCGGCAGGTGACTTTCTGCCATTTGGTAGAATGAAGGCGAAATTCACATCTCTGAAGCCTGTGCCATGTAGCTCATAGCAAAGCAACCAGGAGGTCATGGCTTGATCCCAATGAGGGCACAGGCCTGACTCAGAATGAAAGGGGCTGTTGGCCTTGACATCAGGGCCCCTCTGGTTTAGCAGTGATTCAGGACCCTTGCTCTTCAGTTCCTCTCTTCTCCTTCTTACCAAACATGTGGTTCCACTCGGCCTCTCTGCTATTTTGGAGAAAATATGCCAAAAAGAAAGTGGCAGCTAGTTCAAGAAACCCCCACCAAAGTAGGAGTCCTGGCCTTCAAGGCCTCAGACCACTTGTCAAGATCCAGCCCCAGGACCACAGACGCTGCAGTGTTACCATGGCAGCAGAACTATTTCAACCCTTCCTGGTCGCCAACCCCCTGGAAGTAATTTTTTTTAGGATTCTGCAGAAAAGGAAGAAACCCCTGCTACATAGCCTGATGGGGAAAGCTGTCACTTAGCCATTTCCCATGCTAGAGCCTGGTCAGGGCAGTGCCCTTCCCCTGAGACTGGCATGATGGGGAAGGATGTGGGTGCCTGGACTAGACTCGCTAGTGACATTGCAGCTCTGCTAGTGACTGACTGGACATTGCTTCTCTGTGAATTTGCTTTTAATCTGTAAAATGGACTAATACACTTGTGATAATTATATAATTAATATGTGTAAAGTACTTAAAACAATCCCTGGCATATAATAAACACCTCTCAGGTATTTGCCATTGTCCCAAAATTTCCGATAATCTCCCAGTTTTCTTTCCCCTTTGCCAACAATTTATGCTGCAGATTACAGACTTTTCTAGAAATTTCTTTTTTTTCTGTGACTCAGACCCAATTCTGCCTTCCGATTTCTCTTCTTTCCATGTCCTTATTCCTTCCGATGTCTCACCCCACCCCCCAAATTAGGCTATGCCAATGTTCTGTTCATGGCCATCTTCCACTTGATCTTCACATGTTCCCTTAAAACAGTTTGCTTCTTTCTGTAGCTCCTTCTCTCATGACAAGATAGATTACTCAGTGCCTCTGTTCCTGCCCTGAGATGGGATCTGGCCTTTTGGTTGGAACCTGGGTATTGATTCAGTGGTTGATCAGCTTTGACATCAGGTAGACTTTGTTTGGACTTTGCTAGATGAATGACATCATCATCAAATCACTTAACTTCCTTAAGTCTTAGTTTTCTTCCCAATAAAGAGGGGTTATAATAGTTTCTACTTAATAGAATAATTATAAGCACTAAATGAGTATTTTATATCAAAATGCATGGTAGAGTGCCTAATGCATGAACTGTATTCTAGCTAAATGGTTTGACTTCTCAAATCCAATGTATTGATAATGCAAATTAATGCTCACCTCCCACAAAAACTGGCTCCTGTTCTAAATTTCTTGTTACTATTCATGGTACTATCTACCATGTTCTTGGTCACTTGTCTTCGTGAGGTAATTATCCTTGACTCTTATCTCTTTCACTCCACATCTGATGGGTCAGCAAATTCTGCTGACCTTAGTTATCCAGGTTCTTGCTAATATTTATCTCCCCCTACCCATTTTATTGTCACAGGCCTGTATCTTGTTTGGTTTAATATGGAAGTCTGCTAGAATTTGGAGCTCTACTACCTATATTGCTACTGGCAAAATCAGGGTCACAGACAATGTTCAAGGCTTAAATAGGATGGATGTGTGTGTGTGTTTAGAAACTTAACATTGAATATCCTCAATCTTTCTGGTTTGTCATAAATCCCATCATTTGCATTTTTATTCTGTTTGGTGCCTGATGTTTTTGCTTTTTGTTTGTTTGTTTTTTATAACCTCTGTTAACCCTGTTAATGCCAATCTTTGGATGGCACAATGAGTAGAATTGTCTAAAAGTGACCCTGGCAGCTGATAGGACCTTGGGACCTCCATCAAAAGTCAAATTCTGAAATGGCTTCCTCCATCCACAGAGGATTCTGCAACATCTTATGAGTCCCAGGGTCTCCAAATGCTGGCTCCTTCCTTCCCCTGACACTTCCTGTAAATAGCTTGCACCCCAAATTCAGACTCAGGTGACCGTTTCATCTATCCATTCATCCTCTATGATGCATAATTGCAATGTGTGACAGACTGGGCCAAGGGCTGCCCAGGTTAAACATTATTTCTAGGTATGTTGGTGTGAGTGTTTTCTGATGAGGTGAGCATTTGAATCCTGCGCTCAAAGCTTGTAAAGTGGATGGTGTGATACTCATGGAAATGGGGAGGGCAATCTGTTAAGGACCTAAATAGAGCAAGAAGAAGAAAAGATGGATCCAAACCTCTTTTCTTCCCTCCTCCTGCCTGAGTCTTCTCCTGCCCTTGGTCTGGGATTATACCATAGGCTCTTCTAGTTCTCAGGCCTTCAGACTTGGACTGGCACTATATCACCAGCTTCCCTGGTCTCCAGCCAGCCGACATTAGATCATGAGACTTCTCAGCCTTCATGACCACCTGAACTAATTCCACTAATTCCTAATAATAGATCTCTTTAATATATATATATATATATATATATATATATATATATATATATATTTCTCAGGAGAGCCCTAATACATCCATTGATTGACTAATCTACCCTCCCATCCCCTCTCCATTTCCTGTAAGAAGTGAGAGTTAACAAGGAAAAGTGGACTGTTGACTACTGTATGGTTCTTGTCAAGCTCAACTCTGTGCCTTTGACTGCAACACACTTCTCTGTGGAATGATAGCAGAGTCAGGAATCCCGTGATTTCTTTTTTCCTTGTGAATCTTTGGTCTATTTAAGCTTCACTAATAAAGGGCAGTTCCTTGATTCATACCACCTGGAGTTGTAAACTTTGAACCTTGCTCTGGCATGTTCCAGATGAGAGGTCAGGAGCGGTCTACCTTTTCAAGACAGCCAGCTAGCCTGTCCCGTAAAGCTCTTTATAATCATGGGACCAACTTTTCTCTTCCATTAGTCTTTCCAGTTAATCTTCTATGTACACTGAGCAACTCCCCCTTTGAAATGTACTACCTGTGGTTTGCTGATTCTCCCCTGAGTCACTTCTCATCACTCCTATCTCCTCCTGTGGAAATTGGCTCACCTTCCACCATCTACTCCACAGTCAACCTTCTCTAGGAAAGCGTCCCTTAGAGAACAGTTCAGAGAAGGTCTCTTTCCCTAGATCATATCTTCCACACCATCTTTACGGCACAAAACACACAGAGCCTTGGATTGTGAATATTTGAATACACTTGTTGTTGTCATTAAATCTCCTTCTCCTTCAGAAATCAGACTCATCGTTGTATGTCCCATAGTTAGCACACACTGTTTTGCTCAAAGTCTTCAGTAAATGTGTGGTAAACTAGGACTTCTGTGTCTTGCATATATGAAGAAAAAGATGGACCATTGAAATATTGTGGGCTTTTCAAACTAACACAAAGTTCTGGGGCTTTTTTGTTTTGTTTTGTTTTGTTTTGTTTTGTTTTGTTTTAAAGGCTGTGCAAAGCAAATAATTTCCTGGATGCAAACTGTAATTACAACCTTTCCCTGCCATTCTGACTCATTGGAGACATGTCTTCCAAGTCTAAATGCCTGGCAAGTCCTCTGAAATGAGTTTTTATGTGTCGTCTTTTTAAGGTGCACATGGTGAATAGCCCTGATATTTTTATTTGATTGGGTTTGGTCTTTAAAACACTCTCAAGCAATTTAGCTGGGCAGTGGGCCTCACCTCCCAGCCAGCCTGCTTATCAACAAACCAGCCATTTTCTGTGTTAGTGTCTTTTATATTCAACCATATTTCAAAAACAAGTGAATGCTCACGATGAAGTCTGCGTGATAAAACGTCTTTCACCTTATGTAAAATAAGGCTACATCCACAGGGTGTAAAACTTCTGGATGTAATGTCAAAACAATCTAGGTGTTTGACACAAACCATTCATCCTCCAAGTATTTGCCTTTTTTCTCCAAAGATGTTTGGTATATTTTAAAACACATTTTCAAATTCATGATCTTTAAACCAATTTGTTCTAGCCTAAAATAAGAATGAGTGGAAAGCAACGCTGTCTATATCCATATTCTAACAGCTAATTTTATTGACTAGATTCAAGTAGACATAAAGTAACTGAAAATTTCACTTCTAGTCGACAGTCACAGAGACTGACTTTACCTTCTGTATGGACTGGGTTTGTGTCCCTCCTCAAATTCATATGTTTAAGCCCTAACCCGCAGTGTGATGGTAATAGGAGGGGGAGCCTTTGGGAGGTAATTGGGTTGAAATGAGGTCACAGATTTAGAGTTCCCATGATGCAATCAATGTCTGTATAAGAAAAGGAACAGTGGTCAGAGCTCCATTTTACTCTCTACATGTGAGGGCAGAGCAAGAAGGCAGCAGCCATCTGCAAGCCAGAAAGAGTGTCCTCACCAAGAACCGACTGTCAGCACCTACACGTCCCATCCTCCAGACTGTGAGAGTAAATGTCTGTTGTTTAAGCCACTTGGTCTACATCTTTTTGTTATAGCAGCCCAAGTTGATTAATATACCCTCCAGTCTTAAAGAATTAAAAATAAGACAGAGATGCAACGCAATAATTTTCACACATTAAACAACAGTGGTCAATGTGCAAAATAGTGAACCCCTAGAGAAAGGAAGCAAACAAAATGAACCCTATGATTGCCCCTACTGACTGAGTAGAATTTTGAGGCAACAATGGAAAGAGAGCAACAGGAATGGAGCCTGGCAGTCATCTGAGTTGAAGAGAACACAATTGGATTTCTGGGAGACCAGGGGAACTAGAATTCTGGGGGCAGAATACTAGAGACAGCAGAGCTTCACAAAGAGAGAGTTCCAAAGATCTTCAGAGAGTTTTGCTTTCAGCCTTTAATACTGATCAGTGCACATGAACAAACTACTGATACCTAGCAAAGGACCATAAAAAAAGACGCAGGAAGAATAATACCAGGAACTCACACAGGGCCAGGAACAGTTCCTAATTTCATCAGCCAAAGTGGAAATATGAAGTAGAGTATTCAAAAGGTTGTTACCTTATCAGTAGGATAAATTAGCTCCCAAATAAAGGCTGCTCTTCCCCAAATGAACACATTTTAAAAACAAGCCTCAAAAGGATAAGACAAGTGATTTAGCTGTATCCCAAAACAAAGATCCAAAATACATAACAGAATTAAAAACAAACAAACAAAAATGCAAGCATTCACAAACATAAAATTCACAGTATCTGGCATACACTAATAGTGTCACATGTACCCTAACTCACTGGGAAAGGAACGAAATAAGAGGATGCTATGTGAGCTTTCCTTTGCTAATATTTTTTTAGTGAGGAAGATACAGTAGGGGAGCACTGAGCTAGGTTAACCTACCTTTACTGTCTCTTTCTCATAGTCTGTGAGCTCCAGTGCACCACATCTGTTGTTTAGCTTTGATTTAACATTGAAAAACACAAATATTTACATCTTTGTCACTATCTCTGAATAATCTATGAAGAGGGGGAAAGATTACATTTATAATCACTGGCTGGATTTCAATGAATGGCAGGGACCCACCATTTATGCCACCAATAAAATGCATTTAAAAATATTTCCTTTAAGTAGGATTTTCTGAATTTGTAAAATGCAAATAAATAAGATATACTATTTCTCATGTTATTCTCTTATTTTAAAAAATAATAAAATACAAACAACTCACCATGTTCCAGCATCCAACTTACGCCATTCATTTAGCAATCTGTAATGGAACTAGCAGGTGATTTGGAGCCAGATACATCCAGAGTTGGTTCTACTATTTACTATTCCCATGACTGCACAAGTTAAACTCCCTGAGCCCCAATACACACCTTTATAAAATGGAGATAGTGCCCTCGCTGGTTTGGCGCGGTAGATAGTGTCAGCCTGCAGACTGAAGGGTCCCAGATTGATTATGGTCAAGGGCACATGCCCAGGTTGCGGTCTCGATCCCCAGTAAGGGGTGTGCAGGATGCAGCCAATCAATGATTCTTATCATTGATGTTTCTATCTCTCCTTCCCCTTTCCTCTCTGAAGTCAATAAAAATATATTAAAAAATAAAATGGAGAGAGTGATACCTCATAGGATTATTGTATAGATTAAATTAGGTCACAAACATAAAGAATTTCACTCAGCTCTTGGCAATCAGTAGGTGATCAGCAAATGTTAGTCCTCTTTTCTTCCCTCTCTCTATTACTATTGCTTAAATATCTTAGTATAACTTAAAATTTTAATCCAGTAATGAGCAGATTCGTACCTTTACTAAATATTTAGGAAAATAAGTGTTTGCTTCCTGATCAAGATGGCAGATTGAGGCACATGCGAGCCAAAATATCATTGGAATTAGAGTATATAAGTACAGAATGGAATAACTCCTAGTAGTACCAAGAATGGGGAGAATGCCTCAGTAAATCAGATATTCTAGAAAAGTGGATGCGAACACACTGACATATAAGCCAGAATCCAGGAAAACGCAAAAGAAGGCGACATTGGAAATATGAGCTGCTCCCTGACAGAGCCCTGGATTGACTCCAGGCTCAGAATCATTAGGCAGGGAAAGCAGGAAGGGTTAGGGGATAATGATCTGAATAATTCATTTTGAAACTGTCTATATAAAAAGCAAAGGCAATTGACTCTTTAAATTCAAGTACACATCTATACACCAAGAATCAGAAAGCAGTGGAATTTGCCTCCCTAACTAAAAGTTGGAAATGGTTTTCCAAAGATTTTGAACAATGTCTCCATGTACTGTTGGGTTCCTATCAGAGTATGGTGCCTAAGAGTACTAGGACTATTGTTCAGTAGAGGGGAAGAGAAGTCTATCTACTCACTCCTACCTGTGCACCTAAAGGGAAAACTGACAGCCACTTGTCCTGCCCAGTCACCCGGGACTGTGGCCTTGTGGTCAGCCCTTCAATTTTAAGAAGGGTTTTTTGTTTGTCTGTTGTTTTTGGTTTGGTTGTTTAGACCCATAGTCAGATTGTCACAAGAAGCTTAGATTGACTATCCAATCATCTATGGTCATACACCTCATTGATTGCAAATAAATATGAGAGAAAAATCAAAGACAACTAGGCATTTGAGGAAAACAAATGGCTTGATAGGAATATCAAAATGAATGCCCAGAATAACCAATTAAGAGAAAAATAGATATTGTTCAGTGAAGATTAAATAACTTTAAAAATTATAATTTTTATTTTAAAAGAAAATTGAGATGATATTTATCTTCATTATAATAGAACTCATGGGAGAAATGGCATTGAGGGAACACAATAATTTAATTTAAAATGTAATTAAAAAAAAGATGAGAAATGAAGGTGAGTAAATGACATAGGACCTACCTACTTCCAGGAGGCTCTAATGATTTGGACAGTTTATTTAGAGTATAATACAATCAATTTATTTTCCAAAAAAATTGAGAGTTAAAACCATGGGAGACAAATTAAAGATATAATGTTAGAAGTTGTATACCTAATAGAATCCAATATTGCAATTTAAAATCTGGAAGATTTAAGTTCAGACTGAAAAGTTAATTAAGAAGGATGAAGGAATAACATTAATTAAGAAAGAGGGAGATAATAAAATTACTGGAACTAGAGAAAAAAATGTTTCACTGAAGTATGAATGAAACAAGGTTTAAACTGAGACACATCCTTAGGAAAGTTCAAAAAAAACAAAGATAAAGAAAAAGAGATCCCAAATTTTCCTGAGAGAATAAAATGAAATATATAAACAATAATGAAATTGGTATCACACCTTTCATCAAAAACACTAGGTACTAGAATAGTAATTTAAAATCATGAAGAAAAAAAAAAAAACCCAACCATACATATTAAGCTTGTGTGAGTTAGAATAGGCTATGTAATGCTGAGGTAACAAATGACTCCACATGCTTCAGTTACATGTCCATCATGGTTTCGCTGTGGCTCTGTTCCACAATGTCTTTACCACAGGATCCAGTCCCCTCTATGGATTATGGATGTTTGGGGGATAGAAGAAAAGAGTGTACCTAGAATGACTGGAAGATTAAAGTGGCCCTATTCATCAAATACTATGACTTAAAAACCAGAAGATTTCAGCCTGGCTTCTTCTAATCAAGAGAATAGAGATGTGATGAGAAACCATTAGATAAAGAGCTGTACAAGACCTTGCTCAAAATATAAATCAGAGAAAATGTGGCATGCTTTGAACAATTAATAGAAAATTTAAAAAGATAATTACTTTGACTAATGCTGGAACATTCTCTTTTCATCAGCATATTCTACATGATGTTGAATTATATTTCTGTTTATGTGTTCAAGCACACTACTTGGTTCTAAAAGGAGCAGTATTTGGATAATCAAAGTATCAATACTACTTATTGGCATGCAGATTTTTAGAATCTCACTATTGAGATATCTGAATTATGGTTTTATACTATAAATCTCCAACAATGGTACAAGAGGAAAGACGGTGGTAAGTAGAGTAGGTTTTTGTGGGGTATGGAGTCCATCCTTTTTTTAGGTATAAAGTTGATGGAACAAAAACATTAGCCCAGGTATTTTATTTACATTTTTGTAGATTATTTAGACAAACTAAAATAATACAAGTCTCAAAACTTAGAATAAAGGGAAAGACTTGATAGGTGGTAGAATAAGGGAACTGAATTTTTAGTCTTCAATCTATAATAATAAAAGCATAATATGCTAATTAGACCAAACGTCCTTCCAGACGACCTTCTAGATGGGACTGGGGCTGCGAGGGAAGCCAGTGCCAGCAGCCAGGGGAAGGAAGGCCTACTCTTGCATGAATTTTGTGCATCGGGCCTCTAGTAGTTGAATAAAAGAGAACTATCTTAAGTTGATAAATCAAGCATCAGGGATAGCCATATTATTAAGACATTTTTAACCACCAGAAATCTAAAAACATGAGTAGTTAAAAGTGGTTACCTGTGGAGTAACTAAGAATGACAATTGCATCATGGCCTTTTTCATTAAATTTTATACCATTATGTGTACATATTTTTATAATAAATGGTGATCAAGTTGTAGCAAATTTGATGAAATTTAGGCAATTTTAAAGTCAAAAGTGACTAAAAGCTATCATAATATTAACATGGCAAAGTTATTTGAGGACCGGGGCCTTTGTTAAGATACTGAATTCAGGAATGATTAGTACGTAGTAAATACACATATACAAATTATACTGAATACGGTTATTTTATCAATTTACATGTCTCATACTAGTTTTTTTTTATAGTCTTATCCCTTTACTACAATCAGATTTACCTCCTCACAGGCCCTGGAGGAAATCATGCTGCTTTGGACTGTCTTGTCTTTACTCATTTTTCTGAAAAAATTAACAAGTTGATGTCCCTTGTAACTATAATATTTTCCTTATCAAATATTCCCTTTCATGTAACCATGTGACAATATTTGAAGAACTCATTATGTGCCAGGCATCGTTCTAGGGATGGTGATGGTGCCATTCATATAGATGGCTATCAAGGATATGCTGCCTTTGAGGGGCTTACAGGCTGTCAGAGAGGAGGCAATTTCAGGACATTGTGATAAATTTGAGGGCAAAGGTAAGTAAAGATATTTTAACAATACAAAAAAAGGGTTTCCTGACCCACCATGTAGGGTCTGAGAGATGTCCCAGAGTTAAGTGATATTTGAATTGCTCTTTTTTTAAAAAAAAAATATATATATATTATTGATTTTTTACAGAGAGGAAGGGAGAGGGATAGAGAGTTAGAAACATCAATGAGAGAGAAACATCGATCAGCTGCCTCCTGCACACCCCTCCCACGGGGGATATGCCCGCAACCAAGGGACATGCCCTTGACCGGAATCGAACCCTGGACCCTTCAGTCCGCAGGCCAACGCTCCATCCACTGAGCCAAACCGGCCAGGGCTTGAATTGCTCTTTAATGGCTAGAAACTGATGGTCAAAACATAGTGAAGAATTGGATGCAGGTTTCTAGGCAGAGGGAGTACCAAGTGCAAATCGTGGAGACAACAACCAGGATGGGGCTTTAGAGTAAAATTAAGCAGTGTGTGTGCCTAGTCCAGAAGTTTTATGTGAGGGAATGGATGAGGATTCAGCCAGAAGTGGAAGTGGCGCAATCAAGGAAGAGTTTGTTCTGGAGCTGCTGCTTCTTGAAGCAGTAACTAGATCTTACAGACCAGAGTGACCTCTCCCTACACAAGCCTTTCTATTCAGGGTTGTCTTTCACTCGTCCCAAATGTCAAGCACTTTATTTTTCCTCAGTAAGACTCTGTTTCAGGAGACAGAGACTATGGCTTATTTGTATCTTCCATAGATAGTAGCATTGTTCTTGGCTTACAGTGGTGCTAAATATATAGTTGTTGCATACAAATGTGATAAAAATTTTAAAAAGACATATAAAAGCCAGAAAAAAAGTGATAAAATTTTGAGTCTCAGTCTTAAGATGTCAGCTAAATGGATAAACACAGTGTCATTGTAGATGTATTTCTTCCATATGAATTTTGAACATTTGATTTTAGAATATTTGCTTTTTGGGGTTGCTGAGATTGAATGAGAAATGCAAATGAAATGCTATACTACTTTCTCAATTTATTTTTTATAATCAAGATTTTCCCAAAGTTTACAATGGAAATGCCTTCTTTCATCAGAATATGCCTACATATTCAAGAATAACATTCAAGAATAAAATGAATGTTAAAAATAGCATTTTTTTTTCTTGTCAGTCCAGACTAACAAAGTATTGTGGCATTTTTAGCAAAGTCTTGATTCTCATTTTCAAATGAGGGCTTGATTTATCCTCTAAATTCTGTGCTATGCATCAGCCAGACACCTCATTAAAACCTGGGTTTATTAAAATCAAGGAAATAGCAACTCCTAGCATTGTTTTTGTAATGTGCACCATCTATAACAAACACAACAAATAAAAATGGAATGGCTGTAGAGTAAGAAAATAACTAATTAGTGAGATTCATTATAATGAAATAAGAGAAGTTAGAAAATACAACATAAATAATGTAAGGGCAGAATATTTTGCATATGATCACATGGGAACTCTAGGAAAATATCATACTAGTTTCAAATAATGTAGAGCATTGAGTGCCCCACGAGAACAGATACATGATTTTGTCATGTTTTCTTTTGATTTAACTAACTCTTTTTATGCTATGGTAAATTAAGCTATTGTTTATTTTATTATGCAAAACAATTTCCCTCTATGTCATCATTACTACTGTCTAAACCATATGTATGGCACATAAGTGTTTAGTAAATGTTGATTGTCACCTTTTCCTGATACAAAAGACAGGAAAGCCAAGTCAGAATAAATTCCATTTTTATTTTTTTAAATGTACCTCCCTGCTGCCTACCTTACCCTTTGCATCCGTGTCTCACCTTTTCTAACTACCACATTATGTTCACATGGTTTTGTAAGTTGAATGATAGTGTGCCCCTGACTATCTCCCTACAAATATTTTCTTTCTCAATTTTCTCTGAAGAGGTCACCCAGCTAAGCATTTATTTCAGTTGTAAATTGTGGTCACCAACCTTAACCACACTGTCATTTCTGTGTTTCTCTATGCAACTCTCTCCCATTTCCTATAATCCTCCAACACCTACCTCTATGGGACTTACAATGGGAAATCTATCTGGTCTCCCATTTCTTGGAGTAAACAGTATTTCAGCTTTTTGTTATGAAAACCTCAAATCTTCCTACCCTTAAGCACATCCATTCTGCCTTGCCTCCTGTCAAGGTCAAAGCAAGATCTCTCCTCCCATCTACGGCCAGTCTCCCTGATACTGTGGTGCTTTCTCAGAACTCAGATCCTTTTGATTATCTTCCTTTTTTTAAAAAAAAAAAAATCTTTATCTACTAACTTCTGCATACTAGCTTTGCAACACTGTACTCCAAACTTCCCTGTTTAAAACGATAAAAAAATCCCACTTGCCCCACTTTAACTTTAGCTGCTTCACTCTCTGTGCTCCCCTTTATGGCCAACTCTTCTTGAGTTTTCTGGTTGTCTTTAGTTCTTCAGCCTTTATGCCTCAACCCACGGCAAACTAGCTTGCCCTGCCTATGCACTTGTCCTACTCTAGGATGTCACCAATGACTTTGTCACATAATTTAACCAGACTCTTCAGTTCTCTTTAGCTTTAATCCTCAGAAACAGCTTGTTACACTTTGACACCACAGGAAAGAGTTAAAAAGCAGGTCTTATGGTTTTCCTTAGAAAGGCCTGCTTGTAAGGTTGGCCCTCGGGAGGCATCTGGAAACTTGGATTTCAGGGTGCCTACTATTCTCAGAACTAATAAGAGGGGTTACCTCTACCTAAAGTGCCTGTGCAAACAATAACTTCCTTCAGGAGTCTGGAATCTTGATCTGTGGCAGGCAGAGATTGCCTAAATGACCAGCCCGAAGGAAACACTCTGGCCACTGAGTCTCTAATGAGCTTCCCTGGTTGGCAATGGTTTACTTTTGTTGTCACAACTTGCTGCTGGGGGGGTTAGTGTGTCCTGTGTGCCCCTCCCTAGAAGAGGACACTTGGGAACGTGTGCTTAGCTTCCTTTGAACTTACCCCTTGTGCCTTTTCTCTCTGCTGGTTTTCCCCTGTATCCTCTCACTGTGATAAATCAGAGCAATGAGTTGTCTCCTTAGTCCTCCGAGACAACCATGGAACCTGCGGGTGGTCTTGGGAACTCTAACACAGACACCCACTCCTTTTTAAAAGCCCCACCTCTGGCAGCACACTCTCCTGGTTTTCTTCCTTCCTCTTTGTCTCTTTAATTTATTTCTCTCTTCCTGTCCATTAAATGTTAATGTACAGTTGGTGATATTTAATTCATTATAGCATCACCAGTGATAGATTTAAACCTCTAAACATATCTTGACACTAACTAGCATTATTTACTCCAAGGCACAATTATGATCCTAGCATACTTGTGTGTTTCCATTTCTTTTCTGATCTACAATCTTGTTATGGATTGAATTGTTCATATGTGACTGTATTTGGAGATGGGACTTTATGGAGATCATTAAGGGTAAATGAAGTCGTAAGGGTGGGGCCCTAATCCAATAATACTAGTGTCCTTGTAAGAAGGGAAAGAGACACCAGATCTCTCTCTCTCTCTCTCTCTCTCTCTCTCTCTCTCTCTCTCTCTCTCTCCACATTAACAAGGAAAGGCCATGTAAGTACATAGTGAGGAGGTGTCTGCTTGCAAGCCAGAAAGAGAAGGTGTTAATCCTCCTGACACCTTGATCTTGGAATTCCAGCCTCCAGACATGTGAGAAAATAGACATCTGTTTAAGCACCCTAGTCTGTGGTGACTTTTAATGGCAGCCTAAGCTAACTATTGTAAATCTGTTCTCCAAATAGCAATTGGAATAATCTTTAGCAATCCAATGCATAAAGATACAATATCAGGGCATGTTACGTTCTACTTAAAGTTTCAATGGCTTCTTATTGCTGTTCAAATGAAATCCAAATTCTTTGTTATTGCTTACAAAGCCATGAACGGTAAGCCTTTAACTTCACCTTGGATCACTCTCCCCTTCCTTTTATTACCCAACCATAGTGGCTGTCTTTCATTTCCTCACGTGTCTCAAGATATTTTTATCCTCTGGCCTTTGCACATACTGTTCCTGTGCCTGGAATCTTCTTCCCATTTTTCACATGTCTGCCTTCTTTTTATCCTTCATTTATCAGCATAAGTTACACTTCCTTAGAGAAATGGCTCATATGATTTTAACTACGTGTTCTCTTCCATATCTTCTGTCACTATAAGAAGATGGTTTTCTTCACTGTGCTGATAAGCTGTATCACATATTTGTTTATTGTCCATTCCTCCACCTTCTGTGTAAATTCACAAAGACAGTAACCATGTTTAGTTTATTTTCTAATATAAAGCTAATTTGCTGCTACAGTGCTTGCCACATAATAACCACTTAACAAATATTTGTTAAATAAGCAGAGGGATGGGTAGATATATGGATGGGTGGATAGGTGGACAGCTATCTTAAGGAAACTTCATACACCAAATATAAATGCCTTAAAATAAATTATTACTATTTTTAAAAATATATTTGTATTGATTTCAGAGAAGAAGGAAGAGGGATAGAAAGATAGAAACATCAGTGATGAGAATCATTGATCTGCTGTCTCCTGCACACCCCACACTGGGGATTGAGCCAGCAACCTGGGCATGTGACCAGGAATTGAACCGTGACCTCCTGGTTCATAGGTCAATGCTCAACCACTGAGCCATGCTGGCTGGACTAAATTCCTTAAAATGATTTGTAAGACCTTCTACAATCTAACTCCTTGTGGCTAACTAATGGGCGCAAGAAAACTTCCTAATTAAGAGAACACCAATCTGATCCTAGTTATTGTGCTAGCTCCATCAGTCCCTAATCTCTTCTCACCCCACCATTATGCTCAAACCATAATGGACACACTGTATTTCCACCAGGGGTCAATGCTTCCTTTCTATTGCCTTACCCTTTACCCGGACTGTTCTTGCTGCCCCAAATACTCTCTACAGATACTGTCATTTAGCTAATCCTATTTGTCCCTATGATCTTGGATTAAACATCAATTTTTAAAGGAAGGCCGTCTATGCCCCTAGATTAGTCAGGCCTCCTGCTGTAATTTCCCCTAGCTCCCCAAACTTCTCCATCATAACTCTCTCTGCACAGTGTCATTATTATTTGTCTTAACTGTTTCCTTCTCATTAGATATTATGAACTATGATACACTTGTGCACCATTGTATCTCTAGGAGCTAGCACAGTGGCGAGCAGAAAATGCCTGTGGGATTAGATTGGTATTTCCTCAATTAGCAATCTAATCCCACAGGCATTTTCCAACCACAGGGCTTTCTGGCTCAACCATCCACTCACTGGTGGTTGTAAATATGAAGACTGTACTTACTTAATTAAGTTGTGCCTTTAAAATATCCGTCACAATGTTTTGTGATAGGAGCAATCTTCCTATCAAGGTACTTGACTTTCTAACCTTCATCCAATCCCTCCTTAAACCGATGGTTCTGCTTCAAAGGCAATGATTCTCTTACAACCAAGAGATTTTATGAATGCTTAAGTGAGCACAAAACACAATAATCCCCATTTAGCTGAGTGTCTTTAATTTCTTGGCTCTTTACATAGGATATAAATAGGCTAAGTGTTTTCTTGAGAAGACCGGCTTCTGCAGGCTCTGGAATTTTGCAAATGATTGCAGTGTTAAAACAGACTGGTTGTTACCTCTGTCCAAGGACAAGCATTTTACTAGTAAACCAAAGCCGCACTGAGGCTGGCTTATGGAAAGCAACATTCAGGAGTCTGAGCTCAAGAGTCAGAGACCTCAGTTACTAGATATCACCGGACTAAGACAACGCACAGACATTAGTTGTTCACTGGGTGAACTGTGAGTTGAGCAAGTTGCATACATTAAGAGACTATTTCCTGACCTATATTATGTATCCTCAAGTCTATGATGCTGACACACAGACCTCATGCTCCAGGCCAGCTTTACCTTCTTCTACTCCCTTTATGTCTCCCTGTCCTTCAGTGGCCCGTCTTTGACATAGAACCCTGAAGACCTTCTAGCACCTCTTTCTTTATCATCTCCTAGCTAAAGTCACTTTACTACTTCTTTTTGGTAAACCTCATAATTTCAAGTATGGTTGAGTTATTTTTGTACTCTGACTGAAAGATGATTTATCAGTTCACCTTATCTATCTTTGTAAAATGATGGAAGAAGAAAAAAACAACACAAGGCATCTTGAACAAACTAATGAAATTGGGAGCAGTTATTGGCTTAGGGAACTAGAAAGTTACATGGCCTTGAGAAAGAGCTATAAGAACCAAGGTCTCACCTTAGACTAATACCAGTATTCAAATCCCATTACTGTTTTTTGTTTGTTTGTTTGTTTATACTTCTTTTGAAGGTATGTTTTCTCTAAATGGATAGAAGTCACTTTTCAACAGTTCCAGATTTTACCACCAGTTTATTAACCCCAGTGGAAAGATGGCTTTATTATCTTAGTATCTGCATATCAAAAAATAAAAAAAAACACACAATCAGTACCTAAATGTTAACAACAACAACAATAAAAAACAAACAAACAAAAATTAATGTCTACCTCTTGGACTAATCGCTTATTCAGTGAGAAGGGATATAACAGTTGCCCAATTGGCCAGACAATGTGCCTATTCTTATACCCTGAGGAAAGTAGAATAAGAATGGATGGTTCTCCCAGTGGCCGGTTTGGCTCAGTGGATAGAGTGTTGGCCTACGGACTGGGGGGTCCCAGGTTCGATTCTGGTCAAGGGCATGTGCCTTGGTTGCAGGCATATCCCCAGTGGGGGGTGTGCAGGAGGCAGCTGATCGATGTTTCTCTCTCATCGAGGTTTCTAACTCTCTATCCCTCTCCTTTCCTCTCTGTAAAAAATCAATAAAATATATTTAAAAAAAAAGAATGGATGGTTCTCTGGAGGACATAGGGGAGACCAACACTGGGTATACATGCTGATGAGCTGGAATAATATGAGATAGCAAAGAGCTCATTACTGACTTAGCCAATAGCTAGCTGAATGGCTTACACTGTTTCTCAGTGTTTTCTTTTCCCTTCCTACCCATTAGATTTATGGTACCAACTATAATGACATAGAGAGACAAGCTATTTGAAAACGTTTAGAATGCTGTATATAATTCAGGTATTAACTTCTTCCAAATTTTATTTGTTAACTTTTAGCTTTTTGTTTTCTTTATTGATTAAGGTATTACATATGTGTCCTTATTCCCCCATCCCCTCCCCCCACTCATGCCCTCAGCCCCCTGGTGTCTGTGTCCATTGGTTATGCTTATATGCATGCATACAAGTCTTTTGGTTGATCTCTCCCCCTTACCCCAACCCTTCCCCACCTTCCCTCTGAGGTTTGACGGTCTGATCGTTGCTTCTCTGTTTCTGGATCTGTTTTTGTTCATCAGTTTATGTTGTTCATTATATATCACAAATGAGTGAGATCATATGATATTTATCTTTCTCTGACTGGCTTATTTTGCTTAGCATAATGCTCTCCAGTTCCATCCATGCTGTTGCAAATAGTAAGAATTCCTTCTTTTTTTACCGCGGTGTAGTATTCCATTGTGTAGATGTACCACAGTTTTTTTAATTCACTCATCTGCCGAAGGGCACTTAGGCTGTTTCCAAATCTTAGTTATGGTAAATTGTGTTGCTATGAACATAGGGGTGCATATATCCTTTCTAATTGGTGTTTTTAGTTTCTTGGGATATATTCCCAGAAGTGGAATCACTATGTCAAATGGGAGTTCCATTTTTAGTTTTTTGAGGAAACTCCATACTGTTCTCCACAATGGCTGCACCAGTCTGCATTCCCACCAGCAGTGCATGAGATGGGAAATGATAAAAATATTAGAGCTATCCATAGGCAGCAAAATCTGACATATGCTGAAGCAATATCTTCACCGATACAGCTCCTAGGACAATGGAAAGTAAAGAGAAAATAAACAAATGGGAATACATCAAAATAAATAGCTTTTGCACAGCAAAAGAAACCATCAACAAAACAACAAGAAAGCCCACTGCATGGGAGAACATATTTGCCAATATTATCACCGATAAGGGTTTAATCTTCAACAGTTACAGGGAATCCATACAACTTATCAAAAGGAAGATAAACAACCCAATCAAAAAATGAGCAATGGACCTAAATAGATACGTTTCAAAAGAGGAGATAAGGAAGGCCAAGAGACATATGAAAACATGCTCAAAATCACTAATCATCTGAGAGATGCAAATCAAAATGACAATGTGGTACCATCTCACACCTGTAAGAATGGCTATCATCAACAAATCAACAAACGACAAGCTCTGGCGAGGATGTGGAGAACTTTTAACTTTTGATTATTATTTTTCCCTTTACTATGACAAAGCCTGACTAGATGACTTCCGGGTTATTTCACATCTGAGAAATCTGAGTTTCCAAATAGGAGAACTTCTGCTATATATATTTTTTTTATTTTCTTTATTGATTAAGGTATTGTATATGTGTCCTTGTCCCCCCCATTCCCCCCAACCCCACTCATTCCCTCAGCCCCCTGGTGTCTGTGTCCATTGGTTATGCTTATATGCAGGCATACAAGTCCTTTGGTTGATCTCTCCCCTTTACCCTCACCTCCTTTATCTTCCCTCTGAGGTTTGATGGTCTGATCTTTGCTTTTCTATCTCTGGATCTGTTTTTGTTCATCAGTTTATGTTGTTCATTATATTCCACAAATGAGTGAGATCATGTGCTATATTGTTTTAATAGATATTTGAATCACAAATGTCATCAAGCTCCAAGTAGTAGTGCAGGAATGTCACTCTCTGCATGTTCCAGGAGAGGGCTCCAGTCTGTCACCTCCCCCTGTCTAGATAGTCTGTTGCATTATGGCTGCCTTGTCTCAGTTACCTTGTTTTAAGTGTGAGAGGTACTCTGCATCTTGGGGTCCATAGCATAGTCCCAAAGCAGAGTAGGGATAGTACTCATTATTCCATAAAGGAAGTTCTTCAGACACCTATAAATACAAGATGACTGAAATATTACACAGACTGAAATCTGGGGGTCACATCAGTCAGATAGCAAATCAGAAAGCCAAGGAAATTGAGAGAACATATTTCAGAACATGATCTTCCTACATCTCTTTCTCACTTTTTTTTTTTTTTTTTTACACAATATCTCACTTTGGACCCAATCCAAATTTCGCCCCAATGTATTTCGAGGCTACATTTCTTTCAAGTGCTTATCCATAAAAGAGTTAAGGATAAGAGAAAAGGTTTGCTTTATTGGTACATGAGCCACAGTTGTTTATGCAACTTGTTTCCTGCAAAAGTAACTAGGGTTATGGAAGGAACAAGAGGATTCATTGTCCAGTGAATATCCTTTCTCTAATCCAGAAACCAGGCTTAATTTTCAAAGGTATTCGACCCAATAATTTATGCATGCAGTGTATTCATTCACTCAGTGAATGAATATTACGTTAACATGCTAGGCACTCTTATATTCTGGGAATTGATTTATCAATAAGCTAATGTCCTTAGATCTGGAGGAGCTTATGATCAAGTGGAAGAAATAAATCTATAAATTTTCATTATAATTTAATATGTTAAGTGCTGTAAGACATGTATGAATAGAATGTTATAAAAACACAGAAGGAATGAGTTGAACTCCCTGTAGGTGCCTAGAGGGACTAGAATATTCTAGTTATCTATCTACTGGAAGATTGCAATAAGAATGAGTGAAGGACTATTTAGAACTATTAGCTCAAAACTAAATCTTGAAATAAGTAAGGTGAGATTTTTTGCAGTTTAGATGAGTCCTAGTTAAAGTAGGATGACTGTCTAATATATACTCAAGCTGAGAAACTTTTGTGAGGCAATGAAAGCTCTTTTTTAAATTACGCAAAGATAGCAAGCTTGTCTCAGGCTATCTTCTACCAGAAGCAGAACTTAGAGACAAAAATTTGAAAACAAATCATTTATTTGGGAAGTTACCGCCAAGAAGTAGCAGTGAGAGAGTGAAGAACTAATACAAGGACAAGAGGGAAGCCAATAGTAGATACATATAAAGCCAGTTACCACTATGGTCAATTGGGGTTCAATCCCACTGAGAAACCATAAAAATCAGTCAATGCCTCAGAGCAATCCTTCAAGGAATAAGACATCTAGGCTGTTTACTCTTCAATGTCCATTTTCATTGAGGCCCATCCCCAGGGGCATAAATAACTGCACAATTCTGGCCTGCCTATCTTTTGAGCCAAGAAAAAGCCCTTAAAAAGAGAGTCCCAAGTGCTTACACTGAGATACCTTAGACATGGACTTAAATGTGATGCCAAGGGGACTAATAGCACCTGCTATAAGATTTTAGCTAAGTCTGTCCCTGACAAACTGGGACATATGATTCCCCTGCAGATTGGGGGTACATGTTTGTCCATCTCTCCTTGAGCTGACTATGAATCTGAAGAGTTCAAAGGAATTAAATTTCAGGGAGGCAGATAAAACTTCCATTATTAGATTTCTGCTAAGATGATCTTCTTATATCTTGCTTATACAATTCCACAACTACATAAAAGCTCACTGGATTGCTATGTTCCTTCATTCAATTACATTTGCTCCATCTGCACTTGCTTGTGAAACTCTATAATTACCAAGAACACATTGAATTAAGCACCTTTTTAGTAACTTAGCATGAAGTTGTGAAAGTTGTATGAGTGAGAATCAGTCATGTGAGACAAATACCAAAAACCATAATAGACCCACCTGTTTGAAATTGGTGTAATAAAACGAATGTCTAGAGCATTAAATATTCTGAAGAACAACTTCTACTTTACTGTTTTACAAAACAACTTTTAAGTCATCATTAGTGCTCTCAGTAATTAATGAACACCAGTTGGAATATGAAACAGACAGGAAGTGTTTTCTTAGAGGTAAATGAGGCAGAGCTTGGAAAGTTTTCATCTCCTGTAGTCATGGTTCAAGATCCATTTTTACATACTTCGGAGAAAATCTGGATGCATTCCTTGCTCTCTCTGATACCCAAATATGAGATTTAGCACTTTTCTTTCACTCAGCTATTTCTAATACAAGATTCTGTGATCTGACCCCAAATGTCTTTGAGCAATTTTCCTTATTCCCCACTAGGTAGACAGAACAACATTGAGAATCTAAACAATGGGTGGAAAGAGGAAGAAAGCAACCCATATCATGCCATGTGGCTAAACCATGAAAATGAATGAGTTCGTGGTTACTCCATGGATCTCTGCTTGGGGTTGAGGTGTATATTTACAGCTGAAACATATCATCAGTAATTAGTACTTCCAAAACATAACATAAACAGAGATGCTGAGGTTTTCTAAGGTCCTGAAGGACAGGGAACAAGGAACTCCAACATGCAGGAAGATGATTGAAGATCAGGTTTGTGGGATAGGCAGTCCATGAAGATGCAATGATTGTGTTTTGTGATAAGGACAGATTATTTGTTTTTTAGATTTTTTTCATAACTTTCCTTGTAATGGAAACTTTTGGAATTATCGAAGGGAATGGAATAAACTCCTTGGTCCAACAATGAAAATTTCACTGGTAGAATAGTTTCTGAGGAAGAGAGTGGAAAAGAGATGAAAGTTAATCAGAGGTCATGATCAGAGGTGAAGCACAGGAGGATGGGCTAAAATATAAGAAAGCTATTCTAAGAAGTAAATAACAGATAAGTGTATATGCACAGCTCAATTGATTATATTCCAGGTCTTGAATTTGATTCTTATCCAAACAAGTCAGAAGATTAGAAATGAACCAGTTTCCACCATTTGAAACCAATGATATATTAAGCTACCTTCTTTTTTTTAAAATATATTTTATTGATTTTTTACAGAGAGGAAGGGAGAGAGATAGAGAGTTAGAAACATTGATGAGAGAGAAACATCCATCAGTTGCCTCCTGCACATCTCCTACTGGGGATGTGCCCGCAACCCAGGTACATGCCCTTGACCGGAATCGAACCTGGGACCTTTTAGTCCGCAGGCCGACGCTCTATCCACTGAGCCAAACCGGTTCTGGCTTAAGCTACCTTCTTAATTGACCTACCTATCTTCACTTTTGAATCTGAGATCCTGGTCATGTAGTTCCCATTAACTGAATTACTATTACCCATTACCTTTTCCCTTTGATTTATTTACATGATAGGTCTATCTACATTAAAACCCAGTCTAACCCTCTCTAGAGAGATTTTTCTTTATCTCTTGAATCCCTACTGATCTCTCTTTCTTTTGAAATATTTTGATATTCATGATCTGTTTCATGCAATTCATTTCTAAAAATATAGGCTGTTCTATATACTTGCTATTATTTCATATGCATAGATTTATATTTCCAACTAGAGTGTAGGTTCCTCCAGTCATGACTGTGACTTATACTTCTGCATACCCATAACATTGAACATAGAGTAACATGTATTCATGAACTTTTGAACTAGAAGGGAGATTTACCTTAAAATCCCAGATTTAAGAATGAGGCAACTGAGACTCAAAAAAAGAAAATAACTTGTTAAATGCCTTTTAAGAGTTAGTTATAGTGTCAAAACTGGGATATAAAATTTCTGACCCAAGCCTAAAGTTTATCTATTACTAGAAGCCCGGTGCACAAAAATTTGTGCACTCGGTGGCGGGGCGGGGGGGGGGGGGGTTCCCCTCAGCCTGGCCTGTGCCCTCTTGCAGTCTGGGTCCCCTCTGGGGATGACCACCTGCTGGCTTAGGCCCGCTCCCCGGGGGATTGGGCCTAAGCTGGCAGTCAGACATCCCTCTGGCAGCCCGGGAGCCCTTGGGGGATGTCCATTTGCCAGAGGGGAGCAGGCCTAAACTGCAGTCTGATATCCTTAGTGCTGCTAAGGAGGCGGGAGCGGCTCCCACCACCACCACTGTAGTGGAAGCCGTCAGCCTGGCTTGTGGCTGAGCAGAGCTCCCCCTGTGGGAGCACACTGACCACCAGGGGGCAGCTCCTGCATTGAGCATCTGCCCCCTCCCCCCCACCCTGCATTGAGCATCTGGTGGTCAGTGTGTGTTATAGTGACCAATGATTCCCAGTCATTCTGCTGTTAGGGTCAGTTTGCATATTACCCTTTTATTATATAGGATAGAGGCCTGGTGCATGGGTGGGGGCTGGCTGGTTTGAACTCAAGGGTGTCCAGGATCAGGGTGGGGGTCCCCACTGGGGTGCCTGGCCAGCCTGGGTGAGGGGCTGATGGCTGTTTGCAGGCTGGTCACACCCCCTTCAAGGTGGGGGTCCCTACTGGGGTGCCTGACCAGCCTGGGTGAGGGGCTGATGGCTGTTTTCAGGCTGGTCAAGCCCTCCCAAGTGGGGACCCTCACCCCATAGAGGTTTGGCTAGCCTGGGTGAGGGGCTGATGGCTGTTTTCAGGCTGGCCAAGGCCCCCCGGCGACAGAAGCTCCCAGCCTCTCCTTTTTTTCTTTTCTTTTTTTATTCTAGGATTTATTTACCTTCTATAATTGAAACTTTGTAGCCTTGAGAAGATCTCAGAGCTGGCCAGGGCAGGCAGGAGGGAAGCCTCCTGCTCGCTCCACCTCCATGGCCAAAGCCGGCTGAAAGCAGGTATCTGGGGTTTATTTACCTTCTATAATTGAAACTTTGTTGCTTTGAGTAGAGCTCAGAGTGGGCCACGGCAGGTGGGAAGTTGGCTTCCTCCATCATTGGGACAACCAAGCCTCCTGCTTGCTCCAGCTCTGTGGCTGCCGGGCACCATCTTGGTTGGGTTAATTTGCATATAGTCACTCTGATTGGCTGGTGGGCATGGCTTAAGGCATAGCGAAGGTACGGTCAATATGCATGTTTATATTTTATTAGTGTAGATGCCAGATAGCCTGTGAGATCTGATGGGTAATGGGACACATTTAATTACTTTAAAGTCCTGGAAATTCTTGTGGGTATTCTCCAAAATATAAGGGCCAGACCTACCACCTTGGGGGCTGAAGGGGGAAAAGTTGGCAAATTGAAGTGTTTCCCTCAAAAGAACATTTAACCTGTTTTGGTTGGAGCAGAGGGCTTTGGTTTTTCTTACCCCTTACTCTGCTCTTTGGTTCTACCTAATAATCAGCAAGAAGGAGGGTTAATGTCATGTCAAATAAATCACTCTGTCTGACCTTGAGACAATCTTTCTGTCTTCTCTAGCAGTTAGAAAATCTATAAATTTGGTAACAAGTGCCAAATGGAAAAGGTCTAGCTACGAATCAAGACTTCATAAAAAACCTGTCTGTTCTTTCTATCTATAAATCATTCAGCATTTTTTCAGCCACTTAAGAACTTTCTTCCAAAGAAAAAAGAACAAACACACAGTAAGATAAGAAAGGGAAAGGGCAGACAAAAACATGAAGTGGCACAAAATAGCAGTCTCTCTTTTGCAAAGCTTATCCTGCCTGACATCCAAACCTGATCCCCATGCCCCACCCAAAGGTAAGGTTGTGACAGCTGCCTGTCTGCAGACACAGTGTGAGCTGCTGGAAATATACAACACCTGGATTTCTTAAAATGTGATGGCAAATATTAACTTGAAATAGTCTTATAGGGACAGTGAACATTGAGCATAGGCACAGCAGCTACTTCAGAGTAGCAACAACTGGGACTTATATGGGTGTACATTTTTATTGAACCCTGAACAAATAGCAGAGCATTAATCTTGGTAAAGGTTGGCTAATTAATCCTATACTTGAAACTTGAAGTGCTTCTAATCAACTTCTGGATTTTAAAAATTCGTTTTGGGCTATTTTCTGTCTCTGCTGGGCTAGGAAGTTGTCAGAGCTGCCTTATAATACTCTCACATTTCTCTTTTAAAATGTACTCGCAAAGTTGGGTTTCTTAGATGTGACAACTTATAAAAATCACTAGGTATCTCTCACATTTTGAATATCTTAGAAATAATATTGAGACTGTGCTCAACAACTAAAGGAAGTTGGAAAACAATTTATGTTTATGTCTCTCTAAAAACCACTCCTTCAACATACCCATGATTTTCTTCCTATTATCCTAAGTCAAAATGATTCCTGGAGCCAAGATAATAAGGCCTGTCCTACAAGGTGCTGACTAATTATAAAATAATTTGTCACTGAAATATGTGATATTTATGAGTGTGTGCATTTTAGCATTGACTCATAACACAATTCATTGCAAACTAAAGCAGATTTATTTTTCCCAGCTTTCAGTGCTATAATACATTTACAGTCAATGTGAGTTAGTGTTGCAATGCAGGACTGAGGTGAAGTGAGTGAGGGTCCCAGAAGCTGACACTGCATCTGCACAACCCTCTGAGTGCTTTCTTACATTTGCACCCTGGAGTCTCACTGGCGGCACCTGAGTTCCAGCCCTAGTTGCAAATTGTGCCCTGCACTCTTCATCAGTAAATGATGAGCCATACTGTCTTGAACTGAGTATTGGAGTGTTGTCTACCCTGACAGAGCCTCTTTCTACCATCTCTTTGTGTTCTAGTAAACAGTTTAGATCTAAAAGTGTCTGATTAAATGTTTGCCAGTGATGGGAATGGATCAAAGACACAAAAGAAAATATATTAGAAGCTAAAATCCTATATAATAAAAGAGAAAGACGTAAATTGACTGTCCCTCTGCTATGCTCACCAGCCAATCAAGAGCGAGTATGCAAATTAACCTGACAAAGATGGGTTAATTTGCATACACAGGTGTCAAGCACCCTGGGAGGCGATGGTGGCCGCAGGCTCCCAGGACCATGACCGGCCCTGGGAGGTGAGGCCAGCCATGCCTAGCCCTGCCCACGGGCTCCCAGGACCTTTGCCAGCAGAGAGCAGAGCAGGAGAGCGGGCGGAGAGCGGGAAGTTTGGAGGACTTGGTAGAGCAGGAGGCCACTGGACATAGAGCAGAGCGAGAGAGAGGGCGGCTTGGAGGGCGCGGCTCCCTCTGTCACCCCAGCTTCCCCATCACAACTGTGGAAACTAACAGCAGGGAGGAGGAAGTCTCATCCCCACAGAATCAGCCAGAATCAACCGTTGGTCAGACAGCTCTCAGCGGCCTGACAGCTAGGACTCTCATTCACCTGCATCTCAGACCATGACAGTAGAGAGGTGGGACTATGTCTAAAGAACAACTGTTGATACAACGTAGCTCTGCAGCCGAAAGATGCTGGCATTATCGATAGAAAATGTCTGAAGCGGAACGTGCGTCTGATCTTGAAAGAAGGCGGCGCCTGTGGCAGAATGTGTCTGAAGACCAGCTACTGGAAAAACGTTGCTCTGATGCCAAAAAACACAGGCATCATTGACAGAAAATGTCTAAAGACCAACGTGCCTTTGAAGTTGAAAAAAGGCGGTGGTGACGACAGAATATGTCTAGAGAACAGTCATCAACAAGTACTACCAATACTGGTAGGAACTGCCTTTTCAGCGAAAATGGAGTACATGAATATGCAATTCTAGAACATAGTTGAGGTGGAATGACTGTTCAATGTGAATTTTTCCTATCCCTAAATTTCTCGGATGAAAAACTATCCAATGGGAAATTTACTTGATGTTGTAACAAAGGGAAAGTTTGTCCAAATGATATACATTTTCCAGATTACCTGGCATATTTAAAAAGATTAATGACAAACAAAGATACTGACAGTAAACATTTCATAGAAAATATTTGTTCAATAAATAGATCTTTTGCTTTTGCTTTCATGGGTTCAAATATTGCATTGTCATCAGGATATGGGCCATACTGTTTTAGAATACACGGACAAGTTTATCACCATACTGGAACTTTACATCCTTCAGATGGTGTTTCTCAGAGGTTTGATCGACTCTATATTTTGGATACAGCTGAAGCTACAAGTAAAAGATTAGCAATGCCAGAAAACCAGGGCTGCTCAGAAAGGCTCATGATCAACATCAACAACCTCATGCATGAAATAAATGAATTAACAAAATCGTACAAGATGCTACATGAGGTAGAAAAGGAAGCCCAGTCTGAAGCAGCAGTGAAAGGTATTGCTCCCACAGAAGTAACAATGGCAATTAAATACAATTGTAACAGTGACCCAGGTAGATATAATTTTCCCCGTATAACTGAGGTTGCTGTCATATTCAGAAATGAAGATGGAGAACCTCCTTTTGAAAGGGACTTGCTCATTCATTGTAAACCAGATCCCAATAATCTGAATGCCACTAAAATGAAACAAATCAATATCCTGTTTTCTACATTAGATGCAATGACATATCCTATTCTTTTCCCACATGGTGAAAAAGGCTGGGGAACAGATATTGCATTAAGACTCAGAGACAACAGTGTAATCAACAATAATACTAGACAAAATGTAAGGACACGAGTCACACAAATGCAGTATTATGGATTTCATCTCTTTGTGTGGGACGTGTTCAATCCTATTTTAAATGCAGGAAAATTAACTCAACAGTTTATCATGGATTCATATTCAAAAATGGAGGCCAATCGAATAAATTCCATCAAAGCAAATCAATCTAAGTTGAGAGTTGAAAAATATAGTGGTTTGATGGATTATCTCAAATCTAGATCTGAAAATGACAATGTGCCAATTGGTAAAATGATAATACTTCCATCATCTTTTGAGGCTAGACCCAGAAATATGCAGCAGCGATATCAGGATGCTATGGCAATTGTAATGAAGTATGGCAAGCCCGATTTAATCATAACCATGACATGCAACCCCAAATGGGAAGTTATTGCAAATAATTTACAACACTGGCAAAAAGTTGAAAACAGACCTGACTTGGTAGCCAGAGTTTTTAATATTAAGCTGAATGCTCTTTTAAATGATATCTGTAAATTCCATTTATTTGGCAAAGTAATAGCTAATATTCATATTATTGAATTTCAGAAACATGGACCTGCCTCACGCTCACATATTATTGATATTAGATAGTGAGTCCAAATTATGTTCCTCTAATTAATTCCCTTTCAATGTGCATGAATTTTGTGCACCGGGTCACTAGTACCAACTATATAATGAATGAAAGAAATGGAAGAAAACATACTAAAATAACAGAAAGTTGTTGGGATTGGGGGAAGTGTTTAAAATGATCAAGGATATTATAAACTTCCCTGCCCTGGGATAGCTGACCAACCATAACTTGAAGTGTAGCTGGAAAAACTGTGAGTGGTAGCATGTTCCAACTTCAGGGGATTTGAAGCAAACAGAAGAAAAATGGCCAGTTTCTGGATCTGGCAACCATTTCCTGAGAGATTAACCTATAAAAACTTACTATAGCTGTGATTCATCTATTTCTGGAACGTATCTACCTTGTTCTTGATGTTTTGCTAGGTGTCCATCACAGTTTCTCTCATTCTCACAGGAACTTGTTTTACAGATGAAGTTACAGAGTATCAGAGTGAGTATGGAGATTGCTTGTACCCATGAAGCTAGCAATTGTCAGAACCTGGACTCTAACCCAAGTTCATTGTCTTATATGATTGTAAGATGTAAAAACAAAGTAATTTCTGTAATTAAAAAGCCAGAATGATGTTATAATCCATCAGCATATACTGTGATTAGCTTTATGATATGGGCGATATTTAAGCATCTCACCTTAAAACCAGACCCCTAGACTATTGTTTGTATTCTCACTGGATTTCCCAGTAGAAACTACACACTATATACTGCACTGCACACACACACACACACACACACACACATACAGATTCAAGTTGAAATAGGTTTTCTCATTTCAATATGCAGAATTAAAGATCAGCTTTCTAAGTTTGCATAAACTTGCAAATAATCAGCTCCCCTATAAACTTTTAGGAAAATAAATATCTCAGTTCAACTAGCAATTGCAGCAATGTTACATGGGCTCAAGCGGATCCAAGTTTCTCAATTTAGCATTATAAACCTTATTCATCAACAAGACATTGTTCATTTGGACTTGCTTTTAATGTAATTAGAGAGGAGCTTCTATATCTTGTGTTCACAGGAAGTAAAAATAACAATGTACTCCTGAATAAAGGAAATGTGTCTGACCCCATAGTCACAAAGAGATTTTTTTTCTAAGTTGCTTCTTTCTGATTTGGGGGATAAGTTTGTGTCACTCCATCTATTTTCACATATCACTATTTGTGTTTGAAAAGGGAGTGTGCCCACGGGAGGTTGAAACTGATATTTGTTGAGGATCTTATATGTGACTGACCCTCTGTTTAGCTCTTTATGTAATTTTTTTAAATTTCATACTCAAAAAACTTGATGATGCTCTATATTTTCCAGATTTCTTCTGGTTACAGGTGACAGAAATCCAACTCAAAATGGCTTAACTAAAAGAGGTTTATGAAACAGGCTCATATAACCACAAAGGCAGGGGCAGGCTAGCTGCAGGCACAGGTGAAGCCAGGGGCTCAGACACTATCATCCAACACAATACTAGTCTCCAACTATGAGGTCTACATGGTGTTGTCCTGGCTGAGTTCTCCATCAGCCTCTCAAATCATATTTACAAAATGGCTGCCAGCAGCTCTGGTCTACATTAGTATCTCATCTGTGCCACAGAAAGCGAATTCATCTCTGAGTTAATTCATTGAGTCCTAGGATTGGGTACAACTGGCTCGCTGTGGGTAATATGACCATCTTTGTGTGAACAACAGTGACAAGGAGAATTTGGTGCTTAATTGCCCAAACCTGCATTCTATTACCTGTTTAGTGCTGAGTCCAGAGAATGCTCCCTGAAACTCATGGGCTTACTTTGGGGGAAGGGTGGTTTCCCAGGGAAAATTAGGACTTATCAGAGAAGAGGGGGATGGGATAAGCATACAGTTGCTGGATAAAATGCAGGATTCTTATTTAAATTTTAGTTTCACATAAATAATGTATATTTTTTAGTATAAGTGTGTCCCAGATATTGCATAAATTTTAGTATAAATATGCCCCATGCAGTATTTGGGACATACTTTCACTAATAAATTATTCATTGTTTATTTGAAATTCAAGTTTAAATGGGTGTCTTCTCTTTTCATTTGCAAAGTCTGACAGCCTTAAATAAGCAGAAGCCGCAAAGGTCCACTATAGAGATCCTACTGTTCACATTTTTCACATGAGAATGTTATAGCCCAGAGAAACTTCCTACCAAGCCCCAAATCATATCTAGATTAAATATCTTGACAGGATATAAGTCCATGGCTATCTGCTTATAAAGCCCCCACTTATTCTACTTACAACCTTCCTCATCTCACACCCCTTCAAATAAGAGGTTCCAAGTGTTCACTGGAACGATGGACCCAACTTTGGTTTTCAACATAGTAATGCTCAGCTGGGGTGAATCAAAATGACCTCCTGAATTATTAACACTAACCAGTAGGATCAGCAGACATTTGCAGCTTCTAATAATTAGAATAATTCAATTTAGCCAATGGTTTTTTTAATTTAATTTTATTGATTTCAGAGAGGAAGGGAGAGGGAGAGAGAGAAGGAAACATCAAAGATGAGAGAGAACCATTGATTGGTTGCCTCTTATATGCCCCACACTGGGGATCAAGCCCACAACCCGGGCATGTGCCCTGATCAGGACTCGAACCCTGACCTCCTGGTTCATAAGTCAAGGCTCAACCGCTGAGTCACATGGGCAGGGCTAGCCAATATTCTTTAAAATGTACAGTTCCCCACCAGAGACTTACTTGTTCACTTGGCTTGAGAGGAGTATTTCAAAGCAGACAGATGACCAGGGAAGTGACATGGAGATCACACAGAAATTAATCTCCATCACACCAGCTTACTAATAAAGAAATACCAAAAGAGGTTTGGCTGTTCCTGGAGCCAGAGGGTTCCTAGGGGCAAGGAGAGCTGACAGCCTGGGCTCAATGAAGGAAAAACCCAACAGAGAACTTAAAGAGAACAAAATTCTGGTTTGAGTGGCTTTAAGTACAGAAAGCAAACAGCAATTTCAGACTTAGTGCTATCATACTAGTGTTGCCTGCTTGGTTGTCATTTGAAGAAGAAAAATGCAGCTGGTTCTATTTCATCTCCTGATACAGTGTATTTCCAATTTTTATCACCTCACAAAAATGAGTATATTAAGGCTAGCTGCACCTTCTATTCTAATTACCAACCTTCTTGCTCTGCTTACACATTTGCCTCTGAAGACAAAGTACAAAGAATTAAGAACATAGATGGCAAAAGAGCCAGGAGCATGCCTGCTTTCACGGATTTATTAGCTCATTAGGATGGATTAGCCCCTATCACTTACAGACACTTGGTCTAGATGAAACCAAAACAAGCAGTCAATTCAGACAAAATAATAAGACATAATAATAAAATCAATAATTGGATTCAGTTAATGGGCCATTCTGTTCAGTCCATCTATGTTTCCTGAATGATCCAACGCTGCCAAGTTGACATAACCAGTAACCATGACAACACTTATTTAATACTTTCAATGATGAAGGCTATAAATACTCATATGAGCTTATTTAAAATTTACAACACTAATATCAGGTAGATTTTATCTTTGCATTTTGCATTTCAGGAGACTGTGGTTCCAAGATAAGTAATTTAACTTGCTCAGTGACAGAGCTGGGTTTTAACACAAATCTATTCAGCTTGGAAACCCATGCCATTAACCTCCACATCACATTGCCTCTGTAGACTTCAAAATAAACATAAAGGCTGCAAAGTAAACATACAAACAAGGTCAGAAAATCTTTAAAAGATCTTAAACATGTTTGAAAGCATATTTATTCACACATTTGCTACTCATCAAAATAACTGAAGCGGATGACCTCTAAGATTCCTTTCAGGAAAACAATCACCTGAGGCCTATAACCCTCTAGGGCAGCGGTTCTCAACCTGTGTGTCGTGACCCCTTTGGGGGTCGAACGACCCTTTCACAGGGGTCGCCTAAGACCATCGGAAAATACATATTGAATATATAATTATATTGTTTTTGTGATTAATCAATATGCTTTAATTATGTTCAATTTGTAACAATGAAAATACATCCGGCATATCAGATATTTACATGACGATTCATAACAGTAGCAAAATTACAGTTATGAAGTAGCAACGAAAATAATTTTATGGTTGGGGGTCACCACAACATGAGGAACTGTATTAAAGGGTGGAGGCATTAGGAAGGTTGAGAACCACTGCTCTAGGGATACCTGTCAAACCCTTCCCTGTAACAGGCCCAGGGCTCCTGTTGGGGCCTCACCTAGCACTTCCTTCCCTGGCCAGGCTGAATTCCTGGAATGGGCACTGCAGCTCTCACTATACAGAGAATCTTTGTGACTAGTACCCCTGGTAGAAGGAGGTAAGACACCTCACCAACCACCTCATCCTGGGCCCTGGATGTTCAGTGGCTGCTCCTCTCTGAAATACCCCTTCTTATTTCCAGTCTGTGATAATCCAGCAACAAGTCAATTTACTGGTAAGTAAACTACTATTCTTCAGGATATAATTAAGGAACTATCCAGACATATTTTGGTGTTAAAACCTACACACAGGCCAGTATTCATTTTTCTTGATGCCCCACAGTTCCCAATCTGTAAATAGCACCACTGCTTAATTGTTTAGGTGCGCCAATCCTGATGGGTTGGTGAGGTAACCAATTACCTATGGCTGTGGGGTTTGGAGATTAGAGTGAAAAACAATTAAACAAACCCCAGCCACCTGACAGAGGGCTCGCCTTGCTTAACTCTGTGACTGATCACAGAGTGCTAACCATGTGCTACCACTCAGATTGGCTGTGAGCATTTTTATAAGGACAATAAGGAGGTATCCTTTAACCCAGAGGAGTGCATCTAACATTGGAATCCGCAGTCCCAAGTGATGAGCTCAGAAGTTTACCAAAAGAGAAATATACTCCAATCATACTGTCATATGTTGATGCCATTTTATGTACATACAAAGCCCACCTTGGCAACATGGACCAGGGACAAAGGAATTGATTCCAGGCACCCGTGTTATAATATTGGTTGCAGCTAAAGCACGGGCTTTTGGTGGGAGAAAACCAGCTAATAGCTTTAAGACTGCTTACTAAGCTGTAGAGACCTTCTAGAACAGGGGTGGGCAAACTTTTTGACTTGAGGGCCACAATGGGTTCTTAAACCCATTGGACCGGAGGGCCGGAACAAAAGCATGGATGGAGTGTTTGTGTGAACTAATATAAATTCAAAGTAAACATCATTACATAAAAGGGTACGGTCTTTTTTTTCAATAGTTTTATTCATTTCAAACGGGACGTAGTTTGCCCACGGCTGTTCTAGAACCATCCTGATTGCTGTGCTTTTGTGACTCTATGAAATGTACTTGAAGAGCAATCTCTGTATTTAGAAGCATGTATTTGTCTTAATCAGCTCAGGCTGCTGGGACAATACCACAGTTGGATCGGTGAGGCCCTCCTGGTTTGCAGAGGCTGCTGTCTTCTCATCATCACCTGGAGGGGCTGGGATGGGAATCTCCTGTCTCTTCTTTTCATAAAGGCACTTCTCACATCATGAGGGCCCACTCTCAGGACCTGATTTTACCCTAATTATCTTCTGAAGGCCTCACCTGCAAATACCTTCACATTGGGTATTAGGGCTTAATTTGGTGGTGGGGGTGGGGGCACAAGCATTCAGCTCATGAAAGTACTTTTTGGGTAAAAATCATTGTAATTATACTCATGAAAAAGTATTTTTAAAAAGTATTTATTAAGTGTTTGCCTATGCTTCCCTGGCAACAAGAATTCCCCAGAGAGGAAACTTCCCTGGGTGATTCCTCAACAGACAATGCTAACACATGTTCTAATCTTAAAAACAACTCCTGGGTCTAAGCATTCTTACTTCCTCTTTGCAGGTGAGAAAACTAAAGCTCAGTGAACGTTATAACTTATCTGAGCTTAAAAAACAAAACAAACTGGTTGGTAAAGTCAGCAAGATTTTGTTCCACATAACCAGATCCTGCCTTTGTTCACAGGCATGGACAGAAAACTCCCCTTCTTTCTGTACTGCTGCTGATGGGAGTAACTGGACAGAGAATGCAAGGGGAGAAGGAAGGCTATGGCATTCCTCCAAGGAAGTATAGCGGAGTCCTTAAGGACTGATTGCTCTGCAGCCAGACCTAGGTTCACATTCTGTTCCTGCACCATTAGCATTGTGACGTAGGCATCAACCAGGCATTTCTGGTGCTTTGAAATCAGGGGCCTTGCTGACACAGAGAGGCTGCCTTCCCCAGGTTCACCAATTCCTGGAGATAGTAAAGGACTCACCTAAGAGTGTACCTTTTACCTGCAAACCAACCAATCCAGAACTGATACCCCTAAGGCAGTGGTTATCAACCTTGGCTGCACATTAGAATCACCTGGGAATCTTTTTAAAATCCTGATTTCTGGGCCTCATCGTCCGGAAATTCTGTTTCTTTGTTATGGGGTGGGGCCACAACATTACTAACGGAGAAACAGAATTTCCGGAGGATGAGGCCCAGAAATCAGGATTTTAAAAAGATTCCCAGGTGATCCTAATGTGCAGCCAAGGTTGAGAACCACTGCCCTAAGGCCTCCTTACTGGGGCTCTTACACACCTGGCCACTATCCTTCTGCCCTAATCACACAGCCCAGGTGTCTTATAACTAGGGGCAGCCCCCACGCCCTAGAACCGCCTGCGCCTGTTCCTTCCCCCGGAAGGCACAAAAAGGCCGGTGTGCACATTTTCTTTCCTGTGCCTGCCGGATCGGCCCTGGTGCTCCCGGTGTAGCCTGGCGTGGCGTGGCGTGGCGTGGCGTGGCGTGGCGTGGCGTGGCGTGGCGTGGAGTGGACGGCCTGCTTCCTCTTGGGAACTGTGAGTGACAAACTCTTTTCAATTACAATCGTCTCCTGATCTGTTGGCATCACTGTAATTGAATAATAGTAAAACCTACATTTTAAAACACGTTGGGAAGTTGATCTCACCTCTCTGAGCTTAATGTTTCGTGTGTTTTCCCTGTAAAATTATTGATCATAAGTTTTTATATGAGAATGTTCATGAAAGGCTCAGCAAGGGTCAGGGCTTGTGCTAAGAAAGCAACAACTGATACTGCTGTTGATATCTTTAATCAGATCATTATTACCATCTCACAGTGTGCTCCTGGCAAGCACAGACCAAATCTCATCGCCGCTGCATCTCCAGCGGCCCGCAGAGAGTGGCATTCAAAAATCATTTGCTGAATTTCAGATGGTAGGGCTTTTGTTTTTCTCAGCGTCCTCTATGCCTGATGTTAAAGAGCGGGTTGAGGCAACCTGCCTTTATTCTCGGAGTGCTTTAAATTATCAGCACCTGCGCAGAATGGCTGAGCAAAACCTTTAGTTCTTGGGTGTATTTTAACCTATTTCCTTGATAATTAATGTGAACATAATAAGCATTTACATACAAAAAAACAACAAACCCAATTCTTCCATGTGCAGTTATCTCAATCCTGCCCTATAAATGTTCAAGAATTGAAAGCTTGGAATATATTCTTTGAGGCAAAAAATTTACACGTCCTTTTAAAAATTAAATAAATAATAAATACTCTTCCCTCAAAACACGGTGTCTGCTTGGGACAAATGACTGCCACCCGAAGTGGAAACAGCATGCATCCTTTATAAGCAGGGTTCTCCTAAAATTACTCCGACTTACTTTATATTCTAGTTGTGAATTCCAGAGGCGTCTGATAGCACAAACCCTGGGCAGGGAAGTGGGGCCACCCTCAGGAAGGCTTTGGACTCAAATGATAATTAGTGAGGAACAAGATGATCTGCCTTTCTGTCCCATATGTGCAGGCTCTGATCTGCCTCCAGCATGGATTCCGTTGCCTGTGTTGGGGAAATGTTGCCCAGTGCGCCAGGCAGGAAGGGTTGATGTTAAGACCAGATGCTGTCGTGTCTGGGCAATAATTCCTCGGAAACCTAAATTCTCTGTAATAATTCTGAAATTCATGGTAGCTATGGGAGAACAGAATATAAGAGACAAGGATGTTTTAACAATTTCTAAATGTCATTAGCACTGATTCTGACTGGCAAGTTTATTACATGGTGATGGCACAGAGTGCCTGGGCTGGCCTCCTCTCCTCAGTCCTACCTCTCACCCTCTCGGTAAGTCCATGCAGACTGGTTTAAGAAAGAATTTCAGCCCAGCCGTGTGGCTTGGTGGTTGAGCATCGATCAACCTGTAAACCAGGAGATCATGGGTTCAATTCCAGTTAGGGCACATACTGGGGTTAGGGGCCCAATTCCTAGTAGTGGGTGTCCAGAAGGCAGCCGATCAATGATTTTCCCTCATTGATGTTCCTATCCTTCCCTCTCCCTTTCTTTCTGAAATCAATAGTGTGTGTGTGTATTAAAAAAGAAACAACTTCAATTTCCCTCTTTCAGGTCATAGAATGTACTTTATTTGGTGGTTTATTTGTCTTGTCATGTGTGTTGCAACATCTACTCCTTAGGAAAATTTGGGCCAATATCAATAACACATTTCTTCTTAATAATTTATGTGCTTTAAAACCCATTGCTTGGCCTGAAAAAAATCTAAAAATATTTGAATAATCATTGGTCATGTGCCTGTGCCAACCAAATTCATTGCACTCGTTATCTATAATCCTTACCAAAATTCGCTATGCTAGACATGCTCATTTTACAAATGTGGAACCTGAGACTGAGAAGTTAAATTGGGCAGCAAAAGTCACACAGATAGAAGTGGTGGCTTAGGAACCCTACAGTTCATATATTCTTCTATGACGACTTGTGTTTCAAATTACTGTTCATTTTCAGTGTTTACCAGAGTTTTAAAAAACATTTATTTGAATTTTTAACATAGAGATTCACACTATTTCTGTCTTTGAGCATATTAAGAAACAAAGGGTAGCTTTTCTGTTTGATTCAGATTTGTCTGATTCCATAGCATTTCGGGGGAAAGTTGATATTTTAGTTCTTGTCCAGGTTCCAAAGTGGACGTCTGCCTCTATGCTTTTTCCTTTCCTGTGAGAACATCCTACTCAACTGTGAGGAGTCCAGGCGCACATGAGCCTCCCTCCTGATGCCACCTTCCCCGAAGCTGAGCTGGGATGGCAGATGTTACTGGATTTCATGAAGACCTGGGATTAGGTGGGCCTTTTGACAAGGCATTACATTTGGAGTTTAGCATTCTTTCATTCAGCAAGTGCTGCTGGGCTGTTGATAATGCCTGGGGCCTAGGCTTTTAATCAGGATGTTTGGATGTTCGTTCTGTCTTGCTAAAGTGATTTCTTCAGCTTAGCATAAAAAAACAATAAGAATTATCAAACAGGAAGCTGCTTGAATGCCAGCAAAACAAGAGCTGGATACAAGCTAAATCTAAAAGGTTTAATGAGTGTCACCCACTAAAGACTCCTCATAGGGAATAAGGTGAAATCCGGAAGAGAAAGTCTGGGTGAGCTCCCTTTATCAGCAGCCACATTACCAACCACCATTGTGCCTGGATTTATTCCCCTTTCTTCTCTCTCTCTCTTTTGTTTTCTTTCACGTGCTTTAAGCCTTAGAACAGAGGGTTATTTTTGTTTGTTTGGTTTTCCCCCAGCCTTATTATTAACAGTTAATGCCGAGAAATTGGAAATCTCAGAACCAATGTTCCTCTGTGGCCTCAGCTGTTTAGTGGTGACAGCAGGCTCTGCCATGCTGCATCTTACAGACTTAACTTGAGGATTTAACTTGTTGAGGACTTGGCTGCCATTATAGCCTAATACTTTTGTTGCTATTGGAAATATTAAAAAGAAAAAGCAGACTGGTATGGGAAGGAGAAATGGAAATAGCAGATTGCAGAGCTGGAGAGCTGCTATTGTACAGTGGCAGATTGTACCATGCCGCTTTGCTAGGGTTAAACTGAGAGGAACCACAGCCACCAGGCACATCTCTGTTGGGTATGAGTGGCACGACGATGCCAGGAGAAAGGGTTTGTTTAGTCCTCTGGGCTCTGAAAAGACACCATCAGGAGTGAAGAGAAAGCTGAGAGAGCCAGAGTTAAAATGAGCAGGTTTGAAGGCGCTCTCTCAGCTTACACCTAGATCTTCTCATCTGTGCCAGGCAGGGTAAGTTAAATAAAGTCACTGAAACACTTTTTTTTTTTAATTTGAAGACACACCAATAGAAAAATACAGAAGAAAAAAATTTATATTCCCTAATCTAAACCAAACTGTTAAATTTTGGCATATTTGCTTTGAGCTACCTTTTTCCCCTTAAAATCAAACATTTTTCAATTGTTTTTTATAAAAAATGATAAAAAGCTTTTACAGAAATGTAAAATAATTATAGAAGCACACAGAGTTTAGGAGAAGATGCTCCCCATCACATGTCACCAGGGAAATGCAAATTAAAACAACAATGAGACAACACTACACACCTATGAGAAAGGCCAAAATCCAAAACAGGACACCACCAATTGCTGTGAGGATGAGGAGCAGCGGGAATTCTCATTTATGTGGTGGGAGTGCAAAGTGGTACAGCCACTTTGGAAGACAGTTTGGCAGTTTCTTACAAAAGTACACATGCTGTTACAATACTCTCCAGTTGAAAATTTATATCCACACAGAAGCCTGTACAGGGTTTTTCATAATTTATTCATAATTGTCAAAACTTGGAAGCGTAAATATGGCCTTCAATGGGTGAATGGATTAATAAACTGTGGTACATTCAGACAATGAAATGTTATTCAACATTTTTCATCGTTTCTTTTTAGAAATAAGCTATTCATGAAAAAACATAGAGGAAGCTTAAATGCATATTGCTAAGTGATAAAAGCCAATCTGAAAAGGCCATATACTGTTAGTATTCTGTAGTAAGAAATTAGGAAAATTCCTGAGCAAGTGGAATAGGGAAACTGAGACAAGAAAAAATAAACAAGGCCAATCAGTTTGGGCAACTTGCAGCCAGCTTACTGCAAGACCTTATCTTCCCCAACCACATGGTTACTATCTCTCCTCCCTAACCAGAGCATACAGGTAAGGGGCGAGGGGGAAAGATGGGAGAGTTTTATTTCACCCACTGAACAAAGAAGTCAGCTGTTTTAGGACTTGCAAAATGAGATGACCAGTTGTACAAACATCCCAAAATAAGCTACAACATCATAAAATGAGGACTTTGAAGCCTAATCTGGAAGAGGAACCTTGAAACCTATAGGAAGAAGGGTATAAAACACCTTGGACCCCCACCAGATGTGTGCTCAGATTAGCCGTTTCCTGCTTGTGCTCTATGCCAAGTGTATCTTTAATGAATTTGCCTTCTTTGCTTCCTTAATAAACTCACTTGCTTTGCTTTAACACCACTGTCACTGGTCTGAAAACTTTCTTATGAGGCTGATAAGAACCTAGGAAGGGACAGCCCTCACCCTCTGACCCAGAGGGCTGTCCAATAATAATTTTAACTACATGACAATATGGAAAGGGCAGAACTATAGAGATAGTAAAAGATCAGTGGTTTCCAGGGTTTGAGGAAGGATAGGAATGAATAGAAGGAGCACAGAGGATTTTTATGACAGTGAAACTATTCTGTTTGATACTATAATGGTGGATACATGTAATTATGTATGTCAAAACCCATGGAATATTCTACTCCTAGAGTAAACTCTAATGTAAACTATGGACTTTGTGTGACAATGGTGATCAATGAAGATCATTGTAACAAAGTATCTGTGGACTGGTGACAGTGGGAAAATTATGTGTGTTGGGGATGGTGGATGCATAGGGGATATATGAGAACTCTACTTTCCAATCAATTTTGATGTGATGCTAGAACTCAAAAAAATTAAGTCTATGAACACACACACACACATACACACATACACACACACATACACAGATGAAGTGCTTTTTAAAAAAGAAACATTACTCTCACCATCTATATATTTTTATTATCGTAATTGGATATTATTCTCTAGATATCCAGATAGATGAATGATTTATAAATATATGGATAAAGATAGACAAACAGATATAAATACTTGTATAAAGTGAATTTATAAATTACATATTTTAATAACAAGTTGTTGACCATTCTGGGTATTTTGCTCTCCATATAAACTTTAGAGTCAGTTTGTGGATATCCATGAAATAACTTGCTGTCTACTTTGATTGGGTTTGCATTGAATTTATAGACCTAGCTGTGAAGAACTGACATCTTGAAAATATTTAGTCTTCCTATCCATAAACACAAAATCTGTTTTTATTTAGTTCTTTGATTTTGTTCATGAGAGTTTTATAATTGTTCTTATATAGATCTTATACATATTATGTTAGATTTATATCTATTTCATTTTTGCAGATGCTAATATAAATGGTGTTGTGTTTTTAATTTCAAATTCTACTTGTTCATTGCTGGTGTCTAGAAAAGCAGTTGACTTTTGTACATTATTTTTGTATCCTGTAACCTTGGTACAATAGCTTATTAGTTCTGGAAGTTTATGGTCAGTTCTTTCAGATTTTCTTCTTAGATAATCATGATATCCAAAAATAAAGACAGTTTTATGATGCTAGGTATAGGTTTTTGAAGATGATCTTTGTCCAATTAAGGAAGTTCCCTTTTGTTCAAAGTTTGCTGGGAGTTGTTATCATGAATGAGTGTTGTTACTAGTTGATGTCCATATATTGTATTTTTTTGCAATTAATATTTTTAAAGCTAATTTGTCTCAGACTGACTTAATCTCTCCCCTGCAAAAAATACCTTTTGCTTCTGTTACATGGTTAGGTTAAGCAAATTACCTTGAGCTAATGTGAAATTGGAATTCTGTGAAAACTACCTATTTCCAATTTGCCTTTATTTTATGTGCATGGTCCTCTTAGGGCCATGTGGCCCTAAATATGTGGTCCTTTGGAATTGGTTGCAACTGGAAATCTGGAATATATACCAAGGCTCCTTCTCCTTCCTGGTTCCTGAACTCTAATTTTTGTGAAATAACCCAAATCTTCCTCAGATTCTCATCTTCTGTACCCTGCTCAGATTCTTAGACTCTGTGCCACAGCTTTGAATTAGCAAAGTGTAAAGTGGAAAAGTGACACAATGTAGGATTAACCTCTTTGTACTGCCCTTCACTCTATGCTTTTAGCTGTGCACTAAACTTTTGGCTTAATCTCCAGTGGAGATATTTAATAATATATTTATTTTGTCCATATTTCTTGTTATTTATTGAAGGAGAGTTGGTCTAAATTGTTTGTCAACCAATGCCAAAAGTGAGATTTTGTTTCCTTTGTTCTTGAAGGACATTTTAGCTGGGTAACATTTTTTTGAACTTCATTTTTCCCCCAGAACTTTGAAGTCATTGTCATTGTCTCTGACATTAAATAATGCTTAGAGAACTCTCAATCTTCTCCTGATGATGATTTATGTCTTCTGCCTGGGTATCTAAAAAGAATCTTTAGCCCTGGCTGGTTGGCTAGGATGGTTGGCGCTTCTTCAATATACCAAAAGGTCAGGGCACATACTAAGGTTGTCAGTTCTATCCCTGGTTGGGGATTGTATGGGAGGCAACCAATCAGTGTTTCTCTCTGTCTCACTCTCCCTGCCTATTTCTCTAAAATCAATAAAATAAAAAACAAAAAGACAAAATCAAAGAAGGACATATTCTTGGGTGAGGATTAAAATAAAATTAAATAATTAAATAAATAAATCTTTGTTTCTGATCTTTTACAGATTAACTGCAGCAAATCTTTGTAAAAAGCTTTTAGGATAAAGTTTTCTTAAAAATGATCTTTTGAAAAGAAAATTTATTTTTGTCATATTTAAAAAATTTCTTGTATTATATTTTAAATATATTTTCTATTTTATTTGTAGTATTCTCTATCAGTTAACATTGTGATGTATTGTCTGTTGAATTTATTTAACTTATTTTTACCATCTTTGTTATTTTCCTTATTTACTATGTTTATATCATGTTTTTATCTATGTCAGTAGTTTGAAAAATAGAAATGTTTATTCTTGTATTTCCTAACTTACTTAATTCCATAATAATGTTTGTGGTTTTCTAGGTAACTTTGTGGTTCCCTTTTTATATATCATTTTATTGTTTTAATCATTGAATTATAGTTTCATCTATCATGAGCTCAATTTCTCCTTTTTGCAATGCATTGTGAATGTTTTTGTTAAGGTAATGCTGGCTGCAACAACAAAGAAATTTAAAAAAAAACTCTATAATGGTTCACATGTGATAGAAGTTTATCTCTTATATGGATGTTCCTGAGAATGGACATCTTTCTACCCAGTTTCTTTTCCAAGAACCCAGGCTCTTTCTATCTTGAGGCTCTACCATTTTCAACACAGAACTCTCAAAGTCAACATATTTGTCTGTATCAAGCTGGTAAAAGGCAAACAACCATATTGTAATTCATGTGGAATGTGAATGTTTTTGATGGGCCAGTTCTTTCTTCCTCCTTTTCTCGCCTTCCTTATTTCAAACCTCTCCCCTCACCCCCATTTTTTTTTTTTTTTTAGGTTGGCCTAGTTGTTAAGATTGCTTTATTTTCTATTTTGTTTCTCTGTTTCTTTTTGGGAGTCTCAATCTACACATTCCATTTGCCCTGATAAAATATGGTTAACTTTAAGACTCTCTCCAGAAGCACGTATTTGTTTTTACCCCCTTGCTTTTTCACCAAGAGCTGTAGTGAGAGCTGGATACTTTTTATTAATTCCATTTTTCTACAGCCTGAGGAAATGGCAAAGATATGGGTAAATTCAGCTGAGCTGGTGTCTATTCTTAGATGGAATAGTTCAAATGTGTTTTTTTTTCTCCTGAGACTTTTTAATGGGAGTAATGAAGTAATAACATTAATTCCTCCTCACTATGATTATGGTGAACTTGTGACTACATTCTGATAACAATAGACACAGAGAGATTAGTGTTCCCAGAGTCACTGTACTTAAGGTAGGGAAGGGTAGAAGACACAGTTCCCTTGGCAACACACCTTAAACTCCAGCACATACTGGTATTTTTGTCTTCATTATGTAGACTTCAATCCCTTACATCTCTCCAAGAAGGTCAGTTTCCTACTTCATGTTCCTTTTCTTTTTTTAAAAAAAATTCTGTTATAGGAATTTACAGTCATCTTTCCAGTATTCTTTCATCATAGTCCAGAATAACCAAAGTGCTCTCAATTATTCAAGTTGTTTTGTTGTAATGTACCCCACGAATCACACAAGGACGCCTCAAGAAGTAGAATTAAAGAGTCACATTTATTGCATATCCGGGACTACGAGGGAGCCATGTACTCCAAATCTCGCAGTAGTTACCTAGCCCCAACACCAGATTTATATAGGCAAAAAATCAAAAAGGTATTGATTACATCTCAGGGTTTGGAATGAGGAGTCTGATTTGCAAAAAAGCAGTTACAGAAGCAGAATTGAGCATGTTAGTTAAATTATAGTTTTGGGTCTCCGGATCACTGAATCAACGGAAACACATTGCCTGGAGCCATGGGTCTTGGGACCACTGAGTTGACAGAAACACATTATCTGGAGCCATTGAGGCAATTTAAAGTAATTGTGCTGTCCGTCCTGGTCTTGGGACCACTGAGTTGACAGAAACACATTATCTAGAGCCCTCGGGTCTTTTGACCACTGAGTCAACTGGAACGCATTATCTGTGGCCACTGAGGCAATTTAGGATAATTGTGCTGTCCTGGTTCCAGGTACAGAAGAATGTGCTTTCTAAAACCAGTATCACCACAACCAATGGGGTATTCACATTACAATTAATAAGGTATTCAATTGAATGGGATGATTTATACAATTCAGAAAACCAAAATAACTTTTCTATTATTTTAGCAAGCAAATAAGTACAGAAGCCAAGCAGCAGGGTTAAAGTTAAACTACAGTTTCTACCTGAGATGATTGCTACCATACTTCATTTTATTATACAGTCACATGAAGCAAAATAAACATGTCACCTGATGCCCCCTGACTGTAAACAGGGCAACAAATGATAGGTTCCAGAAGATTAGAAACTACCTTACTTTAAAAATAAATGGTCCAGCCACATCCCTAAAATAGGAAAAGTGATTCCTAAACCATATACCCCCTACTTGGGCATTTTAGTTCTTTCTTTTGGCCAAAGCCACATAGAAAACTTAGAGCTGCCCTAATGAAAACGTTGCCTTGGATTAATTGAAGTGAGAATTTTTACCTCAAAACTCTTTTGGCAAGTGAACAATATTTAAGATAAGATATTTATAGCCCAGTTAGATTTATTAATGAAGAGAGCTATCATGTTCCCAGATAAACAATTATGTAAACACTTAAAGATTTCAGTAGTTGTGATTGACAAAGCAAAGACTATGATAAAATGTCCTAATGATGTTGACAGTCCTACACAATCAAATACAGTGTCTATGTTCTGCACCATTTAAAAAAAAATTCACCTGAGAATATTTATTTATTTATTTATTTATTTATTTATTTATTTATTTCAGAGTGAGGAAGGGAGAAGGAGAGGGAGAAACATTGATTGGTTGCCTCCCATATGTCCCCTGACCAGGGATTAAACCCACAACCTGGGTATGTGCCCTGACCAGGAATCAAACCTGTGAGCCTTCAGTGCACAGGACAATGAATACTTCAGTTAGCTGAGCCACACTGGCCAGTGCTATGCTCTTCACCAGGGCTATGCTCTGTCTATTACAGGGTCTGGACTGCGGGAGCAAATAAATGAGAGTAGATATGACTCCTTTCCTGCAAGAAAAAGGTTATAAGGTGGTAGGTACTCAAGTTTAATCAACTCCCAGGTTACCAAGTAGAGGCCCCTTCCAAGCAGAGGCCCCATCCGAAGGGCACTACCTAAGATACTACACAATTTTTTTTCTCCCAATGGAGCTTAAAGTTTTGAGTTTCCTTAATGAATTCATGCCACTTAAAAAAAAATTGCAAAAGAAATATGCATCACATTGAAATTCCAAGTTCTAAGCAGCCACATTCTTTTTTTCTTAGCTCTGCTTCTAATTACTATAAAATTTTGACAAGTAGTTCACACACTCAAAATTCTGTGTTCTGCTCCTCATAGATTCCCAGAGCCTTTAATCATCTCAGCACTGTCAGCTGTGTCAGCACCGAGCAGGGGAGCAGTGCCACAGTCCGGAAGGAAAGGAGTCCCCCAATGCCGCTTTCTTTCAAGCCTAGAGTGGCAGGCAGGGTACAGAGTGAAGCATAGCCACAAAGCTCGGGTGTCTTTTTCAAACGCTTACTGAAATATAATGAAAGGGGAAAATTTTCAAATAAGAGAAACCAAAAAAGTTTGAGACATTTTTTCTTTTAGAGGAGTCAGGAAATAGCAACTATGAAATCAAAGGAGGGTTAGGGCTTTGAACACATGGTCAGGTAGTTGTAAAGTACCTACTCTGCAAAGATTCATGTAAAATTCGAAGAGGGAGAACACTGTGATGGTTTTCATTTCTCAGCACTTCATAGTTTATTCATCCAATATTTACAACTTTGAATTGTTTATCTTCAATGAATTAATAATTCATAAAAGAGATTGTCCATGTATTTATTCATTCACTTAGCAAACGAGTGGAGAATCACTTTACTAGGCACAGGAAAAGATACATAGTTTGATGTCTACTTCATTCTATGTAGTGAAATAAACCACACTGAAATATTTATGTAGCACTGCTTAAATTACATACAAACATACCTAGCTTAACTGTGTATGCTTTATCATTTGAATTGTGGGAGCAGATAAAAATAAGTAGGGAATATCCTATCTAATAAAAGAGAAACATGGTAATTGGCATACGACCGCTACCCTTCCCATTAGCTAATCAGGGAGATATGCAAATTAACTGCCAGCCAAGATGGCGGCCGGCAGCCAGGCAGCTGATGCGAACAGGGAGGCTTGCTTGCTTCAGTGACGGAGGGAGCCAAGCTTCCCCGCCTGCCTTGCCGGCCTCTCAGCTGCACTCTAAGCAACATTGTAACAAATATAGAAGCTAAACAAAACCCCGGGCTTCAGCCAGCAGGACCGCAACATTGTTTCAAATACAGAAGGGTAAACAAAGGCCAGAAACCTGCTTTCAGCAGCGGAGGTCTCATAGCTGGAGCCGAGCCTCAGAGCTAAAGCTGGCACAGAATAAAAAAAAAAAAAAGGAGAAAAAGATAGGTTGGGAGCTTCAGTCACCTGCCAGCCTGAAAACAGCCCTCAGCCCCTCACCTAGGCTGGCTAGGCACCCCAGTGGAGACCCCCACCCTGAAGGGGGTGTGACCAGATGCAAACAGCCATCATCCCCTCACCCAGGCTGGCCAGGCACCCAAGCGGGACCCCCACCCTGATCCAGGACACCTTTCAGGGCAAACCAGCTGGCCCCCACCCATGCACCAGGCCTCTATCCTATATAGTAAAAGGGTAATATGCCTCCCAACACCGGGATCAGCGTGACAGGGGGCAGCACCCAAAACCCCTGATCAGCCCTGCTCTGTGCATGACAGAGGGGAGCTCCCCAACCCCCTCATGGGCCCTGCTCTATGCGTGACAGGGGGTGGCACCACAACCTCCCCATTGACCCTGCCTTGAGTGTGATGGGGGCAGTGCCCCAACCCCCCAATCGGCCCTACTCTGAGCGTGACTGAGGGTGGCATCACAACCTCCCGATCCGCCCTGCTCTGTGCATGACAGGGGGCGGCGCCCCAACTACCCAATCAGCCCTGCTCTGAGCCTGACCAGGGGCTGCACCTAGGGATTGGGCCTGCCCTCTGCCACCAGGGAGCAGGCCTAAGCCAGCAGGTCGTTATCTCCCGAGGGGTCCCAGACTGCAAGAGGGCACAGGCCGGGCTGAGGGACGCCCCCCCCTTCCCGAGTGCACAAATTTTTGTGCACCGGGCCTCTAGTTATATATAAAAGTGTTAAGTTCTTCCAGGTTTTCCAGGGGCAGGTCAGCAGAGGGAAACTGGAGCATGTGAACGCTGAGACTTGACTGTGTTTGCATCCAGCTCTGCTTCTTTTCACCTGGGCAAACATGGCCAAATAATTAAACTCCACAGACTTTGACTTCATCATTCTGAAATGTGAGCACTAACAGCACTTATTTCATGTGGCCTTTGTGAGGAATAATCAAGTTAAGGTACATAAAGGATTTAGTGTGTTACCTGTGTCATTAAAAGTGGTAAGTGATAAAATTCAGCCATGAAACCATCTGACCTTGGTTTTAATTGGTTGATAGTTTTTTTTAAAAAAAATATATATATTTTTATTAATATCAGAGAGGAAGGGAGAGGGAGAGATAAAAACATCAATGATGACAGGGAATCATTGATTGGCTATCTCTTGCATGTCCCCTACTGGGGATCAAGCCCCTAACCTGGGCATGTGCCCTTGACTGGAATTGAACCTGGGACCCTTCGTCCTAAGGCCGAAGCTCTATCCACTGAGCCAAACCAACTAGGATGTTAATTACTAACTGAATCTGTGTGTTTTTTAAATCACTAATCTGTTTACTTATGAATTTAGTTAGTCTATTTTTTCTTGCCTAAGTTTTGGGAGTTTGTGACTTTTTTAGGAGAAGTATCCATTCCATCTCAGTTCTTTAATATATTAGCATACAACTCTTAATGGTATTGCTTTTTCTTTTTTTAATCCTCACCCAAGGATATGTTTTTAATTGATTGTAGAGAGAAAAGGGGGGAGACACAGAGAGAGCAGCATTGATTGGCTGCTTCTTATACCCACCCTGACCAGGGATTGAACCAGCAACCTAGGTATGTGCCCTGACCATAATTCAAACCCACAACCTTTTGGTGTATAGTACAACACTCCAACCAATGGGGTCACCTGGCCAGGACTGAGGTATTCTTTTATAATCTTTTGTGTTTCTGTAATATCAGTCATAATGTTTCCTCATTCATTTCATATTACTCATTCACTAGTAATTTGACTCTTCTAGTCCCACCCCCACTCCCCTTGGTCAGTCTAGCTAGAAGTTTGTAAATTTTAGTGCTCTTTTCAAAACACCTACTCATTTTATCAATTTTCCATATTATGTTGTTATTCTCTACTTTGTTAATAAGTAGTCTAATCTTTATTACTTCTACTTGTAAGATTTCTTAATTTTATGTTTAGATTTCTTAATTTTTCTCAGTTGTGAATGTGCAGAGTTAGGTTATTAATAGATATAGTTCCTTATTTTTTAAATATAATTTACCTCTCAGGACTAATTTAGCTGTCTCCTATAAGTGTCAGTTTGTTGTGTCTTCATTTTCATTTATTTCAAAGTATCTTAACTTTATTTTTCTATTTCTATTACCCAGTGGTTATTAAGGAATGTGTTTTTAATTTCCACATATTTTTGATTGCCCTAGATTACTGAAAGCATACTGACACACCATAAAATATTTACAATTTCTAATGTTGAAGAGAATATGAAACAACTGAATCTCTCATACACTGATGAATTGAGTGTAACATTGTCCTACCAGTTGGGAAAACAATTCAGTAATATTTTCAGAAATTGAATACATACCAACATGATGAATTATCAATTCTACTTCTATTTACCCAAGATAAATGAAACTATATGTCCACAAAAACTTGTAAGATAATGTTTATTATAGCTATATTCATAATAGTTGCAAACTGCAAGCAATTCAAATAATAAGTGATAAATGAAAAAAAGACATTTTGGAAAATTCACACAATGAATTCTCAGCAATTAAAAGTAATGAATCACTGATAACTCAACAATACAGATGGATTTCAAAGAAAATTATGTCAAATAAAAGGCGCCAAACACACATGAATTTCTAGAACAGACAAAAGTAAACTATGGTAATATGGTGACATAAACCAAATCAGGACTGTCCTTATGTGTGTCAAGAAGGGGAATTTTGAGGGCTCATTGTCTGGAAAAGTGTTAAGAAGGGGGAATAATGGGAGATTGTTGTCTGGAAAAGGACACAAGGGAACTTTCTGGGATAATGGAAATATTCTATGTCTTGATTGCAGTGGTATTTACATTGGTATAAAAATTTCTCAAAATGAACTGAACTGTAACCAAAAATCTATGCATTTTATCAGATGTAAAGTACCTCAACTTAAAAATAAATTTAATGCAATACTTTTTAGTTCTTAAAAAAACAAGACTACATAAAGATAAAACCTCATAAATAAAAAAATTAGTTAAAACAAAGACACCAGAATGAAGGAAGTCATGGTTTAAACTATATTTAATCTATCCTATAAAAAAAAGGCTAATATGCAAATCGACCAAACTGCAGAATGACCAGTTGCTATGACACACACTGACCACCAGGGGCAGTTGCTCAATGCAGGAGCTGCCCCCTGGTGGTCAGTGCACTCCCATGGGGAGTGCCGCTCAGCCAGAAGCCTGGCTCATGGCTGATGAGCACAGCAGCGGTGGTGGGAGCCTCTCCCGCCTCTGTGGCAGCGCTAAGGATGTCCGACTGCTGGCTTAGGGAGAGGGTCTAAGTCATCAGTCAGACATCCCCCAAGTTCTCCCAGACTGCGAGAGGGTGCAGGCCGGGCTGAGGGGACCCCTCCCCGCCAGTGCACCAATTTCATGCACCGGGCCTCTAGAGTAAATATAGAATTTAAATTCAATTATTTTAGAGATTTTGGTTCTGGTATAGAATATGAATTTTAAAAATTCGATCATGAAAATACTAATATACATTAAGGAGTTGGGTGTGGGAAGAAAAAATTTAAGTACATTCATTTCATCAGCTTTAAAAAAATGTGTTTTGGTTTTTTTTTTTATATCAGAGAGAGAAAGGGGGAGAGAGAGAGAGAAACATCAATGATGAGAGATAATTATTGATCTCCTGCCTCCTGTACACTCGCTACTGGGGATAGAGCTTGCAACCCAAGCATGTGTCCCGACTGGTAATGAAACCCTGACCTCGTGATCATTGTTGGGTGATGCTCAACCACTGAACCACACTGGCCAGGCCATTTAATCAGTTTTTATCATAAAAATATTATTCTAATTTTTGTAGGTAATCTTTTATTACATATTTCAACTGAATGCTTGTGGATATATATGTAGAACATAATTTTTGGTCAAAAATTTTGAAGTATCTCTTTTGCCCTGGCTGGGTAGCTCAGCTAGTTAGAGTATCATCCCCATATGCTAAGATTGTGGGTTCAATCCTTGGTCAGAGCACATACAAGAATCAACCAATGAATGCATAAATAAGTGGGACAACAAATCTCTCTCTCTCTCCCTTTCTCTTTCTCCTCTTCCTCCTCCTCTTCCCTCTCTCTAAATTATTAAAAATTGAAATAATACCTTTTTCTATATCTGTCTAAATTGTAAATATAATAGGCTATAAGGATGTATTTATGTTTAAGTATTATGCTCAATTATTATTAAGTACCAAGCTCAACTATTAAAGGTATGCATTAGAATTTATAAGAATTTTTTATGATTATGAAAACTGAAAATTTACTTTAAGTAGTGAAACAAAGGTAGAAAAAAATCCCCAGAAATCAGAGCTATTAATACCAAACTCACAGGAATATATTTCGTATCTGAGATAACCCTTGGGACTGGCAGAAACTAAAGGATTTCTGCCATCCTGAGCAGCATGAGTATATATGAATATTCTAAGAACTTCTATTAGTATAACAGCACCAGACTCTCAATCCCTGCCAACTGTAATTGAAAATTACACTGTAGTGGTTAGACCTTAATAAACCTTACAAAGTGCTCACCCCAATAAGTCTAGTATCCATCTGACATACATAGTTGGTAAAATATTATTGACTATATTATCTATGCTGACTATATATTATCTATATTATCCCAGTGGCTATTATTATAACTATCATTTTGTAATTTTTAAAAATATTTGTAAGACTTTATTTGAGCCAAACTGACAGCATATGCCAGGAGCAAGATCTCACTCTTCCTGGCAGTGATGCCCCAGGTTGGGGAGCCCTGTGTGGGGCTGGTACTCCTCACTCTTCAGGAGTGACCTCTGCAACTGAGATATCCTTCTGATTTTTTTAAAGTTACCATAATCATGATCTTCATTCTTTTATAGTCTTTTAAAGTTTTTGTAAATCTGTTTATGTATGCATTAATATATGTGCACATTTTTATTTGTAGGACTATTTCTTTTTTTTCTTATTTATCCTTGTTTTAAATTACACATATACATAGTGCATGCTTACTATAGAAATGGTAGAAAATAGAGATAACTAATTTTAAAAAGCTTTCTAATAGTGATAATCATCATTGACATCTAAAATGTATATTCTTACAAAAGTGGTTTTACATAATACAATATGTATTGATTTATTATTTTTCTCTTAAAGCATGTCTTTTTTAATGTTAGAAAGAATATATATATATATATATATTAGAGGCCCGGTGCACAAAAATTTGTGCACTGGCGGGGGGGGGGTATCCCTCAGCCCCACTTGTGCCCTCTCACAGTCTGGGACCCCTCAGGAGATAACGACCTGCTGGCTTAGGCCCGCTCCCAGGTGGCAGAGGGCAGGCCCAATACCTAGGTGCCTGCCCTGCAGCCCCTTGTCGGGCTCAGAGCAGGGCCGATTGGTGAGTTGGGGCGCCGCCCCCTGTCATGCACAGAGCAGGACGGATCAGGAGGTTGTGATGTCACCCTAAGTCACACTCAGGGTAGGGCCGATTGGGGGGTTGGGGTGCCACCCCCTGTCACACTCAAGGCAGGGCCGATGGGGAGGTTGCGGCTTCACCCTGTCACACACAGAGCAGGGCCCATGGAGAGGTTGTGGCGCCACACCCTGTCACACACAGAGCAGGGCCGATCAGGGGGTTGGGGAGCTCCCCCTATCAGGCACAGAGCAGGGCCGATCAGGGGGTTTGGGCACTGCCCGTCACGCTGCTCCAGGGGCCAGGAGGCCTCATGGCTCCACTGATCCCAGTGCTGGGAGGCCTCATGGCTCCCCTTGACACCAGGGCAATGAGGCCTCCCTGCTCAGCTGATTCCAGTGCTGGGAGACCTCGCGGCTCCGCTGATCCTGGTGCTGGGAGGCTTCGCGGCTCCGCTTGACACCGGGGCAGTGAGGCCTCGTGCTCAGCTGATCCCGGTGCCGGGAGGCCTTGTGGCTCTGCTGATCCCAGGCTGGGAGGCCTTGCGGCTCTGCTGATCCCAGTGCTGGGAGGCATATTACCCTTTTACTATATAGGATAGAGGCCTGGTGCACAGGTGGGGGCCTGCTGGTTTGCCCTGAAGGGTGTCCCGGATCAGGGTGGGGGTCCCCACTGGGGTGCCTGGCCAGTCTGGGTGAGGGGCTGAGGGCTGTTTTCAGGCTGGCGGGTGACTGAAGCTCCCAACCTCTCTTTTATTTCTTTTTTCTTTTTTATTCTGGGATTTATTTACCTTCTATGGCTGTCACTGGTGCTGAGAGCCATCTTTAGCTCTGAGGCTCGGCTCCAGCTCTGAGACCTCGGCTGCTGAAAGCAGGTTTCTGGGCTTTGTTTACCTTCTGTATTTGAAACTTTGTTGCGACTCCAGCTCTGAGATCCCGGCCGGCTGAAAGCAGGTTTCTGGGTTTTGTTTAGCTTCTATAATTGCAACATTATTTCTTAGCAGCTGAGAGGCAGGGGGGAAACCTGGCTTCCTCCGTCACTCGAGTAAGCAAGCCTCCCTGTTCACTTCAGCTACCTGGCTGTCGGCCGCCATCTTGGTTGGCAGTTAATTTGCATATCTTGCTGATTAGCCAATGGGAAGCGTGTCAGAGCTATGGTTAATTACCATGTTTCTCTTTTATTAGATAGGATATCACCATTTAAAAAATTCTTTATTGTTTAAAGTATTACATATAGTATTGCATATGTCTCCTTTTCCCCCCCATTGACCTCTCCTTGGCCACCCCCCAGCACATGCCCTCACTCCCCTTGTGTCTGTGTCCATTGGTTATGCTTATATGAATGCATACAAGTCCTTGGTGGATCTCTTACCCCCTCCCTCACCCCTCCCCTGCCTTCCCTCTGAAGTTTGAAGGTCTGTTCGATGCTTCTATGTCTCTGGCTCTATTTTTGTTCAGCAGGTTATGTTGTTCATTAAAATCCACAAATAAGATCATGTGATAGTTATCTTTCTCTGACTGGCTTGTTTTATTTAGCATATTTTAATTGTCACACCATGGTTTTGGGACCCGCCCCTCCTATCATTCTCTATATGGCTTCTTTATATTCTTAGTTATAGGAATTCTGATCAGCTAGCCTTCAGCTGGTTCTCAATGATGTCTGTTCTATTCTTTAGTTGTGATTTTGAAGTGGTCTTAGGAGGAGAATAGTGTAGAGTTTACCTAATTTGCCATCTTGACCGGAAGTGTGAAGTGTTTTGATAATGAAAACATTAAGGCAGAATATCACACATAGTGGTTGCCTCATAAATGGTTTCAAATCTTATAAGGAGGAGGTCGCCGGATGCCAGCCAGCAGCACGGGTGGCTCCGGCCCGGGGCTCCACTGTCCGGAGGGCACCATGGACGACAAGGAGTTAATTGAGTACTTTAAGTGTCAGATGAAAGAAGATCCTGACAGGGCCTCAGCTGTGGCTGCCATACAGACTCTGCTGGAGTTCTTGAAGCGAGATACAGGGGAGAGGATCCATAGCCTGAGAGCGAATCTCACCAGAGCCATTGAAACCCTAGGCGGCGTGGACTCCTCCGTGGCCGTGTCCTGGGGCAGGAGCTCTTCCCGCTCTTCGTCAGTCTCGCGTCCCCGGAATACTCGGATTACTCCAAGTGTAAAAAGATCATGATTGAGCGGGGAGAGCTTTTTCTCAGGAGAATATCACTGGTGAGAAGTAAAATTGCAGATCTGTGCCACACTTTCATCAAAAACAGGGCATAAGAAAATGGCCAAAGCCCCGTGCCACCTCAACATCCCCCTCCCGTGGTCCTGGACGCCGCTGTCGGCTCCATCAGGGAGAAGGTGGACCTGTCATAGTGGGTGCGGCGGGCGTTGTTGAAAACAGAGGCGTTATTCACAAGGTTGGAACCAACCAGCTGGCCGTGTGCGCAAAGCACAGAACAACCCTTCTACGTGGTGGCGGAGAGTTTCACGTTCATCTGGCTCTTCCCACTAAACCAGCAAGACCCAGACAAGTTTAAGGCAAGAGCTTTACGTATTTGAAGGGGTATTTGGGTCTAAACTGAAACCTTTGAAAAAATGCTAAGAATGTACCAGGGAGTTATTCTCTTCCCGTGACTGTTCCTTCCGACATTGGGACAGAAAGATAAGTTGGTGGCGGCGAGACTGAGTCTAACTGGGCCCCAGGATTTCAGCCTTCCAGCCTCCGGCTCACTGAGCACTAGACGCGGTGCAGAGGCAGGGGCTGGTGGTGAACGGTGCAGCCTAGAGTCAGCTGCCTGGATGGGCTCCCTGACACTCCTGCCCATGTGCCCGTGTGCCCATGGCAAACCCTGTCCTCCTTAGCTCTGACCTCCGTGACCTGTGCAGGGGGAACAGCACGGGCAGAGTTAGATGGTCCGACACCACGCGTGGGCAGGCTGAGCAGTGCCCGCAAGGGTGGGCTCCGAGAATGGTTCTCTCGCGGGTCTGGAAGAATGGGCCCAGCTCACAGTGAGGGGACGCGTGCCGTGGGCTTGTGGCTGGGCGGCCGCCATGACAGCCCACCACAGCGGCCGCGCCCTTGGCAGTGGGCGGCTCAGCTGGCTTTTCCCCCTTTGGGGAGAGTGGCCAGGCCAGCCCCCACCTCCAGTGCAGAGCCCTGAGCACATGGCGGGCAGATTAATGTGTGCTTGCTGTGTCCACAGTACAAGGCGGACACGCTGAGGTCTGTGCAGACTGGACAGGATCTCAGAGAAGAGCAGCCGTGTGTCAACCACACCCCGCCTTGATCACACTGCTGTTTACAGACCTGGGGGTGCTGACACCCTTGGCCCGTCAGCTACGAGCTCATCAAGCTATACCTTTAAGAGGTGCCTTCCTGCCTCGAGGTGACATAGCTGCATCGGGGCAGGAGCCTCTGGACCCCGCGTGAGCCAGGCCAATGGGAACTGTTTTCATGAAGATTTATGGACTAAGAACTTAAAATGCTATTTTGGTGGATTTTTTTATTCTTTCTCGTCCTGTTTAAACATGTTCCCGGTTCCCATAAAACTCAACCTAAATTGTACTGATGGGTCCCAGACACTGTCACTCACTTCCTGCTTTTAGAAATACATTAGACTATTGGCTACTTAACCCTCCAGACCCCTCCCCTCGTCCTCTGCCTGCAGTTAGAGGGTGCAGGCCCCTTACAGAGCAGGCGTTCCTCACTGCGCGGCCCCGGAAGCTTGCGGTGCCTCATAAAGGGCAGGAACCACCTGCTCAGGTAGCATCGCTTCCCCTGGTGAACACGAGCCAGAGCGCAGCCTGGACAGCATCGAGCCAACAGAGCGGAACCACCGAGAACCCAGGCGCGGCTCACCGCCAGTGATGCCTCCCAGAACGTTTGGAAATGAAAACTCTGTGTCTGTGAAAGATGCGGATCTTAAAGGTTTGGGACCTGAATGTTTAGAAACTGTACTTGGGAATACGCTCAGCATCTTTTCAAATAAATGACATGAAACACTGAAAAAAAAAACTTATAAGGAGATATATATATATATATAATATATGATAAAGATAGAAATGCTGACATAATGGATTTTAGCTGAGTCTTTGCCTAAGAAGAGTAATGGGGGATGGCTAGAGAGACAATTTTTTTGGTTAATGGTAGGAGACATCAACAAAGGCAAGGATAGCCTTTGAATACAAACAGCAAGTGAATAAGAGAGAAAGCTAATAGTTTTTGACTTCCAAAAGTCATATTCTTCTTCAAATGTATGGAATTTGTGATGCTTTCAAGTTAACAATGTGTTCCTTGTTAATTTTACCCACACTCTATGGCAGGGGTGGGCAAACTTTTTGACTCGAGGGCCACAGTGGGTTCTTAAACTGGACCGGAGGGCCGGAACAAAAGCATGCATGGAGTGTTTGTGTGAACTAATATAAATTCAAAGTAAACATCATTACATAAAAGGGTACGGTCTTTTTTTTTTGTTTTATTCATTTCAAACGGGCCGGATTCGGCCCGCGGGCCGTAGTTTGCCCATGGCTGCTCTATGGGGACAAATAACCCTTTATATTGCCCCTTTCTATTGTCCCTATGTCAGACATTTCTTATTAAATTTGGCTGGAGTATCAAATAACCCCCTACATGTCAGCGACTTCAACAAAAGTTTCATTTTTGCTGTATTGCATGTCCATCATGGACTAAATGCAACTTATCTTTATTCTGGGTCACAGGATGAAGGAACAACCCCATTTTGGACATTTCCAGTCTCATGGCAGAAGAAAAAGGGAACAGTAAAAGAAAGATAATGGCTCTGGAAGTTTCTACTCATCAGTGACACACATGATTTCTGCCCATTTTTATTGGTCAAAACTAGTTATGCGTAAGACAGAAACTAATAAGTTTGGTGTATAATTCTCCCATAGGAAAGGACAGAGATTATTTTACATTATAATATAATATAATACAGCTTGATATCTGGTATTGAGATCCCACCTACTTTGTTCTTCTTTCTCAGGATTGCTGTAGAGATTCGGGGTCTTTTTTTATTCCAGATGAATTTTTGGAAAGTTTGTTCTAGGTCTGTGAAACATGCCATTGGTATTTTAATGGGGAGTGCATTGAATCTATAGATTGCTTTGGGTAGTATGGACATTTTAATGATGTTGATTCAACCAATCCATGAACACGGTATATTCTTCCATCTGTTCATGTCACATGTGTGTGTATATATATATATATATATATATATATATATATATATGCCTCATTCTTTCCTCCTCTTCAATAAAAAGCTTATGGAGTAAATAAGTGCTAAAATAGAACTAGAAACATAAATTCATATTTTACTCTAATTTTAATTAATAGTAGATTCCAATATTTTTTTTCATTGTCAGGGCAAGCCTAAACAAAGAACTGTCTCAAGTGTCTAGCTAATGCAACTAGATATATAAAGGCTTGACAATTGCCATTATTATGCTGTCAAATATTATCTTTAGCTGACATGGATTCTTATGCTACCAGTATTTGGATAACTGTTGAAACCTAATTCTAAGAGTATTTCTGAAGTTGAAAACATGTAAGAGGTAGGAAAAGAATTAACTTTAGAAGGCAACTGAGAAAACTAGCTTTGTCAGCTCAGCAAGATCACTGCTGACATCTGCTGGATGGAAAATTAAGAAAAAAAATTAGCTTGAGAGAGCTGTTTTGATTGGCATGTGTTGCATTAAAAAAGGGTTTTCAGAACTAGCTATTAATTTATTTTTGGCCATCCAATTAAACTTGAAACTCATTCTTTCATGATGTTATGATGACAGTTATGACAGACTATTTAATATTAACATTTCATTGAAAAATCTGAGCAATCCCTTTGTCAGTATATCTTAAAAATCTCCTGTATACTGAGTGTTGTGACATGATGGGAAATGAAATCTCACAGCTTCCAATATTAAGGTTATTTATTGTACCGGAAACTATATTAATTGCTTATGTATAATGTTTCACCTTTTCCTATTATCAAGAATTCTGAAGGTTCTAAGATTTTGCTTTTCTTGCAAGCTAACAAGTTAGCCTGCCAGTTTTACAGATGTTGGTAGATTTACATGACATTTCTAGTCCAATCAGAAAAGAACTGTTTATTACTCATAGTAATAGCATTAGCTAGGGTAGCTAGAGTAGTTGCATTGTTTTTACAATGTACCTCTAAGTCCCAATTCCCACACAGCTATGTGAAGAGTCCCAGAAAGCACTTACACATACTATGGGTTGTGTTAGAGAAGAGGAGCACTATGAGTAGAACCCTAATCTATAATAATAAAAGCATAATATGCTAATTAGACTGGACAGCTGAACGACCTTCTGGACATCATTCTGGATGTCCTTCTAGACGAAGCCGCAGTGTCAGGGGCCGAGGCAGAGGCAGTTAGGGGTGATCAGGCAGGCAGGCAAGCAGTTAGGGGTGATCAGGCAGGCAGGCAAGCAGTTATGGGCGATCAGGCAGGCACGTGAGCAGTTAGGGGCAATCAGGCAGGCACGAGAGCAGTTAGGGGTGATCAGGCAGGTGGGCAAAGTTGTTAGGGGTGATCAGGCAGGCAGGCAAGCGGTTAGGAGCCAGTGATCCCAGATTGCAAGAGGGTGCACACCAGGCTGAGGGGACCCCTTCCCCTTTGCGCAAATTTCGTGCACCAGGTCTCTAGTCTATATAAAAGGCTAAGTGACCATCTGACTGTCCAACTGCCCAACCAACCAGTACCTATGACACGCACTGACCACCAGGAGGCAGACACTCAAAGCAGGAGCTGCTGAGTTGTGGTGTCTTGGCAGCAGCAGTCCTCAGGTGACGCAACCCAGGACCAGAGAGGAGGGAGCCCGATTCCTTGCGGGGCCGTGTGATTTCACCTTCAGCTGTGGGTTATGTTGTTCCCAGGGCACTGTTGGCCCCGAATCTGGTTTACTGCACACTTGCATTTGCGTTCCACACCCTGTACAACAGCAATTTTGTAGAGTGCCCTCTTGCACTCTAGGACCCCTCGGGGGATGTTGAAGAGCCAGTTTCAGCCCGATCCCCACCGGCCACGCCAGGGGACCCCCACCCGCTAGAGGGACCCCACTCACACTGCAGATGTCCTTCAAGCTGCAGTGCCACCCCAGGTGCAGCTGGCCAGGGAGGGACCACGGGAGATTGGCTCCAGGGCATGTCCAGCCCATCTTGCCCAGTCCCGCCCCACCAGCCACCACCTGGGACTGCCTGAATTAGTCCCTGACCCCTGCACTGAAGCCAGCACCGAGATTCAGAAGAGCTAAGCGTGAGTTTTCTTTCTTCCTCCCATCCCCCATCACTCTGCAGATGGCCTTGGAGCCCTGGCACCACCCCAGGAATTCTAATTAATTTCCTTTCGATGTGCATGAATCTGTGCACTGGACCACTAGTGTTTCATAATAGGCAATAAGCATGACTGTCCTTTGTTACATAGGGGAATGTTATCTTCATTACATTTGATGGTAGACATATTTGTCCTCTGTTCTGGAGGGAAACACTATCTCTATGTTCCAAGGCTGTTCTTTTCTATACAAAACATCCTTAAAAGGATAGTAAAAATAAAGGGAAGTAACTGCTTTCCTTAAATGATATAAAAAAATGTGAGAGATCCTTGGAGAATTATCTCCCCACAATATCTGCTCCAGATTTCTACCCTCTTGACTTCTGTTGAGTTTCCCCAAAAGTATGCCACTTGTTGGCCACTCTCATTAATCTGAACAACATGGGTTTGTTTCATATATTATTTATGTGACTGTCATTGTGAGGACTCTAAGCAGCAGGACAATCTGTAATATTGACCATTCCTCCCAGCTGGACCAAACTGGCCAAATGCTACAAATCATCAGGGTCTACCATAGAAATCTATATAATTTTCTTTTTAAATTTCTTCACTGACCTTTCTACTTGGTCCAAAACCTTAATCCAGGTGCAGTAAGATTATCAGTGAACATACAGACTCTATATTGTACCAGAGGAAGAGTCTAGGGCAATTTTATCATGCGTCACAACTGTAGCCATTGAGTTGTTGCTGATCTGAATACATTCCAGAATTGAGACAGTGTTATTGATCATGTCAGCTAAATTAGAAGCTAATATCATGCCACCCTTTCTAATTGGATGACTTTTATTGTAGGAGTAACTATCCACAGTGTATGCATAAATGATGAGTCATTATCTCTCCAGGAACCTCCTCTGAATAACTGAGGGTGACCAAAGTTATTGAAGAGATTCCCACAGTCATGTTAATAGTATATGATCCTAGTGGTAGTGTTTTCTTAAATACTTTAAGGGACCTATATTGGTCAGGGCCACAGGTTGACAAGGCTCCTACCATGGTCTCCTGAATGGCTATAAGACTTTATGGCCCTAGTTCAGTTGAAATGATTGAATCAATTTGTTTTGGTGTAATTAGTCTCCCTCGTGAAACTGAGCAAGGACGATACAATTGGGGGTGCGGAAGACATCCAAATATGTTGACAGATGTCCTACATGGGAGGTACAGGAGATGCTTTTTCCCATAGACTTCTCAGTAAGGATAAGGGGGATGATGATTACATCATTGTCACAAATATCTGGTGGGGGATGGTGCACCAGTCAGTTGAATTTTAAAAAACTTACAGCATATTTAGAGAGCAAAATAAGGCCATTTTCCTTTGTGAAAAAGATTGCAAGGGTGATTCTGAAAAACAAAGATGATTAATGTACCTCCTTTCTCCTCATCCCTTCTGGAGATGTGTTCCTCTCCCTGGTGACAGGATATTGTTCTCTTCACCGCCACAAATACAGTAACTCCCGTTCAGTATCAGCAACTTTGCCATTTTTTATGATTATTCCCTACTCACAACTAGACTTTTATACAAAAAGATCAGGTATGGCAGGAAAAAAAGCATTTCTATAAAACTTACTGAAACCTGTTAAGTTCCCCAATTTGGCCTGGTTAGGTCACTGGATGGGACTCAGCGAACAATATAGTCAGCCAGGAGATAATTATCCTATGATTGAGGACCATGTCAATCCAACATGAGAACCCAGGTGGCTGAAGCAGAATTAAGTGTATATCCTTTATGCCTCATTTTGGCTGGTTCCTCTCCAAAGGGTATACCAATCAAGCTTGCCTGGCTTTCCATTAGGAAATAATAAGAAGCTTCATGACCATGAATGGTAAGGGAGGAATCCTAAATTTTCAAAATGGGTCTATATAATCTCCCACCCCTTTGATCTTGATCATTACCCAAGAAGAAGCCACAAGGAATTGTTCACTTTCTTAGGACAATTGGATTCTGTGACCAAACTGTCTTATTACAGTGTGTAGACAAGGGGGAAGTGAGAAGGGTATAGTGAAAAATTGTTTATCAATTTTTGAAGGGAAAGTTGTAGTGTACAATAGCAGATATATGTGGATGAAAGGGAATATAGAAATTTCATGAAATACCTTGATATTCAACTCATTATTAAGTGACCTTTGTGATTAACAATCAGTTATTTGAATGCAAATGGTTGGGAAGGTGAAACACATGAGGAGAATTGGTTTCAAGAATACAACTGATGGTACAGGAATGCTGTAACAAGAAAACGTATAAAGGGTGGTGAAGCACCACTGATAGCTTTAAGAAGGAGTCAAAGATTTCATCTAGTGAGTCTACAGGAGTAGATGAGTCTGCAGGCATGGATGAGAGCCATGGCCCTTTTGAATGTAGTGCCCACACCACAAGAAAAAGGGTCAACTTTTGCTATGGGTCATGAGACTGGCAAGCCGTGGTAATTATCATCCTCTGTATTGTCCACCCTATGATAGTGGATGTGTTGCCCTATGTGATATGGTGGTGAATCCAGGCAGCAGTGGTGGCAATCTGAGCAGTACAAGCTTAAGCAGACTCATAAGAAAGTGGACCCTGAATGGGGACATCTACATGAGTAACCAAGATGGCTCTGTGAGTACCATGATTTGTTTTCAACATTTTGTAGCCCAAAGAGGGTTTACTTTAATCTGCCGATCTGTAGTGTACCAAGTGGCATACCAGAACAGCTAGGCCGTTAGCAAGAGCCCACAGCCAGGAAAAACATAAGATGGGCCCTAATTGGTTTAGCTCAGTGGATAGAGCGTCAGCCTGGGGACTGAAGGGCCTCAGGTTCGATTCTGGTCAAGGGCATGTACCTTGGTTGCGGGCACATCCCCAGTAGGGGGTGTGCAGGAGGCAGCTGATCGATGTTTCTCTCTCATCGATGTTTCTAACTCTCTATCCCTCTCCCTTCCTCTCTATAAAAAATCAATAAAATATATATATATATATATATTTATATATATATATATATATTTATATTTATATTTATATATATATATATATATATATATATATATATATATATATATATATATATATATGACAGTTCACCAAGAAAAGTATTACCTGCAGAAGCAAGCAATTGCGTCCATTTTGGTTCTTCATAGGTGGTGCTGAGATGGAACAACTGCAGCAGCCCAATGAGCACCACTAGGTTTCAGCTTAGTGTATCCTCACGTCTAAGGCACACAGGCCTGGGCAGTGTACTGAGAGCACAACTGAGCCAGCAGCTTTGTTTAACTGGTGGGGAAGAAGATCAAGATTCCCCAAAGTGGTAGGTTTACTGTAAAGCCACGATGGCAGCCCCAGGCCAGGCTGGCTGTGTTCTTAAACATACCATATCCATTTGCCAAGTGAGACTTGATGGACCTTTCACACCTGGTTAACCATGGAGTCTAAACTGACCCGAACTAAATGGAAATATCAGGTTGAGGAATCATGAAGCTTCCATGAGTCCAGAGTTCACTATCAACAAGAACCCAATAGCAAGCCAATAACTGCTTTTCCATAGAGTGTACCTGGTAACCAGGCAAAGGAGGCAGCAAGCCCAAACCCATAGGGTGCCCCTAGATGGAGGCTGTCTCTCTTTGCAAGGGAATCTAATGCACAAAATCATTGGTCACAGATTTGTAGCTTAAAGAGTCATTAGAGAAATACAAGCAAGATGAATATAGTGAAACTGTACCTAGGCACAGCATAGCCAACCTGCTGAAATCATGAGATTAAAGAGAAAGTTTTTAAGGCAGTAAGAGAAAAAGTGATACATAAGTTGTAATGACAATAAGATACTGGCTACCATTTTGTCAGAAACGATAAAGGTCCAAAGAAAATGAAATGACTTCTTTAAATTGCTGAAAGAAAAAGTAATTCTAGATCTAGAAAAACTACCCTTCAAAACAGGGGGCAAAATTAAAACATTTGTAGGTAAAGAAAAAAGTAGAGAATTCATCTCAAGCCCCTTGCATTGCAAGACGTGCTAGAGAAAAGTCTTCACTCTGATGGAACTGATGATAACAACATTTCTCCAGATGCCAGAAACAAAGATTACTGGAAATGGTAAATGTAGAACATGAAATATAATTGTCTTCTCTTATTTTTTAATAAATGAAATATATTTAAAGCAAAACTTTAACACTGTAAAATATGTGCATAATGTATATAGATATGAATATATACCAATAGCACAAAAAGCAAGGTACTAAACAGAAATAGTCTATTATTGTGTAGTTCCTATAATCTACACAAAGAAATAACTCTAATTAGATTGTGAAAATTTCCAATTCATACTGTGTTCCCTAGAACAACCACTAAAGAAAATAATGCAAGGAAGTACAGCAAAAAAACCAAAAACATTTGCTTAACCCCCAAAGCAGAAAGGAACAAAGGAGCAGAGTAACAAAAAAAACAAGATAAGCCAAAGGGAATACAAATACCAAATGGCAGATTTAATATATACATCTATAATAATAAAAGTGTAATATGCTAATTAGACCAGACGTCCTTCCGGATGTCGAAGCCAGGGCTGTGAAGGCCGAGCCCCTTGCACAAATTTCATGCATCAGGCCTCTAGTATGTTATATAAATAGACTATAAACTCCAATTAAAAGGCAGATATTATTGGACTGTATAAAAATTAAGATCCAACTATTTACTTCTTAGATGTGTTTTGAATATAAAGTTAGAGTAATTTGTACTTCATATTCTTTTCGACAATAGGCACACTAACTTAGGTAGCTAAACTTAAGCCTTAAATTAGTCTGGAAATATTTACAGATAAAAAGCGTAGAGACTGAGATAAAGTCAGACTGGAATTTATTATTGTTAGTTGTATTATTACTCTTATTATTATCACAAAAGTGCAGTTCTGAGTCCTGAAAAGAAAGAGTGAAAATATGAATGACATTTTAAAAGAAGAAAAAAATGCAATTGATAATACATTGTATAGAAAATGAAAGGGTTAAAAAAAGGACATGACTTAATTACAGAGACATTTTGAAATTAATAGTTACTGAACAACCCTTTTTTTAAATTCAGTTATTTCAGTGGTTGGCATAAAGGAAGCAAATAGTTTTGTGTGTTTGATTTCCTTCCTTTTCCCCCTGATTTGGCCTCAACTAGTGACAAATGACTTCCAAAATGGGGAGAGAGCATTAAATTGAGGGAAATGGCAGAACCCAAGAAATTCATGAGAGAAGAGTAATAATTGAGTTTCTACCAATTTTGTTCATAAAGCTTTTTCTCAGCTAAATTTCCCCTTCTGGTAAGATCAAAATGCTCAGCTGTATTTTTCTCCTCCTTGAGCTTCCTAGTTCTTACAAGTGATTTTACTATATGTAATGGAAAAGCTTATCTTGCTGAGGGAGCAAAACTCTAAATACATAATTAAGTTATAGTACAAAGAACCCACAACATGTTTGCCATCTCAACTCAATATATAGAGATAGACAGGTTACCATATTAGGAGAATGTGGAGTCAATTCCACACATTCAACTTCAGTGTCTATAACTTATGAATAAATGATACCTAAAATCAAAGCTGTTTTGGTTTCTCCATGAAGACAGATGTTCATCTTAAAATCACTAGGACTCTGCCTGGAGGGTTGGATTGATTGGAGAGCATGCTGTGCTTCATTACCTTTTTTTGTTTTGTTTTTGTTTGTTTTTAGCCAATTCTCATGGGAATGTTTTCTGAACAGATTTTCCTTTGATGCATATAGTGCCCTATGTTTAGATAAGCTTTATAAGCTCATAGCAGAACAAGAAGTTGCCTCCTGGGGGTAATATCCCTGAAAAAAAGACATCAATAATCCAAATAAATCCCAACTGTCCTGAGGAGATAAGATATGAAGAAAGAAGGAGAAAGCTGAATGTAGATTGAACATGAGACATCAAGTACATAAAAGACTATTCTAGGAAGAAAACTGCCTACCGTTTGAATACATGCAGTTTTAGACATTGATGTAGTGATTTACTAGAGCAAACACTGCAAGGTTGATAAGAGTTACTGTATCTTCTGAAAGTACATATTGTAAGTCTCAAAACATATATTGCATTTTAAAGTTATTTGGGAGAACATCATGTAAAGTCATTCTGCAATTATCCTCCCTTATAATCCTGCTAAGATGTCCTCAGCTAAAGCAAAGGGCCTTCATGTTCAATGGTAGGTAAATTTATTTCCAAAGAGTTAAAAATTACAGTGTTGACCAAAAAATATGTTTTGAATAATTACTGATTTTGATTCTTGGGCTATATTTCTTCACCTGGGTGGAGTCTACCAAGACAGCATTAAGCCTCATTAGGACTGTATTCTATTCATGTAGTGGCTTACCTGTTTAACCCACTCAAGGCATGGGGATCTTGACTCTAATTTTATAAGATGGTTTTCATTCATCCCATAACAAAACAGGGAGGACTCTCTACTTAGGAAATATTTGAGAGGACAAAAAGAAGACAATAAGAACTATATAACATTTCAGTTAAACACATAGTATAATGAACTATAAAGTAATTCAGCGGTTTGTGTTGTCTATTTGCAATTCTAATTACCACAAAACTGGAAAAAAATCATCTCGAAGATGTGCTAAGGGACTAGTTTCTATCTTCTCTGGGATATCTTTGAGTGAGCCCTGAGGTCGGCTACGTTCTTTGGGTTCTAATGATTTATTTTGTTTCTATTTTTGCTCACGATACAGCCTTTACCAATGGATTTCCTACAAGTTGTGATTTACTTCCATAGGTTCTGCTCAATGCTAGCTTCCTATTTTTCATATTTTCAGAAATAGTTATAGACTCTTGTATGCCTATACTCTCTACTTGAGGCTTATGGCTGTGCTCTCACCTGTATCCTCTCTGTGCGATCACTATTATCCCAGGTGCTGTTGAGATGGGAAGGGCATTTCAAAACCACTTCAGTGGGAGAAATCTTTTTTCTGCCCAGAGACTTTATATAAAACTAGAGGCCAAGTGCACAAAATTCATGCACAGGTAGGATCCCTAGGCCTGGCCAGTAATCAGGGCTGATCGGTGCCTTCTGGCTGCTGGCTGGGGCCTTCCTCTGGCTGCCGGTCGCCGGCCAGGGCCTATCCTTCTCTGGCTGCTGGCTGCCAGCTGGGGCCTTGCTTCATTACATGCCACCCCTGGTGGTTAGTGCACATCATAGAGAGCGATTGAACTCTTGGTCCCCTGGTTGAACTCCTGCAGGGACACTTTGCATATTAGCCTTTTATATATACAGATGTTCTCCAATCTAGCTCATGTAGAGCGATTGTTCACAATTATAAGGTTCTTTATTGGTTGGTCCTGGGAAGTCTCCAGTAATTTAGAAGTAGATGAGAGCTATACGTACTTCCTTTACAGTCTCTTTACCAGGTAGTAGGCTACAATGTAAACAAATTCTGCTATACATATCAAAGTTATTACCAAGCACAAAAGTATGCACGAAAATAATCTTAGAACATGTTCAGTAATATTGCTGCAGTCCCAGCTCTCTGTCCATTCATTGTTCCAACATCACATTCCTTGATCCCTGGAAACAAATGTGACATCATTCTAGAGTCAGCATTGACTTAATGTTACAGGTTGGGGCAAATGTAAACATTTTCGGATAGTTGCTTCTGATGATTAATGTTATGTGTCAACTTTACTGAGCCTAGGGTGCCCAGATATTTGGTCAACTCTTATTCTGAGTGTTTATATGTGAGGGTGTTTTTGGATTAGTTTAAAATTTAAATCAACAGGTGGAATTAAGCAGACTGCTCTTTCCTCTGTCTAACTGCCTCTGAGCTGAGACATTGGGTTTATCCCTACTTTGGGTATCCAACTGAAACATTGGCCTTCAGACGGGAACTCACAGCATGGGCTCTCCCGAGGCTCCAGCTGGCTTCTGCAGGTCCTACATCTTGTAGGCCTCTAAAATTGCTTTAGCCAATTTCTGATAGTAATTACATATTATAATCTCTATTGGTGATGCTTCTCTAGAGAATGCTAAAACAAGGGTAAAATACAGGTCTAGTTTCAGAATCCTAAATGTAAGACAAGAATTTGTAGTGTTGGACCTGTTGGGTTTCCCAGTTCTTACTTTGTTCTTGCAAAGGTGTTGGAGTGGACATGATGCGGTGAACAGTACTCTCCACCACACCCATCTTACATGCCACTCAGTTTACTGATGAAAATGCATTTTATCGTCCAATATGTTAACTTGTAGGGACTCTGTGGATTGCAGGTAAAGACAGTGAGAGCCTCTGCACTGGGGGCTTACAGGACAATGGGCTGGTGTATTCCCAGGAAAGGAACTCACTCAGCGCCCCTAGGTTATAGATTAAAAATAACATAAATGTGTTGTCTGTGCTCTGATATTTTAAAATCAAGGACAGGCAATATAACAAGACAAGTCCCTCACTGCAAGTATATGAGCAGCAAAACCCTTTCTATGTAAGCCAGTGATTTCCCCTCAACAGGGTAACTTGAAGCCTATTTCACTATTCAATGTCCTGTGTTATGGGGCTAGTCAAGGAAGATGACATTTCATATTAGGTATATGAACAAAACTTCAGATTCAGGCTCTCTTACCAATGCTTTGAAGAGCATTTAGAGACAGGCCTCTTTGTGACATATTCTTACAGGCCATATTCAGAATCTCAGCTCACAAGAATTTCTGAAGATAAGCCATTTCATTGCTCAAGTATAAATGCATCTTGCAACATTTCATGGAAGGAAATTTCATGGCTTCTGGGTTGCTTTGAATATGCAAATTCGCAGACACAAAACACATTCACTCCATATTATTTCTGCCTCTCAGTTGGATAGCTCTTTCTTGAAAGTAATCCAAAGGACTAAACACGCTCCTTCATATTCGTATTTATTCCTTTGGATAAGAAAATAATATACAATTCTCAGTCTATTTCATTTTTTTAAAAAAAATACCACTGAGCATGGGGCTGGTGCCCATTGCCTCCTGAAACCCTGGCATATAGACAGGATCGCTAGAAATGAACATCTCTTCCCTTTTGATAATAGCCTTGTATTTTAACATAGCCATTGCTGGTCATTGTCCAAGGTTGACTCAGTTTAGCAGTGCCATCAAGGCACATAATTTAATTATTGGTAACCACTCACTTACTATGCTGGTTTTTAGCATCCAATGCAGTGGTCCACTTAAATTCCAAATAGAAGAAACTCCTGCTTCAACACAAAGGCCATATCCAAAAGAAGTCTCTCTCCTATCAATATGGCCCTCAACACAAAACAGCAACAAATTGGATAACCAGAGTGCTCTGGGGGAACACTTCCTCCTGTGTCCTTCCCAAGTCACCCCAGGCTGTCGTGAGAGCTTCCTCTCCTTTTGGGATTTAAGGTATAATCATAATATTCCTTAATTAAGATCACAGCTCATTATTTGGCTAAAATTTGGGCCATTTCACCTGAATACAACCTGAAATGAAAGCATTTGGGCACCTGGTCCCCAGGCTCAGTCCGTCAACTACTGTGAAAAATAGTTTTCATCCCCTAATACCAGGCCATAAAGAAACAGGCCAGTCAGTTACTTGACTAAATTATAGTGTTATCTGATTAAATTTAGCAGCCTGTTTACTTAAAACAAGTAACCTAGAGATACATTAAGTGGGATCCCTTCTAGTATTTGAGAATCTACTGGTAATCTCTATGGCCTATTGAATAGATTGCTGTAGCACTTTCTACATTTGATGAGACAAACAGTGGGAGAGGAAGCAGTGATTCTATGATGATTTTGCTCTTGCATCCTCCTCCTCCACCCCCTCCCCCCAGCTTCAGAGTGATTTTGGAAGCTACATCCAGAGAGACTGCTGAAGATTATGAATGCCAGACAGTTTTGTTTTGGGCAGTTTTGGTTTTGTTCCTGGGGCCTAGAGCTTGGAGGGTACGGGAGGAAGAGGGCTACACCTTCAGGTGCTTTCACAGACTTAGGCACAAAATGCATCTGGAAGCAAGACTTCTAAGGGTGGGTGGAAAGTGATAATATTTGAAGCTTATGTGGGTAACAGGGAAGAAACCGGAGGCAGAAGCAAAGAACACAATGACCTGGGGTGACTTGGCGTCACTCCAGTCATCCCCCAAAAGTGACAAAGCAGAACTGGCTAGGAGAGATTAGAGCGCCTGCATGGACAGCAGCCGCAGGGCAAAGCACCTGCTTAATAATCAGATCAGTAGCTGCCTGGGCACTGTGATAAGGAAATGCAAATGCGACAGAGTCAAGGGGGAGAATAATGTACTGTGCCTTCAACTTGACAGTTCTCATTGTCCTGTAGGCCTGGAGAGGATCAGCTTTCTAAGGAGGGCACTTCTAAAAATACCAAGCAGAACCCCCAGGCCTCTCTGCTGCTGAGAAGTCTGTGCCCTTTCAGGGCCCCGCATTTAAAGGAGCACTCCGCTTTGCAGCACTTGCTGGAGATAAAGTGACTGAGGAGGAGGGCTGAACAGATTGGCCTCTCCCAGGCTGTGTCCCGGTCAGCATTTCGGAAGCCATGGTTAAGATGGGTTTGGATTTTTCTTAAGTCAATATTGGTAACCGTTCAGGGGAGAGTTCTGGAATCATATAATATAGTATAGATTCACATTCTAACTCAGCCGCCCACTGTGTGAGGAACTTAATTTCTCTCTGCCCTGCTGCACTCAAGCTATAAAGTGAAGGGGCTAATGTTTCTGAGAGGATAAAAGGTATGATGTGCATAGAGGGCTTAGAGCAGTGCTTGGCACAGACTGATTCGTAAACAAATGTTTGTTATGATTTCTTGTGGCTCCCACATCCTGGTATGTGCCTTGGCTGAAAGAAAATTTTGTGCTTTCTCTTGACCATGAGAATGTACATGATGGCATGGCCCTTTTCCATGTGCCTTATTAAGGGACCGATGTAGGTGATGATTATAGGAAGGAAGATGACAGAGAGACCTCCAGGGCATGATGATTTCCCCAGAAATCTATTCATAGGAGAGTGACAGGCTCACGCAGACAGGATTGGGGATTATCACTCTTTTTGTCTCCTTTTCTTTCCATATTTAACTGACACTACAAAGCTCCCTCATGTCCTCTCCTGGCATTTTCACCACCTGCTTTAGCGAGTTCCAGGTGTCACAACAGGATAACTTGGTGGTGCTAACATATTTCCAGAAATCTTTTGAAAAATACCTTTTGAAGGGAAGAAGCCAAGCACTTCACACAGCTAAACTGTTACAGGTATCGTGAGGGGTCACAATCTTTTGCTAAATGAATAAAGTCACAGCCGCCCACCTACAGCTTACATCACCCTGTCAGTTCAGTTTGCTTTCTTGCCCGTTTTCCCTTCAGAACACAAGGCTGTTGGAACTGAACTGTATTTCTTTTTGTTGAGGCACCTGCTTTATATTCATTCACTGTGTGGCATTTTTATGTCAAGAAAACCACATTTGCTGTCATGAAATGACCCTGAGGTAATAAACCATGAATTATCTTTAAAACCTGTAAAGGAATTTGAAGTTATAAATAAGTTATAAAATAATTTGCAGGCACTGTTATTTCCCCACCGGATTTACCTAAACAGACTATTTTATGACAAGATTGATTTATTACTTAAATCACTGTAGAGATGGCGAATGGCTATTTCAATTTGTATTTACTTTAAAACTGGGAGAAGACTATAGGTAGAAGGTGTGAGGGGAAGATCTAATATCAAGTTCAATGAAGAATTAGAGAAATAATTTTAAAGTGAGCAAGCACTTACAGTATCTCACATTATGTTTCATATAAGTGTAAGAGATGGGAAAATTTGCTTCAAACCTGGTATAGAATAAAATGTTTACACTTTATACCTATACACTCACATTGGTATTTCAAATCAGCAAATATATGCTATGAAAATCATTGGGATCAAAGATGTACCAAGAGTGCCTTTTTTTTCTCTCTGCCAGTAATAGGTGCTCTTACTATTTTTGTAACAAAGCTCTCTCTAAAGAACACTTACCAGTACATCTCATGTATGTGTGTATATACTAGTACATGTGTGGCTATGCATCCTATGTAATAAAAGCCTAATATGCTAAGTGTCTGGTTGTCGGGTTGTCCTTTCAATCAAAGCGTAATATGCTAATAATATGCTAAGGCTGCTCAACTTCTCACTATGACGTGCACTGACCACCAGGGGGCAGACACTCTGACTGGTAGGTTAGCTTGCTGCTGGGGTCTGACCTATTGGAACTGAGTGTGATGGACTGGACAGACCCCGGGGCCCTCCTGCAATCCTTCCCCAGCTGGCCAACCTCCCATGTCTCTCTCCTGTCCTGATCCTTCACCTGTGGGGTCTCTCAGCCTGGCCTGCGCCCTCTCACAATCCAGGACCTCAGGGGGATGTTGGAGAGCAGGTTTTGGCCCGATCCTGCAGGCCAGGAGGAGGGACCCCAGTGATGCACGAATTAGTGTACTGGGCCTCTAGTATATATATCCAGTTCACTGATGCAATTAGTCATTTTTTTTTTTTGCCTGCTAAACTGTTCATTTGCCTCCTCTGTATATTTTTAAAAATTTCAGTAACTGTGGTGAAACTGTTGTAATTTTCTAGTTATTAACATAGGAAAGGAGTAAAGGGAAGCCAGACATTACAGGCATGTCATTTGGGCAGCTTCACCAGGAAGCTGCACTTTCACAGTCTCCAGGGAATAATTAGCCCATTCCCTGCAGATCACTGGGGGAAAGGTCCAACAAAGGGGAGATAGATGCAAGCCCAATGAAGTTGAAGTGACATTGGAAAGGTACTTGCCTGTCAGTCAAACCTGGGGACAGATGGTTGGCTAGAATGAGCAGGGCCACTATAAGTTCATGAAAATTGGAGGATATATACCCCCCTCCCCCCCAAAAATAAACCAACCAAAACCACACACACACAATTCCCTCTCTTGTTGCGCTTGACTCTTGGCTCATGGGGCTCACTTGTTCCTGCTTCCTTGCATTTACCCATGTTTCCTCCATAGTCATGTGGCCCTGCAGTCCCTACATGCAGTGGACTGATGGACTGTAGTGGGGAATTCAAACTATGCTGGCCTGGTGCTGGGTTGAACTCTGCTCCAACATGGAAAGGAATCTCAGGACACTGGCCCTGATTCTAGCTCTGCTGAAGCCCCACCTACACTTCTTCTATGACTGGATAAAGGGAAATAGAATTTTGGATTTAATTCTACACAAATGTTCCTCTCTCAGTTTTAGGTTTCTCTCTTTCTCTCTCCCTCTTCCCTTCCCCTCCCTCCCTCCTTCCCTTTTTTTCTTTCTATAAAACAAAACATATCTTTGGGTGAGGATTGAAAAGTAAAAAAGGAAAGCCATGGGATTTTGAAGTAAAAGAACTGGAAATTAGAGAAACGGAAAATATAAGATTAGTATGGCTTTATAAAAGAGAAAATCTAAGCCCTAACCAGTTTTGCTCAGTGGTTAGAGTGTTAGCCTGCAGAATGAAGGGTCATGGGTTTGATTCTGGTTAAGGGCACATACCTTGGTTGCAGGCTTGGTCCCAAGACCTGGATGGGAAGATTGTAGGAAGCAACCAATAGATGTGTCTCTCTCACATCGATGTTTCTCTGTGTCTCTCCCCCCTCCCTTAAGTGGAAAAAATATCCTCAGGTGAGGATTAATGAAAAAGAAAAAGAGAAAATATAAAACAACAGATAAAAAGTAGAAAGTCCTACTTACCATTTTGTAACAAAAGCTCTCTCCAAAGAACTCTGACCAGTACATAAATGTGTGTGTATGTATATGTGTATATATGTACATGTGTGTATGTGTATATATAATTATATATATATTATATATATCATATATATGATAATTTGATGAATTATAAACCTAACTTCTTCTAGTTTTATGTTCAAATATCTTTACCTCCTTCTATTTTCAAGGTTGCTTCATGGACAAAGATGATATTTTGGATTTAAGCCATCTTAGCTTCAATCAGGCAATAAGAAAGTTGAAGGAAGGCAGAGAGGCTATGGAATTAAGTCAACTCCCCTTAAGCAATTTTTCTTAAAGTCCATATAAGACTCCTGCATACGTCTTATGCTCAGTAATATATTCACATGCCCACACTTTCTTGAAAGGAAAGCTGTAATAAGTAGTGGAAAGTTGATTATATTGTAACTCTAAATAAAGATTGAGTTCTGTTTTTATGGAAGAAATAGAGAACGGATATTGGGTGGCAATTTGCAGTATCTGCCACAGTGAGTTAAAACTATTCTACTTCCAGCAGTTATCAGGGTTCTTGACACACAGTCAATAAATAGGAAGTGGCCACCCAGCCCAATTCACGATTACAAATAGCAGCTTCCTGGCACATAAAACACAACAGCGACAGCAAAGACAAACGGTCTGGGTTGCCTACTGTAACATGTGGACCTTTGTAGCCTTCACTTTGTCTCATGCTCATGTGCAAGCTAAGCTTAGCGTTTGCTAAACTCCCTCGCCCACCCTCCACCTGCAATCCTAACTATCCAACCTTGAAAGATTTGCTGAATAATGCCCAGATCAGTGAAGCTTTGCCTGAGGAAAGACATGATCACTTTGCACATAAAGCAGGAATGTCTCTATGCTATTTCAAACCACTTGGTCTTCTTCCAGCAGCCTTCCATTTTCCCTCCAGCAGCCATATCTCTCCCCTCTGTTCCAACCCCTTCTTATTCAGAAGCTTCTCCTGCCTTCTGTTTGGGCAAAACCCTTACACAGAATCCCAAAGCTTTCAAACCTCATCCACGGTAACACCCACTCAGGCCCAGTAATCCTTCAAATAGAGGACACAGTGTCTCTTAATTAATCTCACTACCTATTGAACCTTGCCTATCACATGTTATATAGACATTAAATGTTTATATCAGATATAGCAAGGTTTTCGATTCTTAGCAGAGTATAAGGCACTGACACGGGGCTCCAGGAGTTTGAGCTCTAGTGTCATATAGATTTGTAAACTCATGAGATTGGTGTTCTTCTGCTTATTTACCGTCATACTTGCCTTGACAGTCAGTGCAAAATATCATGGTCAAGCCTCACCTTTGTGTCTGCGGGGCCCAGCGTACTTTCTCTGCGGCTAAGTGTTCTCTCCTTGGTGGCTTCTGTCAACAAATGCCATTCGGGAGTCTTTTTGCTCACATTTTTCTAGCTGCTTTGTAGTAAACATTAAAAACATAAATTTGTGGGGGTTTTTTTTTGTGTGTGTGTGTGTGTGTTTTTTTTCCATAAGTAGTAGGGAGTGTGCTCCCCACAGGGTTGATAGAAATAGCTAACATTATCTCATTATTGTACCTTTCTGTGTACCAAGCACAGAACTAGGAGTCTTGGGGATATTATTCCATTTCATGCTCTAAATCAGGGTTAGAGAACGTCTGGCCCGAGGGCCTTATAAGGCCCACAAAATCATTTGGTCTGGCCCTGCCAAGGGATTATGGGTGAGTTAATGAAATGTTTGACCAACTATAGCAGGCTAATTTTTAAGTTGATGATTTTGTATGGCCCACAAATGATGTTATAAATATCCAATGGCCCTTGGCAGAAAACAGGTTCCCCATCCCTGCTCTGAATAGTTCTTTGGGCTAAGTATCTTGAGCAGAACATAACTAAGATTTTGGAGAAGAAAGGGGCCTAAAATACTCTGATGGAAATTTTGTAGTATTTTCACTCATACAGATAAAATAAAACCATAAATTATGTTTAATAATTTATTAGTTTACTATTTTTCTATTTTGACAATTTTATTATAGTTTTGATGGTTAAAATATTTCCTACCCAGCAATCCCTGTCCTGCCTCTGAAAGATTGAGAGCAAGGTACCTGCCTCTGTTCTCTGGCCACCTGAACCTTACCTAACTTAATTAACATATTGGTGAATTGTAGGTGAAGAAGCTGAAGTTTACAGACAGGAAGTAACTTGCCAGAGGTTAGGTAACTAGTAGCAAGACAGGGATGTAAAATAAGAACTGACCAACCACAAGTCTTTTCCTAATCAGTATGCTATTCAGTCTTTTAGATTCTTAAATATTGGGAGAGGTTTTCCCAGAAATGAATAAAAACTCCTTTGGGTTAAAGTTTGAATGACCAGATTAGATTATTCATTAAAAAGAGTGTGCTGGTAAATGTTTTGGAACTAGTTATCATCCACTCTCCCTCCACCCCAAACACACAAAACAACCACCAAAACAGCTCTAACTTTTAGCATCTTCAGATTTCTGTGGTATAAATATCCCTCCATGGTTTATTTCAAGCAACCAATGTAACTGCATTGAAAGAGCTGAGAAAAGATGTGAGCTAAAGGCTCTTTTAGTGAGTTTGAGCTGGCACATCAGACTCGATAATTAGTAACAATATTAGATCCCTGCATTAACAATTAAAATAGATAATCAATCAAACTGTGTACTAAATAATGCAGTACGTTTTATGGGACAGTCAGATTTTTCACCAGGTGCATCAGAATTGAATCCTGGCTGTACTCCTAAATAACTACATGACCATGTGACTGTGGGCAACCTGTCTTCTCTGAGCCTCAGTTGCCTTATCTCTTATATGGTGATAACCCACCTACCTCTTGAGATTAGTTGAGTATTAAATGTAGAAACATTAAAACTGCCTGGAACATGGTGAATTTTATAGATATTTAGATCCCTACATATTAACACAAACTTATTTTCATTCATTTCACTGGCAAGCATTTATTGATTAATAAACACAAAAGAATGATTTTTTACTGGCTTTATGAAGTATATCTTTCTTCATTTTCTTAATGATAAAAATCCATTTACTAACCTTTTCCCACTTTTCAAAGAAATTTTAATAAAATTATTTTATTTTTCTCTAATATCAGTATTATAGGCAATATAACTAACAAGCAAAACTGACACAAATTGGTGACTATTACCCTAGTCTCAGTCTTAGGGAGGCAGAGGGAATGGAAGGGTCTGTTCCATCTAAATACAGAGGCCATTACTCAGCTCCTCACAGGATATATGCACCCCCATGTTCACTGCAGCATCATTTACTCAGTATGCCAGGCTCAGTATGCCAGATCATTCCATTTTTTCTGAGAACCAGAACTCTGAATCTGTTTGTGAAACCTCCTAATTTTTATTCATTTTTATTTTATAATTGGAACTTTGTACCTTTTGACCACCTTCACCCATTCTGCACCTGCCTTTCCCTCCCCCCCACTTCTGGCCACCACCAATCTGTTCTCTGTGTCTGTGATTTCATTGTTTTGTGTTTTCAGATTCCACACATAAGTGAGATCATCTGGTATTTTTTTTTCTCTGCTTGACTTATTTCATTTAGCATAATACCCTCAAGGTTCATCCATGTTGTTGCAAATGTCAGGATTTCCTTCTTTATATGGCTGAATAATATTCCATTCACATTTTCTTTGTCAACTGATACACACTTAGTTTGTTTATGTGTCTTGGCTATTATAAATGATGCTGCAGTGAACATGGGGGTGCATATATCTTTTTGTGTTTTAATTTTCTTCAGATAAATACCCAAAAGTAAAATTGCTACATCATATAGTAATTCTATTATTATTTCTTGAGGAGCCTTCATACTGTTCTCCATAGTGGCTGCAACAAATTATATTCCCACCAACAGTGAACAAGGGTTCCCTTTGCTCCACATCTTCTCCAACATTTAGTTCTCAACTTTTTATAATAGCCATTCTAACAGGTGTGAGGCAATATCTCCCTGTGATTTTAATTTTCATTTTTCTTATGACTACTGATGTTGAACACCTTCTCATGTACCTGTTGGCCATATGTATGCGTCTTTGGAAGAATGTTTGTTCAGATCCTCTGATCATTTTTAAATTGGATCCTTTTTTTTTTAATTGGGTAGTGTGAGTCATTACTTTGGATATTAACCCTTTATCAGATATACGTGCAAACTTTAATCCCATTTGGTAGGTTGTCTTCATTATGTTAGTGGTTTCCTTTGCTGGGCAGAAGCTTTTCAGTTTGATGTAGATCCACTTGTTCATTTTTGCTTTTACTGCTAATGCTTATGGTGTTAAATCCAAAAATTCATCACCAGAGCCAATGTTAAGGAGCTCTTATATTTTATTCTAGGAATTTTATGATTTTAGGCCTTACCTTTAAGTCTTTAATTCATTTTTGAGTTGACTTTTGTGTATGGTCAACTTTCATTCTAATTTTCATATATCTTCTTTTAAAACACCATGAACCCACTGCTGGAGAGGCCAAATCAGTTTGCGGCTTCTGAGTTAATGGATAAGGATGTTTTGGGGAGCAGAGAAAGCTGGGAGAGGAGCCTGAGCAAGGGATAGAGGCAGGGATGTGAAGGGAGGAGCGTGCCGGAAGCAGGGTAGGGAGCGGTCTGATGGAGAGAAGCAGTCTTGCCATAGACAAGCGTGGATCAGTGCCATCGGGAGTGAGTGAGCATGGTCTGGAATTCTAAGACATGTTTTTTCTTCCATGGAAAATGGGCACTTTTTAATCATAGAAAGTGATGTAATTAACCTGGTAATAGTTGAAGGTAAATCTGAGAATGGGAAGAAGTGCATGTAAGTGTTTTAAGAGTCTCATCCTCAGTGTCAGGCTGCCTGGGTGTGCATCTGGCTCACCACTTTTATCTCTCTGGGTCTCGTGATAATAAGGTTACTGTAAGGATTTAATAAATTACTGATAATAAAGTATTTAGGTAGTACTTAGTACATAAGAAGCATTCAAAACATGTGAGCTATTATTTTAAGTGTTAAATAAATAAAAGAAATGAATAGCAAAAACACTGGAAGGGGTCACTATAAAATGCAGGTGCAAATTGTTCAATGAAAGAATCAAAGGCATCTGATAGCCTTAAAAAGAGAAGGAAAGGGAAGTATAAAAGTAATGACTAAGGGTATTTTTCATTTTTTAACTTGGCTAATAAGAAAAAATGTCTTACCTTGACAAAAATAAGGAATTGTAAATGAGGAATAATCTTGTGATCAGGGGAAGATGAGTTCAATTTTAAATATAAGTACAATTCGAGATAAGATGAAATGTGCTGTCAGCAGTTAAAGATGTAGGACAAGAGGTAGACTGCAGTTTAAATGTGGCACATTGACTGAACAGTGAATGATGTGCAGCACCTTATGTTTGGTGTTAGAAGAAAAACACGTAAAACAATCTACGCCCTTCCATAAACAATATGCAGTTTATTTAATATGGACAATTAGACAAAGACACAAAGGGCCATTCTACCAGGGAAGCACTGAAGAAATGGTGGCGATAAGTAGAGGAGAGAAGATCAGGGATCAGGTTAGTTTGGCTGGAGAGGGGAGGCCCTTTGGTTGTACACATTGTTAAAGCAGAAAGGATTGGTTAGGGGTAGATTAAAGAGGGTCTTACTGTCAGGATAAGGACTTTTAATGCATAAGATGTACTGAGCATTTTGGCAGTGCAGTAATACAAGGAATCTACTTTTGAAAGATGGTAATTTTTTAATATAGGACTGACTCCATGGAGAAGGCAAATAATTACATGAAGTCCAATTTGTATAATTTAGCACTGACTATGCGAAATAGAGGTGGTGAACTTGGAGGAGCCTAGAAGTGCGTTTATTTTTGTTGATCCTCACGCAAGGCTATTTTCCTGTTGATTTTTAGAGAGAATGGAAGAGAGAGGGAAAGACAGAAATATCTATTTGAGAGAAATACATTGATTGGTTGCCTCCTGCATGCACCCCAACCAGGGCCCTAGCCAGGGAGGAGCCTGCATCCAAGGTACATGCCCTTGACCAGAATCAAACCTGGGACCCTTCGGTCCTCAGGCTGGCACTCTAACCACTGAGCAAAACCAGCGAGGGTTGGAAGTGCCTTTAAAGGAAGCAGCTAAGTTGTGCAAAACAGCCGGTGCCCAGGAAAACATCTATAATTCAGAAAAGAGACTGGGTTATAAATTATAAATTTAATAATCACCTAGAAATCCTTGTTGAAACCAGAAAGTAAATGAGATTGTCAAATGAGCAAATTTACAAGAAAAGATAGATTCTGTGTTAGAGCCCTGGGTGATGCCTACATGGAAGGAGTGGGAGGAAAAACTTCAGCGAAAAGGACAGAGAGAAAGGGGTCATTGAGGTAAAGGAGGAGCTAAGACAGTGCCTGCCATGGAAAACAAAGACACAGAAAGCTGAGCAGCAGAGGGCCAATGCATGTGCTTGAGCATGCATTCCCAGGCCTCCTTGCTCTTCTTCAAAGAGAAGAGGATCTGTGGGGAAAGGAAGGTGCCCGCTGAGCTCTGCCTCACACTTAGGGGGCAGAATAGGAAGAGCCGAAAAGACTTCAGAAGTCCAAAGTGTTCCAAATCACAACTAGCGATGCAATTGAATTTCTTAGAAATTCATCTACATTATCTTAGCCTGTATAACTTGTTTAGATGTTTTGTTTTGTTTTTTCAAGTTGCTTACTTTTAACAGAAATGTTTGGGTCTATGTAGACATTTGTTGGCAATGTCACTCCATTGCACCACAGAAACCATTCTGTAGCTCAAGATTTATCAACCTTGGCACTGCGGACATTTTGGACAGGATACTGTGTTGTGCTGGACTGTCCTGTGACTTGTAGGATGTTTAGTGGTGTCCCCAGCCTCTATCTACTAGATGCCAGTGGCATTTTTCAACAGGACAAAATGGTTTAGTCACCAAGTACCTTTTGGTAGGCATGATTTCCCCCTATCCCTGCATTGGGAACATCCCTAAAGTTTAATAGTAGCCAGAATATTTTCTTTCTTTCTTTTTTTCCCTTCTGCAAGGGGGAAATAATATAAACCTAGGCAATGAAGTTTCTGGAGCAATAAAATTATAATCACCAGATTTGTGACATATACATAAACATACATGGATTTGCAGACAGAAAGAGGAAGTTATGTTTTCAAGTATCTAACACATGGAAAAGGCTGAAGTTATAAAACCACAGAATAAATTAAGCATTATATCTAAACAGATATGCCAGAGGGTAGGATTTTCACTTAGTGGCAAATACAATTAAACAGGCATTTAGTTTGAAGCAAATCAAGTCCTCCATATATCTGGTGGCATCTTTACACTGATACAAATTGCAGTGAGAAGCAATTTGTATAAATCACTATTATTCCAGAGAGAGAGAGAGAGAGAGAGAGAGAGAGAGAGCTATATATAGACCAAGCAATTCTAATGTGACAGATGTTGTAAATGTCATCATTATGGTTTTTCATTTCAATTCAAACAGTTCAGAGACTTCCTGCACTGATTATATTAAATAGAGGATTAGAGCTTTTCCTGTTGGAAAAGACAACAGCCTTGTCACATAGTTAATTTCTTCACCCAGGTTGAGCTTTCTTACCTTCCTGTGGATACAGTGGGCTCCATATTATGGTTTTCAAAACAAATACATTGGATCATAAATCACAGATTAAGAAAAAGAAAGACAATCTTGTCTTTATGTAAACTATTTTAGATAAGTATATGCTAAATAATGAATCTTCTATTTTTTATAGCACTAAATGTTAGAATGCACAATACAGGGCCATGTCAATGGTTCAAAAGGTCTCAATTCTCATATGCAGAGACCATGAGAGCTGTCTTATAGCAGAAGCTGGCAGTGAGCTTTTATTCCTTCAAATGCAATGAGTGATGTAGAGCAGAATTTATCTCTGTGTGTGTATATTTCTGTAAGGCTATTTCATGAGGAATATTATTTCTGCTTGAGATCTAGATATTTCCTAAAATAACCATATGCTGCTATTTATTGGAGATGAGTTGACTGTGTAATCATAACTGCAAAATACAAACTTTATTTTTAGATCTATTTCAGAATGTCTAATCCAAATCAGAATGTCTAATACTTATTCTACACATAATTATGCATATAAATAGTATATAATAATTTTATGTATATTATCTATTATATATACATGCATATGTACAAATTAAAGATTACTCTTTGAAAGAGCACATATCCATGAAACCTGTGTTCTGGACTTTACTAAATGTTATGTCCTGAATTCCCCCCAATTTATCTGTTGGCACTGTGACTGTATTTGGTGACAAGACCTATAAGGATATAACTAAGTTTAAATGAGGTCATAAGTACGAGGCCCTAAATCAGCAGTTCTTAACCTGTGGGTCGCGACCCCTTTGGCGGTCGAACGACCCTTTCACAGGGGTCGCCTAAGACCATCCTGCATATCAGATATTTACATTACGATTCATAACAGTAGCAACATTACAGTTATGAAGTAGCAACGAAAATAATTTTATGATTGGGTCACAACATGAGGAACTGTATTTAAAGGGCCAGAAGGTTCAGAACCACTGCCCTAAATCATTATGACTGGTGTCCTTCCATAAGGAAGAGACAGGTGGGATGCCTGTGCTCAGAGGAAAGGCCATGCAAGGACAGGGCCATCTGTAAGCCAAGGGGAAGGGATAAACCAGATCTGTCAATACCTTGATCTTGGACTTCCAGCCACAGAACTGTGAGAAAATAAATTTCTGTTTTTTATGGCCCCTAGTTTGTGATTGTGATATTTTGTTGTGACAACCTGAGCAGGTAAGTACACCAGAGGAGATCACCTTTGCCTGAATTTCCCCAAACCTCCATGCTCACTGCTACCATCTCTTACTCTTATAATAACACAGACTTTAAAAGACTCTGCATCTACAAATATCTCCTAAATTCCCTGGAAACACATATGTTTCTATCCACAAATGAGAATTTGGTAAGACTTGCTTTGCTGTTTTTTCCTCAGTGGAATAGCTGGGCGTATGGGCTTGTCAAAAAAGTTCTCTATAAACCATTGGTTTTAAGGTTAGTTGCCTAAGAAACATTGGGGCTGCTGCCATCTTGGTCATTGCTCTGAAGGAGACTGGCTTAAGGACCAGCCTGGAATGTCTATTGCTGCTATCATGTTCCAGATGCCATTCCTAAAGCCAAGCACAGGCTGTTCCCAGCACCTTTGTGGCAGTTGTTGAGCACAGATCTAAAAGCAGCCAGGACAGAGCTCTTGTCAGTATGGAGCTGGTGATCCCATGAGAGAAACAGAAATTATCTTGTAATTAACATGACAGAATTTTCATGTATCAGAAGCACCTAACCTAATCTTGGAGGTTGGAGATGGCTTCTCTGAAGAAGCCCCTTCAGAGCTGAGGCAAGACTGATGAGTATAAGTCAACTGCTTGAAGCGTTGGCCAGTGGTGAGCATTAGTGAGGACCTGAGGAAGCACGGAGCTGAAGGAACCAGACAGCACATGCCTACATGGCTATCCTGAGGAGGCACAATGGGGCTGCACTGGCGGGTGGGAGAAGGGATGGTAAGAATACATATTAAGGGAGGACAGGAGGAAACATGATATTTTCAAACCACAGTTTGTGTCTGGCAAAAGGAAAAAGAAAAATCCACTTTGTAATGCTTCCAGGTAATTAATTTTACTATGTCATATAATTATAAAACTAATTACCTTGAAGTGATGATTTAATAAGTGTATTGGCAGTAATTGAGCAGTCAAGTGAGATTAATTCAATTGATTATATAAGAATATTTCTTTGGAGCTGGTGCGGAGTCTGCTTGTATTGGATCTCTTGCTTGAAATATACGCCTGTGGGAAGCAATTAAATTGTTTGAAATGGAGCTAGAGAGTGTTTTCAAAATATGTAAAACCAACTCCTGATAAAAGTCCCAACTTGCTCAGAAGAGAATCAGATGGTCTCTTAGTTTGTTGCAGCCCCAGAGGTCAGTTGCCTTAAGAATCACCACTACTGAGACAAATTCTTTGCTAAACTAGAGTTGCCCAGAGTTTGGGAGCTGAGATTGCTGGGACCAGAACACCACTCCTTGATGTGTGCTGTGCCTCTGGTCTTCCCTCTGCTGCTGAAAGCCCCACTTAGTCTTATAAGAATTATATCTATGATGACAGGCCAACTAGTAAGTGTATCCTCAGCTAACATTATTATTCCAGAAAGAATGCTGTTTATTTTTTAAATCATTTCCAGTCAAAGTAACTTTTCAAAGTGTTCAACAGCTGGCGCTTCAGCCACAATCTATTATAAACCAGACTGATAATTTCAGCAAATGCATCCTAAATGCAAATTGCTCACCAATGCTTTCAGCTTAACTTTATAACTAAGAAACTTATTATTGTCTACCCAGAGCTGTTGAAGTTGTTTAAGATAGAAAAATAGAGATGCCTTTAAAAAGGAAAGCTATGTAATTAGGAATGGCCTTCAAATCACCCCCCCCCCCCCGCCAGGTTATCACTGGATTCATAAAGCAAAGACAACTGGTGAAATGAGACATCATTTGTTTTAAGGTTGTATTATTGTTGAGCTACTTGGTGGTTCCTACAGTAAATATTTAAACATTGTGGGTAAAAAAAATCTTGATTTGCCCTAATTTTACTCTCACCTATTTCCCTCTTAACTCTGCACTGAACTTAAAAAAGTAAAATGAGATAAGAGCAATTGCTCCTGGGCGGCATGCATAGCATAGTCTTCAGCAGTTTATTAGTGAACATTGACTGTATATGAAACATGTGCTAGGAGCTGGCTGGGTACCAAGAGTAAGACAAAGATGAATAATAAAAATGCTTTTTTCCCCCCAAGGGAAGTACTATGTAATGGAAGAGAGAGAAGGGTACCTTAACAAATTTAATACCAACTATGAACTGAAAATTTAATACCAACTATGAACTGACAGGTGCTAAAGTGACGAATGAGAAGTGACACCAGACTGAGGCTTTAGTGCCAGTTGATTGTGAAAAATAAGGAAAATGTAGAATGACTTTTTATAAAGTTAAATATATTTAATTTTTTGAGGAACATCATATTGTTTTCCTTAGTGGCTGAACCCATCTGCATTCCCATCAATAGTGCATCCTCACCAACACTTTTTTTTAAAAATATATTTTATTGATTTTTTACAGAGAGGAAGGGAGAGAGATAGAGAGTTAGAAACATCGATGAGCGAGAAACATCGATCAGCTGCCTCCTGCACATCTCCCATTGGGGATGTGCCCGCAACCCAGGTACATGCCCTTGACCGGAATTGAACCTGGGACCTTTCAATCGCAGGCCGATGCTCTATTCCCTGAGCCAAACCGGTTTCGGCACCAACACTTTTTTGATATATTGTTGATAGCCGTTCTGACAGGCGTGAGGTGGTATCTCATTGTGGTTTTAATTTGCTTTCTCTGATGATTAGTGATGCTGAGCTTCCTTTGATATGTCTATTGGCTATCTATATGTATGTCCTCTTTGGAGAAGTGTCTATTCATGTCCTCTGCCCATTTTTCAATTGGATTGTTTGGGGGGGGGGGTTGTGTGTGTGTTGAACTATATCAGTTCTTAATAAATTTTGGATATTAACCCCTTATCAGATGTGTGAATATCTTCTCCCTTTCAGTAGATTGTCCTTTTGTTTTGTTGATGGTTTTCCTTGTTGTGCAAACACTTTTTAGTTTGTTATAGTCTCATTTGTTTATTTCTTGTTTGTTTCACTTCCTTGGGGAGTGAAAAGTCAAAGATTTCACTGCCTGTTTTCTTCTCATGAATTTTACCCTTTAAAATTCAGGGGTCCTCAAACTACGGCCCGCGGGCCACATGCGGCCTGCCAAAAACATTTGTTTTTTCTTCAAAATAAGATATGTGCAGTGTGCATAGGAATTTGTTCATAATTTTTTTTAAACTATAGTCTGGCCCTCCAACGGTCTGAGGGACAGTGAACTGGCCCCCTGTTTAAAAAGATTGAGAACCCCTGCTAAATGTTAACAATTCAATCATTTTAAATAACGACTATGTCTTTCTATTATTTATCTTTTCTTATCTCATAAATCAGACCTTTAACAAAATATTGAAAAGAAGAAATCATGCCCTAGCTGGTTCAACTCAGTAGATAGAGTGTCTGCCTGCAGACTGAAGGGTCTCAGGTTTGATTCCACTCAAGGACATATACCTTGGTTGCAGGCTCCATCCCTGGCCCTGGTTGTGAAGAGCAGAAAGCAGCCAATTGATATCTCTCTCTCACATCAACTTTTCTCTCTCTGTCTTTCCCCCACCTTTCCACTCTCTCTAAAAATAAATGGAAAAATATCCTTGGGTGAGGATTAAATAAAAAAGTGAGGATTAACCAAAAAAACCTATGTCTCCATTAGCAATGATAACTGACGTAGATAATTATATTAGGCTAAGGGAGTTTCCATTTATAATTAGTTAGCAGCTGTTATCATCATTAGATATTAAATGTAATAAAATGATTTATATATTTTTTGAAGTAATTTTTTGTTTCCCTTGCTTTAATCAATAAATTTGTTTTTAAATGTTAAGTCACCATTGCATTCTTAGGAATATACCAGATATCACCATGATACTTCAAAGATTTATCTTTTTATTAAATACTAGAGGCCCGGTGCACAAAAATTTGTGCACTGGCGGAGGGGGGTGTCCCTCAGCTCCACTTTGCCCTCTCACACTCTGGAACCCCTTGGGAGATAACGACCTGCTGGCCTAGGCCCGCTACCAGGTGGCAGAGAGCAGGCCCAATCCCTAGGTGCAGCCCCTGGTCAGGCTCAGAGCAGGGCCGATTGGGGAGTTGGGGCGCTGCCCCCTGTCACACTCAAGGCAGGGTCGATGGGGAGGTTGTGGCGCCACCCCTTGTCACGCACAGAGCAGGGCCCATCAGGGGGGTTGGGGCTCTGTACCCTGTCACACACAGAGCCGCAGGGCGATCAGGGGGTTTGGGCACTGCCCCCTGTCACGCTTCTCCAGGGGCTAGGAGGCCTCACAGCTCCTCTGATCCCAGTGCTGGGAGGCCTCGCGGCTCCGCTTGACACTGGAGCAGTGAGGCCTCGCTGCTCAGCTGATCCCGGTGCTGGGAGGCCTCGCTGCTCTGCTGATCCCAGTGCTGGGAGGCCTCGCGACTCCACTGATCCCAGGTTTGGGAGGCCTCTCGGCTCCGCTGATCCTGGTGCTGGGAGGCATATTACCCTTTTACTATATAGGATAGAGGCCTGGTGCATGGGTGGGGGCCGGCTGGTTTGTCCTGAAGGGTGTCCTGGATCAGGGTGGGGGTCCCACTTGGGTGCCTGGCCAGCCTGGATGAGGGGATGATGGCTGTTTGCAGCTAGTCATACCGCCTTCAGGGTGGGGGTCCCCACTGGGGTGCCTGGCCTGTCTGGGTGAGGGGCTTAGGGCTGTTTTCAGGCTGGCGGGTGACTGAAGCTCCCAACCTCTCCTTTTTTCTTTTTTTTATTCTGGGATTTATTTACCTTCTATGGCTGTCACTGGAACTGAGAGCCGGCTTTAGCTCTGAGGCTCTGCTCCAGCTCTGAGACCTCGGCTGCTGAAAGCAGGTATCTGGTTTGTTTGGGTTCTATAATTGAAACACTGTTGCAACTCCAGCTCAGCCGGCTGGCTGAAAGCATGGGGTTTGTTTAGCTTCTATATTTGCAACATTGTTTCTTAGAGTACAAGCTCAGAGCCCAGCAGCTGCAGGCGGGGAACCTTGGCTTCCTCCTTCACTGGAGCAAGCAAGCCTCCTGTTCGCTTCAGCTGCCTGGCAGCTGGCCGCCATATTGGTTGGCAGTTAATTTGCATATCTCACTGATGAGCCAATGGGAAGGGTAGCGAAGTTACGGTTAATTAACATGTTTCTCTATTATTAGATAGGATATGTGTGTGTGTGTGTGTGTGTATGCTATAATGAACATAGTGGTGCATATATATTTTTGAATTAGTTTTTTTTGTTGTTTTTTTGTTTGTTTTTTATTTTTAGATAAATACCTACAACTGGATTTTCTGGATGATATGGTAGTTCTATTTTTAATTTTCTGATGTTTTCTATAGTCACTGCCCCAATTTACAAATCAACCAACAGTGCACAATGGGTCCCTTTTTCTCCACATTCTCTCCAGAACATACTATTTATTGATTTTTATGGTAATAGCCATTCTCACACATGACAGTGTGAGGCAATATCTCACTGGGATGATTTTTATTTACTGATGATTAGTGATGTTGAACATCTTTTCATGTTTGTTTCCTATCTGTATGTCTTCTTGGAGAAAATTTTATTCAGGTTTTCTGCCCATTGATAATTTTTAATGTCAAGTTGAATGAGTTCTTTATATATTTTGAATATTAGCTCCTTACCAGATATATTGTTTGCAAATAAGTACAGTTTATCTAGAGTTGCAGTACCAATTTACACTTCCAATAGTAGTATATGAGAGTTTCCATTAACACTTGATAGTTACTTATTTTTAAAAATTTTTATTTTAGCCATTTGGCAAATGGGTAGTGATAACTCATTGCAGTTTCAATTTCAATGTGTTGAGGACTATGAAACTGAGCACTTTTTCATTTATCAGTCATGAATATCCTATTTTATAAATTGCTCATTCAGGTCTTTTCCTACTGTGCTATCTTTCATTTATTGGTTCATAATAGTCCTTCATATATTTTGGATACATGATATATATTCACTATACTTTTTATTTTACGTTTTCACTTTCTGTAATGATGTTTTTTGATAAATAGATATTTTAAATTTTAATGTATGTCATCTATCATTCTTTTATTTCATGGTTTATGTTTTTATGCCTAGTATAAGCAATCGTTGCCATCTCAAGCTTAAGATATTCTAACATATCTTCATCCAGAAGTTTTTATTGATTTATCTATTACATTTAAAGTTACAATCTTTTTGGAATTGATTTTTGCATATGGTGTGAGGTATTTCTCAAGATTAAATATTTTCCTATATGGGTATCCTATTGACAGAATTAATTATTAAGTATATTTCTTCACACTATATTACAGAGTCATCTTTGATATAAATCAAGTGACTATGTAGAGACTTTTTTTTCTGTATTCTCTATTTTATTCCTCTGATTTATTAATCTGTCTTGCACCAACACCACATGGCCTTAATTGATATAGTTTCATGAGAAGTTTTGACATCTGGTAATAAAATTTCTCCACTTTTTTTTTCTTCTAGAGATTTGTCTTGTTTATTTTTGACCCTTTCAGTCTTATATGTATTTAAGAAGCCGTGTATTACTTTATACACACAAACACACACATTCTGGGATTTCCTTTAATTTATAAATCAATATGGAGATAATTGGCATCTACACTTCTACATATTGTAATTAATAAAACTCCATTTAGTTAGGCAGGCCACCTTTAATATCTCTCAAAAAAGTTCTTAAATTTTTTCTGTGTATGTCATTTACGACTTTTAGTTTCTTTGATTTTTCAATCATTCTTGATGGTAATATAAATGGTTTAATTTTTAAGAAAACATAACTTTGTAATTTTATCTATTACTACATAGACATATCCACTTATTTACATATTGCCTTTGAATCTAGAGACCTTGTTACATTTATTTTAAACATTTTATTTTTAATAAAATTTTTCTGTTTACACAATTTTATTGATTTATTTTATAGAGAAAGAAAGCAGGGGAGAGAGATAGAGAGAGATAGAGATAGATTTTTTTGTTCTACTTACTTTTGCATTTATTGGTTGAGCCCTGACCTGGGATCACTCAACCCGCAACTTTGGCTTATTGGGACAAAGTTCTAACCAATTGTGCTACCTTTCCAGGGCAGGATCTTTGTTTTTAACTTTTCCTCCCAAACCATGTGCATTATTATTCTGGAATTTTCAATAGGGAGAACTTTTCTAGATGTTGTACAATGTTGAGTAAAGGTGGTGATAGTGGAGGACTTCTTTACCTTGTTTTTGAACTCAAGGTAAACTAAATAGTTTACTATTCAGTAGAGTGATTATAATATTCATATTTTATATTGTTTTTAAAGTGAATTGGAATTTACATACAGTGATGTACACAAATATTAAGTTCAGCCTAATTAAAGGTTACATATGTCTATACCAGCCGTGGGCAAACTACGGCCCACGGGCTGGATCTGGCCCGTTTGAAATGAATACAACTAAAAAAAAAAAAAAAAGACCGTACGTACCCTTTTATGTAATGATGTTTACTTTGAATTTATATTAGTTCACACAAACACTCCATCCATGCTTTTGTTCCGGCCCTCCGGCCCAGTTTAAGAACCCATTGTGGCCCTCGAGTCAAAAAGTTTGCCCACCTCTGGATACTTTTGGAACCACCAGTAGGTGAAGATATATGCAGTATACTCCAAACGTCTCAGAGCTTATATGTGCCCTCTACCACTCCTATCAGTGCCTCTGGCTTAGTGACTGAATGCAATTCAGTCACTAAGGGCAAGAGAGCTCACTGATGAAATTTATAAATTATTTTCTGGAGGATAGGAAAATGTGAAGGTTAACCTGGTAAAAGGTAATTATTCAGCATTTTTTCTCCTTAGAATTCACTTTTACTCCTTGTTCTATTGAAAAACATTAGTCCTGCACTGGCCAGGTAGCTAAGTTGGTTAGAACATCATCCCCATATGCCAGGGTTGAAGGTTTGATCCTTGGTTAGGTCATATATAAGAAACAACCAATCTATATATAGAAAAAGCCAGCGATCATAACACCATAATGACTGGAATGACCGGTTGCTATGACACCCACTGCAGTCAGCGAACCGGCCAGATGGGGGCGGGCAGGGATGGGGCCGGCCAGCCAATCTCCTGCAGTTCCTCCCCCCAGCTGGCCCCAGCCTATCAAGGGTGGGATGGCCGGCCAAACCCTCTGTGGCCCCTCTCACCAGCCAGCTCTGCCCTTGATCACCCCCCACACACCAATCAGGAGTGGGACTAGCTGGCCAACCTCCCTTGGCCCCTACCCCAGCCACTGACCCCCTATCGGCTGCCCCCATCCCATTCAGAGGAGGGGCCAGCTGGCCCATTGCCCATAGCCTCTCCCCATGGCCAGCCTGGCCCCCAGTTAGCCGCCCTAATTGGGGGCGGAGCCCACCAAACAATCACCTGTGGCCTGTTGCCCCAGCCAGCGTGGCCCTGATTGGCCCTCAATTGGGGCCTGGCTGGCCAGACCTCACCCATGCATAAATTTGTGCACTGGGCCTCTAATGAATACATAAGTATACATAAGTGAAACAACAGGTCTCTCTCTCTCTCTCCCTCCCTCTTTAAAAAAAAATCAATCAATAAAAATTTAAAAAAACACACAAGAAATTCATTAGTCCCTATGCCAAGTCCCAACAGCTACCATATTATTGTAAGATTATATCAATTCAGTCATACTTCTTAAAATCATACTTCTTCTTGAAACATATAATACTGTTTTTTCCCCTCTTAATATAAGACAACAGCCCTGACTGGTTTGGCTCAGTGGATAGAGCGTCAGCCTGTGAACTGAAGGGTCCCAGGTTCAATTCCAGTCAAGGGCATGTACCTTGGTTGCGGGCATATCCCCAGTAGGAGGTGTGCAGGAGGCAGCTGATCGATGTTTCTCTCTCATAGATGTTTCTAACTCTCTATCTCTCTCCCTTCCTCTCTGTAAAAAATCAATAAAATATATTTAAAAAAAATATATAAGACAACAGTAAAAAAATGGGTAAAGAGTGTGAGAAAACTCCCAAAATAACATATATTTTAGAGTTTTTATCTCAGTGAAATTATAGATTTAAAAAAGAAAGAAAATTTTAACATTAAGAAAAAATCAACTTTAACATTTTTATACTTTTCAATCCAGCCAGCTGTTTATTGGTTATGAGGACACGTGTTATAAGAATGCTGAATTTAGTGAGCTTATTTTCACACTTAATGTGTCACAAAAGGAGTTTACTAGTTTAAGGTGATTTTGTGTGAAATACCTGGTAAATCATAATATATTCTGTTAACCAATTAAGGGAGGTGTTGATAAAGGTATGGGATAGAAGTTTGATGCCGAAATGTATTTCTATCTGTGTGACATCAACTTCTTATTCCCTCTTTGATGAAGGGTCTGATATAAGCAATCAGCCATCTGATAGTTAGCTGGTTTCCTTGGAAATTGGTTTCTCTTATTAGCAGGATTTATATTCAACAATGATGATATGTAGTTAAGCTTTGGTGAGGGAAATAACAGGCTATTGAGCTATGTATAACCTCCATGACTATCATCAGGGCCTCATTGTACATGAGCACACTGAGCAAACACCAAAGTGCCTGGGGAAAGAGGCAGACTGGCATCAAACAATAGATCTTGTGCATCTAATTATTACGAGTGTCCAATGTTGTGGATATATCCTCTAGTGGGCATTTATGTAGAACATGAATATCATTACACTCTGTGCCAAGATAGTCATCAACTTCACTCTCAAATCTGGACACCTATTTTTTTTTAAGTCCTTAACTTACCAGCCAGCATATAACATCACCTATGAATCAGTGTCAAGCATCATGAGCCATCTCTATCCTATGTAATGTGAACAACCAACCCACTGGAAAGATACACCATACTCACCATCTTTCCCTTTTCTCCATTTCTTCTGGTTATAGAACACTGCACCTATTCACTCATAATCCAGGTATTTCCTTTTCCATTAATCGATCTTACAGTACTTTCTATGAGGTCATAAGTAGGATGAGAGAGACAGTGAGGCAGCAAGAGTAGACACTGATATACAAAAAGAGCAGGACCATTTTGTATAGTTTACACATGCATCCAAGACCTGCTAGTGTTGGACTGCATATCATTTCCACTATGTAATTCAATGACTGCTGAAATGTCCCAGTTTCATAACTTGGTAAATTAGATAACAAATACATAACAGGACATTTAGATTGCAGAGATACTTGGTGTCCTACAGTCATGCATTCCCTTTCTCCTAGTACCCAGTAGCAAGCTAGGGGGTGCTTTTCAAATGGATTATAGTTGTCAGACAAAGAGGGGAAAGAGTATGCGACCCCACTCCAATGTCCTCAAGGTCTGCACTATGCTTCTTCTATGGGGGTTACTAGATGCTTCATTCAGCATCTCTCCAGCACAGATATGTCCCAAAGAGTATGTCTATGGGTCATAAATCCCAAATGAACAGGACAGCTCACACTGAAGCCTGAACTTGCTGCAGAAACTTTTTGCTTCAAGGCCTTACTCAAAATGGGGGTGGGGGGGGGTGGAGAGGAGAGGGGCTTTCAGTTAACTCAGTAAGCATCTGGAATCAGCATGCCTGAATACATTGTAGTTAACCCCAAATCTAGAATGTCACCCTACTAGGTCTCTTCCTTCATTGGAGAGCAGGGAAAAGACTAGCAGTCCCTTTTTTACCTCATAAAAGCTACCCCCACCTGCTGCAAATCAGTAGACACAGAAACCCTGATGTGGCAGGCCTCTGAGTGTTCATGGGTATGGTTGCCAACCCTCTGGCACATGTGTTCCTTCCTATCCAGTAGGTACAATGAGGAAAATGTTATCAACATGATGAACTTGTGTAATGTTAAGTGGGCTATCAGGAAAATCAAGCTCTATATTATGGACAGAGAGCAGGAGGATTAATATAGTCTGGTGACTAGATCATATAGTATGCTATGGTCCCTAATATGTTAAGACAAATGGCTTCTAACTAACTTTCCTGATAGAAAAAAAAATCTTGTTAATATTTGTATTCTGTGTACCAAGGGCTGTGTTTGTATTGTTTTGCTCCAGAAAAATACCACATTTTTCTTTTCTGGAAAGACAGCTATAATTGACATCACTATCTAAGTTTGTGCTAATGAACCTAGGAGACACCTGGCTTTTGCCTTGTTCAGACAAGAAAAGGAAATGAAAAGCCTCATTCTATGAATTAGAAGACCATATTTTGAGAACCACTGATCTAGAACACCCAGTTGGTTACCTGAACCAATTGAGTAGGGTTCTCAAATGATAATCTCCAGACTAAAAGCATTGCTATCACTTAGACATGCACATTGGTGGGCTCCATCAGAGACCTAGTAAGGTAGAAGTTTGGGGGGGTGCTCAGCAATCTGTTTTAAGAGGTTTTCCAGGTGTCCAGGTGACTCTGGTGTATGTTATGGTTAAAAAAGCACTGTTCTCTTTACTGTTATAGCTGTGCCAAGCCTTAATTCTTGGGCAGGGTAAATCACCACAGGTAAGTTTTAGCTTTCTCTGGACTCATTATGAGATGGATTGGAGTAAATGGATAATCTAGCACCTGGTTTCTGTAAGTCCCCTCTTTGACTTGTGAAACATACTAACTTTTCAGTACCTAAGCCTTAGTATTAGTAGAGTCACTGCCTAGTTATGTCCAGAGGTGTTAGGGTACGCACGAGGCCAAAAGGGGTAAAGAATTACAAATTTATTGTTATATCCAGAGCAGAAGGGCTAAAACCAAAATGGCATCAGCGAGGCAGAGTAGGGGGAGCGAGATATTTATATCTCTTGTAAGGGTCAGTCAGAGTAGTCGGACCAGGTGCCAGTGGGGACCAGGGGTAGGCGGTCCACTGGAAACTGGGTGAGGCAGTTTATTGGAAACCAAAAGCCATTAATCATGAGAATAACAGGAAAATGGCTAGGAGGGGTAAGAGCCCCACGCAGAGCATAAATGGAGCACAAGAATGTGCCTAACACGAAGGTCTGTGTATTTCCATTTTTGTAGTGTGCAGAGATGCTGGGCAATGGGCACAGGTATCTTTCAAGGTATGATGTATAGTATACTGCATGGTTATATTATATCGTTTCCTTTTCTATAAAGGGCCACTAGATCCATAAACTAGCTTGGTTAGATATTAGTATAGCATAAGAGCCCACAGTTCTCTACTTTGGTGAGCCAGATCTGTGGCCGCACTAAGGATGTCTAGCAGCACTAAGGATGACCAGCTGATGACTCCCAGACTGCGAGAGGGTGCAGGCCAGGCTGAAGGCCCCCCTGAGTGCACAAATTTCATGCACTGGGCCTCTAGTTATAAATAATGTTGCAGTGAACATAGGGGTGCAGATATCATGTTTTATATTTTTCAGTTTAAAGTCTATTTTGTCTTAGTTATGTCTGCTTTGCTTAGTTACCATATATTTGTTCTACCCTTCCTCTCAGCATGTGTGTTTTTAATGCTAAAGGAAGTTTCTTATAGGCAGTATATCATTGGATCTTTTATTTTAAATACAGCCAGCCAGTCTATGCTTTTTTTAAAAAAATACATTTTATTGATTTTTTACAGAGAAGAAAGGAGAGGGATAGAGAGTTAGAAACATCAATGAGAGAGATCGATCAACTGCCTCCTGCACGCCCCCTACTGGGGATGTGCCTGCAACCAGGGTACATGCCCTTGACCGGAATCGAACCCGGGACCCTTGAGTCCGCAGGCCAATGCTCTATCCACTGAGCCAAACCGGTTCGGTGAGTCTATGGTTTTTATTGGAGAATTAGATAAGAACTTACTATTGCCATTTTATTAATTGTTTTTTGCTGTTTTGTAGATACTTTTGTGTTCTGCTGACTTTTATATTTGCTTTGGATCCTGTATTGCCTTTTATTGCTTATAATGATAGCACCCTATTTAGTAATGCCGCCGTTTGAAACTAACACTTGGGTACTCCAACTATGAACTCTGTCTGCCAAGATCCAAGTGCTGGGTGTTGCAAGCTCCTCCCTGCTTCTTTGTCACAATCCATTCTCAGTGGTCAAACCCCACAGATTTCCCATGACCCTTGTGAAGCAAGATCAAAGTGGGACTCCTGAGAAGAGACCCATAACACTGGTGAGCTGGATGTCTACCCTGGGCTTTCTTTTTTGCACTGGGGGAGCCATAGACCCAGGGAGCCCTTTCAGTTCAGTGCTATGCCAGCCTGGAGGAAAGTCAGTGAGATAAGCATATAGCCATTCCTCTTACCCTTCAAATGGAGTCCTTTTCAGTCTCTGTGGTGCAAGGAATTGCTTCAGCATCACCCTTGTTCTATGATTTTCACAGTGGTGTCTTGTCCATAAATGATTTTGTTAGTCATTCTTTTTGTGAGGGAAAGCAAAGTTGGGAATGACATATTCTACAGTCTCCCAGTTTTCCAATGTGTTTTTAATGCCTTTTTGAAGGCATTATACTCTAAGCCTTCCAAGAGGTCAAGGTTAGTGGGTTACTAAGCTGGTTCAAAGAAATTGCATTGAAATGTCTCCATCTTCTTGAGCTTTTTTCCTCTTTTTTTTTTTTTTTCCCCCAGAGCACTATTGAGCCTAGGACTTAATTAGCCAAACTTAGAATCTATTAATGTAATTCCTAGATGCTCAAGATAACACATTAAATCATGAATTCTAGGTGACTATATCCATGTTACTAAACCCAGGTTAATCAGGTCTTATATTATTTTCTTTTGGTGTAATATTCATCTACTCAAATGAATGCTACTCAGATTCCTACCTAAACAAATTGGTAAATATTTTCATTTTCCTCAACCGGTCTGTACTTCAAACTCTGATCTAATTCTCCTACAAGCCTACAGGAAATAAGTAGTGATGGTAATTGATCCTGAGGAGAGATTGTATCTACTGTGATACAATTTTCTGAAGTTATTTTGCAGAAAAATGGCTAATTTCCTTAAAAGGAAGTAGAAGGTATTCCTTTATTGGCAAAGAAATTTCAGGGGTGTTGGTGGTTTAAAGTTTCAGGATTATTTCTGTCTGCTCAAATGCCCTGTCCCATATCTTATAGTCCCACTACTTCCAGACTAGTGGTCTCATTTTACTATAACATACCTACAATAATTACATTCAAACCTTGGGCTTATGTATCACCCATAATTGTCTGAAACACCAGCTGCCATACGAATATTTTTCACTCATATTCTGAGTCAGCTGGTTCTAATTTTTCCTTTGCTTGTTCATGCTCTTCTTCACGATTATAAACACTTTTTTCATCATGGAAATGAGACCATAGGTGATCTCCCGAAGTCTTGCTCTGTTTGCCTTCTATAATGTTCTACCACCAGTGTTAGTCTGTGTAATTGTGAATCCAGTGCATGCCATCAGTTACTAGGGCACGAAAGTAATTTGTGCTTCACTTAAACATAGAGCAATGCAATACTGAGTGCCATTTCCTGGGGTCACTCTGGTACAAATTACTTTATCACTCTGAATTTATGCAGGAAAGAAGTGGCTTTCTTAAACAGTTGATTTATTTGAGTTAAATAAAAGTAATTTTAAATAAATGAATAGGATTAAAGGAAATCAACAGGCATAAGCAAGTATCCATCTTATGCCTAGAAGAGCAAAGGAAGAGAGACAGAGGGAGTAGGTACTAAAAGTCACAGGGAGAGCCTCTAGTTCAGTGATGGCGAACCTATGACACGCGTGTCAGAGGTGACACGCAAACTCATTTTTTTGGTTGCATTTTCTTTGTTAAATGGCATTTAAACATATAAAATAAATATTAAAAATATAAATCTTTGTTTTACTATGGTTTCAAATATCAAAAAATTTCTATATGTGACATGGCACCAGAATTAGGGTTTTTCAAAATGCTGAAATGCCGAGCTCAAAAGGTTCGCCAACACTGCAGTTGTGCAAGAAAGCCACTTGACAGAGCTGTGGCTTTTATTAGAGGGAAAGAATCAATTTATAGCAATCCAGCAGAGAGGCTATTGGGTGAATAAATATTCTCTATTTGCTGTTTGATTGCCTGCCAGTACCTCTCATTGGCTGATACCTACCAGAATGCAGAGTTCAAAGGACCCCAATTATGTGGTCCATGAATTCAGTCTTCAAGAGTCAGTGAAACCTGGCTGGTGTGGCCCAGGGTTGAGCATCAACCCGTGCACCAAGAGGCCATTGGTTTGATTCCCAGTTAAGGTACATGCCTCGGTTTGGGGCTCGTTCTCCAGGAGTGGATGTGAAGGAGGCAGCTGATCAATGTTTGCTTCTCACTGATGTTTCTATCTCCCCTTCTCCCTTCTCTCACTAAAACAAAAACAGCAGCAATTTTTTTTAAAAAGTCAAGAGTTAAGAGTTTGGAGAGAAAAAATATGGAAACATCTAGCACATGCTCCCATTTAAGTTTTCTTTATTGCCTCTAATAAAATATTATCCTACAGAAAAACCTTATATATCCTGTTTTGAATTTATTTGAAGTGATTTGGGGGGGGAGTATTAGTTCAAATGGCATCTCTTATTGCATTTCTAACTCTTTGCTTTTATTATAAAGAATTGCAATGGACATCAATGTTTTATTTATTTATTTATTTTTAAATATATTTTTATTGATTTCAGAGAGGGAGAGAGAGAGAGAGAGACATCAATGATGAGAGAGAATCATTGATTGGCTGCCTCCTTCACGCCCCCAACTGGGGATCAAGCCCACAATCCAGGCATGTGCCCTTGACCAGAATGGAACCCGGACCTTTCAGTCACTGGGCTGACACTCTATCCACTGAGCCAAACCAGCCAGGGCTGCACATCAACATTTTAATTTCCTATCTGACTTACTAAATTCTCTTATTAATTTTAATAGCTTATAAATTCTTTTGTATTATCTATTTGCATTATCTATTTACAACATTTCATCTGTAAATAATAATTTTTTTTCTTTCACAATCTTTATAATCCACCTTTCATCTTTTTTGTTTTTCCTTTTCGCTGCCTCTTTTATCAGGTCTTTTTTCAAAATAAGCTGTCCAACATGATTTAATGTTCATGGAATAAACACATTTTAGTTTATGCAATAGGCTTCTTTCCTTCCTGGTGGGTTTCTCTTCTGCTGGCTTCTTTTCAGCTGCTGGTTTCTTGGTTGCTGCAGTCTTTACTCCCACCAAGGCTTCTGATTCTTAATATGAACAGTCCTCTCATTTCTTCTTGCCTGGACCTCTCTTCTCATTTGATTTGGTTTCAAGTGATTCTGTTGCCTTATCTACCTGGAGTTTGTGACTGTTGACCTGGCAAAGAATGGCCTACAGCCTATGGCCTTTGCATATGGGTTTAGCTTCAACATGATTCTCAGGTTTTTCAGTGAATTCTTCTTTAGGACTCTGCAATTAATCTTGTTGTGTGGTGCTTGCGGGGCTTTAGATCTCTGCGCTTTTCAAATTCTGCTAAGGTCTGAATCAAGTGTTTTGCATATGGGGAAAGTGTAGCTACTATGAGGGAGGCATCTTAATGCCAAGTCCCATGCAGGTCATCTGACTTGTGAAGGGCGCATCTAGTCTAAATGCAGTAATGTCCCACATGCCCACTAGAAGTAAGTTTCAAACCATTCAATTCGCTACTGTTGTCTTCGTTAAAGAAGATGCAAGGTCTACTACACTGGATATAATGACAGCTTCTCATTTTGCCTTTGCCAGCTCTCATTTGCTGAGAGGCACTGACCTTTTGCATGTATCAGGCCTTAACTTTCTTAAGAAGCTAAACAGCTTCCTTGATTTTTTCATAGCTTCCATTTTATCTTCAACCACAAAAAGAAGTTTAGGAACTTCCTTAACACAATGACCTTTAGATGTGACCAGCATTGGTAAGATGTCATATTGCTTCTGTGTAGTGTTCACTCTGTGCCAGGTTTGGTGCTGAAAACATGTGGTCTCCACAACACATATTTCCAAAAACACCTTGTCCAGAACTGTGAGTATCCACCATCTCGAACTCTGGGAATTCAAACCACCACTCTGCCAGGGCCCAGGGCTCAGCTGATTGCTGACATGCTAATTCACTAATAGCACAGGCGCCTATTGTTTTGTACAAGTTGGTGTGAACAAAGTTCACAATAACTGGTCAAATGGAAGCCTTTAACATAGCAGGCAAAGTGAAATTTCTGCCAGATGACCCCACTTTTGGGTATCAGTGAATGAGCACACACCACAGTGGGGAGAGGAGAAGGCCAGGCTCCTCTTAAACCAGAGCCTCCCGACTTAGGAAATGATATCCCCGACTTATTGAGCTGGCTAGACCTTCTTATATGTGATATTGTAAGCAAATGGTGACTCCTTGTTTTATTTTACATTTAACATCAGTATTTTAACATTTTGTTGTATATTAAGAATTCTATCAGTTTTCTAAAACCATTTTATCAGGTTTCTCAGTTATCTATTGCTGCATAACAAGTTACTTCAAAAATGATTGACTCAAAACAACAATAAACATATATTATCTATGGGTAAAGAATCTGAGAGCAACTTAGGGGTATAATTATGGCTTGGGGTCTCATGAAGTTGTAGTCAAATGTCAGCCAGGATGCAGTATGTTGCCATCAAAATATCAGTCGGGGTTGGAGGCATCTGAAAGATTGGAGTTGGAGTATCAGCTTCCAAAATTGCTGACACGTGGTTTGCAAGTTGGTGCTTGCTGTATGGAGGCTTCGGGTCCTTTCTTCATGGATGTCTCTTTAAGTTTGCTTGAGTGTCCTCACAAGATAGTAGCTGATTTCCCTGAACAACCCAAGAGACAGCAATGCAGATACCAAAGTATTTTTATAAAAGCATTCAAAATCACGCACTGCTATTTCTACATTATCTTATTGGATTCACAGATTACCTAATACATTGCAAGAGGGGATTACATAAGTGCATGAATACCAGGAGGTAAGGATCATTGGGGGACATTTTGGAGGCTAACTACTATTATCAAGTTAGTATTTTTCTTCCATTCCTTCAATAAAGATTTTTACATAAATTATTTTTATCAAGCTATCTTTCAGTATTTATTGAGATCATGGCATTTTTTTTAAATATATGAATGTGCTTCATTATTTTGGCTTATCATTGATAATCAATCAATCATATATTTTTTAATCTCCAAAATAATCATGATGTCTTTTGCTAGGTTAAATTTGTTAATATTTTCTTTTGAATTACACTCAATAAAATTGGCTAATGATTTTCCTAACTCAGTCTTTTGTTGTTTTGGTATCAATGATATGCTAGCCTTGTTAAATGAGTTGGAAAGTGTTGCCTCTTCTACAATTCTGTGTAAATGTTTGTGATCAGTATTTGGAATTACTTTTTGGATGTTTGCTAGAACTTACAAGCAAAACCATCTGTGCCAGTTCTTTCTTCTTTAGGAAAATATGTAATTACTAATAGCCCTGCACACGAATCTGTGCGCCAGTAGCTCTCTGCAGGGCCTGGCCACTTCGGGCCGCTGTCCAGACGCTCTCCATGGCCCTGAGGCCCATTTGCGCCCCGGCCTGGCCAGAGGCCCATCCGCGGCTGGGAAATGCAAAAGACTTCCCTCCCTGTTCTCAGGAACTCCGGTAAAAGGCTTCCTTCCTCTTTCTTGGCTGGCTTTCACCCCTGTGCCTCCACCACCAGCCCCTCCTGTCACAATATTCCTTGCCTGGGAGTCGGGGGCCACTGGACTCTGCTCAGCTCACCGGTTCCTTCTCTTCTTATGCAAGCATTCCGCACCCAGCCTGGCTAGAGGCCCATCTGCTGCTGGGTGCTGAATGCTTGCCTTGTCACCGCGGTGGTGAAGCAAGCATTCTGCCAGGCTGCTCACACTGCCCACACTCAGCGGCCACCCCACCAGACTGGGGGACTCCGGCTGGGCTGAGAGGACTGGGCGCCACCATCTTGTGACTATGGGTGCTGCCATTTTGCAACGGAGTGATGGTTAATTTGCATATTACCATTTTATTAGATAGGATTTTTAGATAGGATTAGTTGTATCTCTTAAATATTAAAACATCTGTTCAGGTTTTCAATATTTTTGAGTTTTATTTTTCCTAGGAATTTTATGTCAAGCTGTGCATTTTATTTTGGGGAAGTTGATCACGTTTTTCTCATTACTTTTCGTGCACCATGCCATGCAATATATCCTTTTATTTCATTCTAGATATTCTTTATTTGTAAGTCATCTCTTTTTCTCTTGATTAGTCTTTCCAGAGATTATCTGTTTTGTAGTACTTTTTAAAAACCCAAGCTTTTGTTTTATTGATCCTCTATTTTCCTGTTTGTTTTTTTTCCAAAAAATTTCCAACTGCATATGCCAGTTTGTCTTAGTAATTTACTTACAATTATGGCCATACATGTTTTATCTATGCATGGAAACACACATACCTGTCAGAAAACTTACTCTTGAATGCATTGACTGGATGCTGGTTGTGGAAGAACAAGCAAGGTCGTGCTGGTCTGAAGGAGAGTGATTGTAGGCAATTCAACCCAGAAAGTTTGATAGCTATCTGGGGAACGTGTACCAACAATAGAAGCAAAATGAACAATACCTGAAAAATTCTTAAAATTTTGGAACTGGGTACAATGACCAAATCAAAGACAAGTTGGAAGCTAGTGAGCATGTTCTGGAATGACTGCCCAAAGCCAGAGGATTTTTGATGCATTGTTTTTATGGGACAGTCATTGCTTGCTATGTGTATTGGACTGACATAAAAGTTTAGCAGCATGAGGGCACACTGGGTTTTGTCTCCTGATCTGCACACTCATGTTCCCTGTTTACAATGTTGTAATATGTAAATATGGTCCTGTTAAATAGATGTTGAGACTATTTAGATAAAGGGTCTGGTCATAGGAGACTTGGTGGGGAATACCTATTACTCTATTTTAAAGAAATCCTCTATAAAATATCTGTACAGAATATATTTACAGGGGTGCATGGTTACACCCACAGAAAGTCTTTTGACTGCTCTCCTTGTGCTTTGAAATATGCAGCAAATCAATAGTGTTTGATAGATATTTGGAGATGTGAGAAATAAATTGAAGATGTACATTTAAGAACAAAAGAAAAATGAGGCTCAAGTGGCTATTCATCCCCGAAGTGACAAACAAACCCATGGAAAACAGACATGGACATATGAAACCCTGTTGTAGTCATGGCCCTTCAGAAACACAATTCAAATTTTATGTGTCAAAGGTCTCTTTGGGATTATGTCCAGAAGATATTATATTTACAAGGAAAACACAGCAAATGCAGCATTGATCAGATATGGTATGAACTACTAGCATAAGCTAGTTCATATTTTAACATTAGATTGCACTACTTTTTTGATGTTACACTATTGAATCTGAGTTTTCATTGATTGTTGTGATCAAAATGAATGGTGAATAAAAATCAGCATGGAAAAGAAAATGAGGATGGCTGCATCTAATCTGATTCCATGGTTTTAGAAGTTGCAAGAGCACAAATCCACTTAGTAGATAATTGTGGTTATTTATAATTTAAAAATTAATTTATGTGTATTGTTGTTTTTAAATGTTACTAAGTTAAGCATAAATTATTAAGTTTTTTGAGCCTAACTACTTCATAAACAGAACGGTTAGGCATTACTTCTGGCTATCGATCTCCATGAAAAAATGATTGAGACACTAAGGGTCCTATTGAACTATTTTAATCTGTTGAATTTTCTTTGAGAATAATCAAGAAAGGCTGCGTGAAACTCTAGGAATTATTTGAGAGTGTGTGTATGATTTCTAAACAGTGGTAAATATTTCCAGGTCCCCAGTCTCTAAATACCCATGCATTCAGGCAGGGTTTTCTTTTTTCTTTTTTTTAAAATATATTTTATTGATTTTTTACAGAGAGGAAGGGAGAGAGATAGAGAGTTAGAAACATCGATGAGAGAGAAACTTCGATCAGCTGCCTCCAGCACATCTCCCACTGGGGATGTGCCTGCAACCCAGGTACATGCCCTTGACCGGAATCGAACCTGGGACCCCCCAGTCCGCAGGCCGACGCTCTATCCACTGAGCCAAACCGGTTTTGGCAAGGCAGGGTTTTCTTAATGAGGTATTTGAGTAGCATGGTCTGCTTTCCACAGTTCCTACTCTGGTGTGAGATTGAGAGGCTGCTCCATGGTAGACATGGGATAGAAGCCTGTTAGTAGGAAGACTACTAGTGATTTGGCCTAATCATAAGGATGTGTAAATGCAAAACCCTTTTACACTGCTTCATAAAGGAATTGATGTATATATATGTATCTCACTTTGGACTGATTCATTCTTGGACCAACCTAAGAATGTGAAAATTATCTTAACTATCTGGGCCAGCAATGCCAAGCCAATTAACCATCACCTTTTCCTCTACCCACCAAAAGTCTTTTACTATTCAGTGTGTAGTTAAAATTCCATTTTTTTCCTGAGTCCTTCCTTAATCCCTCACTTGATATTTTTCATCTTCCTGTGCACCAATTATACCAGTGTTCCTTAGTGTTTATATATGCTTCACACCCCCACCCCCAAAATGTGCTTCACCTAGTGTATCTATTTATTGGAAATAGAAATAATACCTTCATAATCTTTGTCGGATTATCTTAACGAGCCTCATAATTTTAGCCATAGCCACAATTAGAATGACTTTTCTTCTCTTTTGGAAAACAAATATCATTAACAAATTATGATTGTTGTCCATCGCAGGACTACTTAACCTTATCACATTCATATAAAGTAATAATAATTCTGTAACATCTCTGGGATACATGCATGAACAAAATTGAGTTCCTTGCCCCCTGGTATTAACAACTTAGTGCAAGAAAAAATAGTTTATTAGCTATAAAATAAAGGTATGTAGTAAATATAATTATTTGAGTGATAATAAGAATATGAAAGAAAAAGTTGAGAATGTTAAGAAAATTCCGAATATCAACAGGAATAGGGCCGGATTGTTTTTGTAAAGGGCTGGGTGTTATTTTAGGCTTTGCAGGCCAAGGGTCTCTGTTGCAACTGCTCATCCTTGCCCTGTAGCACAAAGGCAGCCACAGGCAGTAAGTAAATGAGTGGGCCTGGCTGTGTTCCGGTAACACTTCATAAAAACACACAGTTGGCTTATTTAGCCAATGAGCTGTAATTGGAAGACTCATGGGTACAGTATTGAATTATCCCTGGGGAATACCTCATTGAGAAGGAAGAATTTCAGCAACATTACTTTTTGTGCCATTTCCCTGTATAGTTTTAATCATGTTAATATGTTTAACATGATTAAACATATTTCCTATATAGTTTATTACTATGTTACCATGTTACCATGTTTTATTTGAGTGTTAGTAGGCAAACATTGTCTCTCTCTCTCTAAATGCCATGGTGGCAGTAAGCTGATCTTATTTTGCTCATAACCTAGAGTAGTGTCTGGAATATAATAGATATTCAATTAATATCTGTTAAATGAATGAGTAGAGAGTGTTATTTTAAAAAGGGCATCCAATATTCAGTTTTAGCAAATTATTACCATAAAAATTGAACCATTTGTTACCAGACTTTCTGTTTCAAGAGAAGCTACAAATCCAAATTCTTTTGTAAAATCTCTCGATTTTAAATGACCACAACTACTTTAAAAATATAAAAATCTTTGCATGCCAAACTAAGTATTTCTGTAAGTTAGTTTTCTCTAACTTCTGCTATGTACACTCTCGGAGGAAAGCAATGGGTGTTTTTAGTCTCTTTTCTACACTGTGCAGTATGAGAGGTGATATGGGTAATTTGTCAAGGTCAGTGGTTCATAGCAATACCAGGTCACACTTACTTCTTTGGACTTCCTACCCATATACTCTGACTGTAAGAACTACACATGTTGAAATTGTCTTTACTGTAGGAGAAATATGCTATCATAAGAAAAAAGAGTTCATACACTTCATGCATACATTTAGATTCTCTATCAGCCTATGGAAATTGTTTTTCACCTAGATCTCTTTACTTGGTTTTGCTCTACAGGGGTGATAGTCCCATATCTTTGGGATTGTACAGTATAATTTTCAAGTAAAGTAAAAGTCAGAGGAAATCGTACTTCATTGATTCTAAAGTATACCTACTAGCACTGTGTGCCCATGGTAGATGTTTAAGAAATATGGATTGTTGAATGAATGAACGAAATATATATTAATTATTATAGTTGAAAAATAAGCATTAATTCTAATAAAAATATTTTGAGTAATTACTTCAAAAATTATTATACTCAAGCCATGGATGTTGAAAATTTAATATATAAACACAAATTCAGTACTTGGATAATTGTTGAATCTATAATAAATGAAAAACTTGAATAAGCTAAGGGCCATAGCTGAGTATGTTATATAATACTAATTGTAGGTAATATTTATTGCACTTTTGATATGTGATTAATACTAATTATTTTACATTATTATTGAAATAAGGTAAAATATTTATTACCAACATCATAATTATGCAAAAGTCACATAATCATCTATGGCAGGTGATTACTGTGAACTTACTCTCAGATGTACTAACTTGTTTTTCAGTATCTAGGATTACTCATTTCACATCATTTTGAAGATAACAGAAAAGAAAAATACATGATACTCTAACCTATGAGATAAAAGGCAAGAGATCAAATATTGACTTTTTAAAAGTTTCTGATACTTTGCTTTGGGAGTCAGGTTTGGAAAGGACATGAATGATCTCTTTTTGTATTGCTTTTAAGGGACAATATTATCACAGATACTTAAAAATATGTAGATTATATTTAGGATTTTTTGTTATTATTAAATTACATTGTCTTCTGACAACATGCTGCAAAGAGAACTATTAGTACATACCTGCTAGGGTCACTGAAAGAGGAATGCACGGGGCCAAAAGAATTATGAATTCATTAGGTCATCTGGATACCCACATGGGCTGAGCCCCAAAATGGCACCAACAGCCAGAGACGGGGAGTAGGAGATTTTAAAGAATTCCAGGAGGGATTTTTCTGGGGAGAGAATTCTCTGGGTGGGTCCTGACAGGAAAGATAATTTAGCCAATGAGCTGTAATTTGAAACCTTAGCAAGTGAAATGTGGTCTAAAGGTCAATTCCCAGGGGAGTGTGTGTCCATTCAATTATTTGATCAGACCTAACAATACTGGTAATTTTAGTTTCTCCTACATTTTTATTTTTATTGCAGTATAATTAACATGTAACATTCTATTAGTTTCAAGTGTACAACATAATGATTTGATATATGTATATATTGTAAAATAATCACCACAATAAGTCTAGTTAATATCCATCACCACACAGTTACATTTTTTAAAGGTGAAACTTTAAGATTTATCATAGCAATTTTCAAATATGTAAGACATCATTATTATTATTTTTTGTTAATCCTCACCAAGGATATTTTTCCATTGATATCTTAGAGAGAATTGGGGGGGAGGTGGGGGAGAGACAGAGAGAGAAACCTCCAATGTGAGAGACACACATAGATTGGTTGCCTCCTGCACACACATTGACGGGACTGGGAGTACGTGCCCTTGACTGGATTAAAGCTAGCACCCTTCAGTCCATAGGCCGACTCCTAACCACTGAATAAAATCAGCTAAGGCAGTAACACATCATTATTAACTTTGCCGGGAGCCGGTCCATCCTTGCTGTTTCAAGGGACCTGGCATATATGGCATACGGTTCTTAATATGTTTGCTCACCTTCTTGGCGCTGTGTTTTAACCAAGGTCACCTCTCCGAGAAAGGATGAATCCCCAGGTAGGGATTTTCCCCTGAAGTTAGGGAGGGAATAAAACCCCTCAACTAAGTGCCAGGCGGGTAATTAATCCCTTTAACTACGAACAATCATGCTTAAACTACATAATCTTTACTCCCTGGAATGGAGATAAGAAACGCCCTAACCTTTGTAATAGAGATTGATAGGATTGAATCAACTGGTATAAATACAGTTGTAACAAGACAGAACTCATAACACAGAACTTAGAACACAGGGCTTGGAAGACAGGACCAAGAGAGACAGAGCCTAGGCACAGAACCTACACAGAACGTTCTCTAGAGACAGAAGAACTTCGCTGGCGAGAGCATGCCTAAGGATCCTGGACAGGGACTGGCCTCGGAGCCTGGAGGCGGAGCCTGGTGAGAGAGCATGGCAGGGGATCCTGGACTGAACCTGACTGCGGAGATTGGCAGGAGAGCCTGACTAGAACCTGGTGACTGAACCTGACTGGAGAACCTGAGCAGAACCTCTCTGGAGATCGAGACCAGAACTTGGCTGGAGATCCTGGCTAGGCTGCTGATCAACTGAACACTGTCTCCGTGTCCTTTCTTCTTCGCCAACTCTGTCCACACCTTTGGGAACCCCTGGACCTGCTGGGGTTGGACCCCGGCAGCATGGTACATGAAATTCGTGCACTGGGGAGGGGGGTGGCGGGGGGAGGTCCCTCAGCCAGGCCTGCACCCTCTCCAATCTGGGACCTCTTGGGGGATGTCTGACTGCCGGTTTATGACCACACTTTTAACAAATGACAGCTCCATTGTTGTTTCTTTCTTTTCATGCTTAAACCCATTGGAATTAGTAGGTATTCAAAGTGTGTATACATTTTGGGGGGACACCCTGTTTATCTCTAGTCAGCAGTGAAAGGAACCAACAGTTGGTTTTAAACCCCCAGATAGGGAACCTCGCTCCCTCCCCGCATATCTCCCCACTCCACTTTCCACCTTTGCGGGCAGTGGGAGAATCAACGTTTTCTCTCATTAACACGGAAAAGCACGTCCTGACACCCGCTGCCTGGCAGGAGTGCGCTAGGCCCCAAGCAAGCGAGGCTCAGTCAGGGCAGCCTTCGCTCATGGGTGCTGGCACCCACAGTGCACATTCCTCCTCTGCAGTCGCCCCGCTCTCCCACTGTTTCACTAAGAGGACGGACCTTCTCGCCTCCTCTGGGTTCCCAATCCCAAACCCTGACCGAAGGCACCTCAGTGAGGGCCTCCCGCACCCACCAGGTGTGTGTGTCTGCCCTTGCTCCCGCCTCAGAACCTGCATTAGCCCCACGGAGGCAGTCTTGTTACCACACTGGCCTCTGCGGAAACAGGGCATTACTACTCCGCCCTCTCACTGTCATCTCACAGGCGCCCACCCCGAGCACCCAGACAAGCTCCAAAGGATGTGAGCATGCCCGAGGGGAGGTGCGCTTGTCCTGTGGGGGACATAGGCACGCAGGGGTTGATGGAAGTGCAGAGGAGAGGCAGGGGGAATGTGTACGCGCTGTGGTCCCAGACTGTTGTGGGCACGCATGGGTGACGGTGCGCTGAGGGATGTTTACACGTGAGGGGGGCATGGAGAGGATGCATGGGGGATGTTTACACGTGAGGGGGGCTGCCGGAAGCCGGTCCATCCTTGCTGCTTGACACAGTCGCTGCAGGAAAGAAACATCTGCACAGCATATGTTTCAAGGGACCTGGCGTATATAGCATACTGTTCTTAATATGTTTGCTCCCCTTAGCGCTGTGTGTTTTAACCAAGGTCACCTCTCCGAGAAAGTTGTTTCCCCAGGTAGGAATTTTTCCCTGAAGTCAGGGAGGGGATGCCTCTCCTAGAAAGGTTGTTTCCCCAGGTAGGAATTTTTCCCTGAAGTCAGGGAGGGGATGAAACTCCTTAACTAAGTGCCAGGCGGGTAGTTAATCACTACAAACAATCATGCTTAAGCTACATAATCTTTACTCCCTGGAATGGAGATAAGAAACGCCCTAACCTTTGTAATAGAAATTGACAGGATTAAAATCAATTGGTATAAATACGGATGTAACAAGACAATAAACAGCAGAACCTCTCTGGAGATCGAGACCAGAACTTGGCTGGAGATCCTGGCTAGGCTGCTGATCAACTGAACGCTGTCTCCGTCTACACCTTTGGGGACCCCTGGACCCGCTGGGGCTGGACCCTGGCAGGGGGCATGGAGAGGATGCCCGCACCAGAGGCTTGCACCTGCTCAGATCCGCAAACCCGCACAGCGCGGCCAGGAGGATGTCAATCTGGCCTGCCACAGTGGCTGTCCCTGCAATTGCGCACCTTCTGGGCCAGGAGGTGGGACTGGCGCAGCTGCTCTTGGTGCTGATGGCCCACCGGTACTGCTTCAGCTCGGCCCGCAGGCTTCACTTGGCACCACTCACAGCCACCGCTGCCATGTGGGTAGTACAGGTTGTCCTCCACCTCCCCCGCCTCCCCTGCCCCCATCACCACTGCCACTTGCCTGGGCAAACTGTAGCGGCCATTGGGAGCACTCACAGCTGCCGCCACCCCCATGTGGTGAGTACAGGCCACCCTCTGCCAGGCCTGCCTTCCCTGACCCCCATCCCTGCTGCTGCAAGTCCCCGCCCACCTGAGTCTGCTGCACGTAAATGGTCATTAAGTGACGGTGTCCCAGCCAATTTGCATATTCCTCTATTACTAGTATAGATAGTCATCATGCTGTACATTGCATGTCCAGGACTTATTTCTGTGAACCTTTTGACCACTCATCCATTTTGGCCACCCTCAACCCTGCCTCTTGCCACTACCAATCTGTTCTTTCTATGAGTGTGGTTTTTGTGTTAGGTTTCATATAAGTGAGATCATACAGTATGTCTTTCCTTCTGTTTGACTTATTTAACTTAACATAAGGGCCTCAAGGTTCATCCAGGTTGCTCCAAATGGCAAGATTTCTTTCTGCTGAATCATATTACATTTTACACTACACACACACACACACACACACACACACACACACGCCTTTAGGGTATTATAGTTTTATTCCAGACCACTCCAATAACAAAAACATTGCAATGAAAAAAGTAACACAAATTTATGGTTTCACTGTGCATATAAAAAGTTTCTTTACATTACACTGTGGTCTATTAAGTGTGCAATATCATTATGTCCAAAAAAACAATGTACATACAAATCTCAGCGGGAAATGGGGGCAGGAAGAGATTAACCAAGGAATTTATATGCATATATGAATAACCCATGGACACAGACAATAGTGTTGTGAAGGCCTGGGGAAGGGGCGGGAGTGAAGCGGAAGGGGTCATTGGAGGAAGAAAAGGGGACATTTGTGATACTTTCAACAATAAATGCTTTATTGCTAAAGAATGCTAACAGTCATATGAGCCTTTTGTAAAAATGGTACCAATACTTGCTCAACCAAGGGTTGCCACAAAACTTAAATTTGTAAAAAGTACAGTATCTGCAAAGCTCAGTAAAGCAAAGCTCATTACAACAAGGTATACCTTTATGCCACATTTTCTTTCTACATTCATCCATTGATGGACACTTAGGTTGTGTTTATGTCTTGTCCTATATAATAAAAGCAAAGTATGCAAATTGTCCCCTCAACCAGGAGTTTTACCAGGGGGTGGAGCTGGCTTGAGGAAGGGAGGGAGGCCCCGGCTGGTGGCAACAATTGGCCAGGGGAAGGGAGGGAGGCCCCAGCCAACAGCTGGCAGCATTAGGGACCTTACCTCTATTATAAATAACTAGAGGCCTGGTGCACAAAAATTTGTGCACTCAGGGGGGAGGGAAGGTCCCTCAGCCCAACCTGTTCCCTCTCGCAGTCTGGGACCCCTCAGGGGATGACCACCTGCTGGCTTAGGCCCGCTCCCCGGGGGATTGGGCCTAAGATGGCAATCAGACATCCCTCTGGCAGCCCAGCAGCCCTAGGGGGATCCAGCGGGGAGCAGGCCTAAACTGCAGTCGGACATCCTTGGCACTGCTGAGGAGGCAGGAGAGGCTCCTACCACCACCGCTGTACTGGCAGCCATCAGCCTGGCTTGTGGCTGAAAAGAGCTCCTCCCATGTGAGAGTTCCCTGACCACCAGGGGGCAGCTCCTGCATTAAGTGTCTGCCACCTGGTGGTCAGTGTGTGTCATAGTGACCAGTCATTCCCAGTCCTCCTGCTGTTAGTGTCAATTAGCATATTACCCTGTTACTATATAGGATAGAGGCCTGGTGCACGGGTGGGGGCCAGCTGGTTTGCCCTGAAGGGTGTCCCGGATCAGAGTGGGGGTCCCATTTGGGTGTCTGGCCAGCCTGGATGAGGGGATGATGGCTGTTTGCAGATGGTCACACCCCCTTCAGGGTGGGGGTCCCCACTGGGGTGCCTGGCCAGTCTGGGTGAGGGGCTGAGGGCCATTTTCAGGATGGCAGGCAACTGAAGCTCCCAGCCTCTCCTTTTTTTCTGTGTTTTTTTGTTTGTTTTTGTTTTTTTATTCTGGGATTTATTTACCTTCTATAGCTGTCACTGGAGCTGAGAGCCAGCTCCATCTCTGAGGCCCGGCTCTAGCTCTGAGGCTGTGGCTGGCTGAAAGCAGGTCTGGGGTTTGTTTAGCTTCTATAATTGACACATTGTTGCCATCACTGCGGCTCTAAGCTCTGAGGCTGAAGCTGGCTGAAAGCAGGTTTCTGGAGCTTGTTTAGCTTCTATAATTGCAACATTGGTTCTTAGACTGCAGCTCAGAGGCCGGCAGCGGCAGGCGGGGAACGTTGGCTTCCTCCATCACTGGAGCAAGCTAGTCTCCTGTTCACTTCAGCTGCCTGGCTACCGGCCGCCACCTTGGCTGGCAGTTAATTTGCACATCGCCCTGATTAGCCAATGGGAAGGGTAGCAAGTTATGGTTAATTACCATGCTTGTCTATTATTAGATAGGACAAGAGGCCTGGTGCATGAATTTGTGCACTGGTGGGGGGCCGGCCCACCCAATTGGGGCTGGGCTGGCTTGGGAGAGGGGCTTCGGGAGTTTGGCTGGCTGGCCAACTGGCCCGATGCAGTGCATGTCATAGGGGCCAGTTATTCCAGTCACTTGGCTTTTATCTATATCAGTGATGGCGAACCTATGACATGCATGTCAGAGGTGACACGCGAACTCATTTTTTTGGTTGATTTTTCTTTGTTAAATGGCATTTAAATATATAAAATAAATATCAAAAATATAAGTCTTTGTTTTACTGTGGTTGAAAATATCAAAAAATTTCTATATGTGACATGGCACCAGAGTTAAGTTAGGGTTTTTCAAAATGCTGACACACCAAGCTCAAAAGGTTCACCATCACTGATATATATATGCTGTAATGAACTTGCGGGCACATATATATTTGCAAGTTGTTATTTTCATTTACTTTGGATAAATACCTACAAGTGGAATTTCTAGGTCATCCAGTTTCTGTTTTTAATTTTTTGAGGAACCTCCATGCTATTTTTCATAGTGGCTGCACCAATTTACATTTCTACTAATAGTTCACAAGGGTTCCCTTTTTTTACACATCCTCACTAGCATCTATTGTCCCTTGTCTTTTTTATAAGAGCCACTGTAACAGATGAATTGATATATCATTGTGAATTTGATTTGCATTTTCCTGATAATTAATGGTGTTAATAAACACCTTTTTCATGTACCTGTTGACCATCCATATATCTTCTTCGGAGAAATGTTCAGATTATCTGTATATTTTAATTGAATTTTTTGTGGGTTTTTTGCTTTTGAGTTTTATGAGTTCCTTGTATATTTTGGATATTAACATCAGTTATATGATTTGCAAATGTTTTGTTGCATCCAGTAGGTTGTCTTTTAATTTGATTGATCATTTCCTTTGCTGTGCAGAAGCTTTTTAGTTTGATTTAGTCTTGCTTGTTTACTTTTGTTTTTGTTGCCTTTGCTTTTGGTGTCAAAAATAAAAAAACAATCTCCAAGAATGATTAAGAAGGTTACAACCTCTGTAGTCTTCTAGGAGTTTTACAGCTTCAGGTCTTACATTCAAGTCTTTCATCCATTTTGAGTTAATTTTTGTGTATGGTGTAAAATAGTGTTCCAGTTCCACTCTTTTGAATGTGACTGTTCAGTTTTCCCAATTCATTCTTTATTGAAGAGACAATCCTTTCCCTATTGTATATTTTTGACTCTTTTGTTATGTTAATTGACCATATATATATTTTATTTCTGGGCTTTCTGTTTAATTCCGCTCATCTATATTTTTAGGCCAGTAGCATACTATAACTTTGTCATGTAGTTTAAAATCAGGAAGTATTGTGCCTCCAACTTTATTCTTTCTTAAGATTCCTTTGGTTATTCAGGATCTTTTGTGGTTTCATACAAATTTAGAATTGTTCTATTTTTGTGAATAATGCTATTGGAATTTTGAAAGGGATTGCATTGAATCTGTAGATTACCTTAAGTAGTATGGATGTTTTGACAATATTGATTATTCCAATCCATAAACATGGAATATTTTCCCATTTTTTGTGTCTTCAATTTCTTTCACCAATGTTTTATGATTTTCAGTACACAAGACTTTGACCTCTTTGGTAATATTTATTTCTGGATATTTTTTAAAGCATATATAAATGGGATTATTTTCTTAATTTATCTCTATATTAAAATATAATTTACATGAGAAGTTATTTCATTTATACAACATGATGATTTAACTTTTATATACCTTATGACATGATCACCATGATAATTTTAGTGCAACTAAATCATCTGCTTGTAGAAAGTTATTACAATATTATTGTAATCTCTGTGCCATGCAGTGCATTTCTATGATTTATTTATTTTACAACTGGAAATTTGTTTCTTTTATTCCCCTTTAGTGTTTCAACTATGGACCCCTTCTATCTCCCCAACTCCTCTGGCAACCATCAGTTTGTACTCTCTATCTATTAGTGCAAAGTTTCTTTTTGGTTTATTTTTGAGTACAGAGTTTCTTTTTGGTTAATTCTGTTTCTTTTTGGTTTTATATTTTTACATTCCAGTTACAATGAAGATTTTGGTATTTGTCTTTGTTTGACTTATGTCACTTAGAACAATACCCTCTAGGTCAATCCATGTTGTTGCAAGTAGCAACGTTTTATTTAAAAAAAAAAAAAATCTGAGATATAGTCTCGTGTGTGTGTGTATCACATCTTTTTAAAATCCATTTATTTATCAGTAGTCATCAATGTTGCTTCCATGTCTTGTCTATTGTAAATAATGCTGCAATGAGCATAGGGGTTCATATATCTTTTCAAATAATTATTTTTGTTTTCTTCAGATAAATACCCAGAAGTGGAATTGCTGGGTTGTTAGTCATTTTTTTTTTTTTTTTTTTTAGAAAACTCTATGTAATTTTACACAATGGAGGCCACCATTTATAAATCCCACCAATAGTGCATGAGAGTTCCCTTTCCTCCACATCTTCACCAACACGTGTTTGTTGACTATTGATGATAGTCATTATGAAGGGTATGAGTAGATATGTCATTATGGTTTTAATTAGCATTTCCTTGATGATAAAGGATGCTGACCATCTTTTCATATGTCTGTTAGTCATATCTATGTCTTCTTTGGAGAAATGTCTATTGAGGGCTTCTGTCTATTTATATCTTTTTTATTTCAGATTACTTGTTTTTTGGTCTGATGTTGAGTTCTCTATATATTTTGGAAACTAACCCATTTTAAGATACATAATTTATGAATATCTTCTCCTATTCAGTAGGGTGACATTTTGTTTATAGTTTCCGTCACTGTGTAAAAACTTCATTTTGATGTAGATTCATTTGATTATTTTTGCTTTGTTGCTAATGCTTGGGAAAACATACCCAATAAAATACTGCTAAGACCAATGTCAAAGAATTACTGCTTAGGTTTTATTTTTTAAATTAAGTTTAGTTGGTAGACAATATTATAGTAGTGTACAATATAGTGATTTGACATTGTTATACCTTACAAGTTGATTACCAACTAATTCTAGTACTCACCTGTCAGCATGCATACTTATTTTATTTTATTTTATTTTAGTTTAGTTTCAGGTCTTATATTTAGGTCAAACCCATTTTGAATTTATTTTTGTATATGGTTCAAAAGAGTGGTCCCATTTCATTTTTTTGCTAGTATCTGTCCAGTTTTCCCAACATTAACCATTGAAGAAAGTGTCGTTTATTCATTGTATAATCCTCCCTCCTTTTTAATAGATTGCACATGTAAGCATGAGGTTATTTTGGGGTTCTCTGTTTTGTTACATTAATACATATTTGTCAGTACCATAGTGTTTTGATTGTTATAGCTTTGTAGTACTGTTTGATATCAGCTAGTGTGATACCTCCAACTTTGTTTTCCTTTCTCAAGATTACTTTGGCTATTTGGAATCTTTTATAGTTCCATATACATTTTAGGATGATTTTTTGTAGTCCTATGAAAACTACATTGATATGTTAATAAGATTGCATTGAATCTGTAGGTTGCTTTGGGTAGTATGGAGATTTTAATGATATTAATCCCTTAAATTCATGATTGCAATATATCCAGACATTTATTTTTGTCATCTTTAATTCTTTCAAAAATACTTTTCAGAGTACCGAATTTCACCTCCTTGGTAAAATTTATTCCCAGAAATTTATTCTTTTTGATATAAATATAAATGAACTTGTTTTCTTAATTTCTCTTTCTAATAGTCATTATTGATGTATAGATACACAACATATTTCTGTAAATTACCTTTGTATCCTGAAAGTTTACTAAATTCAATTATTTTAACACGTTTTTGGTAGAGCACTCAGAGTTTTCTACATACAGTATCATGCCACCTGCAAATAAGAAAAGTTTTGCCCCTTTCTTTCCAATTTGAATGCCTTTTATTTATTTGTCTTCTCTCATTTCTATGGCTATCACTATTAATATTATTATTATCTATACTAATAAAAGAGAAATAGGCAAATTAACCATCACTCCGCCACTCTGCTACACCCACCGGCCAATCAGGAGCGAGTATGCAAATTAACCCAACTAAGATGGTGGCGGCCGCGGAGCTGGAGTGAGCAGGAGGCTTGGGTTGCCCCCGGCAATGGAGGAAGCCAAGCTTCCCGCCTGCCCTGCCTTGCCCTGGGCTCCGCTCAAGGCTACAAAGTTTCAATTATAGAAGATAATTAAATCCCAGATACCTGCTTTCTAGCCCACCCTGGCCTCCACTCAAGGAGGCACTGAAAAAAAGAAAAAAGAAAAAAAGGAGAGGCTGGGAGCTTGGGTCACCGGGGGCTGTGGCCAGCCCAAAAACGGCCATCAGCCCCTCACCCAAGCTGGCCAGGCACCCCAGCGGGACCCCTTGAAGGGGCAGTGGGCAGCCTGAAAACGGCTCTCAGCCCCTCACCAAGACCTCCACCCTGATTCAGGACACCCTTCAGGACAAACCAGCCGGCCCCCACCTGTGCACCAGGCCTCTATACTAATAAAAGGGTAATATGCTAATTAGACTGGGAGACCTTCCAGGAGACCTAATTAATAATTAGCCTGCACAGAATTTGTTTCTTCCAGGTTCAGTTTGGAAGGTTTATGTTTCTAGATATTTATCCATTTCTTTTAGTTTAATCAATTTGTCAGTACATATTTGCTAGTAGTATTTTTTTTTTTAATGATCCTTTGTTTTTCTATGGTGTCAGTTGTAACTTCTCTTATTTATGATTACTTATTTGGGCTCTTTCTCTTTTTTTCTTGATGAGTTTTGCTAAAGGCTTGCCAATTTTTTTTCTTTCCAAAGAATGAGTTCTTAGTTTCATTGATCCTTTCTATTGTTATTTTAGTTTCTACTTTATTTCTACTTTGATCTTTAGTATTTCCTTCTTTCTAATAATTTTGGATTTTGTTCTTATTTTTATAATTCACTAAGTTGCAAAGTTAGATTATTTGGGGTTTTTCTTGTTTCGTGAGGTAGGCCACTATCACTGTGAACTACTTTCTTGAAAATGCTTTTGCAGCATCCCCTAAATTTTGGAAAGTTGTGTTTCCATTTTCATTTGTCTATTATATATATAATAAATTTCTATAAATTATATAAAGCATCATATAAAAATTATTTATAAATAAATACAATTTATAAGTAACTACATAGAAATTTTGTTTTTGACTCATTGGTTGTTTTGTAGCATGTTTTTTTCATTTTCCTGTGTTTATTTTTCCCAGTTTTTTTTTTCTTGTAATTGATTTCTGTTTTTATACCCTTGAGATTCAAATAGATGGCTGCTATGATTAAACCTTCTTGAATGTATTGAGGCTTCCTGGGTGTGTGGCCTAACATGTGATTTATCCTGGAGAATGTACGATGTGGGAAGAATGCACATTCTGCTGCTTTGGGACAGCAGGTTCTGTAAATGTCTATTAAGTTCATTTGGTCAAACATATAATTTAAAACCAAAGTTTCCTTATTGATTTTCTGTCTGAATAATCTATCCATTGATGTAAGTAGAGTATAAAAGTCCCCTACAGTTTATATAATTCTATCTATTTTTTTAGGTCCAATAATAATTTATATATGTAGGTGCTCCTACATTGGGTGCATAAATACTTACAAATGTTAATCCTCTTATTGGATAACTCCTTAGCATTATATAAAAACCTTGTTTGTCTTTTATTATAGTCTCTGTTTTAATATCTAGTTTATGTAATATAAGTATAGCTACACAGCTTTTTTTAAGTTCCCATTTGCATAAAACATCTTTTTTCCAGCTCCTTACATTCAGTCTCTGTGAGGCCTTATATATGAAGTGAATCTATTATAGGCAGCATATGTTTGGGTGTTGCTTTTTTAAAATCTACTCATCCAATCTATTTTTTTAATTAAGTTTAGTCCATTTGCATTTAAAATAATTATTGATAGGAATGGTCTTGTCAGCATTTTGTTGTTCTCTAGCTGTCTGGTAGTTCTCTGTTCCTTTGTTCTCTTACTTTCTTCCTTTGTGATTTGATGATTTTCCAAAATGGTATGATTAGATTACTTTCTCTTTACGTTTTGTATATCTACTATGGAGTTTTGCTTTGTGGGTACCATGACACTACATAAAACATATTATATTTATCACTGTCATTTTAAGTTGATAATCACAACTCCAATTTGAATGCATTCTAAAACTCATATTTTTACTCCCACCTTCCCACCTCATGTTTTATGATTTTGATATCACAATTTACTTCTTTTTTATTTTCTGTATCCATTCTAAAATCTTTGTTTTTATCATTGTTTTTACTACTTATGTCTTTATCTTTTAACTAGTTTTGTAAGTGATTAACTCACCACCTTTACAGCTTTAGATTATTTTGAATTTTACGATATATTTACCTTTACTAGTGAGATTTGTATTTTTGATTTTCACATGTTTCACTTTTACTATTTAGTACCCTTTTGTTTCAGCTTAAAGAAGTCACTGTGACATTTCCTTAAAGCAGTCTAGTGGTGATGAAATTCTTCAGCTTTTGCTTATCTGGAAAACGCTGTACCTCTCCTTCAATTCTGAAGGGCAATTTTGCCAGGTAGAATATTACTGTTTGGCTGGTTTGTTGTTTCCAGAACTTTGAATATATCCTGCTTTTCCCTTTTGTCCCAAAAGTGTCTGCTGAGAAATCAGTTTATTGGAGTTCCCTTGTATATAACCAGTTGTTTTACCGTTGCTGCTTTTAAGATTCTGTCTTTAACTTTTGATGACTTAATTATGTGTTTTGGGTTGGGTCTCTTTGGATTCCTCTAATTTAGAACACTGCATTTCTTAGATCTGCATGAGTGTTTCCTTCCCCTGGTTAGGAAAGATTTTAGCCATTATTTCTTCCCATTCTTTTTCTCTTCTCCTTCTAGGACCCTAAATGCAAAATATTGGTCCAATTGATGTTTTCCCATAAGTTCCTCAAACTATCTTCATGTTTCATTTGTTTTTCTTTATGTTGCTCTGATTGGATGAATTTCTCTACCCTGTCTTCAAGTTTGCTGATTCTTTTTTCTATTTTATCTAGTCTTCTAATGAACCCCTCTATGGTATTCTTCAGTTCTATGATTCTGTTTGGTGCTTTCATAAATTTTCTTTCTTTCTGTTGACATTCTCACTTTGTTCATACATTGTTCTCCTGGACTTAGTAACATCTTTATGACCATCATTTTGAACTCTTTATTAGGTAAATCATTTATCTATGTTTCATTAAGGTATATATATATATATATATATATATATATATATATATATATACATATACACACACACACACACATATATATATCCATATACACACACACACACACACACACACACATATATATATATATATATATATATATATGTATATATATATATATATATATATATATTCATTTGAAAAACATTTCTTATTTTTTGTGATTCTCTGTGTTATTATCTATGTCAGTGATGGAGAACCTTTTGAGCTCGGCGTATCAGCATTTTGAAAAACCCTAACTTAACTCTGGTGCCGTGTCACATATAGAAAGTTTTTGATATTTGCAACCATAGTAAAACAAAGACTTATATTTTTGATATTTATTTTATATATTTAAATGCCATTTAACAAAGAAAAATCAACCAAAAAAATGAGTTCACATGTCACCTCTGATATGTGTGTCATAGGTTCACCATCACTGATCTATGTAGTAGATAAAACAGCTATCTCTTCCAGTATTTTTTTTAGTTAATCATCACCTGAGAATATTTTTTTTTTCTATTGACTTTTTCTTTTAGAGAGTGGAAGGAAAAGGAAGAGGCAGAGAGAGAGAGAAGCATTGATGTGAGAGACATACATCCATTGGTTGCCTCCCGCACATGCTCAACCAAACTCGGGTATTGAGCCTGCAACTAAGGCCAATTCCATGCCCCTGGCCGGAATTGAACCCAGGACCCTTCAGTTTGAGTGCTGACACTCTATTTACTGAGCCAAACCAGCTAGGTTCTCCCAGTCTTAAATGAGTGACTTTTGTAGGAGAGGAACTTTTTTTTTTTCCAGCACTACCCTAGCTCTTGTGTGTCTGCATGTACCTTTGTGATTTTCCTGAGAGCAGTCTACTCTGTACTTGGTGGTTCCCAGTAGCTGAGAGTGTGTCAAGATCTGTCATGTCCTAAATCATAATCTAGATTTAGGCTGAGTGGACGTCAGATTCTCAAGCAGTAGCCTTTAAAGTATCCAATTAGGCCTATTTCATGGAAATACTAGGAGGTAGGCATTTCTGTGTGTTCCCTCTGCATTGAGGCGCAGGGTGATAACCCGTTAAGAACTGTTCGTTTGCTACAATTCCACTAAACACATGAACACAAGTCCCTCTGTTCATCAGAGCTAAGTTATCAAAGACTGTCAGCCAGGTTGCCAGATGTGTGCCCAACCTCCTTTCTTGGGGATACTGGTGTCTGGGTAGGGCACAGGGAGAGCCAAAGATGGTACCCGCCAGCCTCCCTGGTCTCTGATGAACATTGCAGTCAGGCGTCTAGGTGTGTGTTTAATTAGAAGTCTGCCCTGCAGGCTATGGCTCTTCCATAGAAAAACTGTGTGTTTCTGTCTGCTGCTTCTGAGCTCTGCCCTGGGTGCAGGGGTAGCTTTGGTCAGTCCATTTGTGCCCTTTAATCACTTTCTCGGTTTGCTAGAACTTAGAGGGTCTTTGGATACCAACCCCTTTGGCTTGCAAAGCTCGGCGTTTTGGCGTCATCTTTCAGGTACAGGTCTTAAAACTTGGGTTGCCAGATACTGGGTTCAAACCCTTTGCTCCTCAGAGAATAATAGGGGGCTGTGAGTTCCCTTTGAATTACGGATTGCCATGCTGAGAGGGGGGTTTATGGCAAGATTTTTGTCTCAGCCTTTTTTTTTTTTTTATCAATGTCTATGTATAGCTTTCCTCATTCTCCTGATGTGTAAGAGTTGCTCAGTTAGTTTTCTAACTTCTTTCAGAGGGAATTGTTCCAGATATATTGGTAGTGTGTCTGTGGGAGGAGGTTCATTCAGATCCTCCTACTTTGCTATCTTTAACTGGAATACCATTTTACATTTATCTTAAGAGGAAAAAAAATATATTATCTTTATTTTTTGGGTCAAACAATGGGAACAGAGAGTTTGCAATTTTTGTGGGGTAAATATCACAGGTGATGAAGAGAACAGTCAGATTTTGATTTCCAAAGCAGGATCTCTTGAACTACTACAAACAGTACTGAAAGTTTAGCTAAAGTGAACTAATAAAAGGGCAACTCTAGGAGTTGTTTCCTCAACCACACTATTGACAGAAGATGGTATCTTTTTAAGGACTCTTTTGTTGGAAGCATTGAAGTGTTACATGGTTAACAGAAGCCATATTGCAAACATTCTCTATCTTGCTCATTGTATCACTTCTCTAACATTCCCATTTTCTGAGGTCTCTCAGGTCACTTACATGTCAGCATTTGCCTTATTATAGTTGTTTGTTCTAATATTGACTGAACTTTAAATATATCTTAAAAGCTATTTCTGTGTAATTGTGTTTTACTCAATTTTGCAGTTTGCTAGATAGAGCTGAGAATGTGGGGTAAAATTCCTTTTCTCTGTGATTTCAGCTTTCAACCTCTAAAACAATGAAACAGGGAAAGTGTTATTAAAGGTGTGTTTTTCAAAATAAGGGCACTTTAGGAATGAATAAATCTAGAAGAGTCAACTTCTCAGTCTCTTGAGCACTTTATTTGTTATAAATACAAGTCAATACCACAAGATGGCACCTTCTTACTTTCAACATCTACTATTACAAACAATTATCGTCATAAAATGGTTTCAGCTTTTAATGTGTTTTAGATATTATTGAAACCTTATAAAAGCAAGACTTGCTATAAACAGGATTGGTGTTTGATGTATATTAAATGAGGTCAGATAATTAACTTCAAAAGAAATTTATAAATATTCAGATAAGAAAATTGAAATTACAAAAGCAGAGTTTGTCATCATTAAACTGAATTACAACTGTGTGATTAATTCTATATCTACGTTGCTAAGTTTTGTTAAAATGCAGTTTTAGTAATCAAATAATCTACCTCATTCTCCAGTATGACCACCTAGTTCATTTGTACACCATCACACTCAATACACATTTCATTGAGAAACCACCCAGCTTTCATCTAGTTCGTCAATTATGCACACGCCATTTCTTTCAATAGATGCAACCCATGAAGTGCCATCATCCCCTGGCTACAAAACAAATACAATATTCAAAGGTAAAAACTCAGAGAATTTCTGAAATGGCAGCCCATTCCCTCTGTGTTCATGAAAATAGTCAATGCAATTTGAAGGTCTCTGAACTAATGTAAACTCTAGAAAACTCAGTGTTGAAATATGGAAAGAATAAAGATTTGCACTAATATAGTGCGTAACAATGCAGTGTCAAACTCGCCATTTATAGTAAATGTCTTGATTGGACTTTCCTCTGGATTGTCATCATGCTGCAGAAGATAAAGATTACTCAAGTCTGTGGGAATTCCATCACATTTTCTTCCTCCCTTTTCCAAAAGGGAAGAGAAGGATTTTCAGGTCCCTTGAGAAAATAAAAAAAATTAAACACACCCACAAACAACTTGAAATCAAAATGGCAGACTGAATAATCCTTGACTCCATATCCAAATGAAGTTGAGGCAATATTACTTTTGCAGTATTTGCATTCTGCCTAATATATCACACTGTGAGATTCCTCAAAAAACTGAGAAGTCTGAGAGCTACAAAAGAGAAAGCAGTTAAGGCAGTCGATGTCTACATTTGGATCTCCTTTTCAGGTTACATGTCTAAGTCTCCATCGTAGGCGAAGGTCAGAGGCTTCTGTTGGGGAGGTGTGCTTTGATGTGGTTTTGGCTTCTTGCTGCAAAGGGAAAAGAATTCCTGAGATAAAGAAAGTTCACAGAGCTGTTTCATCTGCCAAAGACAATTGTGAGGTTTAGGAATTCAATCAGTTCAATGACAAAATATTATTTTCTCTGGACTTGGGGTTTTCTTGTCTACTTTAATGCTATTTTTAGGAGAAGCCTCATGCTTTCAAAATCTTAGAAATAGTTTAGTGGAAACAGTGAACTTGGTAGAGGGCTACTTTCTTGTGCCTTTTTATACACAGTAATGTGAACATCTGCGGCTCACTAATTCCTAAGCTATTGCAACCTTCATGTTGCAGATGTTTAACATCCTAAGCTGCTGGAGTAGCCAGAATCTGGGGCCTTACCCTGGTCTTGTTTTTAAGTAAACACTCTTCTGCTCTGGCCTGAAACTTGACATTTAGCTGCCAAGTCACCTGAGCATGGCAGGAAAATTAAGAGGAGTCTGCACCATGGAAAGCCATCCTCACCTGGTGTGTTTTACCTAAGGCCACCAGCTTCGCCAGAGCTGCTGTTCCTCTCACACAGAGAGAAGCTGTAATTGGTACCATTCCCAACTCACATAGTTATGCCCAACAGCCTCCCATACACTCTTTGATTGTTAGTATGGGTGAATCTCCGTGTTTATGAACATTTATAGTTTGAATTACGCCACACACTGCCCTACCATCCTGATTCCTTCTTCCTCGGTGCCTTTGCTTTGCCCTGCCTCTAGAGCCCAGCTGTCTTTTGGGTTGTCCTCATTAGCAGGGAGCCATCTCACTCCCTGTCTCCAAATTATAGTGACATCTCTTAATAATTAAATAAATGCATAGTTAGTGCTAAGCTCTTTGATGGACATTTCACATAAAATATCTCAATAAATCCCTGAACAACCCTGACAGGGAGGCACTAGAATAATGGCTACTTTACAGAGAAGGATGAGAGAGGGTATTGACCCTCTCCCCAGTCACTGAGTGAGTGGCAGAGCCTGGATTCTAAGTAAGACTAACACCCAGACCTGTGCATCTACCCTCTTCAGCACATTCGCTCTCTACACATGCCATACTTAGGCATCTGGTAGAAACAACTTTTTTGTGTGTATCTATAAGAGTGAATTTTTATATTCTGAGTGAATTTAAATTAAAAACAAACATGTTAATGTATACAGTTCTGTAACATTTAGTACATTCACCATGCCCTGTAACCATCACCCCTATCTGGTCCGGGCACATTTTTATCACCTTAAAGGGAAACTCTGCACCTACTAAGCAGTCTCTCCCCATCCTGCCCAGCAACCACCTACCAAGTTCCTGCCTCAGTGAATTTGTCTATGGAGGATATTTCACATAAATAGAATTATACTAAATGTGGACTTTTTCATCTGGCTTCTTTCTTTTAATGCTTAAAACAGTGCATTTTATGATATGAACTTTACCACAGTTAAAAAAAGTTTGATAAAATTAAAATGGTTGTCAGGAGAATGTCCTAGTTTAAAATGCTCAAGTTCTAATTTAAGGAGAAAAACATTTTATTTTACGGTTTGGGACATAAAGCAACTTATAGGAGCTAAAGAGATAAATTAAAATGATTAAATAAACTATTACAAGAAATCAGAAATCCTATCAGGGCCCCCACCCTTACAGCTGCCAGGGAATGGGTGCTCAATGGACAGCTACACATTTTACATAAACTCTCTCAATAAATCCCAGGACAACCCTGAGAGGGAAGCAAACAGTTGCCAACCAGGGAAGTTGAAAGGCAGAAACATGCTTTAGAATTCTCAGCCTCCAATTTCCTGCTTCCCATGTATTTTCCACTTCTCCAAAAGGTATTTATTGCATAATTAGACAAGAAACATTCAATTTGACTTTATATTAATAGTATATTAAAGGATACATATATTCCAGTTGCTCTAGTCACATTGTTGAGTCAGGCTCTCGTATGGAAAATGGACCCAGACTGAAACTGGGTCCTCAGTACTCAAATCTGAAACATTTAAAGGGACTAAGAAAATACTCAAATAAGAGTTTAGGACAACTTGGAAGTGACAGCTTGTATACCACCCTGGGGGTTATCTTAATGTCAGAAAGAATACCTGGACATTCATCTGAAATGACAGTAGGGGTCCTCTCTCTCACCTATTTTTTTTTTCCAGAGCAGGGGAAGGGAGGGAGAAGAAATATAAGTGCTTTCAGAGAATTTCTGGCAATCCAGTCTTAGGTGGCATTTGCTAAATGTAATTAGGCAAAGTGAAATGGAATTGCTGAGTTCTAGGGACTGGGGAAGAGATAGTAACATTTCCTTGGAGACAGCTAATATGGTCCAGTTATGGTGAGCTGGCCCTGGAAAATTCCACTCTAAATATTACACAGATATTTTAATAGCAGTTTTCATGTAAAGAATTACAAACACTGTGTCTACCTCTAGAAGGAAAAAGGGGAGGGGGGCTCCTAATACATAAGCCTTGGATTTTTGTGGGCTGTGAGGTTTATTGGGAATCATTGTGATGGTCTCATTATATGATGAATTTTTCATATTTTGTACTCTCTCCATTGTCAGATACTAAAATAATAATTATGAATGTGTGAGACCTAAATTTTTTTTTATAGTTTAGAAGTTCTCAGATGGTGGCAAACATTGAATATGGTGGCACTTTGTTGGGCAGCTGTGGCTTTGCAGAGCTGGGCTAGTCAAAAGCATGCTGAGAGGAGAAGCTGCGTGGCAGGGTGCCCTCTGCAAAGCCAGTAAACAGGAGGCCTTTCACTTTTTGTTTCGATTGCAGTTGACACACAATATTATATCAGTTCTGGGTGTACACTGTAGTGCTTGGATATTTACATAACTTACAACTTGACCACCCGATAACTCTAGTATCCATGTCACACCATATACAGTTATTACAATACTGTTGATTATATTCCCCAGGCTGTATTTTATGTCCCTGTGACTATTTTTTATAACTGCCAATTTACACTTCCTAATCCTTTCAACTTTATCACCAACCCATCTAGCAACCTTGAATTTGTTCTGTGTATCTATGACTTTTTTTTTCTATTTTACTTGCATGTTTATTTTTGTCTTTTGGATTCCATATATAAGTGAAATATGTTTGTCTTTGTCTGAATTATTTCACTAACCATATTACCTTCTAGGTCATGCATGTTGTCACAAATGGCAAGATTGTATTTTTTTGTATGGCTGAGTAAAAAAAAAAAAATATATATATATATATATCACATCATCTTTATCCATTCATCTATCAATGGACACTTGGGTTGCTTTCATATCTTGGTTATTGTAAATAATGCTGCAATGAACATAGGAGTGCATATGTCTTTTTGAATCTATTTTTTTGGTTTCTCTGGATATGTTCCCAGAAGTGGGATTTCTGGGTCAAAAGGTTGTTCCATTTTTAATTTTTTGAGGAAATTCCATACTGTTTTCCACAGTGCCCACACAAATTTACAAACTCGCCAACAGTTGTTTGTTGATTTAGTGACTATAGCCATTCTGACAGGTTTAAGGACATATCTCATTGTGGTGTTAATTTGCCCTTCCTTGATGATTAGTGACATTGAGTATCTTTTCATATGTATACTAGAGGCCGGGTGCACAACATTCGTGCACTGGGTGTGGGGGTCCCTCAGCCCAGCCTGCACCCTTTTGCAGTCCGGAACCCCTCAGGGGATGTCTACCTGCCGGCTTAGGCCCACTCCCCAGAGTCCTTAGTGCTGCCACGGAAGCAGGAGAGGCTCCCGCCACTGCCGCTGCACTCATCAGCTGTGAGCCCAGCTTCTGGCTGAGCGGCTCCCCCTGTGGGAGTGCACTGACCACCAGAAGGCAGCTCTTGCATTGAGCATTTTCTCCCTGGTGGTCAGTGCGTGTCATAGCGACCAGTTGTTTGGCTGTTCAGTCGATTTGCATATTAGGGTTTTATTATATAGGATTGGACATCTGTTTGTTCTTTTTGTAAAAAATGTTTATTCAGGTCTTCTGCACATCTTTTCATTAAATTTTATTTTTGTATGAAGTTGTGTGACTTCCTTAAACATTTTGGGTATTAACCCCTTATCGGAGATATCATTGGTGAATATCTCCCCCCATTTGGTACATTTTCTTTTTGTTTTGTTGATGGTTTCCTTTGCTGTGCAAAAACATTTTTATTTGATGTAGTTCCATTTGTTTTTTTTCTTTGTGTCCCTTGCCTGAGAAGACATATCCAAAAAGGTATTACTAAAAGTTATATCAAAGAGTTTACTGCCTGTATTTTCTTTTAAGTTTATTCATATATATATTAGGATAGCTTCATTTTTTTGCATGTATCTGTACAGTTTTCCAAACACCTTTACTGAAAGGAATGTCTTAACCCCATTGTATGTTCTTACCTCCTTTGTCATAGATTGGTGGGCCATATAGGTGTCAGTTTATTTGGGGGCTCTGTATTCTGTTCCACTGACCTATGTATCTGTAATCTATGCCATTACCATGCTGTTTTGATTATTATAGTCTTGTAAAATAGTTTGACATCAGCAAGTACGATACCTCCAACTTCGTTCTTTCTCAAGATTGCTTTGGCTATTTGGAGTTTTAGTGGCTCATATATATTTTAGGATTATTTGTTATAGTTCTGTGAAAAATATCTTTGATATTAGCGATTGTATTGAATCTGTAGATTGCTTTGGGCTGTACAACTTAATGATAATTCTTCTTACCCATGAATGGAATATATATGCTTCCATTGAATTGTATCCACTTCACTTTTTTTCTCCAATGTTTTATAGTTCTCTAAGTATAGGTCTTTTACTTCCTTAAATTTATTTCTTGATATTTTATTCTTTTTGATGCTATTGTGAATGGAATTATTTTCTTAAATTTTCTTTCTGACAGTTCATTATTGGTGTATAAAAATTTAACCTATTTCTGAATATTATTTTTGTATCCTGAAATGCTACTGAATTGATTTATTAGTTCTAATAATTTTTGGTGGAATCTTTAGGGTTCTTTCTATATATTATTTTGTCATCTGAAAATAATGACAGTTTTATTTATTCATTTCCTTGTCTGATTGTGGTGGCTAGGCTTCCAATAGTGTGTTTATGAATAATGCTGAGAGTAGGCATCTTGTTCCTGATCTCAGAGAAAAGGTTTTCATTTTTTTCTGTTGAGCATGATGTTAGCTATGGGTTTAGCATATATGGTCTTTATGTTGAATTATGTTTCTTCTATTCCCACTTTGCTGAGAGTTTTTATCTTAAATTGATGCTGGATTTTATCATTTTTTTCTGAAGCTATTGATATTTTTATCCTTCATTTTAATTATGCAGTGTATCATGTTAGCTGATTTGTAGATATTTAATCAACCGTGCATCATAGTAATCCAGTTGATCATGGTATATGATCTTTTTTATATATTATTGAATTTGGTTTGCTGATATTTTAATGTTTTTGTCTGGTTTTGATAGCAGTGTGATGCTGGCCTCATAAAATGAGCTTGGGAGCCTTCCTTCCTCTTCAGTTTTTGGACTAGTTTGATAATTATAGGTATTAATTCTTTGAATGTTCAGTAAAATTCGCCTGTAAAGCCACCTGATACAAGACTCTGTTGGTAGTTTTTCTTTTATTACTGATTTGATTTTGTTAGTAGTTGTTACTTCTGATTTTCTGTTTCTTCCTGATTCAACCTTGAAAGATTGTATATTGCTAGCAGTGTATCTATTTCTTGTAAGTCGTCCAACTTGTTGGCATATTATTGTTCACAATATTTTCTTATAATAATTTGTATTTCTTGTTACTGCTACTCTGTGATTTTATTTATTTAGACTCTCTTTTTCTTGATGAGTTTATTGATTTTTAAAAAATCTTTTCAAAGAATCAGCTCTTGGCTTCATTGATCTTTTAAATTGTTTTAAGGCTTCATTTTGTTTATTTCCACTCTTATCTTTATTATTTCCTTCAACTACTCATTTTAGATTTGTTAGTTTTTCCTTTTCTAGTTCCTTTAGGTGTTCAATGAGATTGTTTGAGATTTTTCTTGTATTTTCCTCTCAGAACTGTTTTGACTATGTCCCATAGATTTGGGGTCCTCATGTCTTCATTTTCATTTGCCATGAGTTATCTTTTGATTTCTTCTGTAATCTCATTGTTAACTCATTCAGTGTTTCCTAGCATATTATTTAGCCTCCATGTGTTGGTTTTAGTTTATTTCTATTACTAGATTTTAAATTTGATATCAAACTGTTTCTGATTACAATGATATGAATTTAATCTTCATAAATGTATTGTGACTTTTTGTGTGCATCTGAGTATGTGGTCTTCCCTGGAAAATGTTCCAGGTACACTTGAAATGAATGTATATTCTCCTGCTTTGGGGTGACATGTCCTAAAAATATCAGTTAAGTAAAGCCACTGTTTCCTTGTTTATTTTCTGTCTGGAAGATCTATCCATTGATATCAATGGAGTATTAAAGTTTCCTACTGTTACATTATTACTGTTGATTTCTCTATGTATGTCATTATTTGCTTTATATAATTAGGTGCATAGATATTCATAAGAGTTATATCCTTTTGTTGGATCGATGCCTTTATTATTATAAAGTGTCCTTTAAAAGTAAGACTGTAGCAGGAGATGAAGTTTATTTAGTCTGATAGCTTTCATAAAATTTCCATTTGCATGAAATAACTTTTTTCACCTTTTTACTTTCAGTTTGTGTGGTTTTTATTTTTAATCTGAAATGGGTCTCTTGTAGGCAGTCTATGTATGGGTCCTGTTCTTTATCCATTGAGCTCCCCATTCTTTTGATTAGAGCATTGAATACATTTAAAGTGATTATTGATAGATATGTGGTTATCCCCATCTTACTGTTTTCTGTAGTTCTTTCCTCTTGCTTCTCATTCTTATTCTCATGCTCTCTTCTTTTGTATGTTCATGACTTCCCAAGTGTTGTGTTTGGACTTCTTTCTTGTGAATCATTTGTAAATTTTAGTTTGTTGTTACCATGTGCCTCATTTACACCAACATATATTTATAGATGTCTATTTTAAAGTCACTACAAGTTTTACTCACCCCCTACACTTTTGTTTTCATCATGATTTTTTTTACTTCTTGGATGTGTGTTTTCATTTGTCTATTCATTTATTATTGTAAATTTACATAGTTTTTCTACTTTTGCCTTTAATCTTTGTTTTAGCATTATAGTTAGTTGATCTACTGCTTTTATTATTTGCTTTTTAAGTGAAATTGTTTTCTTTCCTAGTTTTTTACTCATATTTTTTATCTTTTATTTTCTTAAAGAAGTCCCTTTATCATTTCTTGCAATACTGGTTTAGTGGTGATGGACTCCTTTGGCTTTTACTTTTCTGGTAAGCTCTTCATCTCTCCTTCAACTCTAAATGAGAGCCTTGCTGGGTAGAGTGACCTTGGTTCTAGGTCTTTGCCTTTCATCGCTGAATATTTTATGACGATCCTTTGGGGCCTGCAAAGTTTCTGTTGGGAAATCAGCAGATATTCTTATGGGAGTTCCCTTGCACACGACTGATGTTTATCTCTTGCTGCTTTTAAGTTTTCCTTGGTCTTTAGTGTTGGCATTTTAATTATGTGTCTTGGTGTGGGCTTCTGGGTCCATCATGTTTGACACTGTCTTGCTTCCTGGACTTGTAAGTATGTTTGCTTTGCCAGGTTAAGGTTTCCAGTCATTAGATCTTCAAATAGGTTTTCAATCCCTTGCTCTCTTTCTTCTCTTTCTGGTACCCCATGATGCAAATTTTGGTACTTTTGATGGTATCCCAGAGGTCCTTTCAACTACCTTAATTTTTAAAACTTCTCTTTTATTTTTGCTGTTCTGATTTGGTTTTTTATGCTGCCTTGTCTTCCAAATCATTGATTTAATCTGCTTCATGTAATCTGTTGTTCACTCCCTCTAAGGCAGCTGTTCTCAACCTGTGGGTTGCGACCCCCTTGGTGGTCGAACAACCCTTTCACAGGGGCCGCCTAAGACCATCCTGCATATCAGATATTTACATTACAATTTATAACAGTAGCAACATTACAGTTATGAAGTAGCAAAGCAAATAATTTTATGGTTGGGTCACAACATGAGGAACTGTATTTAACACTAGATTGCCCAAGGAAGTCATTTTGACTGCTTTTTAATTTCAATTAGAAAAACAATTATGTATATAAGGACACAGTGTCTTAGAATTTTGTGACTTTTTGTACAACATATAAATGCGTTTATTAATAATTGTAGTTACCTCCCCCCTCCTTCATCCTTCATTTCCGGTATATATATATATATATATATATATATATATATATATATATATATATATATATATTATAGCTATATTGCCCAAAAGCAGTCATTTTGACTGCTTGGGAAATTTTAAATAATCAAATGACTCTTATTATTGAATTGAGTAAATTTCTTATATAACCAGTTCGGGTCTGTATTGAAATAACAGTTTTCATTTTTTTTTCGATTACCGTAACATGATAACATACAAGTACATGATAAATTGTCGAGACTTGATAAGTTGCAGTTGCTCAATAAGCTAAACTAGTACTTGTTATTCGAATCTTTATGCAGTGATACTTGTTCTAATAAGTTGTTTATTTTATTTCTTTTGCGCCCTAAATTCATGAAAGAAATGTCGAATAGAAGTGAGTTATTGGAAAAGCTAAGGAACATAAGTGAAGAGTGCTCCGATATTATTCTTTCACAATGCAGTCATTTTGACTGCTTTTGGGCAATATAGGTATATACTAAGTTTCAGTCTTTCTAGTGTTAAAGGGCCAGAAGGTTGAGAACCACTGTGAGTCTAAGGTATTCTTCATTTCAGTTATTGTATTTTTCATTCCAGACTGGTTTTTCATAGTTTTTCTCTCTTTGTTGAAGTTTCCATTTGAGGTTTCTTATTCTTTCCTTAAGTTAATTGATCATACTTACACCCAGTTTTTTGAGTTATGTTTCTGGTAGATTGCTTGACTCCTTCACATTTAGTGTGCTGTTGTTTTTTGTTTGTTTTGTTTGTTGCTTTGTGTTTTTTTTCTGGAGTTTTACTCTCCTCTTTAATTTGGGACATGTTTATTTGTCTCCTCATTTTGGCTGCCTCCCTGTTTGTTTCTATATTTTGGGTAGATCTGCTACATCTCCCAGTCTCCACAGAGTGGCCTTATGTAGTAGGTGTCCTGTGGATGCCAGCAGCACATTCTCCCTGATTACCTGAGCCAGGGGTTCCAGAGTTGTCCCTTGTGTGTATTCTCCTGCTGTAGTTGAGCCTTGATTACTGTTAACATAACAGTGGGTGGGATTGACTCTCATGCTGACTAGCTGCGAGGGCTGGCTAAGATGACAGTGGACAAGCTGTCCTTTTTGTTAGAGGATAACCCCTTGGAGATGGATTTGCTATAGCAGGGTACTGATGCCTGCTGAGTTTATACTTGGGTGTGTCATTTTTGGAGCTGGTTGCATGGTGCTCTGAAGCTGGACATGAGGGGTGTTGGTTCTGCCCTTCCTGGAGGCAGGCCAAGATCAGCCCTGGCATGTGCCCACCCTGGGGCCATGTGGGAGCAGCTACAAAGTGATCTGCAGTTGGTCACCACCTGTGCTGGGTTTGGAGGTGCCATACTGTGAACAAAGGCAGGCTGCCACTAGAGTAGTACTAAGTCAGCTTCACAAGAAGTGCACTGCATGCCAAGGCTAGCTGTAGCTTGTTTGGACCTTTGAGAGATTTTAGGAAAGTCAGCAGCAGAAGCTGAGACAGCCTGATTGTGTGGAAAATCCACTGAAAGAGGTTCAGGCCAGTCTCAATGTGGCTTCTTTATATTTTCAGTTACAGGCCTTCTGTTCAGCTAGACTGCAGATGATTCCCAGTGATGGCTCTTCTATAATTTAGTTGCAATTTTGGTGTGGTCATGGGTGATGTGAGCACAGTATTTACCTACTCTGCCATCTTGACCCAACTTCCCCAGGAGACTTTTCTTTAGAGCAGTGGTTCTCAACCTTCCTAATGCCACAACCCTTTAATACAGTTCCTCATGTCGTGGTGACCCCCAACCATAAAATTATTTTTGTTTCTACTTCATAACTGTAATTTTGCTACTGTTATGAATTGTAATGTAAATATCTGATATGCAGGATGTATTTTCATTGTTACAAATTGAACATAATTAAAGCATAGTGATTAATCACAAACACAATATGTAATTATATATGTGTTTTCCAATGGTCTTAGGTGACCCCTGTGAAAGGGTCGTTCGACCCCCAAAGGGGTGGTGAGCCACAGGTTGAGAACTGCTGCTTTAGAGTTCTTGTTCCCTATATTCATTAAAAGTGCATTTTATTTTTATACATATCTCACCTCAATTTTGTTATCAGAAAAGCTATGATCACCTCACCCACCATAAATTAGGACTCAGAAATGCTGCCACATAGGCCACCACCAGTCATCTCTACTAGTAATCCATCATGCAACCTGGCTGTAAGAGATCATTGACTGACACATTTTAAAGTGACCTCTTCCACAGTCATTTGCATCTTAGCAAAATATAAAGCCATTCAGCCAGAAAAGTGAGCTCATTATAAACTGACAGGCAAGCTGCTAGCAGTTCTCAGCACAGTTGAATTTAAGCCACAAGGACTCATCCTCAGGCCAGTGGAGATGAAATAGTTTGATGAAAGCCGGCAACTGTCTGTTGTTTAGGCCGACCCTCTGGAAGTGGGGGCACCGCTCTCAAAGTTCAGCAGAGTAAAAGCCCATTTACCGAGTTATTCTGAACAAGGCGGAATGGATGTCATTATCTGGAGTAACTTCCAGGTACTATGTCTGGATTAACTACAAACTCACCTAGTGGCCATCCCCATTAATTACTTCATAGATCTTTATTGCCAGGGGAGGTGGAACATCGGCAATATTTCAAAAACTTCAAACACTAATGGTAGAGATACACAGTAGTTTCTGAATAAAGTGGTTCTTAAGAAGACTATTTTTCTGTATTTTCTCAAAAGCATTTCCAAAATGTATTATAAATTGCTGTCGTCTAAAGTACACACCTAAAGACCTGGCATATTATAGCAGTTGTTTTGTTTTAAGCCTTTTATTTTGGGAAGAAAATATAAAATCCTCAAAACTGTTCTCCTCTAACTCTTTTGCAAGCTATTTAATAGAATTATACGCTTGAATTCTTTAGGCAACTCATCGGTAAGGGCATATGCTATGGGTTTTGATATCAATTAGATCTTTTCCCAGGCCTGTACCTTAATTTACTTAGAAATCAAGAAGCTCTAAAATAAGTGAAAGCAGTAAATACTGCTTTCTGTCTAAAGACATTTTAGGATTACTTAAGGAAAAGAAACTACGGAGACTGGACAGAGCATATGCTCTGGGGTTGGGCAAAGCCAGAGTAGATTTTACCAGGCTGATGACCTCAGCTGTATGAGTTGACTTTCCTGGGGATCATTTACTCTCTTTAAAATGGGGACGATGATAGCAACATCTCATTAGGTTATTGTGAGGACTGACCGAGGCAATCTCTTTAAAGTACTTCGTTTGACATATAAATATTAGTCATTTTTCCCTGACATTTGTCTCTAAAATTAGTGAGCAATACATTACTTAGCTACTCATTTATTCATCCACTTATTCCTTTGTTCAATACACATTTATCAAACTTGTGCTCTGAAAAATATGTCAATAAAGTATAGTAATTATAACTCTTCTCCTCCTTCCCACAAAGTCCTTGAGGGTTTGGCAGAGGAGGAAGATGCTTATACAAATAACTCCGATACCAGTGAGGGGTAAATGTCACAGCAGGGAGGCATGGCAAGTCATTCCAGATGAATGGGATATAAGGAGTAAACCATGGAAGCATAAGCCTCCCTTTGAAATTAGAAAGTTCCATCCGAAGTTGTTTTTTTTAATATAAAATTTTAAGAACTAGAATTATTTAGAGTAATGGTTTTCAGCTTTGGTTGCATATTAGAATTACTTGAGATACTTTAAAAGATCTAGATGACCTGGCCACACATAAGACTAATTAAAATAAGAAATCTCTGGGGCTGGAACCCGAGTATCAGTCCCTTGGAATGGCGGGAGATGCCAGTGAAAACAGCTGCCAAGCTGGAAGCTACTGATAAAAATTAAAATAAGAACGTTATTTCAAATGAGAATAATAAAGATAATGGTCTCCCACTCAATTTTACTGTTGATGATTATTTTGTCGGGTAAATGATCCTGACATTTTTCCTCTTAGTATAACGTGCTACCCGTATAAACTAGTAATTAGTACTTACCAAACAAGGTAGGAAGTAAATACTAGGAAAATCATGATAAGAAAACCACCACCTGAAACACCATAAACCCAGATTTTTACTCGGCCATCTGTTTAAAATAGAGATAAAATAACAAGCTTAGCATACAATATTTTTATTTCTTATCTGAATTTCTGAGTCTTGCACAAGTCATAAACAGAAACACCCAATTGTGACACCTATCAAATGTTAGATCATCTATCAAAAATTTCACAGTGCCAAAGAAACACTGGCAATCATTACTTCATAAAAATCTAACAACTAGTAAACTATTTTTGAATTTATTTTCATGTGTGTATTGTTTTATACATGTAATACATCTTGACTACATAAATAGACCAAGAAAATAGTCTATTTATTAAGAAACAATCTGCATGCAAAGAGAATTACTATGCCTATTTTTGGTGACTTTGCTTCCTGAATAATGTTGAGTGAACAAAAACATCATGACCAAGCAAGCTAATCTATTTACCAAATTATTATAAAATTATAGCCATATGTGTACATATAAGCATTGTTTTGGATTTGATTATTTGCTAAAGTTAAAGGAAAATAGATTAACCAAATAGTCTGATCATTGGAACTCTATCTCATTTTACTAAGAGATAACTCTGACTTGATTGTATGCATGTTTTTCTATGTATAATAGATATTTGACTTGTATCTGGAACTCTAAAATTTTATGTGAGCATAGAGTTAACTAAAGTCAGAATTGGGCTGGCAAAGGAACTGTATTCCTTTCTGAAAGATATTCACACACAGACGGGGTTGTTATATTAGATGAATGTAATTAACTGCAGGTTTAAAAAATACTTTAACATCTAATTCCAAATGTTTCCGTAGGATAAAAAACAATAAAAATTTGTTGAAAATACTTCTTTAGAATAAAATCATAATATGTTCAATTATATTATGACCATCTACAGTAATTTTTGACACTTCCAAGCATCAATCTGGTTTCAGGATGAGGTTTCAATGTATTAATGCTATTTTTATATGGCTGAAAATCTTTTTACAAACCTTTGATTCTGATCTCTTTGAAACACTAATGATGAAATCCCCCAGTCTGAGTTTTTTACAATGACAATTTACAAAAGCCTTCCCTGAGTGAGAATGCTCCTTTAATCTTACTGCCCCTAAGCCTAAGGGAGTTGAAGTATTAGGAGAATCCAATACTTTTAAATCCCCAGTGCAGAGGTATGTGGTCCATGGCCTTTAAAAGCATATTCCTTAAAAAGGAATTAATATAATTTTTATAATAACATAATGGATAGGGCCAAATTTCAAACTATTAAAAGATGTATAGTGAAAAATAAGTCTTCCTGCCCCTCTCTCTCAGTTTCCGACCCAAGCGCTATCACTGTTACCAGTTTCCTTGGGAATCATTTCAAAGTTGTTTCTACATATGCAAGCATATGTATACACAAACACATTTTTTTAAAAAGACATATATATATGTCATTCCCTTTTGATTTGCACATATTTTCACTATTTCATAAACCTATTTCATTCTTAATATATCTGACATATTGCATAATTGTATTATTTTTTCTCATTTATCCTATTTACACATATTTATGTTGTTTCCACTCATTTGCTATATAACAAGCAATCGTGTAATGGGTAGCATTTACATACTTATTTGGTATAAGTATATATATTTGTATGATGAGTTAGTTGCTAGGAAAGAAATTTTCAGTCACAATGCATGATCTGAATTGCCAGATGCCCTCCTAGAGGTTGATCCAATATATTCTCATCATGAAGACCTCTTTTTCAAAACTAAATATATATTTCATATATGCTTATATACATACACATAGACACACATGTGTATTTGCATCTATCTCATTGATGCTTTCATTTGATTCCTCAAAGGTTAAGGACCTTACTTGTGGATTTGAAGACTCATTGCCCTAGAACCTCACCCTTATTCTCTTCTGAAATATGGTCTGCAAACAACAGTTGAATATGGCTACCTTTCATTTCACGTATCCTTCAAAGAACTTAGTCACAATGTGAATAAGATTTAAAACACACACACATATGGAATGCCCAGACATCAAGGGGAATCAAAATTGAGTTAAGATATTGTAGTCATCCTTAAAAATTGGTTGAGGAATATACATCTTGTTTCTCCCACCAGATCTAGGGGTTGGTGGGGCTGGGCTCTGGTTTTTGCTTCATTTAAGCACATCATTAAGGCACTTTGGTCCAGCAACGGCCTAGAGTCTGGAAGGAAAGCAGCCAGGGTATATTTTGCCTGAGCTTTGTCTGTTTTTTTTCTTCTCCCTGCCCCATCAGCTATGCCACTTTGCTCAGTCATTAGCACCATTTTGTTTCTTAGAAGAGGCATGTGTGGTAGGCAGAGTATCCTGCGTTCATTTTCTGTTCACTTTACAAGGTGGGAAGCAGAGACCAGTGCTATGTAAAGGCCTGAAGGACCTGCCTTTCAAACCTGGCTGTCACTTCCTAGTGGTGTGACTTTGGTAAAATTAATTTGTGTGGGCAGTTTTAGACTCCGAATCTCTAAAATGTGAATAATAGCATCTCATTAGATTACAAGAACAGAATGAGAAGATTCATGCAATATAGTAAGCACAGACCCACAGGGTACATGGAAGCATCTAATAACTTTTCATTCCTGTTCTTAGTAACCACCGATTCCTGAGCCCTGCAGGCCTGACACTGTGCTACTACCCACAACAGTCCTACAGGGCAGGTGCCTCTAGTCTAGATGGATCTCAGCAATGAGGAAACAGGTCCATAGAGGAGAAGACATTATACTCAAAACAGGCACATTCTGAGCCATGACAGCAACAAGGTCTGTCTGCCTTTGACCACTGCCTTTGCTTCTCAATGTTGCCCAAACCAGATAAGGTCCTTGGACATTTCCTAAGGTATTTGCATGTTCTGGAGAATATATTCCACCTTTTGATTTTAATTTAAATTATATACACAAATTCACAGTTGTAGAAGCATATACTATTGCAGAGATAGTTTATAATGAAAAAAATATTTTTCAAGGTTAATATTTTGGTTATTTCATTATCTTAGACTGAAGTTGGCAGACTTATCCTCAACAATCTATGAAAATTTTTAATTTAAAAGAGATTGTGCATTATCCATCCACTGTTCCAATTTGGGAAACCTTGCATGAGACCATATTGCCTTTTCCTCCATTCTTTCAGTCATGAATATTGGTCACAATATAAACCCTAATCTCCCATAAGAAAACTTATATTTCTTAACACATAACTGAAATGTACCTGGATCAAGGGGCTGAATAGACCATCCTTTAAAAATATCATGTATTTTCGAATTCACAGGTCTGTTCTTCCCAGCAAGGTTTTTCACATGAGCTTTTCTATCCTCTGAGCCAGGGACTTTCATGCAGTAATCCAGAAAACCATTTGATCTCATTATCTCCGTATAACCCTTCTCACAACCACAGACTCCGCCCTACAGCAGAAATGATATTTTTATGATTACTCGTTGAGTTGTGTAGACAAAAAATAACAAGTGTTGAAATCAGTTGATATTTCCATATGTCATGGCAATTTCTGTGTGTGTGTTTTTCAGCAACAGTCTTGCCAAAGAGATGAAAATCCAATAATGCATCTTTCTGAATTCCAAAGTCAACCCTTAAATAAATCATCAGCTTTCTTCTAGTGGTTTACAATTCTGACACCTTGCAAATATAAAATCACAATTATTTGTCAGGGGAGGGTATTAACCACACCCTTTTCTCTCTTGTGGAGATGTTTAAGGCATTTAATCAAAATATCCTCAACTCTTCCCCCATCCCCAGCTGTTTAGATTCCTGCCCACTCTCTTCAACCTGTCCTTGATACTGAGAAGCAAAGCAATAGGAATTATGTGCATATCTTCTTGGAGTTATGTGCTCCTTGAGCTCTGTTGCTGCCCCAGCTGCCGAATGTCTCTCTCACCTGCTACCCTTGATCAATAACTGGTCTGAACTACCTCCCTGCTTATAGGCTTGGCTCTGCCCTCAAGGAGGGCAGCCCAAGGGGAGAAAAACACAAAGGCACATGTGTGTGAGAAGAAACCTGTTTCAGGAACATGACATAACTTTAAAAAGTATATGTGCACGGCACATTTTTCCATAATTCCTGAGCAGTGGTAGATGGGAGAATGATTTCTGCTTTAAAATATATATACACGTTCATATATGTGTGTGTGTGTATGAACATGTACACATATATGTTCTATTCATAGGCATTTAACTTATTTAAAATGAACTAAAAATTTACACTATACTATTTATAGTGTAATCAATTTAACATTGAGCACATACAAACATGCATTTATAATAACTTCCAAAATAATGTAGGTAGATGAAAGGGTAAGAATCAAGAAATAAATCAATGGAGAACAATTATTGGTAAATAGAGCTAATATAAATTAGATACCTGAAAAACAGATTTCCCTATAGGCAGGTTTATAGAAAAAGACTGCCGGCAAAGAGTTCCTTAATCACTGTGACTACTCCAGCAAATGCCTCTAGATGGTATCGTGGGCACATGGAGCTGCTGCTTGCTCAAGTGACTGGAAGGCATCCAGCTGCATGTGTGTAACACAGCAGTTAAAGCCCCAGTGGGCGTCTCCTGCGAGGACTCACCTGAGTGCAGTAGGAGAAAGGTTTTCTGCAGGCTGGACTGCACTGTCGAATCGCCGCCGGCCGTGCCTGAGGGGAGCAGCCTCCTACAAAAGAAATCCCATCATTTGCAGATTTTTCTATGATAAACATTAAAAACCAGTTTTTCTCTCTCTGGCACTGGCCACTTTGTAACAGTAGTAGTATTATTTTTTAAATCCGTTTGCTGACATGTGGCCCAGTCTTACTTTATTGATTACTCCGGGATGGATGGATAGAGATGGGAGGCCCTGCTCACAGAAGCTATTTATAGATTTTTATACCTGCTGCTGGCAGTATGATTCCATCTTATGGCTATGCTTGAGGGTGACGTCTATGAGTGCCAGTATCAGTAAAAGAATCAGTGACATCTCAATTTAAGTTCAGGAGCATAAAATGTATCAGCTTGAGACTTATTCTACATATATTTTCCTTCAGTTCTGGAGGACCCCCGCCCCCCAGGCACTGGGCCAGTTCCCAACAACCACATGCTAAAAGAAAGCCACTAATCAATGTATGCACCAGAATATCAAACACTTTGGCAACATTTTAAAACATATTTCAGGATACGCATACCCTTTGACCTCCCTCCCCCCTCTCACACACACCCGCTGACCCCCACACTTATTTTGAAGAGCAAATGTAGAAGCACCAGGAAGGCAAATCATACATATGATCTGGTATGTATAGTACTTGGCACAGTAATTGCATATTTGTGAGTAAGTGGATAGAATAATGCATGCTTCTATAATCTGAAAATCACTCACTTGCCTTCTTGGATTCCATGTACTAAGCAAAGAAGGTGCATAATATTTGAGGGCAGTATTTAAACCTTATTTATAATATTGCTTGCATTTATAGACTGTAGCCTTTACCTTACTATAATTGTTAACCAGTTATAGTTTGATTTTGTAACTAGTAAAAGCTTTGGGCATAAGGCAGTGTAGAGAACAGTCAGAGCACTTTCCCTGAGAATGAAGCAGATAAATTCTCACTGTTACTTGGAAAAGAAAATAATCCACACAAAAATTAAAAGACAACCACACTCCAGAATTAGCACTTTGGTGTGGTGATTAATTGGGGCATTAGTGGCAATAACCACAGAGTCCTGTTGCTACCAATTGAGTTTGGAAGGGGTGTTGTCCACTCTTTAAAGCAGCAATGTCCAAAGTGCAGTGTGTGGGCCCCTGTAGGAGGGCATCGCTAGGGAAGAAAATGTTTGAATTTATCTAGTTATATAACACTTTTAAGAATGAAATTAAGCTCCAATAACACTTAGCAGATGATGCTAGTAAGCTGAGCTCATGCATCAGGTGTCCACGTGTGCTCTGTGTGGAGAATTTGTAGTGTGACGGCGCCCTTTAACTCTCAGCATATTGCAGAGTGTGTGATGCTCTCTGTGTTCCTGGTAAGGCTGATTTGCAATATATTTAGTTTTAATAACTGATGAAATGTATAAGTAGCTTAAAGTAAATTAGTGTATGAATAAACTATGGATTAAAGGAAATACCAACAATGCAAAAACACACATACAAGGAAAAGACAGAGCTGACCCTCCTATTCCTACAGAAGAATAGACAGTCTCCCTAGAATAAGTTCTTTGCCATCCCAGTACTAAGTAAAAACAACGGCAATTTACTCTGATAAGAAGGCATAAAAAACCTTTAAAATTATTGAGAAGACTAGACTGTAGGTCAAATTGTATCCATCACCATGAATGAGGAACACTTCCTCCATCTAAATTTATATATTAAATAGTAACCTGGAAAAGACTGTAAAATCTCAGAGGGAAGGAGGGGTAGGTGAGAGGGAAGAGATCAACCAAAGAACTTGTATGCATATATGCAAACCCCATGGACACAGACAGCTGTATTATGGGGGGCAAGAGGCAGGTGTGGGCTAGAAGGGGTCAAATAGGGGAAAAAAGGGGACATCTCTAATACTTTCAACAATAAAGACAAATTTTAAAAATAGTAATCATGACTAGCACAATCTTCAAAAACTAAACTTCCAGCGAGTTAATATATGCATCTATAATTTGCAGCAAATTTTTGTACCGTTAGCAAATATGATATTTTAAATTTTATATGTCCTAATATACTCTTTTAATTTAAATTTCTGTACATTTTATAATATATAAGCATATGATATGATTTATAAACATGATATGTTGAGATAAGTCCTCAAAAATTTTTTACTAAGAAGGTACATGATTTAAAATTTTAGAGACAATTTTAAGTTGGCATCTGTCTTTTCCAGTCTTTCTCAGATAATAATATTTGAGAGAAAATTATTGTGTTTCAGCTTATTGCTTTAAGTTGTCTGATATATTATGATGGGTCTTCAAATAGAATTGTTTGCTTTCTGAGATGCAAAGGTCTAATGACAACTGGACAAGAAGATAATCAAAGGCTGTCTGTTCAGTGTTACCTGGCTTATAATTTGTAAGCGAATTCTCTTCACAAACAGCAACACTCAGAGATCGTTAGGAAGCACCCACATGAATCTGAGGTAGGAATACCTGTGACATTCACGCCATCTGAACGCTGGCACCATACGGTTCGTTCATTATTATTCCAAAGACTTGCTTTCCACGTGTAGTGATAGCATTTGCCTCCTGCAAGCAGATATGACAACAGCGGTTCCATTATCCCCGACATAAGAAAAGAATAAGCTTCAGCAACCAAAGCTGAGAACTGAAAAGTGCCTTGGTACCTGTACAAGGACGTGTTTCTAGAACCTGCTGGGGGCAGCTGTCTTGGTTTTCAAAAGACTGAATTATAAATGTCCTTGACCTAGATTGGCGGCCCATGGTCTCGAAGCTTCTTCCATCGATGCAGGTTAACTCACACGCGCTCCACTCCGACCAGCCCGTGAGATGACAGTCTCCTGGATGGGTGTGCAGTACAGAGCGGGGGCAACAGCATGGAAACTGGCACTTGACAGCATTTACATGGACAGGGTTCACGGGAGATTGTTGGTGGTGCAGTGATAGGGGTGAGTTCCGTAGGCCAGACATTCTACTTTGACGAATTTTTTAATTAGAACAAACTCAGAATGATGAAGTAATTGACGGTTTAGTCTATTTTAGAAAGATAGTGCCAAAACTAGATTGGCATTGCTTTGCTTCAAATCATAATGATATCTAGAGAACACTACACATCTGCTAGTGATACAACTTTTTTAAAAAGGGAGATGTAGAGGTTAAAGTAACTAAGTTTTCAAAGAGCAGCATAGCATTATAAAATTGAGGTTCACCGAAACCATAAAAAGATAATAAGCTGGTTATTAAAGTGGAATATCTTTGGGCCTAAAGAATGTCACATACACACACATTTATGTGTATTTACATTTATGTGTATATGTGTACAAAAGCATATGTTTACATGCATGCACATGTATTTTACATGTCATACTATGAGGATATATTAAGCCACCTTAAACTTATGCCATATATCCTAAGTTATTAGAATTAAAATAAATTCATACATTTTATGCAACTAATAATGCCCTTCATGGTTACATAGAACGTGACTGTGTGAAGAATGCTTTCATAGACATGTAGCCTTATTTGTCCCCACCATGCCATCCCCCTGAGGTTCATCTACTCATGGATTCAGTCAATAGTTTTGGAATAATGGCAATGTGCTGTCAGGTCAGGTATTGTTAACACATTTTCTAGATGGAGCAACCATTGCTTAAAGGGTGAGACCATATGTCCCGGGGAAAACACTAGGGAAGTGATAGAGACAAGATTCCAACTTAGCTCTTAAATTTCCAAGTCCAGGTTTTTTCCCCTCTTGCCTCCATTGCCAGCATATTCCAAAAGTTATAACCAAAATTAAAAATTAACTAAAGTTAATAAAAACCTTCAGTTTTGACTAGATAGAGCTTCTTCAGGAAAAACAAAACAAAACAAAACAAAAACACCTAATAGAAAATAAATAAGGTCATCATGGAGGGCACTCCCCATTGTCTGAGGCTGCATACCTGGGCAGGGCACGGAACACAGCTGCTGCAGGGTGCCATCCTGCCAGGGCACTTCTTTACACTGGGCATCGTCCACACGTACAGCGGAGCTAGCGACCGAGCCACTGTGGACCACACAGGAGAGGCTGCGGATCTGGACTCCCTCCCCACAGTCTCCACCCTGGGAGAGGAAAGGATACTGTCAGGATCACCCAAATAATCAGTAGCTCAGTTTTGGCTCATTCTACCTCTTGCTAAAAGAAAACAAACAACAACAAAAAGGTAAACCCTAGAGTTCTCTTTCAATTCTTGACAAAGCATCACTAAACAATTCTTTGAGAGCTAATAGAGAAGTTGAAGAAGAAATGCAAATTTATGCCGTGGAATTTCTGTTCTCAGAATATGACCATTCATCCTGGAACTCAGCTAGAATGGACTGAAAAAGAAACACCATTCATACTTTGTCTAGGTGTATGGGATAAAATGGCCTAGACTCTATAACCACCCCCACCCCCAGGAGAGCATGTGGAGCCAGGGGCCATAAATTCCTCTCACACGTTTTCTCTTGCTGGCAACTCAGAACTTGCTCATATGGATTAGGTTGGGGTTTCCCATGCAACAGTGATTTTCTCTATTGCCATGAGTTGTTTTCCCAGCATGCCTTCTGTGATGAATAATGTCCTTTGAATATATTTACAAAGCCCACTCTGATTATTCCTGGCAATTAGAAAAAAATTACATGGTCTCACAGGATGAGAAGCTTAGAATTGAGAGGCTCTTAGTGGGCGTCTGGCCCACGCATCTGCCTGATGAAAGGTTTCCGACTAGAACACCTGTCAGGTACTCCTGAGAGGAGCGGTCTTTCCCCGGCCCTAGTCAGGTGCTCATACTTCAAACAGAATTCCATTGGATATTTTGATAACTTAGGTGATAGCTCTCTCTTTGCACCAATAGCTTGAAAAACCAAGCCTAAGGCCAACTTTTCTGCTAAGGAGCTGAAATCCCAGGAGGGCAAGAGTGGGGCTAAAATAAGTGAAGCAAGAAGGGAAGGAAAGTGAGTATGAGGAACTGTGACCATGCTGGCCTCCCTTCCAAAGTCAGCACAGCTGCTTTCTTGGTCGCCTACATCCTCTTTCAGACAGGCCATGTGGTGTCACCATGCCTCAGTACCACCCATGGTGGGTGAGAGAGGAAGAAGGCAAAGGCATTTAAATGCCAGCTCCTCCTCGGATCCTCTTCTCATCTATCAGCTTTCATTCTAGGGAGTATTCACTGATCTGTGCTGCTCAGTTTGACAGAAGAGCTAGAGCCTTTCTGACCACTGCTGGTATGGTTGAGGGGGGACAAGAAGAGAGCCAGAGGGAGGGGAAGAAAGGGGGTGTAAGAAGGCACTGCGGGAGAGTGCTGGAGCCCTGCACACTCCCATAGTCATGAATGACATGCTGTATAATCCATTATTAGGGAGCAGCATGGTAACTACTCTGCACTGGGCAACTGGATTTCACCTCCTTATCCCTTCTCCACTGCAGGGCTCAGAAACTACATTGCCCAGGCCTTGGAGCTACTGTGGCTCTTGCAGTGTCAGGAGCAAGAAAGGTCAAGGTGGTCAGCCAAAGCAGTCAGGACAGTGTTCTGGATGTGCAACAGGTTATCTGGGGCTGATGGGCCTGTGGATCCCCGCCTAGGTCAAGGCACAGTCCGTGTCAAGGCAGGTGGTAAGTAGACCACTGGAGGTATAGGAGGGTGCACGGTGTCTGCCAAGACACATTCTTCATATAAGAAAGTTAGGGTTCAGCCCTGTCTGGTTTGGCTCAGTGTATAGAGCGTAGGCCTGTGGACTCAAGGGTCCCGGGTTCGATTCTGGTCAAGGGCACATGCCCGGGTTGCAGGTTCGGTCCCCAGTAGGGGGCATGCAGGAGGCAGCCAATCAATGATTCGCCCTCATCATTGATGTTTCTATCTCTCTCTTCCTCTCTGAAATCAATAAAAATAAAGAAATTTAGGGTTCAAAGGCATATTGGCAAAGAAGAAAAGGTGCCACTTGGAGGAGGTCCAAATTGTAGGAACTTAAAGCCTAAAAAACCTGCACAGGCACATTACCTGGGACCATCACCGTCCCTTCTAGCGCTGTTTTAACAAGAGTTATGTAAGACAGCAATCCCCACACTTGATCCATCAATGCCTCATAATTGCTCTAACCTAATTTCTACATCTGATATGAAATTGTCAAAAGTGCACTCTAATTTTTAACCCAAGTGCGTTTTTTGGAAGATAACTGGAGGTTCAAAATCAATTCATGGTAGATTCAGTCAAAGCAAATGCTGTAGAAAATGTCTACTCCCTACAGCAGGAAATCACTAGTGTGAGTTACATTTCACTGGGGGGAGTATTCTCCCTGTCACTTGCTATTCTACAGGAGGGATCTAAGAGTCGTCTGAGGTGTGTGTTGCTGTAGAGCAACAGACTTTGCGGACGTGGAGAGGAGTCTGAGACCCCGCAGCAGGTATGAAAGTTGAAGATCCTGCACCTGGAACCTCAGTAAGAGAAGACGCAAATGCTTTGCATTTTGTTTGACATTCCAGGAGATGGAGTATAAGGAAATGGCAGGAAACAAGTCCACATAAGGAGTCAATTTAAAAACGAAGACAAACTATAATATGTTCCTCGGATGTATCCATACTTAAGCTTAATCTCTCATACCTTTGACAACAACAGCCACAGAAGGAAGATAAATCAGCATCAGAATGACCATTTTCCCTCATGAAGCAGGCGTCAGCTCGCTCTCATCATGAAGCAGGCATGAGCTCGCTCTCAGCCCTGAGCCTGGCTTCTCAGAGCAAGATGATCATCTGCGAGGATTCTCTCATTAACTCTCCACTGTCCAGATCACTAATGGACTCTGTATGCTCTTAATTGGCATCACCAGATGTGGTTAGGCAGATGGTGTTAATAATCATAATTATAGTTTTAATCAAGACTATAATAGCAACTGTAATAGCAATTACAATTCATGAGGTCTTCTCTTTGCCAAGTACTATGCTAAGCACTGCATATGAATTGTCTAATACCTTCCAAAAATCTCCAGCAAAACTTGTATTATTTCTACTGCCATGATACAGATTTAAAAATAGGGGCTTGTAGCCCTGGCAGGTGTGACTCAGCGGTTAGAGTGTTGGCTCAAAAACCGAAGGGTCAAAGGTTCAATTCTCAGTTAAGGGTAGGTACCTAGGTTGCAGGTTCAATGCCTGCCTGGTCAGGGCTTGAACAGGAGGCAACCTATTGATCTGTCTCTCTCACATCAATGTTTTTATCTCTCTCTCTCTCTCTCTCTCTCTCTCTCTCTCTCTCTCTTCTCTCTTCTCTTCTCTTCTCTTCTCTTCTCTTCTCTTCTCTTCTCTTCTCTTCTCTTCTCTTCTCTTCTCTTCTCTTCTCTTCTCTTCTCTTCTCTTCTCTCTCTCTCTCTCTCTCTCTCTCTCTCTCTCTCTCTCTCTCTCTCCCTCTCTCTCCCCCCTCCTTCCCTCCCATCCACTCTATCTAAAAAAAAAGCAATGGAAAGAAAATGTCCTCAGGTGAGGATTAAAAAAAAAACAGAGGTTTGGAGAGTTTAGACACTTTGCAAAAACTGCAAAGCTGGGAACTGGTAGAACATTGACTGAAATTAGGGTGCTAGACTCCAGAGTCTGAGCTCCTAGAACAGATTGGCCAACCTATGCCTGGATGTATGCTATCAGTTAAAGAACTTGGAAAGAAAGAGTTACAAAAACACTTATAGAAAATAAAGCCTTAGGATAAACACTTCTGTTTGCTGATCTCTTTCCATATGAGATAAGGGCAACACTGGCGCATCAACAGTGCCCTGTGCAAGGTTTGATACTGCTTGATGGCCATCAGCCACTTCAGTACCATCACCACCTTCAGTGAATGAGCAGGTTCTATACCTACATTTGGCAGGTTAGGCTATGATAGGACAAGAAGCAGCAAAAGTGCAATTGAGAGAGATATGTGTGTTTTTTTTTCCTTTGTGGCAAAGGCCCACTGTATTTTGATCAGTAATTCCAAAACTTCAGCTTACCTAAGGCAACTCACTGAAAAGATAATTGTGTTTTCTAACTCAGAGAATTCACCATTAGGCTTCAGGAAAAGCAGAAATTCAATCTGAATGCAGGACAAAGTAGAGGCAAGTATCATGATCCCCTTTCTCCCTTTGCCCCTGCTTTTCTCTGTGTTACCTTCCTTAGTCTTTCTCACTTCTGAGAAACTCTATCTACAGATAAGAATTCCTAAATACAGCATCCTTGAAAGCTTCAATTCCATTCCTCACTCTTAGGGAAGAATGCCGATTGGCCCCCTTGGATAAGATGCCAGAGCAATTAACCACAGACTTGTTTCCTGCAAGCTTTGCCTAGATAGGGTCTAACTCCAAATTTCCTCCTAACTGAGCATGCCAATTAGTGGGAATAGCCTCCCCTAGACATCTGTGGAGCTCTGAGGTTTCTGGACACAGCTGCTCTTACGGTCTCCAGGGCCTCCAAGTCTGGGTATTGCCAACCGATGCTATCACCCCACTTCTCTCACCAGCACTGCTGCAGAGAATGTTCACAGCACACCACTCTTGCCCCAGCTTTTCTGACAAAAGCTCCGTAGCAAACAACAAAATTAGAGATTGCATTTGGCATTTCCCCAAAATGTTTCTATGGGACAAGATGAAGCACTTGTCTAGTAGAAAGAAAGGAAAGGAAAGGCTGAGAAGATAACAGGGAAAGTACAGGAGAACTGGTAAGGTCTAGTAACAGTTGTGTGCCTGGTAAGACAGTGAGCATGGAATTTCAGTCCTCTCTTGCTCTCTCACTTCCTCCGTTTCTTTTGTCTCCCTGTCCCTGCAATGGGCTCTTGCATTCTTTGAGTTGATTTTCTCTGTGAACATTTAGTGAAATTATAAAGAGAAACATTCCTTTCATTCTCTTAATTGTGATTCCAAGCATTATTTTAAAATTGCTCAAGTAGTTTAGGGAAGAAGGTTTCAGATTATCGGACAACGTATTCATATTTAAAATCATTAGGCTAGTACTGAATTACTTAGCATGGTTACCTTTTTTTTTCTGAAAAAAGGAGACTAAACAAATGTACCACACATTTTTTTCCCTCTGGGACTTATTATAATACATGGGCATTTAACTTGTGCAAGATGATAATGCTGCAAGACAATGCCATCTGACAGGGACAGCAGACATCTTTATGAGAATACTCCGCAGATTGCTTAATGCTTAATGGAAATTATTGTTACCTAATTATAATGAGCTTTGGAATAGGAACTGGAGGATAAACTAGTAAAGAAAGAAAACAGGAAAATCAATGTGCTTTTTCTTACACAGGAAGCTAGAGAGAAAATGCAGTGGAGGATCTTTGCTGATCCAGCAAAAGCATGTGATATATTATGATGTTTCTAGACATTTATATTTCAGGCCAATAAAAAAGCAATCACTGAGGAAAATGTAGTAACCTTGGTTTGTGTAATAATGTTAAAATATAACTTTCATACACTTTTGGTTTTCTGCCCACATGCAAGATTTTGTCTAAGCCTACATGTGCCTCTTTAAGAAATACAGTCTACAGCCAGCTGTGCTATTTCCATAGCACCAGGGTTTTGCCTAATTAAATAATAATACGTCCAACAAGCCAGGAAAATAACAGAGAATTCTTGAGGATGCCAAGGAGATTGACAGTCCTGTGACCCGGCCCATTATCATCAGCGCCTAATGAATGGCTCTGCATTTTCCTGGCAGTATCACTCTGCTGGAGGTTAAGCCCTTCATTGTATTTTTCCATGTTCTCCATCGCATAGAATACATTGTGCCTGGCCCCTGCTGCTGGGAAATGTATTCCACCAGCACACAGGTTTGAGCAGAGCATTCTCTGTAGCAGACCTACCTCCAATTTACATGCAGACCAGTTGCTGAGGACCCAGCTGTAGCAGGGCGTCACGGGGCAGGCTTTCTGCTGGGTGAGCTCTGGGGGGCACGGCCGTCCTTCCCCTTGGCTTGGCAGCATGATAAATCGAGTCCGGCTCATTCGACCTAAAATGTTAAGGAAGATGTCAACTTTTCAGGTGGAATTTGGCTTAGAAAGGGAACTGAAGGACAGGATGTTGCCTTACATACATTAAGTCTTCATTGAAATACACCAAACTCTGTCACGTCCAGCTTTCAGTTTTTCTGCCATTTTAATTTAAGTTCCTACGGAGACACAGGTTATCTGCGTAATGCTTAGGGTCTAAAATTCTGTGACTTCTACTCCCTCATTGTTCCCAATTACAAACTCTGTATTGTTTCCAAATAGATTGATCCTGTAAACATGGGCAGAATGCTAATTCATTCAACAAATATTTATTTGTAGTAGCATCCTGCTGTGTGCTAGGGATACAGTAATGAAATACAGGAGGACCTTCAGCCCTCAGAGAACTTATATTTAGGCCAGGATTACTAATATTAAAAATAGAGACAGTTACATCTTCGTTATCTGTTAGGTTTTAAATTATCAAGTAAGGTAAAAGTTGCACATCAATCTGAATCACCCTGGAAAATTCCTTAGGAAGGTGCTATCCCAGTGGCCCAATAGTTTTTCTCAATTCATTCAACATGGCTAATTTTCTTAGAGTTTAAAACCAGTGTTTTCTTGTGTGTGTGTGTGTGTGTGTGTGTGTGTGTGTGTGTGTGTTTCACTGAGCACAGGGTAAAGTTGTTGCTTTATGTGAAGGAGCCATGATATTTAAAAAACATGTTCAAATTTCGGTATTCTATTTCATAATTTAAAAATTGGTTAATAAGTGTAACTGAGGAAAGAGCTCCCATGTCAACTTATGCCCACTCCTAGGCATTAGGTCATAAGCTCTTTAGTTGGAATTGTGAATGGAATTTAAGTGCCTATCTCTCTCTCTTTCTCTCACTCACTCTTATTCTTCTTTTACTACTGAGGTACTATGTGTATATAGTGTCATTACCATTATATCTGTGACTATAATGCCCTTCCATTCTTGTTATAAAATTATGTTTTTGTGACAAAATATTCAAGAACAAACCAAGGGTTCTATTAGAGAACATTATAGGGATGCAGCCCATTCTGGGATGGAATCAGAAAACATTTCCTTGAGCACTTGAACTTCAAGCAGAAACTTCAAGTAGTGCAAGCCAATACGATATACAGAGTGTCCTATGCAGAAGAAAGAACATGTGAGGAGGTCATGAGATGAAAAGCAGTAGAATATGTTTGAAGACCTGACCGAAGCCAATGTGGCTGGAACACAGAGTCAGAGAAAGAACAGGTTGAGACAATAGCTGGTAAAGCTATTATAAGGGGGGGTATTTTAGTCAAGTCCAAAAAAGTCTGCATTTGTATCTTAACACATTTCGTACCGCATAGAAATCTCTAAGACATACACCAGGGACCACACATTTTTGGGCAAACTGCACGTTATTTAAATCATTATAACTAGAGATCATAATGCACTTTAGGTGTTGTTTTTTAATAATTATAACATTTTTATTTACAAAAACAATTAAACAATTAAACAAAGTTCCTAGTACTTCTTTTAATGTATGATACTGCATAAAACATTTTCTAAAAGCGCCAGGAACTTGAAGACGAAGACTATTCGAATGACCAAAATATAATGTAACTACAATGCTTTATGGGTTCAGGCAATTATATAGTTTTTCGTAGATTAACCTGCACGGTTTCCACCAATGAGATCGCTTCATTCGATGTGGACAAGACAGTGTGTTGACATCTAAGGTCCTTAACAGATGGCACGCGAAACACGAGAAAGCTCGTGAGAGGTACGAAAGTTATTAACACCTTTCGTATTGGTGGAAAACGTGCAGGTCAATCTACGAAAAACTATATAATTGCACGAACCCATAAAGCATTGCAGTTACATTGTATTTTGGTCATTCCAATAGTCTTTGTCTTCAAGTTCCTGGCGCTTTTAGAAATGCGCTCTCTCAGAAAAAGGAAGGAAACCAACGAAACTGATACACTTCCTTTCGTGTAGTTCCATTGTAAGGAAAACGATGAAATGGACAAAAAAAGTAGTGCTGCACCTTATAAACTGTGGACTTTTCAATTCATTTAGAGTATACAACGTCCTCAATCCACAAGCAAAAATGAAGTATAACCAGTTTCTGCTATCGGTGGTGAGAGACTGGTTAACGGATGACAATAATGAAGGCTTTCCAGAACCAGAGACAAATCTGTCCAGCCCTTCCCCTGGGGGTGCGAGAGCACCTCGTAAAGATCCACCCAAAAGGTTGTCAGGTGATATGAAGCAGCATGAACCTATGTGTATTCCAGCGAGTGGAAAGCAAAAATTTCCTACGAGAGCCTGCAGAGTTTGTGCCGCCCATGGAAAAAGGAGAGAATCTAGATACTTATGTAAATTTTGTTTGGTCCCTCTTCATAGAGGAAAATGTTTTACGCAGTACCATACGTTAAAAAGTACTAGGAACTTTAATTGTTTAATTGTTTTTGTAAATATGTTATAATTATTGAAAAACAACACCTAAAGTGCATTATGATGATTTAAATAACGTGCAGTTTGCCCAAAAATGTACGGCCCCTGGTGTATGTCTTAGAGATTTCTATGCAGTACGAAATGTGTTAAGAGAACTGAAAAGCTAGTGAAGACTATACTTCTACACCTGTAGAATTCAGGTGTTGGGTAAGATTTCAGGCCCTGGGTAGGAACAATTCTCACATGCTCTCAGGTTCATAGATAAGCAAGCATTGCAGTATTATTCACACTTTTAGTGGACTAGGCATTTTACTGGCCTCTGGAACATTATCATAGATTTGGTTATAAACTAACTAGAGGCCCGGTGCACAAAAATTTGTGCACTCAGGTGGGTCCCTCAGCCCACCCTGTGCCCTCTCGCAATCTGGGGCCCCTTGGGGGCCCCTTCCCCTGGCTGCTGGCACCAGTTTTCCTCCGGTGCCCGGAACCCAGGCCTTCGCTCTTCGCTGGGAGGGGCCCACACGGTGGGCGAGGGGCTTAGCTCTTTTAAAAATACTTCTGAATGTTTGGTAAATAACCCTGTAGGAATCTACTTTCTGAAACATGCTGGTTGTTAAGGGATGATTTGGGTAATCAAAAAAATATATGTTAAAATCCTAATCCCCAGAACCTCAGAATGTACATGTATATGGAGAGAAGATCTTTAAAGAGGGGATTACATTAAATTGTGGCAGTTCCAGTGGGACCCTTAGCCCATCTCACTGAAGTCCTTATAAGAAGAGGAATGTTGGGGTCCAGCCCCAGCAGGTCCAGGGGTTCCCAAAGAAGGAATGACACAGAGGCAGCATTCAGGTTATCATCATAGCCAGGTTCTCTTTTTATTGTCCTGTTACATCTATATTTATACTATTTGATCCTATAAACATGCCTCTATAAGCTTTTTTTTTTTTTTTTTTGCATCGGGTCCATTTATTGGGGGGTCAGTCAAAGGGGGAGCTGGCTAGGGTGGGGTAGGGCAGCAGCTTGTCTGGCCCCCGAGAAACCCAACTTAAGTCCAGAGCCTCGAGGGCTTAGAAGCCAAAGTCTTCCTCCACCTTTATCTGCACGGGGGCCAGCTCCGGAGTCAACGGGACTCCTGCCCAGTGCCCTTCCTATGGCACTCGCCACCTCTTCCAACTGCTGGGCCCCTCGCCAGGGGCCGGGCTGCTGGCTTCTGTGGGCGCTGGCGTCCTCCTGGGCGGGGACAGCCCCTCTTTCTCTGGAGGCTCGTTCTCAGCGTTGCCTGGGTTGGGGGCGTCTCTGCCCTGGCTGCCCTCGTCCTCCAGTAAGATGGTGAACTGGCTGGCCCGGTAGTTGTCACCGTAGGAGTCCAGCACCTTCATGAGGAACCTCCGCTCCTGCTGGAGTCTCCGTGTTATCCTCTGTATCTGATGGAGCCTGTTCAGGACCCGCTCCTTCGCCTGCTCAATCTCCCTGCAGCGCCAATCCAGCGCCTGGTACTTCCTGCTATTGAGTTCCTGTTGGCGCCGCCCTTGCTGGCCTCAGGCTGCCTTCTCCTCTTCGTCTAGCTCCTGGAGGCTGGAGCTGCCCAGACCCCCAGACAGAAACTCCACTTCGGTCTCAAGCTCGCTCTCCAGGATGTGACCACCTTCAGCGGAGGCAGCGCCAGCTCCCAGCCGGGAGGTGCTGAGAACTCCTCAAAGCCCACAGCTGCCATGGACCCTTCTCTCTGCTCCAGCTCCATTTCTCCCTGGCTCCCAACGCAGAACTTCCAACCTTGCAAGCCTCTAGTTTAAAGTGGCTTGCGAAACTACAGCCCATCCGATTTCACAGCCAGGCACCCAGGCCCTGGCCGCTAAGCCTCCTGGGAGTTGTAGTTCTCTATTTCCGGCTTGCCTCCCTCGCCCCACCCCCACCCCAGTCCCAACTGAAAGGCCCTGCTGGCTGGTCTAACCCTGTGGCCAGGCATCTGAGTCACCTCAGGTCTTTATTCCTGTCCCGACACCACGCCATCTGACCATGGAGACTCTCCTCTTGCAAGGCCCCTGGGTCTCCTTCTGGGTCTCCTCAGCCCAGGTACTGGATCGCGTGCCCCAGCAGCGATACAGCCCTGGTGCCTGGGTCTCCTTCTGGGGCCTGGCTGTATCGCCCCCGGATGGGATGGCGTGCCCCAGCTGCGATGCAGCCCCAGGCCCTGGGTCTCCTCAGCCTGGGCACCGGATTGCGTGCCCCAGCAGCAAAAACAGCCCCGGCGCCTGGGTCTCCTTCTGGGTCTCCTCAGCCCAGGCACTGGATTGCGTACCACAGCTGCAACTCAGCCCCGGGCCCTGGGTCTCCTTCTGGGGCCTGGCTGCGTCGCCCCTGGGGTCCAGATGGTGTCCCCAGGCAGCTATGCAGCCTGGCCTCTGGCCCCGCCTCTGGGTGTTCTCCCATCACTGGTGATCAGTGATCTGAGAAGCCAGGCAGACATCCGCCTCTTCCCTGCCCCACCCAGCTTCTCCCATTACTGGCCCAGGGCTGGCAAAGGCGGCCAGGTTCTCTTATCACAGAAGCCGGCAAAGGAGGCCTGGCTTCTCCAAGCAAAGGCAGCTCAGTTCTCTGGCTCTTGGCTGCCGCCTGGGTTTCCGATTGCAGTCAGAGGCAGGCAGCTTCTTCCCTCCTTCCCCTTTCGCCTCCCAGCATTGTGCCTATGTTGGCAGTTAACTGCCAATCCTGGTTGGCAGTTAATTTGCATATAGCCCTGATTAGCCAATGAAAAGGGTATCGTCGTACGCCAATTACCATTTTTCTCTTTTATTAGATAGGATGACCCTTGAAGAAAACCAGGAAGTTCTAACCACTGAATTCTAAATTCCTTGGTGTTTGGGCTTCTGTCCCTAACATGGTGTTTCATATATAAAGAGCGCTAATTATATTTTTGTTTAATTCATATATTCATAAATTATCTCCATATTATCTGGTATCAGCAAATGCGTGATAATATAATAATACCAATACAATTATTGAGTATTTGTAAACTAATTCTAAACGCTTTATAGACACTGATTCATTTAATAATCATAACAACCTTAGACGAAAATTCTATTATATTCCCATATTATAGATGAGAAAACTTAGGCACAGACAGTGTAAGTAACTTGTCTAAGGTCAAAAAATGAGTAAATTGCAGAACAGAATCAAATTCAGAAGCTTTTGATACGGAGTTTGATGTATTATTAGACATGATGCTAGGGAGACACAGGTAAGACAGCTAATACAGCAAGGATAGAACCAAAAAAGATGTAAAAGAAACTTTGGAGATGATAAAATTGTGTCAAAGATAAAATGGGTTTGGTGAACAATAGAATCCATCCATTCCACATTCTTGGGCACTGAGTGGAGCATATCTATTTGTTCTTCCCAGCATCACTCCAATCAAATCATATAGGTCGGACATCACCTCATTCATGTGACATGTTATCCCTGCTTGATAAACACGTTTTGCTCAAGATTTTATATTAATTCATGCTTATACACTCTTTGGTATTAACCTTTATGCTTATGTTCTTAACCTAAATACCCATTACCTTAATGTCATTATAATTGTATTTTGTTCTACGTCCACCTTTGTAAGAATAATGATGATGTAGTGTTTCCTTTATCATAGCTAAAGAGGCTCTATTTCATTATAACCAAATAACTTCAAGCTTGTTCTTGATTTGATGTCATGTGGATGGCCATTATTTTAGAACTATTTTATTTATTCCCATTAAAGTGACAGATATTTTCTCCTGGACATAGGGGTGGAGGGAACTTGCCTAATGGATCTGATAGTAAAAGAATAATGCTGTTATTTTTTGAAGTAAGGTACTCTTAAAATCATTTGTTGGCTGATAGATCTATGAAAAGATGTCCAACCTTACTAGCAATTAGGGAAATGCAAATCAAAACCAAAATGAGATACCACCTCACACCTGTTAGAGTGGATATTATCAACAAGACAAGCAATAACAACTGTTGGAGAGGTTGTGGAAAAAAGGAAACCCTCATTCACTGCTAGAGGGAGTATAGGCTGGTACAGCACTATGGAAAGCAGTCTGGAGATTCCTCAAAAAATTAAGAATAAAGCTACCATATGACCCAGCAATCCCTCTCCTGGGTATATACCTGAAAAACTCAAAATCATTCATTCACAAAGATGTATGAACCCCTATTTCATTGCAGCATTATTCACGGTGGCCAAGACATGGCAACAACCAAAGTGTCCTGTGATTGAGAGTTAGATAAAGAGGTGGCACAGATACACACAGTGGAACACTACTCAGCCGTAAGAAAGGATGAAATACTGCCATTTGCAACAACATGGATGGACCTTAAGAATACATTGGCCCTTGACTTACGAGTGTCCCGACTAACGAGTTTTTTGAGATACCAGCTGTCTCTCGGCCAATTTTTTGCATTGAGTTGCTAGAGTAATTTGACTTAACGAGCTCCTTAACGAGCTCAGTCTCAGAACGAATTAAACTAGTAAGTCAAGGCCCCACTGTATTATGTTGAGTAAAATCAGTCAGTCAGAAAGAGCTAAGAACCATATGATTTCACTCATACATGGGATATGAAACTGAAACTCGTGAACACAAACAGCCATGTGGTGGTTGCCAGAGGGAAGGGGGTAGGGGTGGTGGGGGTCCTAATATATGGTGATGGGGAAGATTTGACTTTGGGTGGTGGGCACATGGTACAATGTACAGATCTTGTAACATAGAAACCCACACCTAAAACCTATATGATCAATATCACCCCAATAAATTCAATTGAAAAAATAAATTAAAAAAATAAAACCATATTTAAAGAACAGCCAAATTATTTTTCTACCTTTTACTATCCAATCACAAAGATAAAATTTTCAAACAATGCTAATTACTTCCAAGGACATATATTTTAAACCAAAAAGCATATAACAATCCTAAATTTTGAAGTATGTTATATTTAATTATCTAATATTAAAGGTCAGTGAAAATTTGCTAATAAAAGAGCAAGAGTCTAATAGGCAACTCCTGGCCCTGATGCTTCTGCGGGGTACTTGATGGCTTTTGACAGGTTCCTTTTTCTTTTTACATCGGGGATATTTGGTTGTATAAATTAAATAATTGGAGAAAGTGCCCCTCAAATTAGATACTCTTTCACAAGTCCCGAAGTTGTAAATATAAATGTGTCTACATGGACAGTATAACAAGGAGGCCTGCCATCTCCAATGCCAGTGGTCAAATACTACATGGGATTCCAAACATCCGAGTGGATGAATATTCGACCGAACTGTCTCTCAGCAAGGCTGTTCTAAAAGGGGCCGCTGATAGCAGGGATTGTTCTGGTGACAGTAAGTTCTAATGTGAGTGGGGAAACAGTGGAAGTTGTTGCCAAATTAAACATATTGTAAAATGTGATATAATATAGAATATTATAGAAAGAGAATGTTAAAATTAGTTGATGTGTGGTGAAAAGAAACCAGGACTTGGCATCAAAATTCTCTATTTGGAAGCAGTTCTCTCAAATTAACAACTAGGAAATGATGTGACTGCATGAAAGTACTTTAACACTCTGAGCGTAAATTCTCTCTTCTGTAAAATAAAATTAAATATACAGAAACTCCTTATTATCTGAGGATAATTCATGCTGGGGAAAATGCCACTTAAAAGTGAATCTATTTAAAATGGGAATTAAATTATTTTAAATAAATAATAAAAGGTCTAAATGGGCCATTTTCTGGAACTAAAGAGTTTGCAAGTGGGTTTATTTGATCTAATATAAATGACCCTGCAGATTATAATTGCAACTATGTACTCATTAGGGGAAAGAATAAATCAGCTACGGATATTTCTTTCATAATTTTATGATTACCCTATAAAAAGACTCATTGTTTTATGACTGGCTTGAACAGTTTGATTATAGCATCTTTTGGCCTTTGAGTCACTTTTCATCAATTTTCTCAAGAGCTCCCTTTAATCTCTGGTGTAAGGATCACTCTATTTTGTACTTCATTTGCAACTAGAGATTGACAAACAAATACCCTGTTGCAATGACAGCACATGTGTGTCAATGAGGATGTTTGTGGCCTGGGGGATGGCTTTATAAGGGGTCAGTTCACTGGTGATTCAGATGGACTCCTTACACTTATCTCACACTAATTACATGAATAAAACATATATAAACCACATGTAAAATATAGAAGGTACTTATTAAAATTTTTAATATTTTTAACTATTTGTTTTAACAACTATTTCAATCAATTCTGAGAATAAGCCTGTAATGGTTATATAAAGCCTGCTATCCATATTCTATTGGGTTTATAATACTAAAAGCACATGAATATAAATTCCATAATAATTCAGCCTGTTCCCAATCTACCAGACCCCTTACATCCTAGGCTGAACTGCTTTGCCCTCCAGAGAGAAGGTTGCTGCCATATGTATATCCTCATGTTTCCAGGCAGTGGGAGATTTTCTTGGACATTCTGGACTTCTCTTTTTTGGGGTTATTTTTGTTTTCAATATAAGTGTAATATAAGGGTCTAGGAATTTATTTGGAACCCAAATTCAGTAATAGATATAGACAATCTGCTTAATGAGAAATACCAGTAAGATGTAGAAAAACAAATTGACTCTCTATTCATCCACTCTTAAGGCTATAAAAGAGAGCAAAGCACTCCCTACAAAATATGTCTCCATTTAATAAAAACCCAAATTATGATAGGGTAAGTTTGCCAGCAATTCTGAGTCTTTTTTTCTCTCCTCCCTTGGGAAATATTTGGAACTCATTATCAGCAACAGTGATATTGAGCCTACTATTAAATTAGCAATAATTACTTGCAATGAAGGAAAAAAGATTGCCTGGTAAGACCTCCATAAAAAAAAGAGAGAGAGAGACAATGAGGCATACTAGTTATAATACACACACAATTCAGAGAGGCCAATAGGCTTAAGCTGCATATAGTTCAAAGAATATTGGCTCAGATGACATTTCCATTGAAATCATTCTGTAGTCAAATTTCATTCTGAGGCTTCAGTGACAACATGAATGTGGAAATTTTAAGCAGCAACAATTCTAAAAACTTGTTAACACTTGTCAGTTTATACAGTCATAAAAGGAAATGGAGTCAAATGCAATGGTTTTCTTTTCTGACCATTCCTTCAGATCTAAGTAGCCAGCAACCGTGCACCTTTGTAGTGCCATGTATTGAACAATGGCTCCTTTGTGATCAATTGAATTAATTGAAAAAGATGGTTTAGATAGCTCTGGGCAATTTAAATATGACCCAGGCAAACAATGAAAAGAAAATGGAAAAGGGAATACAATAATGCAGAGAAAGGAAGAACATACCTATTTAACCTTATATAGTTCATTAAATAAACTATCTGAGCAATTTACAAGAATGTACCTGTAAACCCCAATGCACCATAGACACAAATACAGTAACAATATGAACTGACTTCAAGCTTATAGCATATTATTTGAATACTAGAGGCCCAATGCACAAAATTCATGCAAGAGTAGGCCTTCACAGCTGTGGCTGCCTGGATCCCTCCCTCGCAGCTGCAGGCAGCTGCCTTGATCCTGAGGCTGTAGACCTGGCTTCCTCCTGGAAGGATATCCAGTCTAATTAACATATTACGCTTTTACTATTATAGACTAGAGGCCTGGTGCACGAAAATCTAGCACTGGGGGGTGGGGGGTGGGAGGGCCATCAGCCTGGTATGCACCCTCTCCCAGTCCAGGACCCCTTGCTCCTTGTCGCCCGCCTGCAGCGGAGGCAGGAGAGGCTCCCACCATTGCCGCTGCGCTTGCCAGCCATGAGCCCAGCTTCTGGCTGAGCAGCGCTCTCTGTGTGGGTGTGCACTGACCACCAGGGGGCAGCTCCTGCATTGATCATCTGCCCCCTGGTGGTCAGTGCATGTGATAGAGACCAGTCGTTCTGCTGTTCATTCAATTTGTATATTAGGGTTTTATTATATAGAATTATTATTACTGGTTTGTTTTTTACTTAGGCATTCTTTTTAAAAAAATATATTTTATTGATATTTTTACAGAGAAGAAGGGAGAGGGATAGAGAGTTAGAAACATCGATGAGAGAGAAACATCCATCAGCTGCCTCCTGCACACTCCCTACTGGGTATGTGCCCACAACCAAAGTACATGCCCTTGACTGGAATCGAACCTGGGACCCTTAAGTCTGCAGGCCGATGCTCTATCCACTGAGCCAAACCAGTTAGGGCAGCATTATTTCTTCTGAATATGAGTTTAAAATTTTAGCTATATGCCCAGTTGTTGGCAGGAAGTGTCCTTCCAGTGCTTACATCTACAAGGGGTTGGTGAACTTGTACAGTGAGGGACGGGATTCAATGTCACTAACCTCAAGTTGATGGTGGTCATTCCTGATGTATACCCAAAAATTAGGTTACTGAATAAAATGTTTCCATGTTTGAGTATTTTCTCCTGTGAATTTATTTTTAAGCATTTGGTACCTGACAGAAAATACTAGCGGACAAAAAAAAAAAAGAAAATAGCAAGGGAAACTAACAAAAATTCATTAAGAGCTGGTCATGCCAATCTATTCAACTAGAGGCCTGGTGCACAAAATTCATGCATGGGGGAGGGGAGGTCCCTCAGCCCAGCCTGCACCCTCTTTAACCCGGGACCCCTTGGGGGATGTCCGACTGCAGGTTTAGGCCTGATCACCCCTAAATGCCTCTGCCTGCCGGCCTCGTCACCCCCAACTGCCCCCCTTGTCAACCTGGTCACCCCTAACTGCCCCCCCTGCCAGCCTGGTCGCCCCCAACTGCCACTCCCCACCAGCCTGGTTGCCCCTCACTGGCCCCCCTCTTCCAGGCTGGTTGCCCTTAACTGCACCACCCCTGCTGACCTAGTTGCCTCCAACTGTCCCCCCCCACCATCCTGGTTATCCCTCACTGCCCCCATCTACTGGCCTGGTCACCTCCAACTGCCCCCCCTGCTGGCCTAGTTGCCCCCAACTGCCCCCACCTGCCAGCTTGGTCACCCCTCACTGCCCCCCTTGCAGGCCTGGTTGCCCCACACAGCCTGCTGTTTGGTTGTTTGGTTTGCCCCTCACTGCCTCCCCCCTGATGGACTGGTCGCCCCACACAGCCTACTGTTCGGTTGTTTGGTCATCCCTCACTAACCACCTGCTGGCCTAGTCACCCCGCGCAGCCAGGTGCTCAGTTGTTTGGTTGTCCTTCATTAACCCCCCCTGCTGGCCTGGTCACCCCATGCAGCATGCTTGTTCAGTCATTTGGTTGTCCCTCACTAACCCCCCTGCCAGCCTTGTTGCCCCACTCAGCCTGTTTGGTCATCCATTCTGTTGTGATGGCCCCTGGCTCTTTATCTATGCTCATAAAAGACAAAGATGCTAATTGACTGTATCTTTGCTACGCCACAAGCCACGCCTACCAGCCAATTTGAGCGACTATATGCAAATGAACCCAACCAAGATGGCGGCCGGCAGCCATGGAGCTGGAGCAATCAGGAGGCTTGGTTGCCCGGGTGATAGAGGAAGCCAAGCTTCCCACTGGCCCTGAGCCAGCTGTGGCCTCCGCTCATGGCAACAAAGTTTCAATTATAGAAGACAAATAAATCCCAGATACCTGCTTCCAGCCAGCCTCAGCTGGGAGCTTGGGTGGCTGGGGGCCATGGCAAGCCTGTAAACAGCCATCAGCCCCTCACCCAGGCTGGCCACAACTTCATGGGGTGAGGGTCCCCGCTGCAGGGCTTAGCCAGCCTAAAAATGGCTAAGCCTGACTGCCCCTCACCCAGACTGGCCAGGCACCCCAGCAGGACCCCCCAGCCTGAAGGGCCTGTGGCCAGCCTGCAAACAGCCATCAGCCCCTCACCCAGGCTAGCCAGGCACCCCAGTGGGGACCCCCACCCTGAAGGGACTGTGGCCAGCCTGCAAACAGACATCAGCCCCTCACCCATGCTGGCCAGGCACTCCTATATAATAAAAAGGTAATATGCAAATTGACCCTAACAGCAGAACGACTGGGAATGACTGGTCACTATGACATACACTGACCACCAGGGGGTAGATGCTCAATGCAGGAGCTGGTGGTCAGTGCGCTCCCATAGGGGGAGCTCTGCTCAGCCACAAGCCAGGCTGATGGCTGCCAATACAGCAGTGGTGGTGGGAGCCTCTCCCGCCTCCTCAGCAGCACTAAGGATGTCTGACTACAGCTTAGGCCTGCTCCCCACTGGCAAGTGGACATCCCCTGAGGGCTCCTGGGCTGCCAGAGGGATGTCTGAATGCCAGCTTAGGCCCAATTCCCCAGGGAGCAGGCCTAAGTCAGCAGGTGGACATCCCCCAGGGGTCCCAGACTGCAAGAGGGCACAGGCCGGGCTGAGAACCGCCCCCCCCCCCCCAGTGCACAAATTTTTGTGCACCGGGCCTCTAATATATATATATATATATATATATATATATATATATATATATATATATATACACACACACACACACACATATATACATATATATATATATATATATATATATATATACACATATATATGTTTTAATAACATGTCTCTGTATAATACCTGTTGTCATTATAAAAGTGCTTCTCTTTATGGAGGGAGAGACTAAATTAATTGAATATGATGTGCTATGACAGAGATGAAATAGCATATTCTTGCTTAATTTGTTACCCTTCCTTATCCCTCTTTCTTTGCTCTCCATCCTGAGAGCACCTGCCTTCCCCAATGCCCCTCAAAGAAATCACTGCAACAAGAATCCCAGTCTCATACTCTGCTTTAAACACAGTTATTAATATTCTCATCTCATACTTGATAAAATGAAGCTCATAAAATTTAAATAATATTTGCAAAATCACACAGAAAGATTGGAACAAGGTTTGTCTTACTCCAACAGCATGTGCCTTTCACAGATCTCAATCTCAGTCGGTCCAAGTCAGGTATCAGATGGGTTACCTGTATTCATAGATTTTATATTTTCCTTTTGTAAAAAGTAATTGTAAGTATTATGCTAAGAGCTTTCTCTGTGGTAACTCTTCATTTGCTTTTGGGTACTTGTTAGATTAAATTCTGAAAGCAGTGGAAAGTTAGATTTTTTATAAAATGCTCAGTTAACCTCATGTAGCTCTCTATGCTAGGTAACTACTTTTTATTCTCTAAAATATCATCTGGAATTGTTATCCAAGTTTTTAAAGTGCAACATTTGTTTTAAATATATACCCCAGTAGACATGGATTTGTTTATTTTCTAATGTAACCAAGTAGAGAAAAGGTATGATCCTGACCTGCAGTGTAAGACAAATCTCTGGCAAGGGTAGAGATGGAAGACGCAGCAATAGGTCTTATTCATAGCTGTCCATGGGTTTCCCTGAGAGAGGGTTTTCCTGGCTTATCTGAATATTGCTTCAGGCACCCAGATACCTTTCATCCTAAAGAACACTCAGTTTAGGCAAGGTACAGATTCCATAGCTTTTCAGAATAAAATGGACTAGTCCAAGCCATGACCGTCTATTTGGGATGGTAGCCACCTGAGCAAGGAAGTACTAGTAATAGACACAGTTTTCAAGTCAAGAGAGACCATGGTATCACAGGACTAGGGTAGTTCTTTCTAGGGCAGAAGATCAGGTTCTTTTGGTTTTGCTTGTAAATAAAGAACTCCAGACTTCTCAGTGAGGAGCAAACTTATATGTTCTGATCTCTCACCCCAGTAACACCTGTGAGTCCCATTAAAAGCTATTAAAGCTTGACGAACCACTGTCAATACATACATACAGCAGAGATACTCCAAATGAGGTGCTCCCCTTGGGATGAAAAGCGAGAAGGTCAGAGAGAGTGATTTTGACAGTCCTGGATCCACTCTGTCTATCCTAGTCACACATTCCCTCTCTAGAGGACTGGCTCCCTGCCTGTATCCCAATTAGATGCAGTAGATAATATGCAACATTATTGATCATGAAAGAAGAGGTCAGAGAGACTTCTTTTTTATGTTTTTTGTTTGTTTATGGGTGTTTGGGGAGCTTTTTTTGTTTTTGTTAATCCTCACCTGAGAATACTTTTCCCCAATGACTTTTAGAGAGTGGAAGGGAGGGAGGGAGAGAGAGAAACATCAATGTGATGTGAGAGAGACACACCGATTGGTTGCTTCCCACATACACTCCAACCCAGGCTGGGGAACGAACCTGCAACCAGGGTACGTGCCCTTGACCTACCATTTGGTGTGAGGGCTGACACTCTACCCCTGAGCCACACCAGCCATACCCTTCGTGTTGCAATCTGAGATCCATTTCCTCTTATTTTTAAACTAGGGGCCCGGTGCACGAAATTCGTGCACTGGGTGTGTGTGTGGGGGGGGGGGAGTGTCCCTCAGCCCAGCCTGCCCCCTCTCACATACTGGGAGCCCTCAGGCGTTGACCCCCATCATGCTTCAATCGCAGGATCCGCCCCTTGTCCAGGCCTGACGCCTCTGGCTGAGGCGTCCGGCCCGGGCAGTGGGGACCCGCAGCTGCAGCGGTCCCGTGATCGTGGGCTTTGTTTTAGGCCCAGGCAAGGGACCCCTAGCTCCCGGGACTGCCAGCTTCGACCGTGCCCAGCTCCCATCACTGGCTCCACCCCTACTTCCTGCTATTACTGGCCAGGGCGGCAAAGGCACCTGATTCTCCGATCATAGCTGGGGGGCAGGGCAAAGGCAGCCCCAGGGCCGCCTTTGCCCTGCCCCCCAGCTCTTAGCTCCCCCCTGGGTTTCCGATCACTGTCAGTGGCAGGGGGCTTCTTCCTGCTTTCCCTTTCGCCTCCCTGCATTGTGCCTACATATGCAAATTAACCGCCATCTTGTTGGCAGTTAACTGCCAATCTTAGTTGGCAGTTAATTTGCATATAGCCCTGATTAGCCAATGAAAAGGGTAGCTCGTACGCCAATTACCATTTTTCTCTTTTATTAGTGTAGACTAGGGGCCTGGTGCACGAAATTCGTGCACTGGGTGTGTGTGTGGGGGGGGGAGTGTCCCTCAGCCCAGCCTGCCCCCTCTCACATACTGGGAGCCCTCAGGCGTTGACCCCCATCACCCTCCAATCGCAGGATCGGCCCCTTGCCCAGGCCTGACGCCTCTGACAGAGGTGTCAGGCCTGGGCAGGGGACCCTCATTACCCCCCATCACTGGTTCTGCCCCCAGCTCAGGCCTGATGCCTCTGGCCCAGGCATCAGGCCTGGGCAGGGGACCCACAGACCCTTCCAATTGCTGGCTCTGCCCCTTGCCCAGGCCTGATGCCTCAGCCAGAGGCGTAGACCCCCATCACCCTCTGATCACCTGATCGGCCCCTTGCCCAGGCCTGACGCCTCCGCCAGAGGTGTCAGGCTTGGACAGGGGACCCCCATCTCCCCCCGATCACTGGCTCTGGCCCCCGCCCAGGAATAATGCCTGGGCAGGGGACCCCCATCTCCCTCTGATCGCTTGCTCCACCCCCCGCCCAAGCCTGACGCCTCTGACCCAGGCTTCAGGCCTGGGCAAGGGGACCATCATATCCCCCCAATCCCCAGCTCAGCCCCCCACCCAGGCCTGATGCCTCAGCCAGAGGAGTTGACCCTCATCACCCTCCGATCACCAATCACCGGATCGGCCCCTTGACCAGGCCTGAGGCCTCCGGCAGAGGTGTCAGACCTGGGCAGGGGACCCCCAGCTCCCCGCGGTTGCAGGCTCCACCCCTGCCCAGGCCTAAAGCCTCTGGCTGAGGCGTCTGGCCCGAGCAGCGGGGACCCGCAGCTGCAGCGGTCCCGCGATCATGGGCTCCACTTTAGGCCCAGGCAAGAGACCCCTAGCTCCCGGGACTGCCAGCTTCGACCGTGTCCAGCTCCCATCGCTGGCTCCACCCCTACTTCCTGCTATCGCTGGACAAGGCGGCAAAGGCGCCTGATTCTCCAATCATGGCTGGGGGGCAGGGCAAAGGCGGCCCTAGGGCCGCCTTTGCCCTGCCCCCCAGCTCTTAGCTCCCCCCTGGGTTTCCGATCACTGTCAGTGGCAGGGGGCTTCTTCCTGCTTTCCCTTTCACCTCCCTGCATTGTGCCTACATATGCAAATTAACCACCATCTTGTTGGTAGTTAACTGCCAATCTTAGTTGGCAGTTAACTGTCAATCTTAGTTGGCAGTTAATTTGCATATAGCCCTGATTAGCCAATGAAAAGGGTAGCTCATACGCCAATTACCATTTTTCTCTTTTATTAGTGTTGATATACCTATAAATCATGAGAATTTTTGTAAAGTGATATAGCACCCAGCCCAGGTCCATGCACATAACAGGAACGCTCACCTGTACAGAGTGTCAGTTGCAAAGGGGCATATGGAACAAAAGGGATTTGGAAACACCTGAACTTGGTTCAAGTCTTATCTCTGCTACTTAAAAGCCACATAACCTTAACCAGGTTGCTTAATTGCTTATCCCCTCACCTGTAAAATTATGCCTATACTTCATAGTACTCCTGTAAAAGTTTACCAAAACACCCCTGTCACCAATCATTGTGCCTTTGTACAAATGACATTGCAAAGTACTTAGTGTAATATTTTATCATTTTGCAATTTTTTTGAAAAAGTAGTGCAAATGAGTTCTGCAGAGACCAGCTCCAAGTCCAAGGACTTGCTATGGAAATACCAGCTCTAACTCATAGGTATCCTGGCTTCTTTCTTCCATTCTACCATTTAGCTTCCTGTTCTCTTGTCATAGGAACTAGTTAATTGATACAGGAAGTAAGTTTGAACTGTTACAGTGATTGGACTGTGTCTGATCAAGAACACCACACTGCTTGCCTTTGAAATCTAAAAAAGAAAAGCTGGAAATTTAAAAGTTGTGGGGCTTTTAATTAATATTAGATTATTTTTTCATTATGGGCTACAGTTGATAGAAAAATGGTATGCCATTTTGGAATCACAAGAGGCAGGCTAGCGACATAGTATAGGAACATATTATAAACTCACATACATTGAATTAAAAATATGAAATAAGAAAAAAAATCATAGTCTGGGATTCAGACCTTTCTTAGAATGTTATGAAGTAATCATCATGAGTAATTCATGAGGTGCTAAATTTAGGGAGTTCTCCATTCCACTGACGTGAAGCAAATTCAACAAAGACTATGACTAATCCAAATATTAAGCTCTTCTATTACAAGCTTTGATCTTTGAAATCTATCTAAAAAGATCCCTCAGTGGAAGCTTAGCATCAGTCGCTCCCTCTCTCTAATGTAAATTAAATTGGATTCAAACTGTTCTGACCTTGAAATCTTTAACACAATTAGAAAGTATACATGCCCAGCATCAAGTGTACATTAAAGAGACACTCCAGACGCTGAGAGAGGAAGAAAGAGCTCATTTAAAAACTGCCCCTCAGGCCCATGTCGTCCTGTGGATCTGAAGGTGAGGTGTGGCTCCTGGGGCAGCATGTCCGGAGATCCAGCTCACCTCACCGGCTTTTGCCTGACAACCCAGTGAATTCATGAACAGAGACAACCAGGTGAGCTTTTGCCTTTGATAAAGAAGTCAGCCAAGAGCTGCAGGTGCTAAAGGCAGACTCCCGCGCCACTAGCTAGACCTCTTAGCGTGACTGCATCATCTCCACCCCCCCTTGTGGTCTCTGCCCCATTGCCTGGACCAGGGGGAACAAAGCAAGTGGCTGATACAAAAAGACAGCTGCTGGCAGACTGTCGTAGACAGACAAGCCGCAGGTGGTGCCCAACCTTTTCAGCTCCACATTTCGGTCTCTTTTAAGAAATGAGTTCATCTGTGCCACCCAATTCTGCTTGTGATTATCGCTTGTTTTAGGCTGTGCTCCGTGATGAGGGAAGCGTTACTCTCTGCCCGGGTAGTGAGAGGAGTGGGGCTGGAAGGCTGGAGCTGGAAGATAGGGATGGGGAAGCTGGGGAACTGGTGAGGGATAATAAAGGGTGTCCCAAAATTCACGCAAGAAGTAATTTTGATAGAAAACACAGGTTTATAATTGAAAATTGTAAATTTTTATTGGTTCATAAAGTATACAGTATAGGGTTATATATGGAATAGCACATTGGGTAAATGGCCTCCACGGCTTTGCTGGCACATACCCAAAGCCGTGGTCTTCATTGGTCTTCATTGTCCCTGCTCCTGGGCCATAATTGGTACTTGGTAATGCTTATCAAATTGAAGGGATTGAAATCAAAGGGCAACAGATATTAGAATCTGATTCAATAAAACAAGTAAAATTAGGCTTTTATTTTTTGTTGTTGTTGTCAATGCTCACACAAAATTCAAATCTTGCGTGAATTTTGGGACACCCTTTATAATATTCCAGAAGGCTGTCTCAGCAGAGTCCTGAGGGGAGATGCTTCAACTTTCAAAGGCCATGTGTCCTATTTTTTTGGTACTACTCTATTCTTTTTCATAGTGAGGGTGGGCACACATATAACCAAACATACTCATTTTTATATTTTTCTCTGTGGGTCCTAACATAGAGCCTTGAATGCAACAGATAATAAAAAGTGCTTGTGCGGTTGAACCCGAGCAGCTGGTAAAGAAAACAACGGTTAGAAGAGCTATTGACCTTGGCATTCAGTTCTGACTGAGTATCACCTCCTCAGCAGCCTTTCTTCCCCCTTCCCTCACTTCCCCGACATGCTTGTCATTCTCCACCACGTGACCTGTTTTTATCACAGCACTCATCAGCATCTGATATTTTTGTGTTTATTTACTTGTTGATTTGCTACCTCTCTGTCCTATTATCACCATCTAATTTTCCACTAGAATATTAAGTTTATGAAGTCATGGATTTTAGCTCCATACATAGCGTAGCCTAAGTTCACGGCACTCGGAAAGCATTCAATGAGTCTTTGTGACATATATGAATACATTTCTACAGTCCTGTCTTCAACAATACAGGGTCATTCTGTAATTCATTTCTCACACTGCCGCTCTTGACAGTGAAAGAGGTTACCATTAGGTGCCTGAATAATGAATCTTTGTTGAATAAATAAAGGGGAGAAAAAAACCCCACAGAATACATACATATTTAAAGCAGAGCACTGGAGGGTTTGTCAGATTTCAGGATTAAGGAATATTTTTTAAAAGGCATTATTATACCTGACAATTAGGAGATCAAAACATCTAAGGGTTCAAGAAAATATTCCCAAGAAGTTATCCTACTAGAGCAGCAACTGTCAACCTTTTTCATCTCATGGCACATAGAAAATGATTACTAAAATTCTGCAGCACACCAAAAAATATATTTTTTGCCGAGCAGAGAAAAAGTAGGTATACTTTTGATGCATTCACGCCAGTTGGCTATTGTTCTTGTTGGTTGTTGTCATTTTTGTATTAGGCAATCGAAGGGAAAAGAGGTCAGTGCCCCTAAGTAGTCAGGTATTGCATGTTTTAAAAATTCTTGCAACACACCAGTGGAAAATTGCTGTGCTAGAGCATCTGAAATTGGCTAGAAGTGATTTGTAACTCGTGCCTTATCTATGCACCAATGGATGCTATCTTGATGATTTCCAAGCATTTTACCCACTAGATATCTCAAGTAGTTAACATTCCTTCCCTGGCTCCACTGTGCATTTGTTTACATAATGACTTTTCCCATGAAGTCTTTGATTGTTTATTTTTGTTTATTATCCTAAGGATTATAAAAGGTAAACTTACATTCAAATTCTAATTGCCTAGAATTTTCAGATTTGGAATGGGTTTTTTGTTTGTTTGCTTTTCTTTCTAGTAGACAAGCAGGGTCTGATGAGTCCACATTACTAATAGAAAACTGTTTGAAAAATTAAAAGTGATATTTTAATGTTACACTTACAATTTGGGGTCTTATTTTTAAAGGTGGTTTGTTAGCATAACATGACAATCTGTCATGTTTCACTGACTTAGCACAGTGGCAGAATGAAGACTTTCAGGAAAATTATAACCAACATTTTCTGTATCCTTGCAGTGAACATATTCTTAGGTGATGATACCTAAATTTTCTGTATTTGTTTATTTATTTATTTATTTTATTTAATATATTTTTATCGATTTTTTACAGAGAGGAAGGGAGAGGTACAGAGAGTCAGAAACATCAATGAGAGAGAAACATCAATCAGCCGCCTCCTGCACACCCCACACTGGGGATGTACCCGCAACCAAGGCACATGCCCCTGACTAGAATCGAACCCGGGACCCCTCAGTCTGCAGGCCGACACTCCATCCACTGAACCAAACCAGTGAGGGCTAAATTTTCTGTATTTAGTTAGGGGAGAGGGAATACGCAGGGGCTGGATGCCTCTGGGTATGGGATCCAATCTTCATCTCTTCCCGTTCAAGCTTCCCCTGATAGTCCAGAACCACCTGTGCAATGACAGATATTAAGAGAAAATTCTCCAATGCGCCAGGTACTGTGGTTCATGGGAACTGGGTATTCACCCATGAAGAACCCAAACAGTGTGTTTTTCCCCCTAGACAGACATATCATTAAAATTTAATTAATCCCCTGGCCGGATGGCTCATCATACATGCACCAAAAGTGTCGAGGTTTTGATTCCCAGTCAAGGCCCATACCCAGATTGTGGGTTTGATCCCTGATCAGAGCAGGTATGAGAGGCAACCTTTCGATGTTTCTCTTCACATTGATGTTTTCTCTCTCTCTCTCCCCCACCCCTCTGCCTCTCTATGATGTCCTTATCTCTGTCTCTCTAACATGTCTTTCTCTCTGCCTTTCTAAGATCAATACACATATCCTTGATTGAGAATATAAAAAGTAATTCATGCATGATAGAAAGTAGTAAGAGGCAGTAATGGGGGTGATGACGAAATGCTTCACACAAGGAAAGGTGCCAAGGTACAGGGCAGTACCCACTCAAGGATGCAACTGAACGAGGCCACACTGGAGCACAGAGAGCCAGCTGGACAGTGGAGGGTGATGGGGACAGAGAGGCAGGCATGGTGAGCTCCTGCAGGTCCTTGTGGACCATGCTGACAATACAGGACTTCATTCTTTCTCTCCTGTTTCATTCTACCCTTTACCCCTGTAAGAGTCACACATCCCAGCAGAGGCCCACACAGACGAGGCTGCAGTGCTGATGGCTGTGGGATAACCCGGGTGAGTCACCACTGGACAAAAGAGGAACCAGTCATTCTGAAGAAAGACATCACCAACGTGAACGACGCCTCTCATGTGTATAAGTCTTTAGTGAACTCATCAACATACAATATCACTGATTTATTTCTTTATTTACTGTCTATTTTTCCTCAACTAGATTGCAAGCTCCATGAGAATAGGGGAAGTATCTTTTATTCCTCTATTGCTGCAACCTCAACTCCTCCAACTGTAACTGGCACATAGGTGTGTGCTTGTGGAAAGTGCACTGATGACTCTGAAGTCAAGAGGAAAACAAGGGTTCAGATTGGCATTTTTAAAAGTTCACTCAGGCTATGACTACAGCATATGGATTTAGTGAGATAAAAGGATGAGCTATGAGAGTGGGAGATGAGAGTGACTGAGCCTATGGAATAATCTTTAAAAGATTCTAGGGAGTTTCTGACAGCTCTTTCTACTGCTGGTGGGTAGGAAGATGGAGCTGGAAATGTACATACACTAAATTAACATATTGCAGGTACCCTCATACATCACATCATTTAGTTCTCAAATCAAAAACAGTGCCTACTAGTATAATATGTGCATGAATTCCACTTTATAGATGTAGAAGCTGAGATTCAGTGTGAGAACGACGCCAGGGTCCCTGGATAGTCAAGGCCAATGGGAGCACAGAGGCCTTGTCAAATACACCAGAATGGCCAAGGCCACACTGAGCATGAGCCTAATCAGGGTGCCCAAGGCTAAGATACCGTACACAGCTGCAAGGCTGCAGCAATCTCACGGTACGCTGTGCCCTTCTGTAACCCAAATGATGGCTGTCACTGTTGGCAACTAGCTTTCTTTGTCTCTGGAGTAATAAACAGGCTCCTGACCAGCCAGTGAGAGAGAACAGCTGGGCAGAGCAGAGGCTAGAGAGCTCAGAGAATCAGAAGTGAGAGGCACAGAGAATGTAGCACCTATGTGTGCAGGAGACGCTAGAGAGCTCAGACGGAAATGAGAGCTGGTATTGTAAGGCTAAGAGCTCATAGAGAGCCAGCGTGCTGAGCCAGAGAGCTTAGGTACCACTACGATGTGAGGTGGTGAGTCCAGGAGGCAGTGTGCGGCTGCTCAGATAAAAGCTGTGAGTAGAGACCAATGCTGCTTTGTGGGAAAGATGCACATTTTAACCAGCCGGTGTCAGGCTGCCTGCCTGTCTGGAATTCGCTGTGAAGGATTGTCTTGTCTGATGGCTATGTGGCCATTGGTTCCTGCAATAAAGACTCAGTCTTACTAATAGTAGTATATACCCGCAACCTCTCGTGGCTTCTCCATCTAAGCCCTGGCATCCTAGGAGGCCCAGCCCAAGGCAGAGGGGCTCGGACCCTACACCTGTAACAGTGAGCCGAGAATAAAGGACTAAGTGGGAAGGGTTTGAGAAGGAACCGGCCCTGGCATAGTCGGGAGCAATTTAGAAGAATATCTGGACTCAGAGCAACTCAGACCAGCAGAGCCGTGCAGAGCCGTGCAGAGCGTCAGAGCGTGCCCCTGCTGTCTGACACTCAGAAAACTTAATTGGCTTCAACAGCTGCACTATGAGCCCAAATCTACACAACTTTAAAGCGGACGCCCATGCAAATTACGCCATGCTGCTGATCAGAGAATTTGGGCAACTCTAGATCAATCACTGAAATGTTGGTCCCAAACTTGCCATTTAGTTTTCAGAGGTTCTTGGCAGGCTCTAAATTGTGCAGGAAATGGCACATTCTGTTTAGTTATTGTGATTCCTATATTTCATTTTGAGTCATGCTCTTTGCAGAAATAGTTTTCAATTTCCTTAGCCACCTTTGCCTAATAATATTCTGCTACTGTTGTTAGCTCTGCCCTTTCCAGGGTCTTCAGCGGAGTCCACAGATGAGCCCCTTTTCCTTGCTGCACGCTGCCTCAGTTTTTCAGATAGCCCCATGCAAGGCCCCCAGCACACGCCTCATGAGCAGCTCAGAAAGGAGCCCGTGTTAGTGCCAGTGATCCAGTCGCAGGACTTTTAGACAACTGCGTCCAAATACCGTGGCACCCGCTCCTCCACCCCAATTTCATGATGCCTCCAGCTTGCAGTTCATCTTGCCTCCTTCTCCTCTGATTAGTGCCTATTCCAAATTTCTGACATTTACTCATGATAAACTGTAACTCTCTTTCAGGACTAGAGAGCTATCCCAAACCACACTTGTGTTCATTCCTGTTATACTCTTTTTTTAAAAAAATATGTTTTTTATTGATTTTAGAGAGAAAGGAAGGGAGAGGTAGAAGCATCCATTGGGTGCCTACTGGGGATCGAGCCCACAACCTAGGCACATGCCCTGACTGGGAATCGAACTGGCGATCTCTCAGTGCATGGAACGGCACCTCAACCAACTGAGCCACAACAGTCAGGGCCCTGTTACACTCCTGTTACACTCCTTGCATGGGCACATGTTGTGGTCCCTACTGTAGGCTGGTGGCTGGACTGCTGTGCTGTCTGTGTTTCTGAGTATCGATTGCCTTCTGCATTCCTTGCCATTATGGAAACTTTATTTCCTGCCCTGCCACCTTGCATAGAGCTGGGGCATGGAACTAAATTTTGTCTAGTAGCATATACATGGGAAAGATGTATGTTCCTTCTAACCTCTTCCATAAAAACCTCCACACAACCAGCTGGGTATAACCCTCCTGAGAAACTTGGTTATTTTAAAGTGGTAGAGCCTTCTTCGATCTGTATTATTAATTGACTTTGTGAAGCAAAAGCTACTCTACCCTTTTCATGAGTGAAAAATTAGACTAGTCTGTGATGTTAAGCCACTTTGATTTGGGCGTTTACCTGACACAGGAGCCAGCTTTACTTATACAAAACACACTCCTTCCCAACAGAGGCCAACATTTGTATAACTAGTTGAGCTTATGGCCTTTTGAATAAACACTGTCCCACATGGCCAGCAGCTCCTCTGGCGTGGGCCCCTGTTCGCAGGCAGTTCTTCAATCTCCGCCTGATCGTAAGGAACTGAGAGGGGGCCAGCTTCTCTCTACTTCCCGTGTCAGCCTCATGTTGCCTCCAGCTGGCCAATATGCCTTATGCCCGTTTGCCAGGCCACAGCACACGGAAAGATACTCAAAACTAAATTGTTCCATGTGAACATACACAGGGGACCACATACCTCCATGGCCGCAAGTCCGTGAGCACTCGGTCCAAGCCGTCCACTCCGAGAGCTGACAGTTGACCACACATTCCACCAGGCAGTGAATGCTCATTCTCTGTGGCTTCGCCAAGTTACGCTGCAGATGGAAATGAAATGTGATTTCAGCAGATAATTCAGATCAACATCAAGTCAAAACATCATATCCTTCTATGGGAAAGACTGCCTTTTATTCTTTGATAATAATCTTTTACATTTTTTTTTTGGGGGGGGTATCCTTTCTTATTTAAATTGATGGCAATTGGATAAAAGGGCTGTCCTTACCTCACAAAAATCAAAATTGTCAGCCAAAATGTCTTTTTATAAACTTTAGAATAGGCCTGCAATTACGGTGCTGGGAAAGCAGGCAGTTAAATTCTCTTGGTCCCCTGCTCAGCCAGCCAGGGACCAAGAGGATGCTCTGTTAAATGCAAGCACCCTGCAGTTCTGGGTGAGCCAAAATGAACAGCTAGCTAGGCTAAAACATAAATAAAAAACAATAAAGCCCAAATCAATAACCCATCTAAGGTTTATTAAAAAGACCATTTATGCTAAAAAACATAATCATGGGCTTAATCATGAGGAAAGTTGGTGATAGAGTTTGCTTTCCTCTCGTCCACTCTGAAACCCATATCTAGGCAAAATCTACAAATTGTCTAATGATCAAGGTAGAAGAGGTCTTAGTGAAAGAAGAAATCATCTAAGAAACACAGAAAGAATAATAAAAAGTTCTGCTTTAGGAATCACACACCATATACACATTGAGGAAAACTTTGACTTTCAACACATGTTAGGTGTTAGCATTGTCCATACCAAGCTGAAATTAATGATGACTTGGCAAGTGGGCAACATGGCAATTACCACAGGGAATGTATGATCTATACAAGATGTATGGATATTCTAGTTAGGTTAATAATTTGGTACTTCTTTAAACTAATATTTTTAAAAAAATATTTGTTGGACATATGGTATTAGAAAGCAGAGAAACTGATTTTTCTATTAATGAAAACTTTATATCTTTCTTTGTATCAAAATAAAAGATTTCTTATACATATTGAATGTAAGATTTTTCACTTATTTGGAGTTGCTGTACATTGTGAATTTTTTTTTCTTGAAGCCTACAACTTCTTGATAAGCAGAGGAGATGAAATAAAATGTCAAATAAATCACTGACTTCTGGTAGACAGAACTATGCCAGTTTCAGAATTTCACCAAATGGGACATCTGATTTCAGATGGTCTGGTCTCACAGTTGGTGTTGGTCTATAGCTATGTGTTTGGTTTAGAGAGTGTGTGGTCATGACAATGTTTAACATGTTAAATCAGGTTAGAGGAGGAAGGTTTTGTTTTGATGTTAATTTCTACTTGTGTACTCCCCTTAGTTAGGAGACCTGGGATAATGATTATTTTGCCAGTTTGTTAAGAAAAGTTTCTGTGGTGATCTGAATTAACTGGCCCCATATCTTCCATTTATTTGAAAGATTGTTTTCATGATTCCTATTATGTGAAAGCATATTGTCATATTTATTTCTATTATATTTCCCCTTTAATGCTTTTCACCTGTACATTGGGAAGCAATGCTGACTTCTTTGGAACAGCTTTTATACAAACTTCATATAGTTTATCACAGGTAGAAAAGGGAAACAATTCTGAACCTGCTCATTTGAAATTTGGTAAGGAGACATTTTAACTTAGCTTGAGAAGGAGAATACAACTGAATTAATTATATAACAATCAGATACTAAGAAAGCAGAGTATTCTAATAGCAAGTGTCAGTGTTTGTCATATATGGAATGGACAGTGTTTATCACATATGCAGATGAATCCCCTGCCCAATACAGAATCATATCTAAATATTAGAGTCACCTGATGTCAATAGTTTGTTGGTCAGCAAATACATCTAAATAAGTTCCTGAAAATCATAAGAAATATTTTTTAATGAACTCACATCCCCAGTGCCAATGACCTTTCCCAGTCATTGTGATGAAGTTGAAACTAGTGGGATATAACTCTACTATACTATTACCAATTGAAAACAAATATAAACAAGTTACCTGCTCACATTGGTCCATGCTGACTGGCTTGCCATCACTGCGCACACAGCTCAGAAGGCGGGTCCTGACGCCTTGCCCACAGGTCGCATTTTCACTCAGCTGGCACGTGCTCCACTCTACAGGCATAGAATCACCACAGTGAGTTTCAAAATTCTGGGCATGTGAGCAAAATACAACAAACCTAAGGCTATCTGTACTGGTGGAAGACAGTGTGTATGTAACTCTAAAACCACTTCAGCTGGGTTTAAAGACATCATGCAATTCTTTCATAGAAAAAAAAATCAAATTAATATGAGTGAACTAACTTCCTACATGTTCTTTAAGGTAAAAAGCCAAATGTTTGTTAGAAACCATCTCACAGTTGGCTGGGAAGGAAAGGAAAGACACTAACCAGGATGAGAAAGGAAGACAAGTTTGGAATCCTCTGTTTGCTGGGGATAGTTGAAAGAGAAAATAACCCAGAAATGAAGCTAGTCTTTGATGTGAACTTGAAAATGTTTTCAAGGAATAAACATAATTAGCTAAACAATTTGGTACAGTGAAGCCAAAAGAGGCACTATAGAAAAGAAAGAGTTCAACCTATTTAGAACTATAGCCTGTTCTCAAAACTCTAATTTTTAAAAAGTATTCTCATCAAAGAAGGTTTTATAGATTTGGCTCATTGCATTACAAAGTAGACAACTTTTGAGTTAGAATAAATTCTTCTGCTTCTTAAAAAATTTTTATTGTTGGTGTGGGTACAAAGGAAGATCCTTGATCATATGCAATGAGACCCTTTTTAAGGAGATTTTCCATAATTGTTAGATGATATAAGTTTAACAGGAATAGCAAACTTTGTATGATGAAATCAGTGTTTTAAAGACATGCTCTTCCAATAAAGCAAATTTAGTTGTATTTGAAAAAAATTTTTATGAAAACCAAGGTTCTGACACACATTTATCTAAAGAAAAAGAGGAAAACATGAGATCATCTTCACCTGTAAACACAATCATACAGCCCCACAGAATTTACCACCAAGTTTTCTACATGAGAAATCTCAGCAGCACCACTGGGATGTCCGTGGGGAATTTGTTCTAGAAACCAGTATTGCTCTGCCCCTGCAGGCAGGGGGCAGGTTGGATATCAGTATTGAGTTCAATACTGAGACTTAACATGGTTCCACATTTTGCGGCATTTTGTATATCTGTTACTGCAGGAAATGGTGGGTAGCAGATCAATGTCTCTAAACAGTCTTTGGTATTAGACACTGTGGTGTCCAGGAAAAAGCTAAGCATTTGGCTGAATAATGAGGCTGTCATGATTCCCACTGCCTCTCAAACATCCCTGTCCGGCAGGCCTACCATTCATCCTCACTGAGACCCATAGAACAAGTGCATCACAAGCTTGAAGTTCTTGAAGTAATAGAGACCATTAAAGAGCTACATCCTGTGACAGAATGATTATATTCTTTCCTAAATGATAAAATATCCCATGATATTTTTTATTGTTTCAGTTTAGCATGGCTTAATTCAACTTGATTCTGAAACTTTGTCAAATCTTTGTAAGCATCTTTGAATTCAGAGATTCTACGTGGTGTTGCTGAATCTACATGGCGAGAGTGGGCATGTGAAGGGACGCTGGAAATATCAAATCTTCAGCCTGCTGTGCAATGGATTCGCACATTCTACTGACAGTCCTAACCTGGAGAAAAAAACCTATGCGAACGTACTCCGTTAGTCAATGCTATGGGAAAAAGACATACCTGTCAGGTTGTACTGGAACTGGAAGCAGTTTTCATTGAGGAGGCAAGGCCGCACCTGGGAGTCTTCAGCACATGTCCTGGAGCTCAGCGAGGGTCTCAGCAGATGACGGGTTCTTCTCTGCATTGTGTGGGGATCACATGACTATGAAAATCAAAGAGCAAGCAGAGTTAGGCAAGGCCCAGAGTTCGTTGATAAATCATGATTATCTGTATACATGTAGGCATATGTACAATAACTACAGGGAAGAGACTATTGAAAATATTAAACATAATATTTAAAACATAAAGTCATTCTGTGAGTCAATGAAGATAGTTTTTGGTTTTGTCACTTGACCACTCTTTCTTTTTTTGTTGTTGTGGCAAAGCCTGCATTTTTAATCTCCCATGCATAATTAGGTACATAGAGACCATTTTCATCAATGAAATGTACTTTGTACTCTCAAATAGGCTGCCCCTTAGCAAGAGATGAATTCATTTTGAATGTTTAAATTAATGTAAAAAGGAAGACTGTCCTTTTGCCCTCAGATAGTCTAACCCAATAGAAATAACCATTCAGAACATTTTAATGAGAAAATCATTTTTAAAACCCTGGAACAAACCGATACACAGAGAATTATGAAGCCAATATTGCCAATAGACCAGAACTTTCCTCCTATTTCGGAGGCTCTTTGAGCCACTGAAGACAAGCCACTGCATGCCGTGGCCTTTTCAATAAAATAAATGTATAAATGTGAACTTCAGATCTCCTGCAAATATCACTTTTCCTGTGGGTCTACATGTTCTCTCATATAATGCCCTTGATCCCAGGAAACCTACCAGCCACATCTTCAAACTCCTTCTATTGGAGTAATCTCCTTTCATCCATCCTACATCCTCTCCTTCCCCTTCCTCAGAACACTAATCAGGTCTTCATCAGTAACAGTCATTCTTTTACTAAAGATAAATTCTTCTCTTCTTTCCTAAGTAACATTCCACGCATGCTCAGGAATTGTTCTATATATACTTCTAAACAAATATACATACACATACACTTATATGTTACACCTGCCCTTATATGTTATTATTCTTTGTTACCCTGACTTCTTCCTTTTTTATAAACTCACTAGGGGCCTGGTGCATGAAATTCGTGCACTGGGGGGGGGGGGTGTCCCTCAGCCCAGCCTGGCCCCTCTCACATACTGGGAGCCATCAGGGGATGTCCTAGTGCCGGCTTAGGCTCACTCCCTGCTCCCCTTGGGGATAGGGCCTAAGCCACAGTCTGGCCTCCCTTTGTGGGAGGTGACCGGGCTGATCAGGGGAAGGCACCAGTCCCATCACCCCGCTGCTGCAGCCACTGCCAGTCACCACAGCAAGGTTTTTTCATCAACACGGACTCCAGTCCCTTCACCATGAACATAATGACAACTTTCTTTAGGCATTTTTAAGATGTGTCTTTCATATAATAATAATTTCTTTATTATTTTTTTAACCTCACCTGAGGATATGTTTCCACTGATTTTTAGAGAATGTGGAAGAGAAAGGGAAAGACAGAGAGAAACATCAAAGTGAGAGGAACACTTTGATTGGTTGACTCCTGCATAAGCCCTGACCTGGGCCCCGGCCAGGGAGGAGCCTGCAACCTAGGTACATGCCCTTGGTCAGAATTGAACTCAGACCCTGCCATCGGCAGGCCAAGGCATTATCCAATGAGCCAAACTGGCTAGGGCAGGATATGACACTTCTTAGCCCTCCAGCAGCGGACCTTCGTGTTTTTTTTTCACAGGAGTGTGGTGAAAAACCCTAGATCACCTTTTTGGATTCTTATTACCCAAGTTACTAAGAATATTACTAGTGGCATACAGGGAGCTAAGTCAATGAGCGGTCAGAAAAGGTGTTTCCTCTGTAGTTCACACCAATTGCTGGCTTGGCCTCCCCCTCCCCCCAACAGGCCTGGCCCCTAAAGCCTGGGCAGGGGACCCCCATCTCCCTCCAATCACCGGCTCCACCCTTGCCCAGGCCTGACGCCTCGGCCAGAGGCATCCACCCCCATCACCCTCCAATCGCTGGATCAGCCCCTCGCCCAGGTCTGACGCCTCAGCCAGAGGAATCAAGTCTGGACAGGGGACCCCCAGACCCCTCTGATTGATGGCTCCTCCCCCCACCCAGGCCTGACACCTCTGGCCCAGGCATCAGTCCTGGGCAGGGCAGGGGACCTCCATCTCCCTTTGATCGCCGGCTTGGCCCCCCCGCCCAGGCCTGACGCCTCTTCCCGAGGTATCAGGCCTTGGCAGGGGACCCCCATCTCCCCCAGATCACCAGCTTCTGGGGCTTCTGTGGCCAGCCTGCGGCCCAGGATGGTGGCGTGCGCTGGCGGCTGCACTGTCCCAGCCTGACTGCAGAATGCAAATTAGCTGCCATCTTTGTTGGTGGTTAATTTGCATATCATTCTGGTTAGCCAATGGGAGGCGAAGTGAAGGTACTGTCAATTACCATGTTTGTCTATTATTAGATAGGCTTGAGGGCATGGTTTCTACTTGTCATGCCACTTCCTGAAATCTTGGTATATATTTTACACAGTGGTTGTTCAATAAAGACCATTAAATATAGTCAAAACAACACAATTCCAAACCCAAAAATCTAAAGAGGCACAGACATGCTTAAACCCTGGGAGAAATAAAAATCTCTGAATTAAGGTAACCAGACCATCATTTTAGTATTTGGGATATTTTGTTTATTTTTATTCCTTTTAACTTTTCAGATATACCAAGAACACAACCTGTAAACTGAATCTTCACTGCTATTAATCAAAATGATAATGTTGGATTGCACTGAACTATGCAGGGAAATGCCACAAATATTTTTTTTTTTAATTTCAAGTGTTTGGAGCCATTGAAATACATTTACTATTCATTTGACTTTATAGTTGGATAACCTGTCAATACTTGTAATTTTACATTTTAATTGTATTGAATGATCAAGAAGTGCCAATAAAACTAGGTAATTAATTATCTGTAAATGAATCCCTTGCTAAATGCTTACTAATAATTTATTATTAGTTCACTAATTAATTTGTTCACATGAGAAGGAATAATAACTTAAGTAATTTGCCAATGAAATAATATGAAATTATCTTGGTAGATACTCCTGATTACTTCTTTTCTATCTTAAAAATATATATGAACCAAGTGAGTATGTGTAAAGATTTAAGTGCCTTCTTAGTGTAAACCATCAAATAAAGCAAAAGAGAAAACAACACACGCACACATGCATGTACAAATGAAATTGTTAGGTAACCTTGAACAACTCAATGATATACTCTGTACCTCATTTCCTTATCTAAACCTAGGTAAGAAAGGGCTAACCTATCTAATAATAGACAAACATGGTAATTAACCATACCACCGCTACGCTTCCCATTGGCTAATCAGCAGGATATGCAAATTAACTGCCAACAAAGATGGTGGCCAGCAGCCACGCAGCTGAAGCTAACATGAGGTTTGCTTGCTCCAGTGTGGAGGAAGCCAAGGTTCCCTGCCTGCCACAGCCAGGCTCTGAGCTCCAGTCTAAGCAACACTGTTGTAATTATAGAAGCTAAACAAAGCCCGGATACCTGCTTTCAGCCAGCTGGCCTCGGAGCTGGAGCCATAACAAAGTTTCAATTACAGAAGGTAAATAAATCCCAGAATAAAAAAAAAAAAAAAAAAGAGAGAGAGAGAGAGACTGGGAGCTTCAGTTGCAGGCTTGGCCTGACTGAAAACGGCCCTCAGCCCCTCATCCAGGCTGGTCAGGCACCCCAGTGGGGACCCCCACCCTAAAGAGGGTGCAGGAAGCCTGAAAACAGCCCTCAGCCCCTCATCCAGGCTGGCCAGGCATCCCAGTGGGGACTGCGACTCTGAAGGGGGTACGGGCAGCCTGAAAACAGCCATCAGCCCCTCATCCAGGCTGGCCAGGCACCCCAGTGGGTACCCCCACCCTAAAGGGGGTGCAGGAAGCCTGAAAACAGCCATGAGCCTCTCACCCAGGCTGGCCATGCACCCAAATGGGGACCCCCACCCTGATCCGGGACACCATTCAGGGCAAACCAGTCAGCCCCCACCCGTGCACCAGGCCTCTATCCTATATAGTAAAAGGGTAATATGCAAACTGACCCTAACAGCAGAAAGACTGGGAATGACTGGTCACTATGACACACACTGACCACCAGGGGGCAGACGCTCAATGCAGGAGCTGCCCCCTGGTGGTCAGGGTACTCTCACATGAGAGGAGCTTTGCTCAGCCACAAGCCAGGCTGATGGCTGCCAGTACAGCAGTGGTGGTGGGAGCCTCTCCTGCTTCCTCAGCAGCGCTAAGGATTTCTCACTGCAGTTTAGGCCTGCTCCCCACTGGCAAGTGGACATCCCCCAAGGGCTGCTGGGCTGCCAGAGGGATGTCTGATTGCCAGCTTAGGCCCAATCCCCTGGGGAGCAGGCCTCAGCCAGCAGATGGTCATCCCCCAAGGGATCTCAGACTGTGAGAGGACACAGGCTGGGCTGAGGTACCCCCACCCCCCACCCCAGTGCACAAATTTTTGTGCTCCGGGCCTCTAGTCATTTTATAAGATTTAAAATTTTCCTCATAGTATTATCACACTCAAGTCTCAAAGACTGCTGGGTATGATTTTAAAATATCCTCTGGAACCTAACCTGTCATTCAGAACCACGTAAAAGTTGGTAACCAACACTCTGGAAATTAACATATTGAAAACCAACACTGTAGCTAACTCTCTCACTACACTTCTTCCATAAAAACAGGCAAAGAGGGGAGCATGAGTGACTAAGATCTACAAACACAATCCAACTTAAACTTAGGCAGTATTATCATATTCCACCTTATAAAGATTGTCCTTGCACTGCTTACAGGTGATAGATGGGGCAGCATTTCTCCTTATTTTTCTCTCTGTTAGCCATTTATAAGTTCATACAAGTTCATACAATAACGGATTGGTCACAGGGATACGGGGATGGAGCTAAGAAAAAAAGAATAAAGGAGGCTTACATCTGGTTGATCACTATATCTTTCATGAGGCAACAATGGATATATGCTCTGAACTTGAGTTTTATTTGGAAAAACGGGGTAGAAAGATTCACAAAATACCATTACAATGTGTTATAAGGAAATTTTAAATAAAATCAAACCCCATTCTCACAGGTTGGTAAGGTATGAGAAAACATCTAGGGGAGAAACATTGAGACTGGAAAATTGTTAGTCAGACCTCTCATATTTAAACTTTATTCAGAGATTCTGAGGAGATAGCTACAGAAGTAAAAAGTTCTTTGCACTTTACAGTGCAACAAGGAGAGTGATGTCAAAAATATATAGACAATATGCTCAGTAAAATTAAGTGACACTTTATCTCCATAAACCTCAAACTATGAACAGGTGGGACCAATGATGGAAGTTATAGGACCTCTGTGATATCAGCTTCCAATAGGAGAAAGCTGAAGGTAAAAACTAGCATCTGACATATTCCAGAACATCAAAATGGAAAATTAAACCTGAGAGTCAGGAGATTTTTCATGGCCCCAAAGCAGTAACTATCAAGGTTCCATGAAGGGGTTTGGGGAGCTGATGCAGTCCGGGTCCCAGGGACTCGCAACATGAATAAGTCAAAGCCCCCTTCCAGGAGGATTTCCTGCAAGAGAAACTGGTGGGAAGAGTTTCCAAACTGAGCAAAACAGGGAACTAGTAATAAAGACAAAGGAGGGGCCAGTAAACAAAGTGGGGAAGGAAAATGAATCCATTAAAATCTCACAAAATAAGCTGTTTTATTTTTGAACACAGAGAGAGAAAGAGAGGGAGAGAGAATGAGAACACACCCTGGACCATGAAGATGGAAGTAGGAAAAAACGACTTCTAAAAGTTAACAAAAATTGATTTTTCAGAAAAGTAAGCAAAGAAAGGGATCAAATTAAAGCTCCACAAAACAAATTAAAACCTGGCATAATTCTAAGTACTCGTGAATTTCAGTTACTCTGCAAATTTCTTGTCTGGAGATGAACATGAGGAAAAAGAGTATAAAGGTCAGAAATAGCAACCCAATAAGTTAGAAAGTGCAGGGGGGAAAAAGGCATGGAAAAGAGATGAAAAACTATTTTAAAACAAGCTAACAGTCATTTAGGAAATGAAACAAGATACAAAAGAATAACATAAATAGGAATTAGAAAAACCAGAACTGAAATGATAAGCCTCAATAAATAGAAATAAAACTAAAATAACTTTCAGAAATAAAGAGAAAACTAGGAGAAACAAGAATAAAAATACAACAAATAATGCCTTAGGAAAACAGAAAATGAAAAAAGGAAGAACTGAAATTAAGTGAAACTTTTAAAAAAGAATTTGAGAATAACTAGTGAGTAGGAAAGTGAGGCAAAATGGATGCCATGTGCATAAAAAAAAACATTTTATAAAAAGGAAAACCTAAGAGAACAGAAAAAAAAAAAGGCAAGAAAATTCTAAAGTCTTAAAACTATTTAAAGGATACATCAGAATCACTAATTCTGAGACAAACTAGTAAAATTATTGTTTTAAAATATTCTTTCAATATCTAGGCAAGAATATAAGGTGGTTTATAAAAGCAAAACAAATTCAGATTATCATTAGACTTTGACAGAAAAACTTTGTGCCAGAAAAAATGCAAAACTATAGTAAAGGTACACGAAGAAAATGAACCAATCATGATCTAAAGATTTTATATCCAGCAAAGATGTCAATGAAAAGACCATAGATCAGTGATGGCAAACCTTTGAGCTCGGCGTGTCAGCATTTTGAAAAACCCTAACTTAACTCTGGTGCCGTGTCACATATAGAAACTTTTTGATATTTGCAACCATAGTAAAACAAAGACTTATATTTTTGATATTTATTTTATGTATTTAAATGCCATTTAACAAAGAAAAATCAACCAAAAAAATCGTGTCACCTCTGACACCCGTGTCATAGGTTCGCCATCACTGCCATAGATAAACTGTTAACATGCAAAAACTCAAGGAATATCATTTCCTTGAGGCCTTTCCTAGGAATTTACTGGAGACTGAATTTTACACGTCCAATATGGCAGGAAAGTCATGAACATAAAGATTAATGGTGAGCCAAGTTCACACGTAACACTTAGATAAAGGCTTTATGCTCTCAAGATACAGATAAATACAACAGCAAAAGAATGACGAGGGCCTATGTAAAAAATATAACATTTTTAAGAACTCATGTTAGTGACAGGTATTGGTATTGTTATTAAGAGAATGTTTTCTGTATTATGTGGGATAAAGCAAGTATATAATTATGATATATTCTTTTTTTTTTATCTCCAGTGTCCTTAGCAAAGTTTTAGTATAGAAAAAAGGAGATATAGATGTAAGATGGAACTTAAGTGAGCTCTTATAGTTCATCATTATAAACTCATAAAATATTTCATCTTCAAAATAAGGGAAATGATCCTATAAATAAAAGAGAAACATGCAAATTAATGGTCTCTCTGCTACGCTCAAGCCACGCCCACCAGCCAATCAGGAACGAGTATGCAAACTAACCCAACTGAGATGGTGGTGGCCACAGAACTGGAGCGAGCAGGAGGCTTGGGTTGCCTCCGTCAATGGAGGAAGCCAAGCTTCCCACCTGCCCTGGCCGGCCCTCAGCTCTGCTCAAGGCTATAAAGTTTCAATTATAGAAGATAAAGAAATCCCAGATACCTGCTTCCAGCCTGACCTGGGCTCCGCTCAAGGCTACAAAGTTGAAATTATAGAAGATAAATAAATCCCAGAAGAAAAAGGAGAGGCTGGGAGCATGGGTCGAGGGGTGTGTGGCCAGTCTGTAAACAGCCATCAGCCCCTCACCCAGGCTGGTCAGGCAGCCCAGTAGGGACACCCACCCTGAAGTGGGTGTGGCCATCCTGAATATAGCCCTCAGTCCCTCACCCTACTGGCCACACTCCCATGGAGTGAAGGTCCCCACTGGGGGTCTTGACCAGCCTGCAAACAGCCATCAGCCCCTCACCCAGGCTGGCCAGGCACCCCAGCGGGACACCCTTCAGGGAAAACCAGCTGGTCCCCACCCGTGCACCAGGCCTCTATCCTATATAGTAAAATGGTAATATGAAAATTGACCCTAACAGCAGAACGACTGGGAATGACTGGTCACTATGACACACACTGACCACCAGGGGGCAGACGCTCAATGCAGGAGCTGCCCTCTGGTGGTCAGTGCGCTCCCACAGGGGGAGCTCTGCTCAGCCACAAGCCAGGCTGACACTGCCAGCACAGTGGTGGTGGCGGGAGCCTCTCCTGACACACCAGTGCTAAGGATGTCTGACTGCAACTTAGAACTGCTCCCTGCTGGCAAGCGGACATCCCCCTAGGGCTGCCAGAGGGATGTCTGAGAGCCAGCTTAGGCCCGATCCCCTGGGGAGCAGGCGTAAGCCAGCAGGTGGACATCCCCCGAGGGGTCCCAGACTGCGAGAGGGCACAGGCCAAGCTGAGGGACCCCCCCAGGTGCACAAATTTTTATGCACTGGGCTTCTAGTAATATATATTTCAAAGTTCTGTCTACTGAAGTGGCCTAGAAGGAGTGGAAACTAATAGCGGGCATGGGAATCCTGTGACATTAAAGAGCTGTTTCCATTAAAAGAGGCCAGAGCTTTTTAGAGAAACAAAGGAAATGTGCAATATGAGCCTGATACATCTTGCCGTATCAGGTAGCAAGAAAATTAATGATGGGCACCAGAGTCTTTATTAAAATGTCTGTGGAAGGAATCATCTGAGTATGAATATAGATGATAACTGAAAAGGGTTAAAACACATGAGTTTATTTTAATCTATAATTTCATAACTACACAAAAATAGATGCTAGGAAAACAACTTATTTTGAAAACTGGTAAGCAAAGGGCAAGTACACATTTTTTATGCTGCCTTTTCTATATAGAATAGATCAGTGGTTAATAAAATAGCAGTTGGGGTAAAATTTCTCCTTACAGTAGTTCCACAAGTGAGTGAGGAAGGATGATAGAATTGGGATGTTCCAAATTTCTCTAGTATTTCCTAAATAATAAAGACTCTAGGAATTGATCACCAATGACAGCTGAACTAATAAAAAGAGATAACTATACATTGTTTGCCTTCTGAAAAAGAGCACGCATTCTATAGAGTCTTGCTAAAATAATGAAATTTGAATTTGATTAGACCTCTATATACAACTCCCAATTTACAGGAATTTCAAGGACAGAGAACATGTAAGCCTCACCGTGGGGATGAAATGTACCTGTTAGACTGGGTAGTTCTATAGGAGAGATGGCCTGTTTTCCATATCAATAAATTGCTAGTGCCTTAGCCGGTTTTGCTCTGTGGAGAGTGACAGTCTGCCGACTGAAGGGTCCCAGGTTCTGTTCCTGTCAAGGGCACATTCCCAGGTTGTGGGCTCAATCCCCAGTAGGGGGTGTGAAGGAGGCAGCCCCTCCTTCACACCAATGATTCTCTATCATTATTGATGTTTGTATCTCTCTCTCTCTCTCTCGCTCTCCCTTCCACTCTGAAATAAATATATATATACTAGAGGCCCGGTGCACAAAAATTTGTGCACTCGGGGAGGAGGGGGTCCCTCAGCCAGGACTGTGCCCTCTGGCAGTCTGGGATCATTCTGGAGATAATGACCTGCTGGCTTAGGCCTGCTCCCGGGTGGCAGAGGGCAGGCCCAATCCCTAGGTGCAGGCCCTGGTCGGGCTCAGAGCAGGGCTGATAGGGGAGTTGGGGCGCCGCCCCTGTCATGCACAGGGCAGGGCAGATCGGGAGGTTGTGATGCCACCCTCAGTCACACTCAGGGTAGGGCCGATTGGGGGGTTGGCACACCGCCCCCTGTCACACTGAAGGCAGGGTCGATGGGGAGGTTGCGGCACCACCCCGTCACGCACAGAGCAAGGCCCATCAGGGGGTTGGGGAGTTCCCCCCCTGGCACGCACAGAGCAGGGCCAATCAGGGGGTTGAGGAGCCCCCCTGTCACTCACAGAGTAGGGCCGATAGGGGAGTTGGGGCACTGCCCCCTGTCACACAGAGAGCAGGGCGGATCAGGGGGTTGGGGCGCCGCCCTCTATCACCCACAGAGTAGGGCCGATCAGGGGGTTGGCACACCGCCCCCTGTCACACTGAAGGCAGGGTCGATGGGGAGGTTGTGGCACCACCTCGTCACGCACAGAGCAGCGTCCGTGGGTTGGGGGGGGGGTGGTTGGGGTGCCGCACCCTGTCACAGACAGAGCTGCAGGGCGATCAGGGGGTTGGGGAGCTCCCCCCTATCAGGCACAGAGCAGGTCTGATCAGGGGGTTGGGGTGCCTTCCCCTGTCACGAAGAGAGCAGGGCGGATAGGGAGGTTGTGGCCCCGCCCCCTGTCACACACAGAGCCGCAGGGTGATCAGGGGGTTTGGGCGCTGCCCCCTGTCACGCTGATCCCGGTGCTGGGAGGCCTCCTGGCTCCACTGATCCCGGTGCTGGGAGGCATATTACCCTTTTACTATATAGGATAGAGGCCTCGTGCATGGGTGGGGGCTGGCTGGTTTGCCCTGAAGGGTGTCTTGGATCAGGATGGGGGTCCCCACTGGGGTGCCTGGCCAGCCTGGGTGAGGGGATGATGGCTGTTTGCAGCTGGTCACACACCCTTCAGGGTGGGGGTCCCCACTGGGGTGCCTGGCCAGTCTGGGTGATGGGCTTAGGGCTGTTTTCAGGCTGGCGGTTGACTGAAGCTCCCAACTGCTCCTTTTTTTCCTTTCTTTTTTTTTTTATTCTGGGCCAGCTTTAGCTCCTGCTCCAGCTCTGAGGCTTCTGCTGCTGAAAGCAGGTATCTGGTTTGATTGGGTTCGATAATCCAAACACCGTATCCACTCCAGCTCTGAGATCCCGGTGGGCTGAAAGCAGGTTTCTGGAGTTTGGTTTAGCTTCTATATTTGTAACAATGTTTCTAAAACTGCAAGCTCAGAGGCCGGCAAGGCCAGTGGGGAACGTTGGAGTCCTCTGTCACTGAAGCAAGCAAGCCTCATGTTCGCTTCAAGCTGCCTGCCTGGCAGTTAATTTACATATCGCCCTGATTTGCCAGTGGGAAGGGTAGTGGACATACGCTAATTACCATGTTTCTCTTTTATTAGATAGGATAGTAGGAAAAAGGAGAAAGAAATGAGAGGGGGAAACTAGATAAAATGAGATGTGAAGGCATTATAAAAACAGGCAGAGCTAAGCAATGGTGTGTAGCCACTCAGATCCTAGTTCTAAAGGAAAAGATGATCATAGAAGTCACCATAGAGTTGACTTTGAGGGAAGTGAGGAGGTTATAATTAGGAAGAAACTGTGATGCACTTTGTGGGCAACTGACAGGTTTCCACCTCCTATGCTGGTGGCTGTTTGATGACTAAACTGAACTTTTGTTTTTTTGTGGTTTTCCATATTTGTGCTAAAATCATTATTTTAAAAAGGTTAAAATTTTTCCCTTGTCTTCCTTGGTTTCTTTTCATTTTGGGATTTGAGATGTCCCATTAGCAGACTTTTCCAAAGTGTGCTGTTTTCTGGTGTGTTAATAGATCTTAAATTGCGGACAGATCACGAGAATTCTCACTTCATACTACACAGTGTTTTACAAAGTATCATACTTTAAAAAGATACTAGTTTGTGAGAACATGTAATAAATAACTTCAAAATGCAATGCGTGTTTAATTTTAAAGTGTGCCTTTAACATTTATATAAAACGTTTTTTGTACTTGTCCAATAGAAACTTATCTGGCCACTGGGTAAAGCCAGCAATAAAACAACTGGTCTACAATATGTTGAGGGAGAGAAGAGTTTGATAGGCAAATGCATTTAGGACACACTGAGATACAGAGTGCTAAAGAAGGATTTTTACAATAGATCTTTACTGTGTTTGCAGACTCTTCTATTATGTCATTACAATTTACTCTCTCCTTTCTCCCCAGGCATAGAACTGGACCTCATTTCCCAGCCTTCCTTGCAGTTGGTGTAACCATGCAACTGAGTTTTGACAAATGAAAGGAAGTGGGAGGCTGTGTGTGACACTCCACTCCTGACATACCTTCCTCCATTCTCTTCATCCTCTCCCATGAGCTAGAATGGTGATAAACACAGTGACTTTGGATGTCAAGATGGCAGACGCTCCATTAGCCTGGGTCCCAGAATGAAGCGGCAAGTGCCCTTTCACCATTGAGAAAACCCCCTTAGGACTGTTTTGTGGGAGACAAATAAAATTACATTCCATTTGAACCAGTACAATTTGGGGTTATATGTTTTGGCAAATTACAACTACTTCACTGTACATTATGACTCTCTGAGAGTCTCAGATCTTTAGTATCAATTTAGCATTCTATAGGACACATTTGGGGAAATGGACTTACAGATTTAAAGACATGAATGAACATAAAATTCTTTGTAAATTATAAAGTGGTTAAGTTATTATCTATATCAATCAATTGCTATCCTTGAATACTCCTCTAGTAAGGTTTCCAAACACTTTAAACAAATAGTTTTTGAGAATACATTAAATGCAAGGCACTGTACCAATGAATAAAACATCACCGCAGGGAGGATTTCCTTTTATTCTCTGGATTTTCAAGAGATCAGACCTTGTCTCCATGAAAGACTTACAATTACATTTTAAAAGGACATGTTTAAGGATTTAAAAGGAAATATAGTTATTTCATCCTCCCTATAAAACAAAAGTATTTACTGAACTTGCCTCCAAGGAAGTTAAGTTTAATATACTAATTTGTGTGTGTTGGAAGGTAAGGTGGCAGGCGAAGGAGGTTGGTCTTAGTCATCCGAAAAAGTGTTTTTTCAAATGTTGTGATACATTGGTGGGTTGTGAACACTATATTAATAACTGACACTTTTATAATGCTTACTAAGTGCTGGTCACTGTTTTACATTCTTTAACTCATTTCATTGTCATAACAACCTTATGATCCAGATCTATTATTTCCCTCATTTTACAGCTGGCACAGAGAGGGTAAGTAATTTTATCAAGCTCACACAGCTAGAAAAGGGAAGAGCCAAGATTCCAACCCCATCACCCCCATCAGTCTTATGCTATAGAGTCCATGCTTTGGTTTTCAGTTTATTGGATCAAAGATAGCAGCTTTAAAACTCATAGAGCATAGCATAGAAAATGTCTATCATATACTCAAAGTGAGACTATTTCCTGAAATGGTTATTTCTGAATATATACATACTAGAGACCCGGTGCACTGGTGCAGTCCCTCAGCGGGCGATCGGGCAGAAACCGGCAGTCCAACATCCCCCGAGGGATGTAGTAGTGTGCCAAGCAAGGCTCACTGCCATGCCACTGCGGTCTCCACGTGCTCATCCTAGGGCGATACTAGCGCACGCCCATGACCGAGAAGCAGCTGCAGGCTCATGCCCAGTCAGTTCCGATTCTGGTCCCGGTCCGGATCGGGGAGGGGGACGCAGGTAGAGTGTCTGCGGGAGAGGCTCGTGCCATTGCAGCTGTGCTTGCCAGCTGTGAAACCTGAATCTGGTGCCTGTTGATCAGTTGAGTGGTGCTCCTGCTGTAGGAGTGCCCTGACCACCAGGTAGCAACTCCTGCATTGAGCGTCTGCCCCCTGGTAGTCAGTGCACGTCATAGCAACCAGTCGACAGGTCGCTTAGACTTATATATATACTAGAGGCCTGTTGCATGAAAAGATTCATGCAATAGGCCTTCCCTTCTCCTGGCTGCCGGCACAGGTTTTCCTCCGGCACCCGGGACCCAGGCCTTCGCTCCGGCTGGAGCCACCTTCAGTCTTCCGTCTTTGCAGCTCTGGCTCGCCTTCAGTCTTCCCTCCGCCACTTGGAGCCTACATATGCAAATTAAATGCTATTTTTGTTGGCGGTTAATTTACATATCGCGCTGATTAGCCAATGGGAGGCGTAGTGAAAGTATGGTCAATTACCATGTTTGTGTATTATTAGATAGGGTATATTTGAGAGGCCAGGTGCATGAATTCATACACGGGTGGGGTCCCTAGACCTGGCTAGTGATCAGGGCCAATCAGGCCAGCAGGAGGGAAGGGGCCATGGGAGGTGGGCCAATTGGGGTGGGGTGGCTAGGGGGAGGGGCCGTGAGAGGTTGGCTGTCCAGGAGGAGGGACCGTGAGAGGTTGGCTGGCCACGGGAGATTGGCTGTGGGAGCGCACTGACCACCAGGGAGAAGCTCCTGCGTTGAGTGTCTGCCCCGTGATGGTCAGTGTGCATCATAGCAACTGGTTGACCGGTCGTTCAGTAGTTTGGTCGTTTAGGCTTTTATTTATATATATATATAACAGTACGTATGCTCATTTGTGATATAACATGGTTTTCCTACAGTGTACCATGGTTAAAAAAAAAATCAAAAGCCACCGATCTAATAAAATGCTTATCAAAAAAACCTTTCCATTAAATAGTGTGTCATGATCATTATTGCAAAACTGTGTTTTATCATATAATATATATATATATTTGTTTTTTCATGTATAAACTGTAAAATTTTTAAAGGGGTGGATAGTCATTCTTTCTAGAATATTTGTCTCTACCATAAAAACTATTTGTCTCTTTAAACACTAGGATTCATTTCAGAACAAAATAATTATTAAATTAAGTTTGTACCTAGAAAACTCACATTTATTTTCAATATATTTCAATATAGTTTAAATATAAATCTGTAAGAAAAATTAATTTCTTAAACATATCCCTTCCTATAGGACAGTGATGGCGAACCTTTTGAGCTCGGCGTGTCAGCATTTTGAAAAACCCTAACTTAACTCTGGTGCCGTGTCACATAGAAACTTTTTGATATTTGAAACCATAGTAAAACAAAGACTTATATTTTTGATATTTATTTTATATATTTAAATGCCATTTAACAAAAAAAAATCAACCAAAAAAATGAGTTCGCCTGTCACCTCTGACACGTGTGTCATAGGTTTGCCATCACTGCTATAGGAAGTGGTTAGGGGTTTAAGTTGAAACCTGCACCCTATCTAGATAAATTGGACCTAGCCAAAGGGGAGACCAATGGGGGGGGGGGGACCTGTGCCAATTCTCCATATATTGAAGGAAAAATTACATTCAGGATATTCCCTTCCACAGGGTTCTTTAAGACAGACTAGGAAGTGGAGTCAAAACTCAAAAACTGTTTTTCACCATTTAGGCATGTGCTAATACTAGTACCCATCTATCATGGTCATAAACTGGAAGGGAGAGAATGTGGAGTACCAGAAGGGGCACTCCAGTGGTAAGGCACCAGGAGCATTTCAGTATCTATGATTTAACTTCTCTCATCTGTGATCTGGTCATTCTCTTTACCTCAGCCAACCCCTTCCATAGCTACACCTGATACCAGAATAGAGGTTCTGCAAGTGTGGTCCCCGGACCAGCATCAGCGGAATGAGCATCATCCTGAAACTTGTTAAAATTGCAAGTCATTGTGCCTTATCCCAGACTCAATGAATCAAAAACTCTGGGGATTCTATTTTAGTCATCAATTTACTGTGGCATGGAAACATGATATAGACTGATGAATCTCAGAGGGAAGAGGGAGGGGGCTGAGAAGAGAATAACAAAAGAATTTAGTTATTCATATATGCATGCCCCATGAACACAGATAATACCTGAGTGAATGCTTGGGGCGGGGCCTAAACTGGGTGATGGAAGACAAGGGGGTGGGGCTGGGGGAGGCATACGTAATACTCTCAACAATAAAGAAGAAAAAATCTGGGGGGGTGAAAAAACATACCACTCCTGGGGTGGGGTTGAGTAATCCATGTTTTAATGAGTCATCCAGGTAATTCTGAAGTACTATCTAGTTTTAGAACCACTTTCTTCAAACCACAGTTTCAACTTTATATGTACAACAACAAACTCCTAATTTCCTACCCCCCAGCATCCTCCTCCAGTCTTTCCTACCTCTGTTAATGGCACTCCAGCTCAGGTCAGAAACTTGGAAGTCATCTTTGACTCCTTTATTTTTCTTACCCCTTACAACCATACCTGAGCAAGTCCTTTCAGCTCTAACTTCAAAACAGAATTGACCATCTATCTACTTCTCACCATCTGCACCACGTCTACCTTGGTCAAAGTCACCTTTCACTTAGATTATAGCAATAACCTCATAACTGTTTTTTCTATTCTACAGATTATGTTGAACTCTGGGGCTAGAATCAACTTTTTCAAATAATACAAATTAGAACACTTAATTCTTCTCTTCCACACCCTTCAATGGTTTCCCAACTTAGCGTGAAAACCAAGTCCGATTCTATGGCCTACAACATCCTACACCATCTGGTCCTCCACTACCTGTGAAGCTCATGGCCTTCTACTCTCCTGCTTGCTCACTGCTCCTTTCGCCACTCTGGCCTCCAAGGTGTTCTTAGGGGACTCCAAGCATTCCCTTGTCTAAAGGCTTTTGTTCATGTTCTCCCCTCTGTCTGCAATGCTCTCCCAGTACCTGCATGATTTGCCCCCTTATTCCTTCAGTCACTGCCCAGTATTAGAGAGACCTGCTTTGACCATGTGATATAAAATATCAGTAATTCCTCCATGTCACTCTTTGTCCCTCTATATATTTTCTTCTCCATATCACATTACTACCTGACATTCTATGTATTAAATTAATGCTTTTGAAGTGGTAGAACATATATTAAGCTCCATATAGGGTGGGGCATGATCTTGTTGATTGTTGATATTTTCAGGACCTGAAATAGGCCCAGGATCATACGAGAGACTTTCAACAGACAGTATACTAGTAATAGTGAGTGACAAGCATTGTCAGGGCACTCTGGCTTTCTCATCGGCTCAAATACAGAAAACTGCTATTAGCATCCCCAGGACTTTGGGATAGTTAATGAATTTAATGAGTATAATAAATGTAAGTGCTCTGAGTTTCTGGGATTTTGGGGTTTTACAAGTACTGTGAACTATTATTATCAATGCGTTTTGTACAGGTAAAAAGATAGCATGACATCATAGCAAACCTGATCAGAAATTAAAACAGTGAAAACTAAAGTGATCGCCAATCAGAAGGGCCAGAGGTTGGATTTCTGAACCCTGCAGTGATCTGTTTCTTTGTACTTTACCCTAGATTTGACGGGTCCAACAAATATCTATTAAAGAATAGGCTCGTATAGCTTCTGCTTGTCCTTTGAGAGTTTAAAGTGATAATAACAATGGAAACTATAAACATATTCTGGATTCTGTCCTATATCCTAAATAATAGCAACAGGCAACATTTAAGAGTATGAACACATGCCTGGTACTGTAGTGAACATTCCATGGGGATTATCTCATAAAGCCCTTCTCCCTTAATCTCACCTCCAAATAATCTAGGTGTACTTTATTTATTTATTTTTTAAATATATTTTATTGATTTTTTTACAGAGAGGAAGGGAGAGGGATAGAGAGTTAGAAACATCGATGAAAGAGAAACATCGATCAGCTGCCTCCTACACACCCCCCACTGGGGATGTGCCTGCAATCAAGGTACATGCCCTTGACCGGAATCAAACCTGGGACCCTTGTGTCCACAGGCCGATGCTCTATCCACTGAGCCAAACCAGTCAGGCTCTAGGTGTACTTTAATATCCTTGGTATTACAAATGATGAAATAGAAGTGTAGAGCATATAGCAACTTTATATTCAGTGCTCAAGCCAGGATTTGAATCTGGGAGCACTAATTTGTTCCTCAGTATCCTCAACTGTAGTGGTACTTGTGTAATATTTGATGGTAGGAACAGAGGGTAGAACAATGCATCACAGAGCTATATTGTGATTGTGGTTATTGGACCTGCTATTTATTTCATCCTGGAAAGTTTAGTATGGACAGTGGTAATTAGAGATAGCAAAGGAGAGGGAGAGAGAGAGAGAGAGAGAGAGAGAGAGAGAGAGAGAGAGAGAGCAGATGTAAGGTACTATCACTTATTAACTAACCAAAAAAACAAGATAAATCACAGACTGAAGAACGGAGAGTCAGCTAGGGATGGAACAGTGAACACGGCCTGCTGCCTGACTTTAGGAACTTGCAGGTGCACCCAGCCCAGGGTCTGGCTGATCAGATTTAGGGAGTTAATTGGAAGCAGGAGTGCCAGACACATCTCTGTCAAATGGCACTGACAAGAGCAGGGCAGAAGCTATGATATAATCAAAATGATATAAGGTTCCTCATAAGGCTTTGCTGGCCTATTGCTATGAGGAAGTTAGGATAACACATAAATGTCAGGAGAGTGTTGCTTAGCTAAGATGTTTGAGTGGAGATTTTAGAATGGTCACAAACATCCCTACATAGTCCTTCTGGCTGTTATTTTATGACTAAAGTTCATATTTATAAACCAATCAGAAGCCTTGGTACTGATGAATGATATATGGCATATCCAATGATAGAATCTGAGGTTGTCACCTGTTTATATTATCGTTGGGGATTGGGAAAGAAGAAAGGACTTAAATAGAGACCAAAAATGTAAGAGTCATGAAAGAGAAATAAAGACCAAAGTGACTAAAGAGATATGATCATAAAATGCACCCATGTCTGGATCCAATAATCAAAGGAATATGAATGCTATAAAGGGCTTCAATACGACCATTGGGAACATGGGAATATGGCCTATACATTGGCTATAAGTATTGTATCAATGTGATAAATCATTGTGCTATAATTATGTTAGAAAATATCTAACATAAGAAACACATGCTGAGTTATCAATATTAAGGGTAACAAGGTATGGTGCCTTCAACATATGCTCAAATGGTTCAGAAATAATAATAGTGTGTGAAAATATACACACATATACCATTGTGTGTGTGTGTGTGCGTGCGTGTGTGTGTAGAGGGGTGGCAGAGAGTTAATCAAGCATATGTGGCAAACTTAAAATTTCAATGTACATATTTTCTTTTAGTTTGAAATATTTGAAATAAATGTTCTTAAGTAAGAGAGGACTATAAATGGCACTGGTGCACCAATATTCAGGAGATGTGAATAAATGATAAAAATCAAGCATGCATTTATAACTACATGCTACTCAGAAAACCCTTAAGTGGCAACTCCTATTTGAACCGAGGGCACACTAACTCTTTTTTAAAAAATATTATATTTATTAAGGTGACATTGGTTACTAAAATTACATAGGTTTAAGATATACCATCCTATGATACATCATCTGCATATTGCATTGTGTGATCACCAACTAAAGTCAAATCTCCTTTTGTCACCCTAGATTTCACCCCCTTCACCCTTTACTACCTTTCCACCTTTCCTTCCCCACATGCTGTTGTATGCATCTATGAGTTCTTATTTGTTTATTTGTTGCTTTCAGTTTTATATCCCACATATAAGTTAAATCACAAGATTCTTAATGTTTTCTGTCTGATTTCTCTAAGCACACTGTTAATCTCGATCTTTCCCACTCTCTTGCTTTCCCTTTCATCTTCCCCTCTCCTTCATCTTTTATTTTCCATATGATGCTTGCATCTTTCTTCACTCTAATCCCCAAGCATTCACAGACCAAATGAAAAATCCAGCCAAAATAAGCTATAACCCTACCTGGTTTGGCTAAGTGGCTAGAGCGTTGGCCTTCAGACCAAAGGCTCCCTGGTTTAATTCCGATAGAGGGCATATGCCCAGGTTGGGGGCTCATGCCCCAGTGGGTGGCGTGTAGGAGGCAGCCGATCAATGATTCTCTCTCATCGTTGATGTTTCTATCTCTCTCTCCCTCTCCTTTCCTCTCTGAAATCAATAAAATTATTGTAAAAAATAAGCTATAAACTGCACTGGGGCTTCTGCCTGGGCTGGACCCCAGGATGCTCTCTGGAATGGGAATCCCAGGACAACAGTTCTGGTCTCTGCCAGCGGGTAGGAGTGCTGGGCCACTCTGTGGGCCCCAGAAGATTAAAAGAGGATCACTTTCGTGTGTTTTCCTTTTACTGTTTGTGTGTCTCCCTCTCTTCCCGGTCCCCACCATAAACCAAAGAAAAGTGTCACACACTACATCTAGAATGTGTCTGGGCTCTCTCTCTCCTGTTGCCTTTCCTTTCCCATAGGAAAATTATTGGCCCCTTTCCCATAGGAAGAACCTCACTCTTGGTTACCCAAAGCCTCTTGATCGGCTAGCAGTGGTTCTCAACCAAAGGGGTCGAACAACCCTTTCACAGGGGTCGCCTAAGACCACTGGAAAACACATATATAATTACATATTGTTTTTGTGATTAACCACTATGCTTTAATTATGTTCAATTTGTAACAATGAAATTGGGGGTCACCACAACATGAGGAATTGTATTAAAGGGTCGCGACATTAGGAAGGTTGAGAACCACTGTGCTTGAAGAAGAGGTATTATTAAGTTCCATACCCAGGCTCACAACACAGAGGGCACCCCAGAGACTCATCTAGGTTTATTCTTTCTATTCACACCATTGTTTTAGGCTGTCATTCGTAATCTTTTTTTTCTTTTTCCCCGTTCTCATTACTTTTCCACTCTTGCCGAAGTAAGCCTTACTCATCTCTGAGGTTTCCATATGGACATTCTCTCACTAGAAAATTTACTGATCCTCCAAGGGGTTGGAAAATGGGCCAATATATGCTCTCATGCCACCCTGTGCTTTTCTCTTTTAATCATATGATTCTAGTCCTCTGCTCTGTTGAAATTGTTTAGGAGCTTTATGTGTTTCTCATAACATTAGGTATGTTTCTTCAGGACAAGGAATCTTCATCGTCGTAGCCTAACACAGCATTGTCACATAGTAAGCTCTTAATACTTGTTGAATAGAAAACATTTACTATTTATTTCTGGACTTATGTGCTAGTCACTATGTTAAATAATTTAGACATATCAATCCCTGCTCTAACTTCCAGTTTTCCTCACTTTGAGGTTAAATAACTTGCCCGAAGTGCTAAGAAGGGAGACAGAGAGGAAAGAGAACGCAATGCATTTGGGCTATTTCTAAATCTCAAACGTATTTTCTACATTGTCTCATCAGCATTGCTATGGACTTAACACTTGCCTTTCAGCATAAAATTTAGCATCTGGAAAATAAGACACACAACTGCATTTTATCTGAGGGCATTTCTGCAACAGAAAAATAATACTGGGGATGGGAATATGATCTCCATGAACATCTATAATTATAATTAATTTGAAGTTTTGAACACCCAGAGCATTTGTATCTGCAATTCCGGCATTTTCTATTAGTACCATATAATAAATGTAGTGTTTTAAAACTTAAAATAACCTTACAGGTAAATATGAAGAACTAGAAAATACTACCGGGATATGATAAACACAACATAGTAAAGCACATTACATTTTTTTTAAGAAACTGCAGTTCACGGAAAATTATTCATAGGTATTTTTCAAGGTAATATACTAGTGTAACATAAAAGGAAAGGTTAAGACTCAGAGAGAAACACATACATTTTAAAAAGCTGAAGTGTGTACAAAAATCAACAAGAGATTTCTATGTCCATTATAATTCCTCAGACATACCATTTTGTGGAGAGGTTCCTGGCAATCGATGCTCTAATGTGCCATTGGTGGAAGTACATTTTCACATTCTTTTTCCATGCAACCAACGTGGGGGGTGGGAATGATGCAAAGAATGACTTATAGAATAACCTTCATGTACTGTAAACATGGTTAAAATTCAAAGTGAAAATCTGGCCTTTTCTTTTGGACATGAAACACACAATTGGGATGGTTTAGAGATCACAAGTAGCATAGGATACAGATCACAAACCGAATTCAAAACCACTAACATGCCGTAGTTTGATACTGACATTTTAATAGCTGCCATGATAATGAAATATCATTGGCAGTAAAGACAGATCTCAAATAAACCAAGGAGAGGAATTAAATTATTTAAAAAAAAACTATATTTTACATTTCACTATTTTAAAAAGTTGAAATAGCCTCTCCTTTCCTAATTCCTGAAGAAAACCCTGGACCTTCTTCACAAAGCTATGAGCAATGAGAACTATTATAAGTGAATTTGGGTCCAGGCTCTGTTGTTTTATAATTTTCGGTGTTACTAATTTTTATGCATTTGTAGCCACCAATAAAAAAATCACATTCAATATTTCAAAATGTGGATTATTTTATTGACTTTTATATATCAGTGAACTGAGTTTCAGAGTGTCAGTGACCTATCAAAGTCACATGGCCTAAGCAGAACAGACACCAGAACCTTGAAATCCTGCTCTTCTCTGTTCTGCTCTCTTCTTGAATGCCAAGCACAGCATGAAGTGCTGTCTTCATATACTTGCTTCGTGAATGATGTTTTACCAATATTAATTCAATACCAAGAAGAATAACTTTATTATTATACAGTGGCTAGTCTTCATTCCCCATTTTAAATTATCTGGGTGACTAAAATCTTCCAGATAGACTAGGCCAGTGATGGCGAACCTTTTGAGCTCGGCGTGTCAGCATTTTGAAAAACCCTAACTTAACTCTGGTGCCGTGTCACATATAGAAATTTTTTGATATTTGCAACCATAGTAAAACAAAGATTTATATTTTTGATATTTATTTTATATATTTAAATGCCATTTAACAAAGAAAAATCAACCAAAAAAGTGAGTTCGCGTGTCACCTCTGACACACGTGTCATAGGTTCACCATCACTGGACTAGGCAGTGATCTAGATGTTCCTCTGTCAAAATTATTCCATTAGAAAAGTTAGAGATTTCAAGAATCTATTTCAGCACATTGTAATTATGAAGGGGGCCATTGACAGAAATCTATTTCCTTAAGAAACTAAAGGCAACGCCTCTAGAAATAAAAGTCATTTCTCCATGTTTCTGTTTCTTCACTCAGAGACGTACCCTATATAATTCACAGTGAAGTGAAGGCAATGCAATGAGATCAGTCTGAGAGCACTTTGAAGAACAGAATCATTCTACAAATGCAAAGTGGCGTTGGCCTGACTGCGCTTATGGGGCACTCAGGAGAGGGGAGGGGGTCATGCTGGACTGGGCCATGAGAGAGCAGTTCCTCAAAGCATCTTCTAAAGGAAAACGCAGGTCATCCAGTTCCAACTCATCCCCAATTACCCTGAGGTGGGAACCACTCAATCAAGTGCCACCAGAAACAAATTGAAAATTGGTGGAGCACAACATAGATGACAATAGACTCCAAAATGCAAGTCGGGGAGCATGAGGACAGCTGGTAGCCTGTGTGGCACAAACAGAACCTCCCGTTGCAAGGATTCTCCACTTCCAGTTGACGTGGACGCAGAGGGAAAGGATATGTATAAAGGAGAACAAGGAGTGTATTCCCTTAAGAGGCATGGTGTGTTCCCTTAGCTGGAGGCCCGTGAAGACCAGAAAGAGGCAAAGGAAAGCAATAGGTAAGGTGGGAGGTAGCAGGCCACTGTAAGTTTGGAAACTCAAGCACGGTTAATGGAGACAAAATTTCAGAGCATTCGATTGACTAGACATGACAGCTTTTCAGATTAGAACAGTATGAGCAAGTAAGGCAGCTGAAAGAATACAGTTGCCGTATTTTGAATTAGGGACTAATTCAAATTCAGATCCTGCAACCTTGGGTAGGATGAGTCTGATTTGTTATTTCACATCTGCATCTTTCACTTTCCTCACTGACAAAAAGGGGATAATAATGTTATGTGAACATTAAATGATTTAATACATAATCATTTATTTCTCTCAGGAACCCCTATCCCAGAGAAAAATTGTTTGTGTTTTATTTTAATTGACTTTTACTTATAAGAGTGGCTCCAAGGATACATTGAAACCAATGGTCTACACTTTTTTCAGAGTTGAATGGTGAATTCCCATTTTGCTTCTGATGTGTCCTGAATTCTAATGAAATTGATGGAGTTTGGAGTAGACAAAATGTGTCTGCTATGGTTCCTATATAAGTATGCGTGTGCATGTGTGTGTGGGGGGGGGGGAGAGAAAGGAGAGAAGGATGAGGGAGGGGGAAGAGAAAGAAGAAGAAGAGGGGAAGGGGAAGGAAGAGGGAAAAAGAGAACATAAAGGAGGCCAAAACATTGAAAAATATTAACTTTTTGTGGCCCCAAGACTGCTGGCAATACCCAAGTCTTCCAGGAATGATAGCTTAGTAGGAAAAAGGCCAAAAAGAAAACCCATAAGTGAGGAGCCAATATGAGCAGTGAAAATCACTCCATATGCTTCCAGTATATTTCTTCTTGTTATACATTAAATTCTTTAGCTTCTATTAAATAGCAAAGCTTTATAAAAGCATTCAAAATAAATTTCTTTGAGCTAGATGCTTGTCGATATCATATGAGAAGAGATGAAAAAACAAGAAAAAATCTCTAAGGTTTTCTTTAGAGGGTTGTAAATCATTGAATTATGAGTTACACAGATATTTACAAGCTTGGCCTAAATAGAGTATAGTAATCTGTAAATGCTGTTCAAGTGATTTATGGCGCAACTGTTCTATCACATTAACAATAGCAGGAAATGCGTTTAATTTATTCTCAGGAATGCACATTCATGTTATTCACAACAAGCCATTTATGGGGAAATGTGCAACCCTTAACTGAGAGTGAATGAATCTCTAGTGGGTTTTGAACAGTTATAACTGTCTAATAAATGCTCATATCCCGGCTTACTGTGCAGGCCAATGTAAATGCTCACTAGCTATCCTGTAAGCACTCTATGCTGTGAACTCGTGACCAGCCCTGGGATGCATGGCAGAAACAGTAGCCTGAAGTTGTCTGGGTCCTGAATAATAAAGAACCAACACTCCTGATGAAATTTCACAAGAGCACATGACAGAAAAGCATCCTTTATACCTGATCCCACAGTCCAGATTTGTCAGAAGTAGCAGAGCGATAATTTAAGGTTCTAAGGACCTCTTAGCACTTTTGGCTACTGCCTGGAAAGTGAACCATCTGCCAGTCTACCACTTCAAGATGAAAATAGTATCCTGGGCCTTCCTGGGTTCTTTATCAAAATATACACATGCATACAGTTTGGTGGCTGAGATGAAGAAGAAAGAGATAAAAGAGAGACAGGAACAGGGATGAGAGAGATTGAGAGAGGGAAGGAGTAAGAGATATAAGAATAGGGAGCCCCTTGCTAAATTACCAGTGGCCTTCATATGTTCTATCATTTATTTCTTCCAGAAAACCATGGAGGAATAGTTATCCAAATAAATATGTTATTTATGTGGAAAGTGAAGGCTCTCGATATAATTGAAATCCTAATACTCAATCTCTTACCAGTAAACAGTGTAGCCCTGATTTAAAATGATTAAACTGGAATTGCAGCCTTTGTAGGTCTTAGCTTAGAAAACCCAGAACAGAATGTTACTCTTTGATGAATTGAGACAGCTAAGCTTTGTAAAATGGAATTATTTCATGTGTTGGGAATAACACAGTGCATTGTCTTTGGGTAGTTTGTTCTTGATGGTGGCCCCAGTTTCTCTATCTACATGTTCTCTGTCTCTTGGCCACTGGCCAGATCATTCCTTTGATTATTCAAAGACTTAAGTGAACTAGAAGCCTGATAAATTCTCTTTTAGGGAAACAATATCTCACAAACAACCACCTTCTCTTATAAAATAAGTAGAGGCCTGGTGCACAAAAATTTGTGCCCTTGGGGTGGGGGGGAAGGGGAGCCCCTCAGCCTGGCCTGTGCCCTCTCACAGTTTGTGACCCCTCAGGGGATGACCACCTGCTGGCTTAGGCCCGCTCCCCAGGGGATTGGGCCTAAGCTGGCAATCAGACATCCCTCTGGCAGCCTGGCAGCCCTCGGGGGATGTCCACTTGCCAGCGGGGAGCAGGCCTAAACTGCAGTCAGACATCCTTAGCGCTGCTGAGGAGGCAGGAGAGGCTCCCACCACCACCGCTGTGCTGGCAGCCATCAGCCTGGCTTGTGGCTGAGCAGAGCTCCTCCCATGTGAGAGCGCCCTGACCACCAGAGGGAAGCTCCTGCAGTGAGCGTCTGCCCCCTGATGGTCAGTGTGTGTCATAGTGACCAGTCATTCCCAGTCTTTCTGCTGTTAGGGTCAGTTTGCATATTATCCTTTTACTATATAGGATGGAGGCCTGGTGCACGGGTGGGGGCTGGCTGGTTTGCCCTGAAGGGTGTCCCGGGTCAGGGTGGGGGTCCCGCTTAGGTGCCTGGCCAGCCTGGATGAGGCGATGATGGCTGTTTGCAGCTGGTCACACCCCCTTTAGGGTGGGGGTACCCACTGGGGTGCCTGGCCAGTCTGGGTGAGGGGCTGAAGGCCGTTTTCAGGCTGGAGGGTGACTGAAGTTCCCAACCTCCTTTTTTTAATTTATTTTTTATTCTGGGATTTATTTACCTTCTATGGCTGTCACTGGAACTGAGAGCCAGCTTTAGCTCTGAGGCTTGGCTCCAGCTCTGAGACCTCAGCTGCTGAAAGCAGGTATCTGGGTTTGTTTGGCTTCTATAATTGAAACACTGTTGCAGCTCCAGTTCTGAGGCCCAGCTGGCTGAAAGCAGGTTTCTGGGGTTTGTTTAGCTTCTATAATTGCAACATTGTTTCTTAGAGTGCAGCTCAGAGGCCGGCAGCGGCAGGCGGGGAACCTTGGTTTCCTCCATCACTGGAGCAAGCAAGCCTCCTGTTCGCTTCAGCTGCCTGGCTGCCGGCTGCCATCTTGGTTGGCAGTTAATTTGCATATCTCCTTGATTAGCCAATGGGAAGCGTGTCAGAGGTACGGTTAATTACCATGTTTGTCTATTATTGGATAGGATGATTTTTCTCCCCTCTTTAGCACATGGCACCTTCTTAGATTTATAAATGATGTTGATAGCCAGCTCATAGAACCCATGCATTTAAAACACACGCTCAAACCTGCTTCCATGCCCAGAAAGGCTATACCCTGAGGCCCGATGGACTCTGGAGAGTTTCATGGTTTAATACTGGTTGAAAGCCAGGGAATCATAACAGAATTTTTATCATATAGGCAGAATCCCATTATTCTAATGTCATTACGACAGATTATATCACACAGCACAATCTAATTCCATGTACCATTCAGTTGTCCATGGAATTAGGGATTTGTTGTATTAATTACAATAATATTATATTGCAAGAATTTGCTCAACAAAAATGTCAGCCCATTCCTTTCAAACTAAAGTTGTCTGCATCCTAAATAATAAAGAACCTACATTCCTGACTGAATTTTATAAGAGGATGAAACAAAAAACCATCTTTTTTCTCAATGAGAATAAAGTATAAGAGTGCAATTTAGTAATAAAGTAATTCTTATTACTATTTCTCTGGGAAGGTAAAAGTCAGAGTAGGGAAGAGCAGAAAAAGGGCAAGGAGCTTTATAAAAATAAAAGTACTAGAGCAGTGGTTCTCAACCTTCCTAATGCCATGATCCTTTAACACAGTTCCTCATGTTGTGGTAACCATAAACCATAAAATTATTTTCATTGCTACTTCATAACTGTAATTTTGCTACTGTTATGAATCGTAATGTAAATATCTGATATGCTATATGTGTTTTCCGATGGTCACAACCCACAGATTGAGAACTGCTGTTAGAGTGTACTTTATCTAAAAAGATTTTCCTCAAAGTATTTTACCAACCTTTTGAATAGAAGAAAGAGTAAGTTAGTGTTGGTAACTGACCAGACCATTACCAGCTGTTGTAGTCTAGGAATAACCTCTTCCCCTTGTATTCTCACCTACTGTATGGACATGACTGACCCATGTCCCAAATCCTTTGCAGCATGGTTGGGAGATGCTACAATTATAATAATATTTCTCTCACAGTGGATTTTCTTGGCACTCATCAGCATATTCTGAAGGATCTAGTTTTATTCTGTTTTGATATTTTCTCTGGTGACTGTGTGTGTGTTTGTGTGTGTACACATGCAGAATAATCAGAGGAAAAACCTATATATATCATTGTGTCACAAATTTTACCATGTTTATATAGTTCCCACTACATCTAACTTTTTCAAACTTGTGCTGAGATTTACTCTCAAGTCACCCCTAACATTAACTACTTCCAATGTAGTAATCTCCTTTCTAATAACATTTCAAAACCACACAACATGTAACCTCATACCTATGGTCTCAGAAACTGGGTTACTGGAAATGCTAGTTTCAAAATATTTCTTTTTTTGTGAAATACTATGCAATAGCTTAGGTATTTATGAAACAAATGAGCAAACATTATTATATTGATTCTATGGCAATGTATACTCTCTAGAATCTCTGAAATTTATATATATAATCATTTTGTTTCATTATCTCATTTCAAACCTTTAAATGTGAAATCTATAGTAACAGAGGAGTAAATGTACTTATCAGTCCATTGTCACTGAACCTTAGAAAAACCCCACATAGTACTATTAACTTTGAAGAAGAAAGAGGAAGGAGGAGGAAGGATAGCAGAAAGAGGAGGAGGAGGAAGAGAAGGGGAGAGGGGATGGGAAGAGGAAGAGAAGAGGGAGGAACAAAAGGAGGGAATGGGTTGGGGAGGGAGGAGGGAAAGAAGAAAGAGAAGGAATAAAACAAGGAAAATTAAAGAAACTATTCATGTTAGGAACTCAGCACAACTCTCTAACTCAATATGTATGCACTTTGATGAATTTGATTGAAGTCAGTTCACTTTATTTTGATATAAGCGAAATACAAGTTGAGATACAGCTAGCACTCTTTGATACTCTATTAGTGTACGTTTCACTATAAAGATAAGATTTTGGTGTCAGGAGCTTTATCTGTGCATCTGAGCAATCAGATGATGATGTTTGAACACACAACTGAGGTGTAATTAAAGGAATATCTTTCATCAAAGTTTCAGGGGTGTGCAGTTTTCAAAACACATATTAATTCTATGTGGTGGCAATTCAAAACTAATTCCTTAGCCTTCCATTCCAGACCTCAGTTCTCTGTGGCCAGTTAAGCGCATCCTGCAGTTCGGTAACTGCTACACTGCACTCCAGTAAGACAGTTTCTGCTAGCTGCCGGGGAGGCGGCACCATCCATCCGCATTCAAGCTTCTTGGGTGCTGATTTTCTGTGCCCTCCATGCTTGAAGACACACAACTTCCACAACCTCTCAGGTTTACAATAATTTCATTTTCTCTTGATTCCACAATAATATTTAAAGGGTGAAATTCACTTTGTATTGTTTTCTGTTTTTGTGTTACTTATGTAAATAACTTGTTTCTTCATTAATTCGCTGATTTTTTAAAAGGATTAAGCAATATATAAAGTCTCTAAAGCTTATACTCAGTACTTAATAATTTGAATGAACTATTAAATAACCCATCTAATATAACCTTCATTATATTACTAAAGAAGTTTGTAATAAATAATACTATTTTTTAAAGTTTTGTGTGATTAATAATTACTGATTGATATATATATTTTCATTACCACATATAGAAATGTGTATGTATATACAGGGGTGGGCAAAGTAGGTTTATATTTGTTTATATGTAAAAATAAATAAATGAATAACACAAGATTAAACTGTGTTTCATGTACTCACAACTGTAAACCTACTTTTGCCAAAGCATGTATGTATTCCTTGTAAAATTAGATTCCCCCCAAAGGATAATCAACAAAAAGGGATATTAGCCTATCTATAAAAGATAGTTCATTGTGTTTTAAAGTGAAAGTTGACTACTTCTAAAACCGAGCCATCTAGGCCATGGGCTCCATTTTACAATCCCAACCTGGACAATAAAATAAGTCAGCAGCTCTGTCCAAATGCTGAGACCAATTCCAGCCCCATCCACTCAGGAATCCTTGCCAGAGACCCTGGTCAGCCATGGAGCCCATCCTATGGCCAGCCTGGGCAGCGGACCATGCCACCAGTTCTGCATGATTGAGCAGAGCCTCCATCCTTACCTGACCAGGAAACCAGCTACAGACCACAGGGAGCTGTAGAGGCCGTCCTCTAGCCCTGTCAGACAGAGAACCTACCCAGCAACCTCTGGTCCTGCCTGACCAGGGAGCTTGGCAGTGACCATGAGCAGCCTTAGAATCCAGCCTATATGACCATCCCACTGTGGAGCTCAGCATTTAGCCCCACCTGGAAACAGAGCCCATCCTATAGCCCTGCCCAACTGCTGAGCGCAGCTTGTGGCCATACCCAGGCAGAAACACCTGCCAGCAGTCCTTCCCAACCATGAAATCCAGCAGGTTACACTGCTCTCACATGAGACACAGCCTGTAACTCCGTACAACCAGAAGTCCTACTTGAACATGGAGATCAGCCAGCAGCCCCTTAACTACAGAGGATGGGCAACAGCCCTGCCCATCTAAAGACCAAAAGAGTAAGCCTCACCTGCCTGGAAACATTACCAGCTGGCCTGTCCATAACCCCAAACTGAACCGACTAATGAAGGGAACCTCTAAGTGCTGGAAGAGGAGGCCACTTCCCCACAAAAAGGATACCAATGCAAAGATAATATGATCCAGGGGTCCTCAAACTACGGCCCACGGGCCACATGCAAATACAAATACTGTATTTGTTGCCGTTTTGTTTATTTACTTCAAAATAAGATATGTGCAGTGTGCATAGGAATTTGTTCATAGTTGTTTTTTTTTAAACTATAGTCCGGCCCTCCAACGGTCTGAGGGACAGTGAATTGGACCCCTGTTTAAAAAGTTTGAGGACCCCTGATATGATCACTAAGAAGATGGTCAATAACTGATTCTAAAGAAATGGAGATCTATGAACTATCTGAAAAATATTCAGGATAATCTTCTTAAAATGTTCAGTGAATGCACAGATAGACAACTAAACAAACCTTGTCAATGCATAAACAAAATTAGAAGTTCAACAAAGAAACAGAAGCCATAAAAAAACCCACCCCCCAAAATAAAACAAACCCAACAACAAAAAAAGAAAAACCACACGCAGAATCCTAGAACTGAAGAATACAATAATTGAACTGAAAAATTCAACAGCAGAGGAGGAACCAGTGAACTCATAAGAAATCACCTAAATTTAACCAGTTAGAGACGCAAAATGAAAAAAAAAATACAATAAAGGAGTGAAGAGTCTATAGTACTTATGAGACGACATCCAAAGAAACAATATACAGCCATAGGACATCGTTTCAGTCCGTGATGGACTGCATCTACAACAGTGGTCCCATAGATTATAGTGGAGCTGAAAAATCCCCATCACCAAGTGATGTCATAGTCCTCGTAATGTAGTATTGCAACATATTACTCGTGTGTTTGTGGTGATGCTTGTGTAAACTAATCGGTGCTGCCAATCATATAGAAGTATAGTGCACATAGTTGATAGTGACAGTGAACAAATATGTTTTGGTTTATGTACTTACTATAAATACTTTTTAAAGTGTACTTATTCTGCTTGTAAAATTGTTTGCTGTAAAACAGTATGCCACGTCATGTAGATAGCAGCCTCAGATAGCTTGCATTTACTTTGTCTCTTGATTGCATTATCTTATCTTGTGCTTGATTTAATCAGTGTTGTTTTGTTTATTCTCTACAGGCTTATAGCCTGAGAGCAATAGACTACAGCATATACCCTAGGTGTGAAGTACCTATACCACTCATGTTTTGTGTAAGTATATGATGTTTCCACAATGCCAAAATTGCTTCATGGCACATTTCTCAGAATATAACCCTGTTGGAAAGTGACAAATGGATGGAGACAAAGGGAGAGAAAATTTATTTTAAAAATAATGGCTAAAAACTTCCCAATTGTGGGGAGACAAATGGGCATCCAGATTCATAATGCCCAAGTATCCCCAATATACTGAACCTAGAAAGAATTACACCAAGACACACAAATTGTCAAAAGTCAAAAAAGAGAATTTTTGAAAGCACAATGCAAACATATATGAAAATATATGAATATATAAAATCACTAATAAAGGTAAGTATATAGTCAAATCCAGATACTCTAATATTGTAATGGTGGTGCATAAATCACTTTCAACTTCAGTTTAAAAGTTAAAATAAAAGGTATTAAAATAACTACTTTAATAAAAAGCCTAATATGCAAATAGTCGTGATGCCCACGCGTGTAACGACCGATCAGCTGGAGGCTGCATGTGCAGCAGGCACAGGTGGGTGGGGACTTGCAGCGTCAGGGACTTGTGTGCGGCCTGTGTCTCCACTCCCGGGCCGGGCACAGGGATGTGAGGCTCACAGAGGCTCACGTCCCAGCCCCTGGCGCTGTGCCAAGGGATGTGAGGCTTGCGTCCCTGCCCCCATCACCAGGCCCAGTGACGTGAGGCTTGTGGAGGTCTACCTCTTTGGAGCCATGGGTCACAGGGCTCCTGCACTGTGATAGGGCACAGGCCAGGCTGGGGGACCCCCCCCCCCAATTGAGTGCACGAATTTCATGCACTGGGCCACTAGTAATTACAATAATTTGGTTTTGAATGCACAACATTAAAAAGATGTAAATTGTAACAATGACTTAAAATGTGAAGAGGAGAGAAAAAAATGCATAGAGTTATTGTATACTATCGAAGTCAAGTTGTTGCCAGCTTAATATAGGATATTATCCCTATTATTAATTCCCGTTATATTGTTGTATGTTTATTATGTAATTCCCATGATAACCACTAGGGAACACTCTGTAGTAGGTACACAAATGTCTAAGATAAAGGAATCAAAGAATACCACTACCAAAGTCATCACATCACAAAGGAAACAACAAGAGAGAAAGAAAAAGAGCAGCTACAAAATATCAGAGCACAATGAACAAAATGGCAATAGTAAGGTCTTTCTTATCAGTAATTATTTTAAATATAAGTGGAATGTCTAACTAGAGTAAAAAAAGATATCTAAGGACACAGGTTCAGTTGAAAGTGAATGGAGGGAAAAAAGATACCTCATGCAAATGGAGACCAAAAGAGCAATACTGGCTATCCTTTTAGCACTCAAAATAGAGCTTAAGCTAAAGAGTCACAGGAGAGAAAAAAATTAATATAATAATGAAGGAGTCAATGCATCAAGAAGATGCAAGAATTGTAAATATTTATGCACCCACCATTGAGGCACCTAAATGTATAAATCAAATACCTACAGAAATAAAATGGTAAATATAAGCAACATAATAACAGTAAGGGGCTTTAATACCCACTATCCACAAAGGGTAGATCATCCAGACAGAAAATCAATAAAGAAACAGTGAATTTGAACAAAACTATAGACAAAATAGACGTAACAGATGTATGTATAAAGACCATTCCATACAGCAACAGTCGAATACACATTCTTCTCAAGTGCACACAGAAAACTTTCCAAGATAGATCCTATATGTCAGTCCACAAAACAAGTTCTAAAAAATTTCAAGAAAATTGAAATTATATCAAGTATATTTTCATATAATGGTATGAAACGAAATAACAGGAGGAAAATGGAAAATTGGCAAATATGAAGAAATGAAACAACACACTCCTGAATGACCAAGGGGTCAAGGAAGAAATAAAAATAGCTATACAAAGATATCTTGAGACAGAGGAAAATGGAAACAACATACAAAAGTTTATGGGATTTAACAAAAACTGTTCATAGCTCTAAATATCTCAAATACATAACCCAGCACTATACCTCAAGGAACTAAAAAAGATAAATAAATAATAGATTAAGCCAACAGTTAACTGGAGAAAAAAAATTATTAGTGTAGGAATAAATAAGAGAATATTAAAACTATTGAAAATATCTATAAAAATAAGATTTGATTATTGAAAAGATAAAAAATTACAAACTTTTAGCAAGACTCACCAAGGAAAAAAAATTACAAACAAAAGGGAAGACACTACAACTGATACCACAGAAATCCAAAGCGTCACGAAAGACTACTATAAACAATTACCTGCCAACAAACTAGACATTTAAAGAAATGGATAGATTCCTAGAAATATACAACCTAACAAGACTGAGTCAAGAAGAAATAGAAAATCTAAATAGACCAATAATGGTAAAAAGATAAAAGCAATACTCAGAAACCTTCCAACACAGAAACCCCCTCAAACCAGATGGCTTCACCTATAAATCCTATCATTTAAAAAAGAATTACCACTAATCCTTAAACTCTTTCAAAAAGTTGAAAAGGAGGGAACACTTTCAAACATTTTATAAAGCCAGTATTGCTTTGATAATAAAATTGAGTGCAGAAAAAAAAAAAAGAATTTAAAAGGCCACATATGGAATAAAAGAAAATATTGGCAAACTACATATCTGATAAATAGTTTACATAAATTCATACAGTCAATAGCAAAAAATAAAATAAGCCCTTTAAAATGTGCAAAGGACTTAAATAGACATTTTCCAATGAAGACATAAAAATGGCCAACAGGTACATGAAAAGATGCTCAGCATCTCTAACCATTAGGGAAATGAAAATCAAAACCACAATGAGATACCACTTCACACCTGTTAGAATGGCCATCATCAAAAAGACAACAGATAACAAATGTGGACAAGAATGTCGAGAAAACCATTTTGCCCTGTTGGTGGGTATGTCAATTGGTGGAAAAATTATGGAGACACCTCAAAATATTAAAACTAGTACCACCGTAAGATTCAGCAATCCCACATCTGGGTATATATTCGAAAAAAGTTAAATAACTATCATGAAGAGATATTTGTGCCCCTATATTCACTGCCATATTATTCACTATAGCCAAGACATGGAAGTAGCCTATATATCATATATAAATGATATACACATACATACACACACATACAATGACATATTATTCAGCTGTAAAAAAGGAAGGAAATCCTGCCATTTGCAACAGCATGTATGAAACTTTAGGGCATTATGCTAAGTGAAATGTCAGACAAAGACAAATGATCTCACTTACATGTGGAATCTAAAACCGGATTAGAATAGCGGTTACTGTGAGCTTGGGGGTGGGGAAAATATGGAGATATTTCAGTTATAAGTAACTTCTTGGGATCTAATATACAGCATAGTAACTACAGGTCACAATAATGTATTGTATACTTAAAATTTGCTAAAAAAAAAATTAGATATTAAGTATTCTCACCATACACACACCCAGAAGGTTATCTCTGTGATGTGATGAATATGATACCTAACCTTATTGTGGTTACCATCTCTCTCTCTCTCTCTCTCTCTCTCTCTCTCTCTCTCTATATATATATATATATATATATATATATATATATATATATATATATACACACACACACATATATTTGGTAAATAAGGCCCTCTCCTCCAAATAAAGTAGTGCATTTAAAAAACAAAAATTGAAAGACTTGAACAGGTATTTTACAAATAAGCTGTCTAAATGACCCATAACATATGAAAATTTATTCACCGTTATTAGTCATCAGGATAATGCAAATTAAAATAACAAAATATTATTAAACACAGAATGGAATAACTAAAATTAAACATACACACACACACACAACTTGAAAACACCAAATGTGAATGAGGAAGTTTAAGAACTGGAATTTTCATAAATTGCTGTAAATTATGTAAAATGATTCTATACCTTGAAAATTATTTGAACAGCTCTAATAATAGGTGTATATCTATTCTGTGACATAGTTATTCCATTCCTAAATATATGCTCAAAAGAAATGAGTGCAAATATCAAAAAAACCACTCACAGAATGGTCAGAGTAGTTATATTCCCCAGGGAACTGAAGTGGAAATGACCCAAATGTTCACTAACAAGAGAATATATAAATAAATGATGCTATATTTCTACAATAAAATAATATGTAGCAACAAAAATGAACAAACTAATGACCTCAACAACACTCATAAATCTCCAAAACATTATAATAAGTGAAATCAGCTAGACACAAAATATATACCGTGATTTTTTATATAATGTACAAAATAATATTAAGCTAGTAAGATCAGACATAAAAGATTAGACATACTGTGTACTGTGTCATTTCTTTTTTAAAAATTCTCACCCAAAGGCATGTTTTTATTGATTTCAAAGAGAGAAGCGAGAGAGAGCAAGAGAGAGAAACATCAATGTGAGAGAGAAGCATTGACTGTCTTGTGTACGTGGCCTGACTGGAATCAACCCACAACCTAATTATATGGGCCCTGACTGGGAATTGAACCCACCACTTTTCGGTATAAGGGACAACTCTCCAACCAACTGACCCAGCTGACTAGGAACATACAGGAATTTCAAGGCAGAAAACTAATACATACGATAGATGTAAGTCTAGAGGCTAACTTGGGACAGGGAAGTATCTGTATAAAATGAAACATCATATCAAGGTGCACGTAGGGTGCTGGAATTGGCCTCTATTTTTATCTGTTGGTGGTTAATCAGATGTATAAAAAGTAAAAATGAATCAAACTGTACCTTTAAGATTTGTGCATTTTAATGTATGAAATACGTACATCAGAATACTTAAAATTTCCTAGAATTGGAAAGGGAAAATGCTCATATAATACTCAAACCATACTACACTGAAAAATTCAGTAAGAATAAAAATATATCCAATAATACAAGATAATGAGAGTTGTTATAGGAATAATAATTATGGTCTTAGAATGCACAAAAGCAATTGAACTTCAAATTTTGTCATAATGAAGTAAACAGAAACTTAAGGTATCATTCCAACTTGCTTGCGGTGATATATTCCAATTACAATGCAGAAAATAAAGAGTACCATGCTCTGAATAGCAAAAAAAAAAATAAAAAAAAAAAATCGAATGATAAAAGAGAAAAACATTAACATTTTCTATGTAGAAATCTACAAATAATATATGACCATATAATAGAGAGAAGCTGACAATAAAATAATCATCTAGGTCTATAATTTCATATTATCTGGACAAAGAAAGATTTGGGGAGAAATAAAACTAGCTAAAGAGCCCTCATATACTGTGTCCATAGTTTTGTTTAGACATTTATAACAGAAAAAATATGTGTTCAAGACTTTTTGGAAAGATGAAGGATAATCAGTAGTAATATTAAATTACTCTAATACATAGAAAAAAGCAAGCCATAGTCCATAAAGTTGTTGGAAACAGTAGAAATGTCAAGGATCTTTTTTTTAAAAGTAAAAACAATAGATACCAATCATAGTTAAAATAAATGTGAACACTCTTGTGAAAAGCCAAAAGCATTAATTATACTTGTAAAACAAGTTTTTAAAAAAAGAAAATTAACCCTGCCGGTGTGGCTCAGTGGTTGAGCATTGACCTCTGCACCATGAGGTCACAGGTTTGATTCCTGTGCCCGGGGTTGTGGGTGTGATCCCCAGTAGGGGGCGTGCAGGAGGCAGCTGATCCATGGTTCTCTCTTATCATGGATGTTTCTATCTCTCTCCCTCTCCCTTCCTCTCTGAAATCAATAAAAATATATTTTTTAAAAAGAAAATTATACGGGGGAAAAGGAATGAGTGAAGATAAAAACACATGAAAAGGAAAGTAAAGCAGGAAGATCTATGTCCAACAGAATAGAATAAAATGGCAAAGTTCTCATGTAACAAAGGTCAATTAAAAATTATTGAAGCAAATATTTATGAAGCTTGTTGTGCTAAATAACAAGGTATCAAACTATAGAAATAAAACACGATGATAAAGGCAAGGAAAATTTGACAGAAATACAATCATAATAGCATGCTCAGATTGCTGTCAGACTATAATTTTTCAAGTTGGCTAATGACAAATATGGACAAAAGACTATTGAAAAATATAGAGTTGAATTGTCTATAAATACATAACATGAATTCTAAGAAAGGAAATAAATTGTGTGTTTGTTTCAGTCATAGTGGAAAACTAACAAATGACCATACAGCATCCCCTTTGCAAGCCTTACTACATTTTTAAAAGCAAATAGTAATAAAAAAAAGATTAAATAATTAAGAAAACCTTTGAAATTTTAAAACTTAAATGTAATTTGTGAAATGACTATTTAGGACATAAGAATGTTTGCAATTTGGTGGGCTTTTCAGGCAATAGTGAAAATGAGAATACTTCATAACAACTTTAAGGTCAGAGCCAAACCCTTAATATTCCAGCTGGTTTCATACAGCACAAATTCTTTTATAGGTAGATCCTATAATATCCTTAACTAGAGGCCCGGTGCACAAAAATTTGTGCACTCGGGGTTGGGAGAGGAGGTCCCTCAGCCTGGCCTGTGCCCTCTCACAGTCTGGGACCCATCAGGAGATAAGGACCTGCTGGTTTAGGCCTGCTCCCGGGTGGCAGAGGGCAGGCCTAATCCTAGGTGTAACCCCTGGTCGGGCTCAGAGCAGGGCCCATTGGGGAGTTGGGGCCCCGCCTCCTGTCATGCACAGAGCAGGGCGGATTGGGAGGTTGCCATGCCACCCTCAGTCATGCTCAGGGTAGGGCCGATTGGGGGGTTGGGGCACCACCCCCTGTCACATTCAAGGCAGGGTCCATAGGGAGGTTGCAGCGCCACTCCTGTCATGCACAGAGCAGGGCCGATCAGAGGGTTGGGGCTCCGCACCCTGTCACACTGATCCCGGTGCTGGGAAGCCTCGCTGCTCCGCTGATCCCAGGGCCAGGACACCTCTCGGCTCCCCTGATCCCTGGCCCGGAGGCCTCTCTGCTCCGCTGATCGCGGGGCCTCCAACTCCGCTGATCACGGGGCTGGGAGGCCTCTGGACTCCGCTGATCACCGGGGCTGGGAGGCCTCTCGGCTGATCACCGGGGCTGGGAGGCCTCTTGGCTGATCACCGGCCGGGAGGCCTCTGGACTCCGCTGATCACTGGGGCTGGGGAGGCCTATGGACTCAGCTGATCACCGGGCCGGGAGGCCTCTCGGATGATCACCGGGGCTGGGAGGCCTCTCGGCTGATCACCGGCCAGGAGGCCTCTGGACTCCGCTGATCACCGGGGCTGGGAGGCCTATGGACTCAGCTGATCACCGGGCCGGGAGGCCTCTCGGATGATCACCGGGGCTGGGAGGCCTCTCGGATCCGCTGATCACTGGGGCCGGGAGGCCTCTCGGCTCCGCTGATCCCAGGCCCTGAGGCCTCTCTGCCCTGCTGCTTCAGGGCTGTTTGGCTTTGCTCTGCTTGGAGCCTGAGTATGCAAATTAACCGCCATCTTTTAGCTTCTATAATTGAAACATTGTATCTTTTGGAGTTGTTGCTTCAGGAGCTCAGAGCCCCGCAGCTGCGGGGATCCTTGACTTTCTCCATCGCTGGGGCAACCAAGCCTCCTATTCTCAGCTGCCTGGCTGCCAGCCGCCATCTTGGCTGACAGTTAATTTGCATATCTCGCTGATTAGCCAATGAAAAAGGTATCGGTTGTACGCCAATTACCATTTTTCTCTTTTATTAGTATAGGATATTAATGTCCTTGAGTGTTCTCATTACTACAAAAGACAGTAAATATACTAAAAATGTTCTATTCTAGTTGGAAAAATACTGTATGTACCTTAAAACCCAATGAAAATAGGTTAAGTGCAAGAACCAAAAAAAAAAAAAACAAAAACAAAATGCACAATACTATCTAATAAAGAGGGAATAGGCTAATTGACCATCAGACCCTCATAAAGATGGCAGCACCCAGAGTCAATAAAGAGGGAATATGCTAATTGACTGCCATGCCATCAAAGATGGCAGTGCCCACAGCCATAAGATGGTGGTGCCCAGTCCCCTTAGCCCCGCCGGGGTGGCAGGTGCACAGCATGGCCGGGCCCACCCCCAGGCAGGTCTGGCTGCTCCCCTGCCTCCGGGGTCCCCCAGGGCCGGCAAGCCTCAAACAGTGGCTGCTCTGCTGCCCAGGGTTGCCCGAGGCTCACGTAACCAGGAACAGCCGAGGCTTGCACTGCCAGCAGTGGCAGCAGCAGAGGTGTGATGGGGCGTCGCCATCCCCTGATTGCTGGGTCGCCTCCCGCCTCTGAGGGCTCCTGGACTGTGATAGGGGGCAGGCTGGGCTGAGGGACCACCCCCTCCAGTGCATGAATTTTCATGCACCAGGCCTCTAGTTGGAATATAAAAATAGGAAGACTAGAATTGATCATGAAATAAAAATTTGAAAAATAATATTTCTAGCATAAATTTCTGACAAATTGAATTAATATAAATAAAGAAAAAATAAACAAAGGTAAGTGAAAGCAGATACAATAATAGATACAAGAAGTCTCTCCCTAAGAAGATTTTTAAACAGTATATACAAATGCTCCAACATTAACTCAAGAGATAATAGAAACCCTAAATGGACTGATAATCCTGGGAAATTGAATACATGATTAAAAGTTGTCTACCAATAGGCTCCAAGCAGTATCACAAATAAATTCTTTCAAGTAGCATTTTTTTTCTTAGATGAAAAAACCCCCACAAAAAACCCAAATATTCAGTTTATTTTACAGCATGTGATGTACCTGACTTTACTTATAATAGTAATAGATGAGGAGGAAATTATGTCAATCTCAATTATACAAATATGATGCCAAAGCACTAAAATGCTTTACTATCCTATCTAATAAAAGAGAAACATGGTAATTAGTGTATGACCGCTACCCTTCCCATTGGCTAATCAAGGCGATATTCAAATTAACTGCCAGTCAAGATGGTGGCCGGCAGCCAGGCAGCTTGAAGCGAACATGAGGCTTGCTTGCTTCAGTGACAGAGGAAACCAACGTTCCCCGCCTGCCTTGCCAGCCACTGAGCCTGCAGTTTGAAACATTGTAACAAATATAGAAGCTAACCAAAACCCCAGAAACCTGCTTTCAGTGAGTCGGGATCTCAGAGCTGGAGTTATACATTGTTTAGATTATAGAACCCAAATAAACCAGACACCTGCTTTCAGCAGCAGAGGCCTCAGAGCTGGAGCCAGAGCTAAAGCTGGCCCAGAATAAAAAAAAAGAAAAGAAAAGAAAAAAAGAAAAAAAGGAGCAGTTGGGAGCTTCAGCCCTCAGCTCCTCACCCAGACTGGCCAGGCACCCCAGTGGGGACCCCCACCCTGAAGGGTGTGTGACAAAAACACATTAATACTAGCGGTGAAAAATTTAATTGTATACAGCAAGTATATAAAGAAAATTCTCATAAAAATATATAGAATATAAAATACAAAAAGTCAGTGGATAAATATTCATTTGGGATTTCATTGAAAAGCCTATCTCATATTATACACAAAATTAAATACCATATAAATTAAATATATTTGTATATTTTATACAATTAAAGTATGAGAAACACAATATTAAAAATAGTAAATCTGTTAAATTTTAAAGCAAGAAGTAAACTTAGTTTCATAAAAATTAAATACTTATCATAAATTATGTTAAGATTAAATTAAGATTTTGGTTACAGATGAAAAGTTTTACAGAATTCCTTCCAGAATTACCACTAAAATGAGTAAAGGAATTTGTTTTTTAAAATATACTGCCGGGAGCCGGTCCATCCTTGCTGTTTCAAGGGACCTGGCATATATGGCATACGGTTCTTAATATGTTTGCTCACCTTCTTGGCGCTGTGTTTTAACCAAAGTCACCTCTCCGAGAAAGGTTGAATCCCCAGGTAGGGATTTTCCCCTGAAGTTAGGGAGGGAATGAAACCCCTCAACTAAGTGCCAGGCGGGTAATTAATCCCTTTAACTACGAACAATCATGCTTAAACTACATAATCTTTTCTCCCTGGAATGGAGATAAGAAACGCCCTAACCTTTGTAATAGAGATTGATAGGATTGAATCAACTGGTATAAATACAGTTGTAACAAGACAGAAACACTCAGAACTCAGAACTTAGAACAGAATCAAGAAGACAGAACCTACACGGAGCCTAGAGACAGAAGAACTTTGCTGGAGAGAACATGCCGGAGGATCCTGGAGAGGGACTGGCCTCGGAGCCTAGAGACAGAGCCTAGCGGGAGAACATGGCAAGGGATCTTGGACTGAACCTGACTACAGAGATTGGCAGGAGAACCTGACTGGAACATGGACACTGAACCTGACTGGAGAGCCTGGACAGAACCTGGCTGGAGAACCTAGCGAGGGAACATGGCTACAGAACCTCGCTGGAGATCCGAAGCAGAATCTCTCTGGAGATCCGGGCTAGAGATCCTGGCTAGGCTGCTGATCAAGTGAACGCTGTCTCCGTGTCATTCCTTCTTCGCCAACTCCGTCCACGCCTTTGGGGACCCCTGGACCCGCTGGGGTTGGACCCCGGCAATATACAAATGATCACATGGTGATGATAATGTAAGAGTGCAAAAGCAACAATATTGAGGAAACTGAAAAACTGATGTGATAACTGCCTTCGCTGACATGAGAGTAGTGAATGCCCAACCAGCAGTGGGTAAACTGGGACCTGACTCGTCTGTAAAGCTTCACAAGACTATGAGTTTAAGCAGCAAGTACATCTGCACAATACCTGCTAGGCACACCCATGTTGTTGCAGATGGCACGATTCCATTCTTTTTTATTGCTGAGTCATATTCCATTGTATATATTTTTATCCATTCATCTATTCATGAACACTTAAGTTGCTTCCATATCTTGGCTATTGTAAATTATGCTGCAATGAACATATGGCTATATATGTATTTTTGACTTAGTGTTTTGGTTTCTTTGGATAAATGCCCAGAAGTGGAGTTGCTGGGTCTTTCTTTGTCTCATTATAGCCTTTGTTTTAAAATCTATTTTGTCTGGTCTAAGTATTGCTACCCCAGCTTTTTTGTTTTATTTTTCATGAACTATCTTTTTACATTCCTTTATTTTCAGTCTATGTGTGTTTTGATCTGAAGTAAGTCTCTTATAGACAGGATATGTAAGGGTCTTGTTTCTTTTTATTAATTAAATTTATTGGGGTGACATTAGTTAACAAAATTATACAGGTTTGGACAAGAACGCTAAGAAATCCTTATTTCGATATCCAGATTATTTTGCCTAGCCTGACCCTCTTCAGTATGTTGCCCTTCAGATTTCAGCTTCCTCTACTTCTCAGCCTCTGATCTCTGGCTCCTCCTATGCTTTTGTTAGGCTCTCATTCCTGGCACCAATACCCAGACTTTCTCCATCCGGAAACCATGGTGATTGTTAAGGCTCACCTCACTTGGTTTATCTTCCCTCAGGATTATAGTCCATGCTACCTGTTGTCCAATGTCTGAAAACTGTGGCTTTATATATTTTGCTCTTTTTTTTGGTTTACAATGAGAGTAAACCAAAAAATCCAATAATATTTGATTATTGCTAGAAGTAAAAGTTTTCTGCCCTCTGCAATTCTTGTTGGACCAACCTTGCAATCATGCTGGTTTAATCATTAATAAGTTACTTAACTTTGATACTTTGTATGAGTCATGTTTTTAAATTTTTGAAAAATAAACTTCTACAAAGTGTAAAATAGTATTGTAGTTATATTTTGCTGAAGTTGTGATTAGCCATTATCTCTTAAGAAAATATATATAAATATTCATGGATAAAATAATATGAAATTTGGGATATACTTTAATGTCATCTATAGAAGGGCTAAAAGGTGGGGAAGAAGAAATAAAAATGTCATATGTAGATAATTGTTGAAACACGTGATCAATGTTGAGCTGGCTGATCAATTTGTGGGGTCATTATTCCATTTTTTGAGAGAATTTCTACTATAAAAAGACATAAAGTCAGGTAGAGAGATTGGGAGAAAGAGACCAAGGGATTGAGAACAATGAACCCTTATTTATACTTCAAATTTGTGATAGTGAGATTCAAAGAAATTACACTGTATAAAAGAGAATGATAATAATATATTGAATTTTAAAAACTGGAACAGCCCAAAGACTGCTTTAATCTAATTGCCATTTGCTGCTACACTGCATGAAATGAGGCACCCTTTCTGCAGGGCCTAATTGGTTCTGGAAACATTAATGGTTCTGAGTGATACTGATACCATTGCAATTAACCCAGTTATTAATACTAGGAAAGAAGCAAAGGGAAGGCCAAGTATTAAGGCATGTTATTTAGATAGCTTCACCAGGAAGCTAAGCTTTACACTCTCCAGGGAGCCACCTGTCTATTCCCAGCAGATCTGTGGGGAAAGGGACTGAACAGGGGGAAATGGATGCATGCCCAATGAAGTTGGAGGGACAGTGAAGATGCTTGCTGGCAATCACACCTGGGAATGGGTCATTGGCCAGAATAGGCGTGGCTACTGAAAGGCCAAGAAATTTGAGATATTTTATCCCCTAAACCAGTGGTCGGCAAACTGTGGCTCTTTGGCCCCTTGAGTGTGGCTCTTCCTAAGCCTTAGGAGTACCCCAATTAAGTTAATAACAATGTACCTACCTATATAGTTTAAGTTTAAAAAATTTGGCTCTCAAAAGAAATTTCAATCGTTGTACTGTTGATATTTGGCTCTGTTGACTAATGAGTTTGCCGACCACCGCATACGAAGGAGTTCACTCTCTTGGTTCTCTTGGGACCCGTGTTGCAGGCGGAGCACTCTCTTGGCTCCCCTGCATTCGCCCACATGGCCCACGGCCAAGTGGGACCTACAAACAATGGAGGGATGCGTTGTAATTAGCCTGATGCTGTACTGGACCTGCTGCAACATGGAATGGAACTGGCTTTGCTTCTAGCTCTACTGAAACGCCAATTACACTTCTTCCAGAACTTGGACTAAGGGAAACGGGACTTTGGAAACCCAGGGGTGTAATTCCAGGCAAATAAAAATCACTCATTCTTATGATATCTCAAGAAAACTCTTTTTCTTGAGATATCATAAGGACTCCACTGTCAACACTCAGTGAGAAAAGGGATACCTCAACTTCCCCAATAACAATATTAAACCTCACAGCACACAGGGGTAAAAAAACTCCATTTGCTCTAGAGCAGTGGTTCTCATCCTTCTGGCCCTTTAAATACAGTTCCTCATGTTGTGACCCAACCATAGAATTATTTTCGTTGCTACTTCATAACTGTAATGTTGCTACTGTTATGAATTGTAATGTAAATATCTGATATGCAGGATGGTCTTAGGCAACCCCTGTGAGAGGGTTGTTCGATTGCCAAAGGGGTTGCGATCCACAGGTTGAGAACCTCTGGTCTAGAGTAATGGGTTACTGGCTTCTTACAATATTCAGTAGCAATTTACCAGAAGCAACCAAAACTTTCACTTTGGTATATATAAAATTTTAATCGTTCGGCTTTTAGTTGTGAGCCAAAGAACAGCACGAGGCAGCTTGGTCATGCTCCAGGCTGTGAGGATACGTTGATGAAGAGCCTGCAGCTGAGCACTAGTAGTGAACATTGGGGAAATTTGCTTCCCTGGAAACATAACTTTCAGGGATACTTAAGGGACTAAAAATGCTGAGTCATCAGTAATGGAAGTCATTGTTGATGGCATTTACCAAAAATAACACCGGAACACCATGAAAAAAGGTATTTTTCTTAATCTCAACTGCTTAACTCTTGAGCATGTATCAGAAAACGAGTGCATTTTTCTTTCTCTTCTAAAGAAGTGTCACTACTTGCAGGAGTAATGGCAGTGTGTATCTGCTGATATATACCCACAACAGCTTTCACTAGAGTTCCCTGCACTCATAAAGAGCTGGAGAAAAATATATAAATAAGATGTATTTTGAAAGCACACTACTAAGTCTATGATAGAATTCAGATTTGATTATACCGAAGCGCTATGTAGTCTTCCTTCCTGATCCTTCTTTAGAGATTGTCCTGTGATAATGCAAAGATCCGAGCCACTGTTTGACCAGGAGGCTGCGCTTGAACCACTGTGCATTGAATTTCCATTTCCCGCAGTGTAAGGGGATGGTGGCTATAGTTCTAGCCAGCCTTGATGCATTCAGCTTGAAGTGAATCAATACAAGTTCAAATGGGTTTGCTAAACTTGAGTCCTCTTTCTGGAGAGGAATTCCGAAAGCTTGCTTCTATAAAATATGTATCAGTTTGGTAATTCCTCTCCAAGATCCTCTTTGCTTTTTTCTATTAATATGATTGATTAAGATATTCCTTTGTCAAGTTTCCAAAGAGAGTCATAAATAGAAAATCTGTATTACTTATTGGAAACTTTCTGCAGGGATTGGTGGCATAAATGAAGAGAACCATATATTTGTTCAGATATATCAGGGGCTGAACATTGCCTGAATTCAGAAATTGATAAACCTCTCCTGAAGAATATATAATTCTATGAATTCTCATGAACACAATTTTGAAGTATGAAAAATAAAGATGAAAAGTAAAGATAAAAACTAAAAAGATTAGGTAGAGAAAATAGGAATCAAGGGTGACAAACAATAAACTGTTAAATATATACATTTGTATATTTGTACATATGTGTATAGATACATATACACATGTGTATTTATACACAAGTATTTAAAGAATAAACTCTATTGCAAGGGTTTTGATGTACAAATTCCACGTTTCCTTTTACATTAAAGCATGCTAGAAAAGTGAGTATTTAAGTAAAAAAATAAATTTTACGTATGTACTGGGTGTCCCAAAAATGTATACACATTTTGAATAATTATAATAATTCCAATGGTTTAAATCTGGAAAGAAAAAAAAAACATCAATTGAACTTTCAGCTGTTAGAGTATGTATATAAATTTTTGGGACACCCTGTATATGTATATATATTATGACAATAAGAACGTGAAAATCATGGTTTTCCTTTTTCTTCAAAGTTTGCCTTGAATTGTGTTTTTCCTTGACCCATTTAGTCCCCAGTTCTTCCCAATACAGATAAAATGGTCCTGATGCAATTTTTAGTGCCTTTGTCTTCTTTGCTCTTTGGTATGGCTTGCAATTAGGAGTACGTTGGTCAGTAACCCATTCAAAGTTAGCTTTTTGATGCCTTACTTTTGGGGACTACTCTTAAATTAGGCATAAGACATTTTCTAGCAAAGGAGGTAACATATCACTTCTTTAAGATCAAGTAATAACTCATTTTGTGTGGGGAAAGGAATATTCATTATATGGCTTAGAAAATGTATGGCCACCTGTCTTCTGTTTCCCAGCCAATGAAAACAATGATTTGCAGCTTTTAAAACAAACTTGTATTAAATTATACTCTGTGCTGTTCACTTTGTATGTATTTTCTCAATCATTAAAAAAAAACAAAACAGGAAAAAACAGCTGTCGTTGTTATTTTCCTTAAAAGGAAACTGTAGCTCAGAGACTTAAGTAACTTGGCCACAATCACACAGCCAAGTGTTCCAGGACATTAGACCACACCCTTTCATGAGTCCTTCCTTCCCTTACTTGGCAATCTATTCAAATGAGGTAGGTTATTCAATTTGAAAAATCTTAACTTCACGAATCCATAACCAAAGTAAAGCAAAAAAGCAGGTAACAGAGTTGATAGGCTATAATATTCTCAAGGACAGGAAGTGCAACTTCTATTTCCTTTGTAGAGATTAGAAATGTATAGGGTGTGGCAAAAGTATGTTTACAATTGTTCTTATGGAAAATAATACAATAATTAATAAATAATAATACAAGAATAAACTCAGTACTCACAACTATAAACCTACTTTTGTCCCACCCTATATAGACTACCTGGGCTTATATAGTCACTGTGCCTTTTACTAGCACAAAAAAACAACAGGTCACTAACCCCTCTCTGAGACTTAGTTTATTCATCTATACATTGGAGGAATAATAGTATGTATTTAATAGTGACACTGTGCAGATTAAATGGGATAATAAGTAAATGCTGAATACATTGTCTAGCACATGGAAAGCATCTGTAAATATAAGCTAAGTTTCCACATGATACTGTCATTAAAGTGATACTGAGAAAGAACATGACTAGAATGTAATGACCAAGAGACTTGTGACCCAAAGGGTGTTCTCCAAAGTGGCTGAATTAGCATCACCTGGAAACTTGTTAGAAATGCAAATTCACGGGCTCTACCCCAGACCTACCAAATTGCAATCTCTGGGATGGAGCATAAAAAGAGAAATATAGATATAGTTTTATCTCAGAAATATTCTGCTTTTTTAAAAATTTATTTTTGTTTTGGTTTTTGTTTGTTAAATGTTTGGTTTTAAAGAACTGCCCCGGGAAGAAAACAAAGGAGAGTAAATAACAAAACATAGTGAATTGGTTCCATTAACATACATCACACTGAAGACTATTGAAAGAGAATTTGGTAGAGTAATGGCCAATATTGCACTGTGATTCAACACAGTATAGAGAGCAATTACACAATAATTGTTTCTATTTTTTTCTCAGAAAATGCACATTAATGTGCTAATTAAACTTTAGTCATAAAGATCCAGCTTGCTAACTTTGCCATTATCATGATCATGATCATCGCCAAGTACTGTTTAAGCATCTATGATGTTGGTGCATTATGCTAAGATGTGGCAATTTATTAAAATTATGCAACATATATAGAGATAGGGAAACTTATAAGCTGTGAGTACTAATTAACATTTTTCCACTTTAAAGTCTTTATTTATACTAGAGAATGAGGGACATCTGAGGAAGAACATGCTCTTCAGACCTGAGTGACCATGGATAATGTCTAGCATCAGAACATAGCGTTGTTTAACTCCAGCACAATGTTGTTTACTGAAGATGTGCTCAATGAAAGTTGTTGTTGCTGTTGTCATAACTATTATTGTTATTGCTATTACATTATTATTATTATCATTATTACTACATATCTTCAAAGATATATAAGCAGGTGAAGGACAACCCCATGGTGACAAGCAAGTACCTATGTCATCTTCCAGATGCACAAAAGGAGGTTAAAATATTTTCTCTGTCTCCAATTAACAAACACTCAAAAAATAGAGTGACTATGTTTAGAAAAGCAAACCTTAAAGAAAAGTGTCTCTTAGAAACCCAAAGAAGCAAGCACACAACGCCAGTCACCACGACACTGCCAAAACACTCCTCCAGCAAACATTTTCACTTAGTAGTCAGCACTTTGACTTAAGAGGGCAACATTTTCATTGCAAAGTGCTCACAGCTTAATGGATTCTGCTGTGAGCAAATTAGAAAAAAAGAAGTGAGAGAAATCACGGCCTCTACATTTAATTAAACTTCTGCAGGTTGTTAATTCTTCTGCAAGTTGATTAATAAAAAGTGTAGGCTACCACACTTTCTAAACTGTGATTATATGTACTCAGTCATGGCATAATCATACAGATTATTATAACTTGCTAAAATAACTCACTTTGTTCTTTAAAAAATGTTGCATCTTAAAGCAAGAGAAATAATAAAGGAAAAATACCACATGATCTCACTCATTCGTGGACAATAGAGACCATTATAAACTTTTGAACAATAATAGATACAGAGGCAGAGCTGCCTCAAACAGATTGTCGAGCTGCAGCGGGAAGGCCGGGGAGGGTTGGGGGGCAAGAGGTAGGGGGGTAAGAGATCAACTAAAGGACTTGTATGCATGCATATAAGCATAACCAATGGACATAAGACACTGGGTGATAGGGGAGGCTAGGGGACTGTCTAGGGCGGGGGGATAAAATGGATACATATGTAATACCCTTTGTAATACTTTAAGCAATAAAAAAAAAAAAAAAAAAAAAAGAGAAATATGGAGTCTAAATCTACCTCAATTCTTCTAAGAGAAGTGAACCGAGGTTGTGAGAGCAAAGGCTCTGGCTTCCTCAGACAGAATAAGGTTCATGCCCAGCTGCATCACTTAATCACTGTGGACCCTCGTGTAAGCTACTTAGCCTGCCTGAGGATCAGTTTCTTCATCTGTACAATGGACTTCATTTGTATGAAGATTTTATACAAGCTTTCCACAAACATCAGTACCACCACTGAATTCAAAGATCCTACTTTCCTTCCTCATATTTGGACCCATATAATATGTTCGTTATCCTAATTTTATTTTTTAGTGCTTTAGGCAGAAATATAAGTCTAATACAACTTTGAAATTTATCTTCTGAGAATATTAAAGTGAACCACATTACTTGAAGAATATTCATTTTGGCATATTTGGTTATGTTTTCATTTTTTAAAAGAACAATGAAGGCTAATTCTTTGGACTTCAAAACAGGTTTGTTTTTGTTAAGTTCTGGGAAAATATGGCCAAAGAACACCACATCTTTGGGAACAACAGCAAAAGACAAAAACAGATCATCACTAACAGAAGCTAAATTACACAGCGGAGTTGAGCTCCTAAGATAAAATTGATTCTGCCACGATAAAAATGGAACAGGACCAAGAGATGACATTGAGAATCATTTGAGTACTTAAGAGACCACTTTAACAATGGGAGTGCGTTCGAATCCTAGCATCATCATTATAGGCTCATTTTCCCTGTTCGGTTCCCTTGATAAATGCCTAAAAAGAGGCACTGGCATTTTAAATTGCTCAGTCTTCATAGCTGAATTCTCTTTTTCTTTTCCTTTCTTAGGCAACAATATTTTCCTCCAGGACTAGAAGAATGGTTTTGAGAGCAGCACTGTGACCATCTAGCGAAGGCCGCACCGTGGGATTAGGGCACTGGCAGGGGAGAGAGTTACCTGTGGGCACTTGCTCCAGGTTCCCCACTCGGACATGACGCATTCACTGGGGCACAGAAGGGAACAGGGCTGGGTTTCTGGGGGCATCTCGTCCTGGTTGCAGAGGCTGCTATTTACTGCCCCACCTTCACTGGAGGCCGTGTTCACACATCTGTGAGGCAAGACCACAACATAATGTGATTACTTCAAACAGTAGAGAGTACATTTAAAATAGTCATGAGGTATCATACTTACTCCTCAAACATAACATAAAATGAGCAGAGAAACCAGGAAAAAAATTCCAGTGGGCCTTCACGGAGTGATAACTCTGTGCTGACCCCTTTATTCCGCAGAGCAGGGAAGATAAACAGGGACCAGAGATAACTACTGTCCTTGAACACCTCTCACTCTAAAGAGACCTGCAATATGTTTGCTCAGGTCCAGCACAGAGTGAATTTTCTTTTTATTGTAGCAAATCTTGAAGGTGCTCCTTTTCAGAATGAACCCATCACTTTGTAATAGCCAGGACCTCTGGTTGCCATGATTCCCTCAAACCTTCCCTAGACTTCTATCTCTTATCATATCATCTACGCCTCCCTAATCTGTGTCCAACACATTTAAGGTCAGGACAAAATAAAGTGAATATTAATTGAACATGTTTTTCTTTTAGTTGTTTTCTGTAAATCAATAGGAAGCTTTGATGCCATAAACCAGGGGTCCTCAAACTAAGGCCCGCGGGCCACATGCAAATACAAATATTGTATTTGTTCCCATTTCATTTTTTTACTTCAAAATAAGATATGTGCAGTGTGCATAGGAATTTGTTCATAGTTTTTTTTTTAAACTATAGTCCGGCCCTCCAACAGTCTGAGGGACAGTGAACTGGCCCTCTGTTTAAAAAGTTTGAGGACCCCTGCCATAAACCAAAAGACAATGAGCAAGCATTTTTGTGCACAAGATACAGATGCACACATTATAGTTGTTTGGACTCCCTGGTGTCGGGCTTTGAGATAAATGCTGGTGAAAGTTAAATAAATGATCATGATGTTGATACCATCAAATGAAAACCCAAGTCTTATACCACTATATACATCCACCAGAATGGCTTAAATAAAAACAAAAAAAAATATATATCAAAACGTTGGTAAGAATGTGGAGAAATTTTTACTCTTCTAACTCTGCTAGTTGGAGCACAAACTCTTTGGTAAATTAGGTGACAGTATCTACTAAAACTAAACATACACATACAATGTATTCCAACAATCCCAATTTTATTTATATTCCTCTGCAAAACAAATGTGGAAAAACATGCACCATACTATGACTGAAAATGTTCATGACACCACTATTCATAATCAGCCAAACTAGAAACAGTTCACCTAGACCCGTGGTCAGCAAACTGCAGCTCGAGAGCCACATGCAGCTCTTTGGCCCCTTGAATGTGGCTCTTCCTAAGCCTTAGGAGTACCCTAATTAAGTTAATAGCAATGTACCTACCTATATAGTTTTAAAAATTTGGCTCTCAAAAGAAATTTCAATCGTTGTACTGTTGATATTTGGCTCTGTTGACTAATGAGTTTGCCGACCACTGACCTAGACTATGCAACCAGCAACATAAAGTAAATACATTGTGATAAATTAACACAATTACATGCTATACAGTGGTGAGAATGCATGAACTATGGTTGCATATAGGAGGATGGGTAAAGCTTATAAATATAATATTAAACAAAAGAAGCTAGACACAAAAGAACCTTCTTTATAATACCATTCATATAAAGTGAAATGGACAATACTCTTCCGTGGTCTCAGAAGTCAGAATAGTGATTACATTTGGGGTTACTGACTGACAGGGGCTTAGGTGGTCCTGGTAGTATCTTGTGTCTTGGTCTCTGGGCAGTTACAAAGGTGTGTTCACATTATGAAAAGTCATCAAGCTATGCCCCTATGATGTGATCTTTCTCTGTATTTATATTATACTAGAAGCCCAGTGCATAAAATTTGGGGGGGGGGTGTACCTCAGCTCAGACTGTACCCTCTCCAATCTGAGACCTCTTGAGGGATGTCCTACTGCTGGTAGGATCGGTCCTACACAGGCAGTCGGACATCCCTCTCACAATCCAGGACTGCTGACTCCCAACCACTTGCCTGCCTGCCTGCCTGCCTGATTTCCCCTAACTGCTTCTGCCTGCCAGTCTGATCAACTCCTAACCACTCCCCTGACAGCCTGATTGATGCCTAACTGCTCCCATGCCAGCCCAATTGCCCCTAACTGTCCTCCTCTGCTGGCCCGATTGCCCCTGTCCTCCCCTGCCAGCCTGGTTGCCCGTAACAGTCCTCCCCTGCCAACCTGGTCCCCCCCCCCAACTGCCCTCCCCTACAGGCCTGATTGCCTACAACTGCCCTCCCCTGAAGGCCTGGTCCTTCCCAACTGCCCTGCCCAGCTGGCCTGATAGCCCACAATTGTCCTCCCCTGCCAGTCATCTTGTGCTGGCCATTTTGTGTCCACATGGGGGTGGCCATCTTGTGTGTTGGAGTAATGGTCAATTTTCATATTACTCTTTTATTAGATGGGACTAGAGGCCTGGTGCATGAAATTCATGTACTTGGTGTGTGGGGGGGTGTCCCTCAGCTCGGCCTGAGCCCTCTCGCAATCCAGGGAACAGGCCTAAGTCATCAATTGGACATCCTTGCTGCCACGGAGGCAGGAGAGGCTCCCACCACTGCAGCTGCACTCACCAGCAGTGAGCCTGGCTTTTGGCTGAGCAGCATTCCCCCTGTGGGAGTGCACTGACCCCCAGGGGACAGTTCCTGCGTTGAGCATCCAACCCCTGGTGGTCAGTGCACGTCATAGCGACCAGTCATTCTACCATTTGGTCGATTTGCATATTAGCATTTTATTATATAGGCTATCAATTAGATTATTTAAAAAATATTTTCTCAAAAGTGTTTAATAACGACTTGGTATGTACAGGCTCTTTTGCTAGGTGTTGGTATCAAATGTTATTCTTTGTTAGTAATGATTCACTTAGTAAATATTTTTAAGGGTTTATAGTGCACACTATAAACTGGTGCACACAACTGAAACAATGACAGGCAGGATCTTTATTGTTACCAATAAGTTCTTGGAGTGATAATGATCAGAGTAAAGTTGAAGATGACCATGATGATGGGATAAAAGGTGCCATTTGCTGGCCTGGGTATTTCAGACACAAGGCCACAGCCATGGAGAAAACACCTTAAGGGGGGTGTGCTGGAGAGCTTTTGGTACTCCCCACATCATGCTGTGCTGAAGTGATTTGTTCTACATAGTAGGAGTCTTTTTACATATATATGTTAATAATTGTTTAAAATTTTAGGAAAATTGTAGTCAATCACTAGGCATAAAATAAAATAAACTTTATTAGGTGCTAAGCAATGGGAAAGCAATGGATAAAGGAGGGTAGGAGAAAACAGCAGACAGAGAGAAGACATAAGTATGTAATGATTTCCTATATAGGGAGGCATGGTACAGAGTTATCCTTACATTTAATTTCTCCTTCAGTAACAGTCAATAGTGGAAGGAGGGACCACAAGGTGGCTTTTTTCTCTTTCCCTGGAGACATTTAAAGCTGGAAATTGCTTTTCATTTTGACCACATATTCTCAGCTGATGTCCTTTTATCATTTCACTGAGAAGAAGAGGTAAGGCTACTTCTGGTCAATGGTGACTAGTTGAAGTTATGCATCAGTCTTTTTTCATCTCAATATGCCACAAAAACAATATCAGAATAATTTGTTACACACACACACACACACACACCACACACACACCAAGAGGGGGGAAAAGGCATTGCCCTGTGAGGACAAAGAACAAGAAGACAAAGGCAACAAAAGGAAAATGGATAGGCTAGTGCTAACTGCCTTATCACACCAGGAAAGCTGAATACGAATTCTTCAAGGCAAAACAAGAAAGTACCTCCGTTTACACCACAGAACACATGAGCTATTTGGGAATTTGTGTCACTAAGTACACCTGAAAATATGAATGAAAGAGGCTGAAAAACTGTAGAATTTATTGAAAGTGTGTTTAAGTAGCTGGTCCCTGGGATCCCCTCCCCTAATCTACATAGCTCAGTGATAGTCCCTCTCTGCCAACGCAGGGAATTGAAAGTTTATTAGCTAGAAGGGGTCATAACAAGGGCCTTTTGATTAGAAAATACACAGTCCCTTAATATCATACTGAAAACAAGAATTTAAGCTAAAGGTAACACACTGTAAAAATCACCACAAACTTAATATCTCAAACAATGTAAGTTTATTATCTGATCATTCTGAAACACAGAAATCCAGTGTGGATCTCACTAGGCTAACTCGGTGCTTTGTCAGAGCTACATTCCTTCCTGGAGCCTCTAGAGGAGAATATATATATATATATATATATATATATATATATATATATATAGAGAGAGAGAGAGAGAGAGAGAGAGAGAGAGAGAGAGAGGGAGAGAGGGGGGGAGGGGCCCGGTGCACAAAATTCATACACAGGGGAGGGAGGGGGTTCCCTCAGCCCCAGCCTGTACCCTCTCCAATCCGGGACCCCTCGGGGGATGTCTGACTGCAGGTATTGGGCCTAAACCGGCAGTCAGACATCCCTCTCACAATCCAGGACCACTGGCTCCTAACTGCTCACCTGCCTGCCTGCCTTATCACCCCTAACTGCCCTCCCTGTTGGCTTGGTCACCCTCAACTGCCCCCCTGCCGGCCTAGTTGCCCCCAACTGCCCCCCCCGCCAGCCTGGTGGCCCCTAACTGACCCCCTGCCGGCCTGGTCGCCCCATGTAGCCTATTCGGTTGTCTGTTCGGTTGTGATGGTCACTTAGGCATATACACTGAGTGGCCAGATTATTATGACCACCTAATGTTTGTAGGCAAATTAGCTATAATTTCGTGCTGAAGTTGCTAGAGGGCCAGACCATTATAAATAGGGAAGCAGGTTGTTTACCATGACAGAAGTGATTTTTTTCTGAAGATATGGGTAAACAATGCGATTTAACAGCCTTTGAACGTGGGATGGATATATATATGTATATATATACACACATACATACACATATACATATTTTTTTTCCCTTTCCAGGATAGCAAAAGGAATAATCTCCTTTTACCTTGTTCTAGAAGACTACATGATTTAAATACCGGTACCAGCACATGGGGAAGCTTGTTATTTACCCTGTTATCACAAGCCCACAAGGTTCCTGGTTGGGATGCGTCTTCCTCCCTGGAATCCTCTTTCTATAGAACCTCATTTATTTGGGTTTCTCCTCAAATATTTCTGGTCTACCTCTCCTAAATAGTATCCGTCATCTCTCTGACCCAATTTTATGTTTCTTCTTGGCATTTAGTAGCAAAGACTTTCCAATATATTTACTTATGTGTCTACTTTTTCTCTGCTACTAATGTCTTTGAGGACAGGAACTGTTTGTTCACCTTATCCCCAGTTCCTGGAACAGTGCCTGATCACAGAAGGCAAAGATTCAAAGGCTATTTTTTACATTAATAACTGATAGCAGTCATGCATGAACCATGAAGATGTCCTCCAGTCTGTAGGTTTTAAGAAAGAGAACAGATCAGCCGTTTCATGTATTACAACAGCATGCTATTGCCCTTGCTGGCGTGGCTCAGTGGTTAGAGCACTGACCCGGGCACTAAAGGGTCATGAGTTCTATTTTCGGTCAAGGGCATGCACCTGGGTGTCAGGTTGCCATCCCCAACTCTGGTAGAAGTGCATGTGGGAGGCAAACAGTGTGTCTCTCTCAAATTAATGCTTCTCTCTCTGTTACCCGCCCTCTCTCCCTTCTATTTTCTCTAAAAATCACTGAAAAAAATATCCTCAGGTGAGGTTTAAGAAAAAAAGAAGAGCATGCTATTAAACTCAATAATGGTTGCATTGCAAAATACCTGGAAAATCCGCTTCACATATTTACCAGTAAATGTGATCATGCACGTAAATCACATGACACAGTGAGTATGTGTGAGTTAGCAAGGGATGTCATAACAAAACACCACGGACTGGGTGGCCCGAACAGAAATGCATGCTCTCACAACGTAGAAGTTAGAAGTAGAGGGCAAGGTGTTGGCAGAATAGGTTCTCCTGAGGTCCCCGTCCTGGGCTTGTGGGTGTCCCTCTTCTCACTGGGTCCTCACCTGGTGTCTTCCTCTGGGTGTGTCTATGTCCTAATCTCCTCTTCTTACGAGAAACATGGCAACACGGTCAAATCTCCTAGTTTGTTAACAGTGATGGCCAGGAGTCAGCCGAGGGATGCCAGCCGCTCCATGCCATCGGCTGCCCACCAAAGGCATTGGAAGGACACGGTCAGGATGGTGGCTTCATTGCTGAGGAATTCCCACCCCCTTTTGGCAGTGGAGGGCACGTGTGCTCCATGGATTCTTAAAGATGAGCAAAAGCCAGAGTACACTGTGTGAAAGTCAGAGTGTGCTTGGCAAAGAACGCTGTTGTTTTTACAGAAATGCCGAAGCCCCACTGCCCCCTTCCCCAAATGCCTCCGTCCCACACACCTGATTTTCCTAGATTGCGTTCCTCCACCACAGCGCAGGGGCCTCAGCTCGTTGTGGATTCTGCACGGGGACCAGTGTTCTACAACCCAGGAATACTGATTGCACTCACTGTAACACGGGACTGCCTCATGCACCTGTGGAGAATAGCAAAGGGGAAAAAAGTATGTTAAACTACCCAAGTTATAGAAAAAATGCCTCTCTTTTTGTAATGCCTGCTGAGCATAATCTGAGAACTACACTCTGGTCCAAACGGCCAATTATATCCCTCAAAGCAAGATATATTTGGTTTCTTTGAAATTACGGATTTGCCTAAAGAAATATACCGGGGAAATCAACTAAGATATGAGGGTATGCCTTTGCAGAAGAGAACAAAGGACAGTCATTCCCCATCAATGAGAATAGGGATTCCATTATCATTTCGTTTCCTCAAATAGCTCACACAGCATCTATTAGCCGGTTCAGCTCTCAATTATATGGTGTATTGTATTCTCAGATGTACTTTAAGATGTCAATTGAAACAAATACATGGAAGGGAAATTTACTCCTGAACATAACAGGTTTTTAGAATGCATAAGAAAAGTGGTATTTTTGCACCGAAAATTTCTTTTTAGGCTCCCAAATGATCAATGCTAGCAGGCAATCATTTAGCCTCCTGGGCATTGTGGCTTCATCTGAATGTAGCTATTTGAAGGAATGTAGCTATTTGTGTTCAGAGAATGCTAAAACACACACACACACACACACACACACACACACACACACACACGCACAACAAATGCTGTCTAACTGTCAGAGGCTGTGCATGATTGCTGACTGAGAATACCTACAATGTCATGGTAAATTCACTGGATGCCATAAATTAATTCTTAGGTTACTTCCTATCTTTTTGTAATTATTTTATTCCTGAAATTGATGGGTAGTTAAATGAATTTGTCTGCCCCTTAGAGGTTGAATTTAAAACGTATTAGTTCTCAATAGAGAGCACAGTGTTCTTCCTTGGTAAGAAAAAAAACCATTCCCTGGCGTGATATGTTGCTCTAGCCCACAACGATGGCTCTAGTTTAGCCTGCTGATAAAGAGTAGCTCAGCCCATTACCCAAATAGTTAATTAATGCCTTTCCTCTTAAATAAGAACGTAAGCCTGGATCCTTTCCTCCCCTCGCCTTTCTAATTCCATAAAATTGTAAATGATGACTAGGCAGTGCTATCCAAATAGAACCATTACTTCCGAGTTTCTACTAAATGCAGGGGAAAGCACTATGTAATGGGATAATCAGAAGATGAGATTGGAGCACTGTCAGCATGTTAGACGGGAATCAAACGAGAAAAGGTTATTTGCGAGACTACATCTTTGGAATCACAAATAATGTCAGAAACTATTTTTATCTGCGGGGTTCTATTTGGCTCTCATGTAGAGTGCACACGGATAAGGGAAACCACGAAGTGAAAAATATGTGAGGGCAAAATGAAAGGAGATGGAAAATAGAAGTGGAAATGGGTGTGGGAAAAGTAGGAATTAAGTCATAAAAGAATCACATTTCTTGCTGTGAATGCCGACAAGAATGAAATGAAAGGGTCAGTAATAGTGCCTACATTAGAATAACGTGTAAGGGAGGAAAGTGCTAAAAAAAAACCTCAGATGATGCTAGAGGTAAGAGAAAAATCTATAAAATTGAAAAGACATGACCCCACCCAAACAGACACCAGGAAACAGAGCTGACAGCCACTGAAGGTTTAGTTGACCCAACTGTACCCTGGACATGAAGCTCTCACTAAATTTATAGGTTCATTTTATAAGCTCCTTAATATGCATCAGACAAAGAAAGCTTGTTGATTTGCATATGAGATACAAGAAAGTCTGTCAAATCACTTTGCACAAACAGGGGATGGAGAAGAAATTCATTAAAAACAATTTCCCCCACACCTCCGGATGTGTCCATCTGTAAGCAAATGGTGGGCTCACCTCCCTGAGATGAACCTATTTTTCTAAAACTATCAATACTAAGCAGAGCATATAATTCCAGCCATCGAAAGCCCCAAGGTCAGATGGAAAATGGAAAAGTGTTAGTTGCATATACCTCTTATATAAACCTTGAACGCTTGGTGATAGATTGATTTACTGCTTTTATTCTTTATGCGCCAGCCATCTCCACCTGTGGCAGAGTAGCTAACCTCGGTGACAAGCTACTGGAAGACAGGGAGTAGGTCTATGTAGGACGATGGTGACCACATTCTTGATTAACGGTGGAAAAATAGCTCCTCTTAAAGAAGGTTCTCCAGTCCCGTGGGTTTACTTGACATGCCCCCCATATGCATCAGCCATTTGAACGACGTTCACTGTCACTTCTAGCTGATAAATCGCTACCCTTCCTTCAAAGCACACCCACAGTAAACCCCACCACTTCCATAAGGCTCTCCCATGTTTCCAGTTTCCCATGTTTCCTTGCTTTGGGTACTCAAGTGACAGTCTCAGTTTCAAGCACACTTGTAGCTACATTATAATGTCACATGCACATGTACAGGGTGGGGACAGTGGTGGTGGCTAGGGCGGTGGGTTCTAGGGGAGCAAACACATTTAAAAAGTCATCACTTTGATTCCTCTATATCAGTGGTTCTCAACCTTGGCTGCACATTAGAATCACCTGGGAATGATTCCCGAGGTGATTCTAATGTGCAGCCAAGGTTGAGAACCACTGATCTATATGTTTCCTATTCTCTCATATGAGCATAGCCCCCACCTTTTTTTTTTTAACCTCAGTCTTAATACCATATCTGTTTACTTTTTATCTTAAGTAATATTGAGAATATGCTCAAAGAAACATAATTTGTATTCTCCATACCTAAATATGCTTTTCTCTCAGCATATTTAACCAGGAGTCAGATCTGGAATAGCAGTGTTATTTATGTGACTACTTAAAAAAGAAACATGTGAGTCGCAGGCAGGCAGGGACGACGTTTCTATGATGTCTATATTTCACAAGACAGGGAGATGAGGGTAGTGCTCAATAAGCACTTGAATTAAACTAATTTTTGAATGTGCCCAGGTTGCTAAATGACAGTTAATTTTCTAGAGAAAATAACCCCACTAAATGGAACATGTAAGAGGTACTTTACAAAGCTCAAAGGACAATAAGAAGGAATAGAAATGAAAACTTTTCTTTCCATTATGGGCTTTGGTGAAGAATAGCAATCACTATTTTATCAAAAGGCACTACGTGATGATTTTGTTAATGGAAAAAAGGCCATCCCTTAACAATTGTGAGAATTGTCTCCTTAGAGCCTTGTCCACCAGGCGAAGGAATCTTAACTAGATAATCCACAACACCTGGAAGAGGCAAAAAGGAAGCTCACTCATTTGTGGGATATAAAGAACATTATGAACTGATGAACAAAAATAGATACAGAGGCAAAGAATCATTGAACAGACTGTCAAACAACAGCAGGAAGGCAAGGGAGGACTGGCGGGGAGGGTGGTAAGAGATCAACCAAAGGATTTGTATGCATGGATATAAGCATAACCAATGGACGCAAGACACTGGGAGGGAGGGTGAGGGCATGTGCTGGGGCGTAGGGGAAGCTGGGGGGAGGTCAATGGGGAAAAAGGAGACATATTTACTACTAATTGTAATACTTTAAACAATAAAATAACATTAAAAAATGAAGTACCCAGACGCCCGATTTCTTCCCCTGTCAGCCCTCTATGATCTCCCTATTTCATATTGCTACTCAGTTGCTGATTATAGTTTTATAATGAAAATGTGTTAAAACATGGGCTTTATCAGGGAATCATATGGAAATGTTCTGAAGGAAAGAAATGAGCCATGGGGAAGTTAAATGAAAACCATGTTTTAATGGCATGAATTAGGAAGAAAATAACAGAGTTTAATAGGGTCATCGATGCTAAAAATGCCACTGAAAAGTCTAGATCCTCTGAGAGACGTAACGTTACATTCTCCCGGTAATGAGTCCTATTTATTACTTCTTCACTGGGGAATTCTGTTTTTATATTTTGATAGTTCTGGAGTCATAATCATAAGTGGATTCATTGAGCCAATCTTAATAATTATTGAGTAGGCCACTGCTCATGGTAACGGATCAGTTTAACTTGGTATTGGTTTCTGATACCACTCTTCAACTTCAGAGTGACTCCAGTTGGGGAAACAATTGGAATCTAATTGGGCATCAGTGACTGTCATTATTACATATCAGAGGCTTGAAGGGCTCAGATGAGGCAAACAATCCACCAAGCACAATAATAAAGGACAAATCAAGGAAAAGTCATGGTCTCAGCTTTTCTGTAGCGGCAACCCTTTGCTCCAGTGAAACTGCTATCAAGTCCAAGGACTCTGTGGCTACTTTACATTTGAAAATTGGTTCAAAGGCCCATCTGGGGCCATAGTCACGGGCTGTCCCATGGGAAGGGGGGAGGAACTGGTCCCCTGGAGTGATGAGCTCACATAGCATTAAGGATTCCCCTCTCCTTCAGATGTGAGCCCTTAACATGAGGCGTGCAAACTTGCCTCTGCTCAGGCCTAGGGTCCCCATCCCTTATCTACGCTTCCCCTCCTTCCTCCTCCAGGCCTCATGCTTCCCTTCAGAAGGATCTTCTGGGCAACACCTTCCTTCAAGTTACCAAATTTTCCCCTTTCCTTGTTCAATCAGAAACTTAAGTTATACTCTCCCGCATTAGGACCTGTCTGACTGACTGGAAAGTATCACATTTACACAATTACCAATTAACTTTTCGCTTCCGTTTTTATTAACCAGGCATTTAAATCTGTTTATTCACAGTGTAACATATGCAATTGAACCCAGGAGCTTTGCACTGTGCCATCACAGTCCCCGGTCAGCACCATAATGCTGTGTAGAAGATTATAGCTTATACGAGACATTCTATGTTTTAGGTCTTGACTATCACAGTCATTTGAGTTAGACAATATTGGTCTGACCTCTATTTACAGGGAAGAATAACTAACATTTGCAGAAGCTAAGTTAGTCACTCATGGCTGGTCCCCAAAGTGAGATTGAGTATCCCAATCTGGCGATGCTAATTGTGCACTGGCTGCCTGTTTAGCTGGTTCAGGCACATCACCATGCTCTGAGAGACAGTCAATACAGTGGGGCCTTGACTTACGAGTGTCCCGACTAACGAGTTTTTTGAGATACCCGCTGTTTCTCGGCCGATTTTTTGCATTGAGTTGATAGAGTAATTTGAGTTAACGAGCTCGGTCTCGGAATGAATTAAACTCATAAGTCAAGGCCCCACTGTATCTTCTCAGTGACAAAGGTGATGCTAATATCTATAATTCCCAAAAAGGGAAAACCAAGAAGAGAATGTTCAAAGATGTCTATGTAATAGATGATGCCTATTACTTTATATAGCAAAAATATTGCATGAGCAATGCATTCCTTGCCTTTGGATAGAGTTTCCTTTCACAAGTTCAAAAACCCAAAAAGTGTCTCAGAAAACTAATTTTCACGTATAAAGCAAGAGCAGGCCTAAGTGTTTTAGATGATTGTCATCCTCCGTGTGAAGATGGTGCGTTAAAAAATATCCACAAGTATTTTAAATTGTTATCTATGGGAAAAACAAGTCATCATGTGCTATGGGCTGCTCAAGAGTGCTCCATTTGAGGTAAGGCTTTTTCTGGAGATCGTGGAGTCCAGGGATCCATACGCAGGGGAGTCCAGGGATCCATACGCCAGATGCTCAAGTCTGAGGCCTTTTCCTGGGCATTTTCACACACTCGCTTCTTTAGCACAGCAAAGGAAAGACTTGCTCGGAATGCTCTGAGCTGATCACCGTGCCTGCTTTGTGAATTTCACCATTGATTTTAAATATTATGCGTTTTGTTTTCAATTTTGATGTTAAAAATATAAAATAAACCTAATAACACTAAATCCGCATTACCTGAAAAATTTATTGACAAGTAAATTGTTGAACTTTAGCCGATAAAATGTTTATCAGAATAATAATGGTGGTAGCTACTAGTAAGTTCTCCATCTCTTAAAAACTGCAGGTTCCAGCTGGATGTGCAGACCCTGAGGACTACAGCATTGGTGCAAGGGGCCCTCTAATGCATTCCCCAGCAAATTCTATCTGTGGTCTTAATGAATAATGTAATTTCAGACATGTTACCACCACTAGTAAAATGAATTTATACCATGTTGTGATTAATGAAGTTTTCATTGCATGTGAAAGAACTGTTGAATTTGAAAGCACTGATTAGAAAGTTTTCAATGTAGGTTAAGAACATAAATTCCTCATATCAAAACCACAGGGAACCACTGCCTTTACATGTAAAGAAGAGAAGAAATGGACCAACTAGCAGGCTATGCCCTAAAAGAACATTACTCTTTATGTTTTGATAAAAGATATGTTGCACAGAAGAGCCATTTTTGCTAAACGTGGATATTAAAGAATACTTTTTGCTGATAAGTTCTAAGCTCCAGATTTATTACCTTACATTTCTTAATGGTCTATGGCACTAAACCCCTTCCCTCTGCCCTAAATATCACTGATAAGCTTTAAGCACAGAGTCCAGACCATCATCCATGCACAGCTAAGCATCTCCATCACCCACACAGTCCTATTTTCCTCCCCATAATGGAAGAGGGAGGTGGGGGTGGGTAGTAAGACTTAACAAGACCACAACAAGGCATGTACATCTTCCCCTCGCCCATGTCCCCTGCCTTTTTGCAGGAAGTCACACACAGCCCATTCACTATAGAAGGTACACAAGAGAGGGGAGCCCCAACGCCCTCATCTAAAAGGCTTGGTCAGCGCCCTGTTAGCTGTGCTGATGGACTTTGGATGATCGATAAATGCACATAAGTAAAAATGCTCCAATTAAAGCATAATATCATATAGGGTGTCCCCAAACAATGTATGCACACCCTTTGAGTAATTATAAAGGCTGTGTTTATTAAAATACATTTCATTTTCAAAATTGAGCTGACAGCTGTTAAAGTGTGTATATATTTTTTGGGACACCCTGTGTTTCTCCCTGCAGAAGATTTACATTTCTCATTATGTGTATTTAAGCAACTATGAAAGTAAACCATGGCCTTGAAGTGCACTGCATAGTAATGGACTATCGACAAGAAAAATGATCATTCCGCAGGTCCTGTCAGGGCATGCTATCTGCAGTCATGCTCTAACCCACGTGTGCGTGAACATGAAACATGAGCACTTATCGGCCTCCCTCTGTGCCTGGTGTGTACCACAGAACTGAGTGAACACACTGACATGGCCAAGTTGGGGCAAGTTGAACTGCACGGCCCACACTCTGCACCAGAGCACGATGTAAACAGTCACAGCAAATAGAAGGAGGGAAGGGAACTCACTGTAGATCTGGACTGCCCTCCCCCGCACGCTGGGGGTGCCGCCACTGCCATGCTGTGCAGCGGCCAGACATCCGGTGGCATTTGGGAGATTGCTCACAGCGCACCATGGACTACAGGCCTGGTGGCCCTCTGGGTTTTCATTGAACAGACTGAAGTTATCAGTCATGTTGAAGTAAAAAAGAAAAAAAGCAACACTATGTCAACTATGATGGATACTTCCAGCAAACTCTGCCAGAACTGAGCCCATAGTTCTTTAGAGAAGAGGTTATAGATAAGCCTGGAAGACATGATGCAAAGTGAAATAAGCCAGTCACAGAAGTACAAACACTACCCGAGTCCCCATCTATGAGCTGCTCAAGTAGTCAAACTTGTGGAAGTGAAGAACAGAATGGTGGTTGTCAGGGGCCGAGGGGAGAGAACAATGAGGAGATCTAATCAGCGGGTATAATATTTCAGTGATGCGCGATGAATAAGTTCTAGAGGTCTGCTGGGCAACGCTGTGCCTGTGGATAAGAACACTGCATTATACACAAACGCATAGAAGGTGTTTTTAGCACAGAGAAAATTTAATTAAAAAGAGGCATGTGTCTCAGAGGGAATTGGACTTCACCGTGGGATCCTGACTCGGGGTGGGAACTTCTGCCGTAAACATCCAAGAGAAAGTGTGTAGGAGTCTAGTGCAAATATTAGATACTGGTAGATGCCAGATACCAGAATATGACCACCAGGCATCAGGTAAGAAAGGAAAGTTTTCTTTCTATGTTGCAATAAAAAGCAGTGTGAAATGGAGACTGCTCTGCCTCCTGGCAGGTAACAGCAGTTTTATAAATGATGACAGAAGGCAGTGCTAAAGCAGAGCTTAACAGATCCCAGGCCTCGGAAACAGATGTCTGAAGGGGAAATAAGTCACAGCGGTCTAGAGCACTGTTTGGGATTTATTAAGAAGTGGAGAACAGGGCTTTAAGCCTGAGGCTTGCAACTGTCAAACAGAAGTGGTGGCTTTGGGGGAAACCTTTGCTTTCCTTGTTGGCCTTCGCTAGGAGAGGTCTCGTACAGCTCCCACTGGTTCTCAGTAGTTGGGAGCATCCACGTCATCCCTATATTCTAGGAAACATGCAACTGTCTCTTCACTGAATAAATTCAAGAAGCCTATGGCTTCAAAAAGATGTGCTTTTCAATTATGCCTAGAAAATCAATATAATTTGGATTTATAAAAAGAAGCAAGTATAATTCAAATTGCATACCCCTTAGGCAGAGAAATTCTATGTTTATGTGGCTGGACTACTGCATATGAATGGACAAGGAAGAGTAGCCCTAGTTAGGAATGACCTAATATGAACTACTTTGGAAATATAGTCCCCCAACTTTACTTGGAGTATCTCAAATGGGAAACTTGATGGGGTAGAATCTCATTGTGGACAGTGGGAGCCACTAAGACTTATAAGATTTATATCAAGAGAGCTACTCGAAATAAAGTTGGACTGTGTGTCATTTTGAATGTGAGAGGGATAAGAGTGTGTGAGTGTGCTGAGAAAGGCAGAAATAGCAACAGGCTCTGTAAGAGGTGATGGTTATGGATTGACTGCTATTTTCACAAAGCTTCCAACATAACAAGGAAGAAGAGACACCAAGATTTGGTAGTGAAAATGAGAGTCAACCTAAAGATCACTGCTATTTTTGGGAATCATTTAAGATTAGTATGTTCTAGAACAGCAGTTCTCAACCTGTGGGTCGCGACCCCTTTGGGGGTGGAATGACTCTTTCACAGGGGTTGCCTAAATACATCCTGCATATCAGATATTTACATTATGATTCATAACAGTAGCAAAATTACAGTTATGAAGTAGCAACGAAAATAATTTTATGGTTGGGGGTCACCACAACATGAGGAACTGTATTAAAGGGTCGCGGCATTAGGAAGGTTGAGAACCACTGTTCTAGAACCTAGGGATGCATTAAAGCACACCCCTCCCCTTTTTCTCCCAACAGAATTATGAAGAAAATGATGAGGCACCAGCCTCCCAATGCCCTGAATTCTAGGGAGCATTGCTAATGAGATCAGCAGAAACCCTTGGGTACTGCAAAAAGATACTTTTTTATAATGTATTAACCTGCTTCTTTCATCTTATGCTGGCTGGCTTGGGATAAATCGGATGCTGTGTGTGACCTAAAAAGCAATCTGGGCTTTGGAAGGTTTGCGGATATTCTCAGGAGGCAAGCACAAAACTGGCTTCCGGGACCACATCCAAAATGAAGCCCCATAATTGATAAGAAATTCCTTTTCACATGTTTCTTATCAGGCGAGGAGAACACTGGGCCACATGCTATAGTCTCTTAACCACTTTCACAGACAAACCTGTCCTACTCTGAAGCAAATCATAGTTCTCGCATATCACTTACTCCATTATAGAGAACAGAACAAAAGAAGGAGCCATAAAACATTGGCCATTATTAGCCTGGCCAGTGTGGCTCATTGGTTGAGCCTCCACCAATGAACTAGGAGGTCAAGGTTGGATTTCCAGTCAGGGCACATACCTGGGATGTGGGCTCAATCCCCAGTAGGGGGCGTGCAGGAGGCAGCCAATCAATGCTTCTTTCTCATCATTGATGTTTCTCTCTCTCTCTCTCTCCCCCTCTCTCTTCCTCTCTGAAAGCAATATTTTTTTTTTAATGGCCACGATTCTATCTAGTAAGACCAATATAGAAAGGAGAAACAAGAATTATAGTCCGCAAACTCCATTCATAATTTGGCTAATTTCTAATTGATCCTATCAGAACAGGCAGGAGGAGTGGAGATTGCTGTATCATTCCATCTAAGAAAAGACAGACATAATTATTAATTCCTTATGGTCTGGGCAAAAGAGAAAACTGAAGTTTACTACTATAAAATACCCTTGAAGAGACTATTCACGCAAAGATGTTCTGTGTTACACACACATGCACACAGACACAGGGATCTTTATCTTCCTCTGTAGATAAACATATGAGAAAGCAACTCTTAAGCTACTTTGTGCACCAACAGTTTTCTTGCCTGTTAAAGTACGAGGCCAGGCACAGCACAAATGGCTTTTTAAAATATGAACCCTCAGTGTGAGATCTCCCATAACAAACCGGATGTGTCTGGGGCTAAGTTAAAGTGAAACGCGGGGCCACGAGTGGTGTTTTATAACCAAGGATGGTGCAGCCTGACCTTTGCAGAAATGAGAGGCGAGATTGACTGGATAATGGAATCCCTGCCATTCCCTTACGTGGTGATGAATTGGGATCTTGGCACTGATTTCCGCCCTAATTTCATCAGTTGGAGACTCTTATTAGGGACTAATTGAAAGCTGTTGCTTTATGGGATACAGAGTATCTTGTTGGAAACATTCTTCCGCTGAGGCAGACAGTGAAGAAGAGACAAGGACTGATATGGCCTTTTTGGCTCTTTACAAAATAAAAACAGAAGAAGATTATTGAAGGAAAATGATAGTTTAAGGCAGACTTGTATCTAGCCTCCATTTTAGGAAACAAATATTATTAAATACAACATAAATAATGAAAATATTCATGGGTACTCACAACATAGGTTATTTGAAAAACATGACAACAAAGGCAGAATGTTCAATAAACCCATTTACACAAAGTTGGCACATTTCTACAAACTTGGCCTCAATAAAAAGTTAAAATATAACTACAAGTGTGCACATACAACTGACAGCCCTTCTCAGATATTTACTGAGGACTAAGAATTCCAGAAATCATATTTTCTGCAAACAGCCTTTCCTTCTGCCAAAACACACACACACAAAACAGCAACAACAAAACTTTATGCTCCATGTCCCTGGGTTATCTGCTGTGCTCAATAAATGTATATGGGCATAAATAATGAATGAACAACTTCAGAAATACTTTCTGTGCATGCTTCCTGCAAAGCATACCTAGACCAAACCATAATGCTGGTGTCCCCAGAAGTTAAAAGTTTCGCCCTCTTTGTAATTATTTTTACAAGGATTTTAGTATCATGCATCAATAATTCAAATGCAACTGTTTATAATTATACTCTGGTCCCAATATTTGAAAGTGGATATCCAGATGAATTAACAGAGTCTTTCTGATATTTCTTAGACATATGTAAGTTCAAAGTTCTCTCATTTCTAAATTCAGTTATGATTTCTCTAAATATAATGGCAGTAGTACCCCATATCCACATCATAATTATGGATGCCATGACTTACTTAAGAAAATACAAGCTTCTAAAAGGATTGAGTTGTTCTTCCCTTGAAGGCAGGTAATATTCAACGTGGTCAGCACTCACCATGCCTAAGTAAAGGTAGAGTCTGCCGGCATGAAGGAGCCAGACTCACAGTGACAACTGAATCTCTCAGAAGGTGGGGACTATATCTCTTGAGTTGCACATTTCTATGTTGCAAATAGCATCTGATATGCACTGGGCCACATGGCAGGCTCATAATAAATAAATGTTAAACTTAACTGAACTCTAGGAAGCATAGGGCTTATGGTTCTAGATCTGAGCTTAGACCTCACTTGGTGGGGGTTAGGGGCCTGTTAAAATATTCCTCCTTATCAACCGAAGGACTTGTATGCATGGATATGAGCATAACCAATGGACACAGATGGGAGGTGGGGGGTGAGTGAGGGCATGTGCTGGAGGTTGGTGGCAGCTGGGGAGAGGTCAATAGGGGGAAAAGGAGACTTATGTAATACATTCAACAATGAAGAACTTAAATTAAAAAAAAATTATTTCATCAAAAATAAAATTCCTCCTTAACAGGCATCAACACTGCTTTGGATTGATGAAAGGGCACCTGTAGAGCAATTTGGGAAATGGGCACCAGCAAGTAGTCCACTTGCATTGGATTCCTGCCTCCATTATTGGATTCCTTGGTTGGATCCATTAAATTGATAATGTGGTCCTCTGTGGGGGTGGCTGCAGTTCAGTGACGGGAGAAGGGATCCTTTATACTGTGTGAAAGATGGTCTGTGGTCTAGTGTGCAGAGAAGTATGAAGGAAGCAGTGAGAATGGGGTTTTGCTTCAGGTTCCGCCATTAATTTCCCGGCAGCTCACTTAAGGGACTTTTGGGGTCTAGCTTTTCTCTTTATAACCTGACATTAGAATTTATTTTTAAAGGAAGAACAGCATGATACATGAGCTTTAGACACTTTGAAAGAGTTTGCTATAATAAATAATATTGGTTTTGAGTAAGATTAGCATTGAGGCATGGAGTTGAAGAAGTTTTGGAGCTGGAAGTAAATTATATATGATCATGTATTTCAACTGCATCATTTTCATCAAAGTTATACTTGCACTCCCATGTAAAGTAACCTAATAAACTTTGAATACTTGCCAACATTGCACCCAAACATGGGAGAGGTAACATTGAAAGAGAGAGACAAATGCCTTGATCTTTCACCGTTCACAGCACCTGCTACAGTGCTGAGGAAAGCAGATACTCAACCAGGGCCAGCTAAGCCAGCAGAGCAGCCGGAGTCACTGCAAAAACAGCAGTATTATTTCTGATAAGGATGCAAAGGAGTATTTACAGATTTCATAGTCCCATCAATTTTTGACATTTCCCTTGAGCATGAAATTATTCCTCCTAAAAAGAAAAAGTCTCTAATTTTATAGCTGAGACGTATAAAGTGCTCTACGCTGAAAGACTTAATTAAAAACCATTATTAATTTATGGATCATTTACTACATACAAGGTGGAGTATAAGATATTGGTGGGAATAGACAGAAAATGAATTTCATAAACATTATTTTTCACTAAAGATAAGTGTAATCGGATACCAAGTTATAGTTCGTTTTACAGTTGCAGCTCTGAACAGGTGCAGCTATACCTCTTGTATTTACTCATTTACTCATGCGTTAATTTATCAGACATGTACTACACTCTGTTATGTAAGACTCTTCCACTCCTTAGATGCTAGATAAAGAAAGATGCCATGAATTCTTTCTTCTCAAGTAGATGTTGGCAAACTATGGCCCATGGATTAAATTTAGCCTGCTGCCTATTTCTGTTTTTCTTCTTTAAAAATGGGATATAATTTACATATTATTAAGTTCATTCTTGAACGTGTAGAGTTCAGAGGTTTTTAATATATTTGGTAATGTTGTGCAACCATCACCGCTATTTCTAATTCATAGTATTTTCATCACCCCTCCTCCCAAAATCACTACCCATACTCTCCTTTCCCTGGTCCCTGGACATCAACCACCAATCTCCACTCTTCCTCTATGAATTTGCCTTTTCTAGAGACTGAATATGTTAACTGAATCGTACCATACATGGCCTTTGTATCTGGTTACTTTTACTTAGCATAATATTTTCAAAGCTCATTCATACGATAGCATGAGTACTTCATTATTATTGGTAGTTGAGTAACATGCAGTTGTTTGATAGCATATATGTTAACCCATTCTTCAAGTTGATGGGCATTTGGGTTGTTTCCATCTGTTGGCTCTTATGACTAATGCTGCTATGAACATCTATGTATAAGTTTCTGTATAGATGTACATATTGATATTATTATATGTCCTAATATATGGTCTATCATGGAAAATGTTCCATGTGAAAATGAGAAGAATGTATGTCCTGCTGTTCTTGGGTGGAGTGTCTTGTACTTATGTAGTTACCTTTAGCTTTACTGGTACTCTTTATTTCTTCCTTGTATTTGAATTACTGTCAGGTGCTCCTTCATTTCTGTGTGGAAACACTCCCTTTAGTATTCTTTGTAGGACTACCGATAAATGCTTTCAGTTTTCATTTATTTTGGAGTTTCTTAATTTCTTTTTAATTTAAAAAATAATTGAATTTATTGGGCTGACAATGTTTAATAAAATTATACAGGTTTCAGGTATACACTTCTACAATATATCATCTGTATATCATATTATGTGTTCACCGCCCCAAGTCAAGTCTCCTTCCATCACCATTTATCCCCCCCCTTTTTCTTCTACCTTCCCTGCCACTCCTACACTCTGCTAATCACCCTACTGTTATCTGTGCGCATGAATCTTTATTTTTCCCTTTGCTTAGTCCCTCCCCCATCATCCAATCCCCTCCTCTCTAACAGCTGTCAGTCTTTTCTCTATGTGTCTGTTTCTATTTTGTTTATTTTGTTCATTAGATTCCACATATGAGTGGAATCATATGGTACTTGTCTTTCTCTAACTGACATATTTCACTTAGGATGATGTTCTCTAAGTCCAACCATGGTAACGCAAAGGATAAAAATTCCTCCTTTTTTTAATTCCTTCTTTTTTTTACAGCCATGGTGTAAATGTACCACGCTTTTTTATCCACTCATCTACTAATGGACACTTGAACTGCTTCCAATACTTGGCTATTTTAAATAGTACTACAATGAACACAGGGGTGCATATATTCTTTTGAATAAGTGTTTTGGGTTTCTTCTAATATATTCCCAGAAGTAAAATAGTTAGGTCACAAGGAAATCCCATTTTTAACTTTTTTATGTAACTCCATACTGCTTTCCACAGTTGCTGCACCAGTCTGCATTCTCTCCAATAGTGCACTAGGGTTCTCTTTTCTCCACATCCTCTCCAACACTTGTTGTTTGTTGATTTATTGATGATAGCCATTGTGACAGATGTGAGGTGATATCTCACTGTGGTTTTAATTTGCATTTCTCTGCTGCTTAGTGATGTTGAGCACCTTTTTATAAGTCTATTGGTCATCTGTATGTATGTCTTCTTAGTAGAAGTGTCTATTTAGACCCTTTGCCCAGTTTTTAACTGGACTATTTATTTCTTGGTGTTGAGTTTTATAAGTTCTTCATAAATTTTGGAAATTAATCCCTTATCCAATGTATCATTGGAGAACATGTTCTCCCATTCAGTGGGTTCTTTTTACATTTTGTTGATGATATGCTTTTCTGTGCAAAAACTTTTAAGTTTGACTTATTTTTTTCCTTTTGTTTCCCTGCCCGAGGTGATGTATCAGAAAAAATATTGCTACGGGAACTGTCTAAGATTTTACTGCCTATGTTTTCTTCTAAGATTTTTATGGTTTTGAGTCTAACATTTAAGTCTTCAATCCATTTTGAGTTTATTCTTGGTATAATATCCACAAATCAATAAATGTGATACACCACATAAACAAAATGAAGAATAAAAACCACATGACCATATCAATAGATGTAGAAAAGGCATTTGATAAAAGCCAGCACCCACTTATAATAAAAACTCTCAGCAAACTTGGAATAGAAGGCAAACACCTCAACACAATGAATATCCAGAAATCAGTTACAATTTAATACACCAACTAGTGACTGGGTACATTAATTCGTGCACATTGAAAGGAAATTAATTAGAAGGTGGCCAGTGGGGTGGGACTGGGAGAATGGGCCGGACATGCCCTGGAGCCAACCTCCCGCAGTCCCTCCCTGGCATCTGTGGAGTGAGCGGGGTCCCTCCGGCAGGTGGGGTCTCTTGGCCTGGCCTGCAGGGATTAGGTCGAAACCTGCTCTCCCATATCCTCAGAGGGATCCCAGAGTGCAAGAGGGCACTCTGGAAAGTTGCTGTGGTACAGGGTGTGGAACACAAATGCAAGTGTGCAGTAAACCAGATTCGGGGCCGACAGTGACCCAGCAACAACATAACCCATGGCTGAAGGTGGGATCGTGCAGTCTCGCGAAGAATCGGGCTTCTTCCTCTCTGATTTGGGGTGCGTCACCCGAAAACCACCACTGCCAAGTCACTGCAGCTTGGTAGCACCTGTGTTGAGTGTCTGCCTCCTGGTGGTCAGTGAGTGTCAAAGTAACTGATTGGATGATCCGACACTTCCTATCTAATAAAAGGGTAATATGCAAATTAATCGTCACTCCGTCACAAAAGATGGTGGTGCCCATAGTCACAAGATGGTGACGCCCAGTCCTCTCAGCCCCGCCTGAGTCCCCCAGTCCCAGAGGTGGTGGCAGCTGCTGAGAGCAGGCAGCCTGAGAGGCCTGGTGGAATATTTGCTTCATCACTGTGGCGACGAAGCAAGCTTTCTGCACCTGGCCGTGGATGGGCCTCTGGCCAGGCCGAGGCACAGATGGGCCTCTGGGCCACAGAGAGCCTCTGGGCAGTGGGCGTGGAACAGCCAGGCCCCGCAGAGAGCTACTGGCATATGGATTCGTGCGCAGGGCTACTAGTATGCAAAATGTCCCCACATTAGTTTGACCAGGAGCCTGGGAGTTCTATTGCTCACTATGATGTGTGCTGATCACCAGGAGGGGGGGGGGGGGTTGCAGAATGAAGGAAGATCCTGCCCAGCAGCTGGCAGCCATGGAAGGGAGGCCCCAACCAACAGCTGCAAGGAAGGCCCCAGGTGGCCCTGATCTCTGGCCAGGCCTAGGGACCCTACCATACATGATTTTTGTGCGCCAGACCTCTAGTATATAGATAATGAACTATTAGAAAGGGAAACTAAGTAAAGACTCCATTCACAATTGCTTCAAAAAGTTAAATACCAAGGAATAAATTCAAGCAATGGTGTAAAAGATCTGTACTTAGAAAAGTATAAGACACTGAAGAAAGAAATTAAAGAAGATACAAGTAAGTGGAAGCATATACCATATTTCTGGGTAGGAAGAATTAACATCACTAAAATATCAATACTACCCAAAGTAATCTATAGATTCAACAAAGATACCAATGGTGTATTTCACAGAACTAGAATAAATATTTCAAAAATTTATAGGAAACTACAAAAGATCCCAAGTAGCCACAGCAATCTTGAGAAAGAGGAACAATGTTAGAGGAATAGCACTACCTGAAATCAAACTATACTACAAGGCCACAGTAATCAAAGTAGCATGGTATTGACATAAAAACAGACATATAGATCAATGGAACAGAATAGAGAGCCCATAAATGAACCTGCACCTTTATAGTCAATTAGTATTTGGAAAATGAGGAAAAAAACATACAATGGGCTAAGGATAGTCTATTCAGCAAATGGTGTTGGGAAAATTGGATATATACAAAAAAATAAAACTAGACCACCTTCTTTCACTGTACACAAAAATAATCTTAAGTTTTGAAGACTGTTTCTCTCTGGATATAGAATTCTTGGTTGAATCCTCTTTGTCAACAGTTTTGAATATGTTTCATCACTGCCTACTGATGATTACTCAGCTGTTAATCCTGATGTTGATGATCACTTGTCAATTGTAAATCACTCTCTTTTGCTGTTTACAAGATTCTCTTTTTGAGTTTTTATTATAGCATGTCTAATTGTAGATCTTTTTGTGATTATCCTATATGGTATTTTTTGAGCTTTATATCTTATATAGAACTAGAGGCCCAGTGCACAAATTCATGCACTAGTGGGGTCCTTTAGCCTGGCCCATGGGATCAGGCCAAAATTGGCTCTCTGACATCCCCTGAGGGGTTCCTAGATTGTGAGAGGGTGCAGGCCAGGCCGAGGGTGGTCAGTGCATATCATTGTGAGTGTTGAGTGGCCTTAGCATATCATTAGCATATTACACTTTGATTGGTTGAAAGGACAACCAGATGACCAGACACTTAGCATATTAGGCTTTTTATTATATAAGTTTTGTTGAGCTCTTGAATGTGTAGATTACTATGATTTTTATTTTTTTTACCAAATTTAGGAAATTTTAGCCTTTATTTCTTCAAAATTATTTCTGCCTCTTTTCATATTCTCTTTTTTTTCTGGGACTTCCATTATGCACATGTTTGTATGCTTTATAGTGCCCCAGAGGTTTGAGGCTCTATTTTTCTTCATTCTTTTATCTTTCTGTTTCTCATATTAGGTAACCTGATTTGGTACATTTTCCAGTTCACTGATTTATTTATGTATTTATTTATTTATCCTCAACCTTCCTATTGATTTTAGAGAGAGTGGAAAGGAGGGGAAGAGGCAGAGAGAAACTTGGATGTGAGAGAGACACATTGATTGGTTGCCTGCCACATGCACCCCAACCAGGGCCAGGGATCCAGCCTGAAATCAAGGTATGTGCCCTTGATCAGAATTGAACCCAGGACGCTTCTGTCTGTGGGCTGACACTCTAACTGAGCCAAACCAGCTGGGGCTGATATTATTATTATTATTATTATTATCATTATCATTATTAATTAGTTTGCCTACAAACATCAATTGATTAGTATCTCTAGTAAAATTTTTATTTCAGTTTTCATGTTTTTTAACTCTAGGATACCTATTTGGTTCTTCATTATAATTTCTACATTATCATTATCTATTTTGTTTAACATCATTCTTATATTTCCCTTTAGTCCTTTAAACATTTTTAAAAATAGCCGATTCAAAAACTTTTGCCTAGTAAGTGTAATATCTCAGCTTCCTCAAAAAGTTTCTATTGATTGCTTCATCTGTATGAACCAGATTTTGTTGTTGCTGTTCTGCATGTCTTATGATTGATTTGTTAAAAAATGGAGGTTTAAAATAATATAATATGGCAATTCTGGAGACCAGCTTCTTGTATTCTTTTAGTGTTTGTTGTCATTGCTAGTTTTGTTGTTGTTGTTTTTTGCTTTATTTAGTGACTTTTTGAACTAATTCTGTGAAGTCTGTGTTATTTGTCTTGTCCCATGATGTCTTCAATAATCTGACCAAGATTCCCTTTAATGCATGAGACTGATGAGTCTGCTAGTCTTTGATGAGGGGCTCTATATGTTTTTTGTCCCCAAAGAAAGAGCTATTCTTACTGGGCCAATTCTAAGTCTGGTCAAACACAGATGGCATTATGAGTGGGGACTTCCAGGGGGCCACCAGATAGTCAAATAATGAAAATTCTTCAAAAATAGGATTTTGAAGAAGTTCCAACCCTGTTCCACCCTCTCTAATGGTTGCCAACCTAATTAGTTTTTATCATAATTTTGGGCAGCATCTTTCAATGCTATTGTGGTGCTGGAATTGGTGACATGGGAATAAGATAAGTTAAATGCAATTAACTTTCTGTTCTAAGATTCAGCCGCATTTCTTGAGTACATGCTACCCAGACTGCTGCAGTCTCTGATTAATTTACACAGTTCTGAGAAACTGACTTGGGCTATTTTTGCCAATGATCTTATTGCTTTTATGCTGGACAGGACTTTGGGATGGCCTTTCTCTACTATTTTGACAGATTTCTTATTGTTTTAAATCAAGTTTTATTGAGTCGCATCCATGCTCATTCAAGTATGTATTGTTTATTACTACTACTATGCTACTAGGAGAAGTTGTAAGAGAAATCTTATTGCCTGCCAATTTATACTAGTATTTGCTTAACCTTTCTCCATGTTTCACAGGCCATTTTATATGTGACATCATAACCTATATTAAACTTTTAATTTTTTAGTTTTTATATTGTATGACCAAATTGTGGAGGAAAATCTTAAATGGGATTTTCTGTAGTATAAAGTTAAATAAAAATAAAATATGCTAAGAAATAAAATAAAGGATTGATTCATCAGAAAGAAGTATGTCATGAACTAGGAGAAAAAATGCCCATCATCTTCAACCTAAAATAAGAAATTGAGTTTTTGGGTTAAAAGCTAGAACAACCCACCTGTTTGCGTGTGGTGTGGTATATACACTTCTAGTAAAAAGTCATTATTCTTACTCAGAGAATTTTTTTCTATAGGATTCTAAGATATCATCTTGAAAAATTGTTATAACATTCTTAAAAGTTAAATATGAGAATGGAAATGAACATTCAATTTTAGCAAATTGGTCCTCTATATAAGCTGTTTATATATGCTCCAAACATGAAATGAAAGATAACTCTAAGAAGATCATGTCATGATTTTATATCTCATGACCATAAAAATCCAACTTGAGTATTTAGATGAAGCTTAGACACACGGAAGATATGACACCATAAAATTCTTCAAATTTTAAAGTCTGTTACCTAACCCCCTCAACAGAAGGCTGGGAATGTCTGGAGTTGCAAGTTTTAAACCTTCCCAAATGCATGGGACCTAAATAACCTATGTTTTATTCCTCCCTGTTAGCTCTTATAAAAACTTGCACATGAAAAAGCCTGTATATTGTTGTGACTGACAAACTCACATTAGCTGTGCTTAGCTTCTGTCCCCTAAGGCATCATGCACATCATTCTTATCTACTACTCAGGGAGCATCCGGAAACATTACTTATGTTTTCATTCATTATATGAGCAACAGCATTTCAAACAAAAATTGGGCTGCTCAGAAGTAGCATGTGACTTTATTAAAACTATAAAGCTAAAGAAATGAGATTTATATGAGACATTGATGCAATCTTAAAAAAAAGATTAATACCTTTAGAAATAAGGAGAGAAAGATTGAGAGAACTATTGATATTCTGAATGGTATTTGATAAGAATTTGGCGATTTTAGAATGTGAATAGGAAGCTGTGTATGGGCTTTTCAGTACTAAGTTCGGAGCTACAGTCATGCACAATGCCATCTAGTACACCCTGAACCTAGAGAGCAGATTTAGTATGAAAAACACTTTCAGAGCTTGGTATATTCTGAAACCTTAGAGTATTGCTGTTGTTTTCATATCATGAAATAAGCCAGCCATGGCAAATTGAAGAAGATATAAATCATTTTTCTGGGTTTCTGAAATAGTCATTTTGCTGATGTAAAGGAATTAATTCAATAGCAACATACAAGAAACTGACTCTCCTCTGTGACTATTTTTTTCTCTCCCATGTATGAACAATGTTTTGATCAGAATTTATAAAGAGAAAAAAAAAGCTGATTTGTGAAGAAAACATCAAGGCTTCTTTTCACTAAATGAAAACATTAAACATCAAAATGGATTGCAACACCAACCTGAGCCTTTGTAGAAGTCCATGTTGGCAGTGCATGACAAGCAAAAGGGAAAGAAAATTATATATTCATTAGTTGAGCTGCTGTTATAATACAAAATTGAAAAAAAAAAAAACCCTAGAAATCCTTTTCCCTGGTTACTCAAAATTAATGGCTTACATTTCAGCTAGTGTTTGAATGTTTCCTTCCCGATTCTCAAACAAAAACCCCCTCTAAGTGGACATCAAACACATGACTCTGTGGGAATAAAGAGCATATATGGATCTGAGAAAGCTGACAGATTTTCTCTGCTGTCCCCTGGCTATGAGAGCTGATTCCTAAAACCAAAGCCTAAGGAAATACAATAAATCTCTGAAGCTTAATTCAAATTCCCTAAAATGTGTCACAGTTACAGCTCATCAACCTTGGCCAAAAAACAAAACAAAAAAGACATAAGAATTATTTTTTTTTTAAGAATATAGCACATAGACACTAGACTAATTCTTGGAATGTGGATTCCATGACCCTTGTTCCTTCTGCCCACTCCCACCTGCCCCCCCCCAAGTGTCTCTACTCCGTAACCTTACTACAATTTTAATTTTTAAACTTATTTGACTCATTATTTAATCACTCATCTCTACAACTAAAATACGTTTCCTGAGGGCAGGGTTAGTATCATTCTGTTGTTGCTGTTCATCATTATACTGTCAATACTTATCCAGTGCCTGGCATAGAGTAAATATTTCAAAAATATTTGTAAAAAGATGAAAGAATGATTGAAGTTCCAAGGCAATATACATTACACATATTTGGATAAATCTGAAAAATTGTAGCCCAAATCCAAATTTCATTTCAATTGGAGTTCAAGTGTTGCTCTTTTATGTAACAGATCAGAAATCTTTAACTTACAGAATAATATTTCCAAAGAAACTAAGCTGGGTAAGTCAATTAAACATCCATATACCTAGTCTCTTGGGAGTTCTAATCACATTTGAATCAATCCATCATCATCCTATCTAATAAAAGAGAAAAATGGTAATTGGCGTATGACGATACCCTTTTCATTGGCTAATCAGGGCTATATGCAAATTAACTGCCAACTATGATTGGCAGTTACCTGCCAACTAAGATTGGCAGTTAACTGCCAACAAGATGGCGGTTAATTTGCATATGTAGGCACAATGCAGGGAGGCTAAAGGGAAAGCAGGAAGAAGCCCCCTGCCACTGACAGTATTGGAAACCCAGGGGGGAGCTAAGAGCTGGGGGCCGCCTTTGCCCTGCCCCCCAGCCATGATCGGAGAATCAGGCGCCTTTGCCGCCCTGGCCAGTGATAGCAGGAAGTAGGGGTGGAGCCAGCGATGGGAGCTGGGCACGGTCGAAGCTGGCAGTCCAGGGAGCTAGGGGTCCCTTGCCTGGGCCTAAAGCGGAGCCCACAATCGCGGGGCCACTGCAGCTGCGGGTCCCCGCTGCCCGGGCCAGACACCTCAACCAGAGGTGTTCGGCCTGGGCAGGGGTGGAGCCTGCAACCGCGGGAAGCTGGGGGTCCCCTGCCCAGGCCTGACACCTTTGCCAGAGGCCTCAGGCCTGGTCAAGGGGCCGATCTGGTGATTGGTGATCGGAGGGTGATGAGGGTCAACTCCTCTGGCCGAGGCATCAGGCCTGGGTGGGGGGCGGAGCCGGGGATTGGGGGGATATGATGGTCCCCTTGCCCAGGCCTGAAGCCTGGGTCAGAGGCGTCAGGCTTGGGCGGAGGTGGAGCAAGCGATCAGAGGGAGATGGGGATCCCCTGCCCAGGCATGATTCCTGTGCCAGAGGCCTCAGGCCTGGGCGGGGGCCAGAGCCAGTGATCAGGGGGAGATGGGGGTCCCCTGTCCAAGCCTGACACCTCTGGCGGAGGCGTTAGGCCTGGGCAAGGGGCCGATCCTGCGATTGGAGGGTGATGGGGGTCAACGCCTGAGGGCTCCCAGTATGTGAGAGGGGGCAGGCTGGGCTGAGGGACACTCCCCTCCCCACACACACCCAGTGCACGAATTTCGTGCACCGGGCCCCTAGTAATTTATACACAGTGGCTGTTTGTAACCAGAAGTCACTGAGTCCACAGAGCTTTACAAACTTAGCAGTTGGCCAGACTTACTATCACTATTTCAAAAACATCACTAAAATTGATATATTTTCCAGCTATAATTACATAGGTTAATCAAAAGAAGAACATCTTCATCTTTAGTTAGAAGTATAAAATCATTAAAAGTGCTCAACAGTAAGAAAGTCTGGGAAGATATAATTAACTCAGAGTTAGGTCATCAATGAACAATAAACACTGTTCACAAAATTATTTTATTGCACATTAGTATTAACTGTATGGAAATGATTTACTCTCAGATTTAATATTGCTACCAAATCTTGGTGATTACTGCTCATGGATTAGAATTTAGATCAACGAACACAGAAACTTGGATATATCACTGTTTCATCCTTTTCGTGTGCTTTGGCTTATCCAGAACTTAGATCTAGCAGAGTTCTAGGAATATGGCACCATAGTTCAAGGGTTGCTAAATCTTTTTAATTTCAGTTCCTTGTATTTATATAATAAATATGTACAACTACGTCTAAATAATGAAAGCATTATTAATATTAAAGGCTAAGAATTCCTTCAATAAATAATGATGGGTAATTTTTTATATAAATGGTTAAACAAGTTTCTGTCGGGCAATATATAAATAAAAGGAACCTCTTTGATGTTCCTCATTACATACTGAAGTTTTCCATAATAAGCAGTAATAATTATTTTCTAATAAGCAGTAATAATCTTATTAGATATGGGAATTTGACTGTATTCTGATGAACTAAGTTGTTTTCCTGAAATTACATACATTACTTTTTTCTTTCTTTTTTGAAATTCTTGCTGTCACAATTAATCTCTGGTTAGTATACATAATTTTTAGATAGCATTCATCCTCTATTCTTCTGCCTCAAAATTCTTTCAGATATTTCAACCACTTTTACCTCTATATGCTGCCTTCATCTTTCTCCTTGGCTTAGTAAAATGGCTTTTTGATATTTCTATTTCATTTTATTTTATTTTAGGTTTTTTATTGTATTTTATTTTTTATTAACTTTATTGGGGTGACACTGGTCAACATACTATAGATTTCAGGTGAGGGTTTTTTCCTGTATATAGCACCGTGTGCCCACCACCGAAAGTCAAATCTTCTCCCATCTCCATATATTGGACCCTCTTCTCTGCCCACCCCCTTTCCTCTGGCAACCACCACATGGCTGTATTCATGAGTTTCAGTTTTATATCCCACCTATGAGTTAAATCATTTGGTTCTTAGCTTTTTCTGACTGACTTATTTCACTTAGCATATTATTCTCAAGGTGCATCCATGTTGTTGCAAATGGTGGTATTTCATCCTGGCTGAGTAGTATTCTATTGTGTATATGTGCCACATATTCTTTTTACTTTACTTTAAATCTTTATTGTCGGAAGTATTACACATGTCCCCTCCCCTCCCCCCGCCCCCATTGATCCTTATAGCTTGCCCTTGTCCCCTGCCCACATTTTCTTTATCCAGTCCTCTATTGCAGGACACTTTAGTTGTTTCCATGTCTTGGCCACCATGAATAATGCTGCAGTGAGCATAGGGGCACATATATCACTGAGAATACATGTTTTGGGGTTTTTCAGGTATACACCCAGGAGAGGGATTGCTAGATCATATGGTAGCTTTATTCTTAATTTTTTCAGGAATTGCCAGACTGCTTTCCATAGTGGTTGTATCTGTCTACCTTCCCACCAGCAGTGAATAAGGGTTCCCTCTTTTACACAACCTCGCCTACACTCGTTATTGCTTATCTTGTTGATAATAGCCACTCTGACAGGTATGAGGTGGTATCTCACTGTAGTTTTAATTTGCATTTCCCTATGTGCTAATGCAACTGAACATCTTTTCATATATTGGCAGTGATATGTCTTCTCGGGCAAGGTATATTTGATTGGGTTGTTTGCTTGGCCTTTTGGCTATTTCTATTTTAAAATGCTGCTACTGTGTCAGCTATAATGTTCCTAAACAGAAATTGCTTAACTTTCCCACTGGGCCAACTCCATTTCCACATGTCTAAATATTATTCTTTCCATGAAGCTTAGTTCAGGTCTTACTTGCTCTTACCCTCCGAATTTGTGCTTCCACATTCCCCTGAATTCTGAGGCACAACAGAACGTGCCACAGATTTAGCTTTTTAGACCTAAGTCCGGTCTCCCATGGAATCCGAGTCTGTTTTGAGATGGGGATACAGAGCATATACATCAGACAAGCCCAGACCAATTCATTTGACCACTCAAAACACTGCAGGGGCTCCTGTCTCACTTGGAACCATACCCATGGTTCTCCCAGTCATGGCCCAATGAGCTCTAAATGACTGACCTGCCTATTTCTCTAAAATTATGTCCAACTCTCTCCCTGTAGTCCTTCCACTCCAGCCCATGGCCCTTCATGCTGTTCCTCAGACACAAAGTGATGCTCACTTCTGGAGCGGTTCCCTTGGGCTACAATATCCTTTCTTCAGGCCATCACAGCTTCCCTCTCACCTCATTCCTGGCTGTGCTCTGATGTCACCATCTCTTCCTTGACCATTCAATTCTCCTACCCTTGTCTATTTTCTTCACACTTCCCACCATTATTCACAACTAGCTATATGTTTGCTTCTTTGCAATCTATTTCATCAGAATACCATATAAGCTTCATCAGAGCAGAGCTTTTGAGTATTTGGTTCTTAGATGTATCCTAGCATATGACACAAGGGAGGTACTAAAATATTGTTTATTACATGGACATTAACTTCCTATATGTTAGGCACCTGGTAAAATGTCTTAAGCATGGGCTGAAAGTATTGATAACTACAGAATAAGAAAACCTGGTAAAAAGAAACTCTGAAGCTATATTAGATTACATGGAGTCAACTGTGGTTATTACACTCGAAGAAATAGGAATAGATGCTAGAATTCCATTTTCCTGCCATCTGATTGTTCAGTACCTGAAATATCAATTACAATTATGGTAATTAAGGCTGCTTCCTTGGAGATATGAAAATATCACTTTTCCCCCCATGTGCATGCACAAACCTCCTATGCATTTTCACAAATATTGAATTTCAGTCAGATGCATTAACATGAACGGAGAAAAGTGGTATACATTTTTACAGGGTGAGGCAAAGCAGGTTACAGCTGTTTCATATGAAAAATAATACAATCATTAATAAATAATAATACAAGAATGAACTCACAACATGTACTCACACTGTAAACCTACTTTTGTCCCACCCTGTATAAGTAATGAATACTGAGTGAAATTTGAGTCTGAAATATTAACCATAACTGAAAATGAGCAGAGTTATCATCAACTTTTACATATTAAAATATTTAACAGTATTACCTGTACCCACAACTTTTAATAGAACCAAACACCATAAAGTTAAATATAATGCTAAAGAATATTTGAAATCCTCCTTAGAAAAAAATGGAGAAGAATAGGGATTTTTATGAAAAAATAGTTAAGGAAGATTCAACAGGCAAAAGCAAATTTCAATTCTAGGAGGATAAATGAATTGAATGTTTATTTCTTGAAATAATATAATTAAACCAAGGCATGTCAGATACAGTTGTTCTCACTACTTTAATATGGGGTCACATAAGAGCAAATGCTATCATATTGCTTTATATAAAAATTATGTGAGGTGCTCATAATTAATATGCCTTTCAGCTTATTTGAGAACTTAAGAGATGCTAATGACATATTTATTACAAATCTATTTGTATGCTTCTAAATATCTCAGAATTTGACAGAAAAAGAAAACATGCTGATAGTATATATTTTTAATATGCAGTACATAAAATGTCTCCAGAAGTTATGTATTTATTTTGTATTTGGTACATGGTGGTAAGAATGAATTAGGTATTATATACACTTTATAATTAAAGAAAGGTAGAAGTTGTATGCCACAAACACAACTCAAACATGCTCCCTCTTTCCATAAAGCACCTGTATTTTGCTGTCTCCTCAAAGACCAAATGAGAAAAAAATACATTTCCCAGGAATTTAATCAATGATGTTTTTTTAAGGGTGCAAAATGCTATTCTATGTTCACAATGACATAGAAAGGATTGCTATATACTATTTAATAGCCACCAATGTCTTCTCAAAATAAATATACTGCTGTTAGAACCCTGGTTCTCATTAATCCTCTGAAATCTTCCAAAAAATAGGTAAGGAGGCAGAAAAATAAATGTCTCCTATTTTATGGTATGGAAACTATAAATAGAGGAATGAAACTGGATCAAAGGCAAAAAAGGAAATGGAGGATTAAGAAAAGAATCAGTGTTTTAAACTGTAGAAAATCAAAGCTGGAACAAAACAAACTCCTTTCCTCGTATTTGTATGTATGTATGTGTGTATATATATGTGTGTGTGTGTGTGTGTGTGTGTGTGTGTGTGTGTGTGCGTGTGTGTGTGCTTGTTTAGATATTTGACTAAACAAGAGTGACAATAGAGACAGAAAGGCCCTAAAATTGGAGTTGCCAAATCAAGTGTTTAGTTAAAGTTTTCCTTATGCTTCCATCTAATAAGAGAATCAATTAGGCAGTGAAACAAGCATTATCATCAGAGGCAAATTGCTGGTTCAGAGGGTCCCTTAATCAGATGCAACTTGCTGAAATCTCAAAGCCATAGAAAGCCCAGTGGCAGCCCAGGCTAAGAGCATGCATGCTAAGTCTACATTAAGACCAATATAATCATCTATCAGGGAAATCATTACTTTTTTCTTTTGCAGAGAGCTATTTACATAACACTTATAATACACTGCTTTGCATATTCTTAGACTAGGTCCCTAAATAATGCCTTTTTTAAAGGGGAAATTTAAAACAAACAAACATGCCAATACCATCCTATATAAGAGTAGTCTGCAAATTGTCTCCTCAACCTGGAGTTCGTCTGGGAGTTCGACCCAGGGGTGGGGCCAGCCATGGGAAGACAGGGAGTACCCAGCCAGCAGCAGGCAGCCACTCGGGACCCTACCAGTACATGAATTTTGTGCACGGGGCCTCTAGTAAATAACTAATAATAACACTTTGACTTCTTGCTATATTGCTTAATAACAAGAAATCTTTTTTTTAAGTAGGGTATTGAGACAAAGAATGAGTAATTAATTGAGTTAGTGGATTAAAGTAAATGTGAAAGTTATAAAATAACATGAAGCTGATTTTCATGTGAATACAGAGAGAAGAGGTAGATTTAACTAGTGTAGGAATGGAAGGTTTTACTCTTTATTCTACTTTTTTCCTATGGAATAAGATTCTGGATAGTCATGATGTGAAGAATGAGAACATTCCTAATATGAAGAGTCAGGAATCACGTATTCTGAAGAAATTAAATTAGCAATAGAGAGTTATCTACACCCAAAAGCTATCTGGTGGGTTAAATAAAACAAGTATATATGACATTTTCCATCTAATATTTTTAAGCTACACTGTTAATAAAATAAGCTGTTTGATTACATAGACTTGTATCATGTAGCCTATATAATTAAGAGCTAATATGCTAATTAGACCTGACAACAGAACGACCATCCGGAGGACCTTCCAGACAAAGCCAGGGCTGCAAGGGCCGAGGCAGTCGGAGCTGTGAGGGCCGAGCCCCTTGCACGAATTTTGTGCATCAGGCCTCTAGTTTATATATAAGTACTGTTATATTATATGTATATTATATAAGATAAATTACATAGATATGTATATAAATATGAATGTCAGATACAGATACATACCATATATATATATATATATATATATATATATATATATATATATATATATACACACACACATACATATACATACTAGATAGCTAGAGCATGTATCTTACCTGAGCAAACAGTATGTAGTCAGATACACACTTCCCCACCTGAATATTTTAAGATGTATGAATTAAATTCTTATAGCAAAACCCCAACTTACCTACTATTTTGACTTATTATTTGTCATCAGAATTATTTATCCCAATGACTGTGATTTTATCTTTGCAGTCTCTAAGTAGCTAGTGTATAGACTTTTCATTTATTGTAAAATTTCTAAATGACTCACTATCAAAAAGCACAAGTGAGATAATAAAATCCTGCATATAAGAGCATAGTCAGAGTAAGAAAGAAAAACAGAGAGACAAGGAGAAAGACAACCATGCTCTGTGTCTTGAGACAAACTCTGAGGGATATGCGCACCATATTTTGTCTCTATCCCCTCATCAAACAGTTTAATTGTTTACAGCAAATCATTTAATTTCTAACGTTCTAGGAAATCTTACCTCAGAGATGTTCATTTTCCCTCAAGGGTTGTGGATCCCATTAAACTAAATCTAAATTATATGTGTTTTATAGAAATTTAGTAAGTTATAAAACATAGAAACAGAATAATCTAGAATAATCATTTTTTCTTAATTTAAAAGTTTTGCCTTTTCTATAATTAGTAATAGTGATTATAATATCAAAGATCTAGAATTTCTCTTTCAGGAGCAAAATCAGTAATGGCTTTATGTGTTTAGAAAAAATCTATTTTATTGGCATTCAATATGCAGAAAAACTAGCAAATACATTTTATCAAGATGATTCTAATGCTATCCCAAGATGCAAATTTAAAATGATCCTAAAGTAATTTCAAAGCTTGTTCACCCATTCATCAAACATTTATTGAACACGTACTGTATTCTCAATATTATTCAAAGCAATTAAATTGGTAAATCAGAGCCCCTATCTCACTTCTTTAAGATTCAACTCCAAAAATATAATTAAAATAAGCTCTCCTTTCCAAATACACCTTGGTCTTTCAGAATGAACAGTCAGTTTATTTTATATACATTTAACCATCCCTATTTGGCAGTGAATTCTTCATTTCTCTGCCCATAGATCTACTTGATATTCCATGAGCATAATACCACAATTCGCCCAAAGTCTCCATGTCACTCAAGCAAGACACTGTCTCTACTAAGAATTTAAAATGATGCTGAATTAAGCACAAAACACTAGGCAGTGGTATAAAGCACCATGAGTATTAGGGGGAAATCATCACAGAGGCTCCTTTGTCTTAAGTTCATCTTTAGCCCTTGCAGTTAAGTACAGGTGTACAAAATTTCATGCAGATATAATTACACCTGAAATGAGCTTACTGCAGGTGTAACTGGTCAGTTGTATCCTCTGAAGGGATGCCTCGGTTAATTATACCAATTATTAGGTAATTATAGGTATAATGATATGAATTTCCATGCAACTTTATTGCTTCAAAAACCCTAGTGCAGAAAATAAGACATGGACATAAGCTTTTGGAAAATTTCCATTAAGTGAGAATGCTTCTGGATTCTGAGTGTTTAAGACCCGAATTTCACATGCACAGTCCTCAGCCTGGGTACATGGCTCTGTGCTAAGTTACTGTTTACTGGAATCATACCCATACCACACTTTTCCCAACAAAGTGATGTGGCAAGGGCATCTGTGTTAGGATACTTTCTTGGGTTCAGTATTAAATCTAAATGGCATCACTGCCTTTTATTTTGATGAGACATTTGATCTTCAGAGCCCAGAAATGTAAATGTTATACAGTCAAGGGCTGTTTTCAGAAGAAAGCGGAGCGCATGCCTCACCAGTTCAGGCCTTACTGCTGTGGGATAGGATGCCTATATTTCCCTAGTAAAATTAGCTTGCTCACTGTGATTTTGTTTTATTTTCTGGCTGTGCAAATCATGAGTTTGCAATCTATAAACCACCACTTAAAAAGAGGAAGATTTAGGCTACAAAAACACTTTGTCCTGAGAGAAAATCTATCCCAAGTTTGGCATGTTTGGATATTGGAGAACTGGTGGGTCTGGCTGGTTATAATCCAAGATCACTGGTGCCTGCATTCTTCAGTATCCTGATTCCAATAACCAAGCTCCGGACATACTCCTTGTGGGATCAAGCCTGTCACATGGAGGGCCTGGTGATCGGTCCTGCTCCTGTTCTCATATGCGTCAATCACCTTTGTGCTTTACAGAACCCTTTTGCTCCTTCCAGACCTCCAGGGGTCCTGCTTCTGCATCCCGGCCCCTAAGATCAGGCCTGTGAATACTGATCACCAGAACTCCCCTTTCTGTGGCATCTTTGGATCCCCAATTTTGCCTGCAGTAGTGCAGCTCATCTCCCCATCTTGGTAAATAAAAGGAAAGAGCCTGATGCTAAAACAGCATAATAATCCAACCAAGGCCAACGACTAAGTTGACTTAAAGCTCTGTCTTGTCCTGTGAGGGTCATCTGCCAAGTCCAGGAAGTATCATTCCTACCACAGGTCAGTCTGATTTGTTCTGCTCCAGCGATACCATTCCCAGGACCACAATATGAATACTGCACCTTCTCAGGGAGAAACATGGGGAGGTCTGGTAGGTGATGGTGCCATGGCCTGCAATATCCTCATGCAAATCTCACAAATGGTTTAAGAGATCATATTGCAGCATCTTTGTGGTCAAAGACAAGACTGAAAATCTGTGAAATGTTCAGCTTTTATAAAGCTTTATAATCAAAGATATTTTTAAAACATTGCATATATACATACGTGTGTGTGTGCATGCACATGTGAGTGTTCATGTGGGTATGCATCCATATGCACAGGGTATCCCAAAAATGTATATACACTTTGAATAATTATAATAGCAGTGTTTATTAAAATACATTTCATTTTCAAAATGTAATAGAATTAGCTGTTAAAGTGTGTTTACATTTTTTGGGACACCCAGTATGTATGTGTATGTATATATGTGTATGTATGTGTATATATATATATATATATATATATATATATATATATATATATATATATACACTCTTTCTTTCATAGTGAACATTTAAGTCCAAAGTTCTGAGATTTCCAAATAGTAGGTTTAAGTTTTGTTAAAATTCATGTTTTTTAAACTTATTTTAACATGAAACCATTTGGAAGCAGAATATGTGAAAATAGCCGGTATGAGATCCTTGGAACTTGCTTGGAGGATGCTGTTCAAAGGTTGCGTTTGTGTACGTGGCGTACTCATTTTGGGTCCCTAGAACTTCTTTACCTGAGTCAACAAGGGACTATTGGAAAGGGTAGACACATGTCTATAGCTGACTGCAAGAGCATCAGTAGGATGCTAATGTTTTCCTACACATCTGCATGGCTTTTAAGCTCTAATTCTCCCAGGTGTACTACAGGACATGTGCTACTAACAGCAACCGGTTTTCAATTAACTATCGATATTTAGAGGGAGAAGTAAAAAAGATTTTAAAGGCTTCTTTCTAGTTAATTTTTCCCACACACTACTTAAAAGGCACTCTCTATCCTCTTAATGTTAATTGAATCATTATCCACTTCTCACTCAAATTTCAAATGCATGGCAGGACACTCCCCTGAGCACTGCCTCCTAGATAGATGGCCACCCTACAAACCCACATCTCTGTTCTCCCTTCTCATCTCTACCGTGGCAAGAACAAAATAGAGAGGCATGGTTACATGGGACAGACTGACAGCTGTTTGGAGGACTGGATGAATAAAGGTAAAGGGATTAAGCAAAAAATTATATATATAACCATATATAATTAGTTATATATTAGTGCTGATAGCCAGAGGGAGAGGAGGGTGGGGGTAGGTGGAAGTGGGAAAAGGAGGGGAAAATGGGGACAGAAAGCTATTTTGCTGGGGGTGATGGGCACACAATGCAGTGTGCAGATGATGTTTTATTGAGTTGAACACTTGAAACCTGTACCCCAATAAACTCAATAAATTTAAAAAAATAGTGTGATATCTAAAGGACAGTTTAATTCTGTTAGTGATTTTTAAAAATATCCCTCTCTAAAGCCTAAACTTTCCTTTGAATTTCTAAAGTTTCCTATGTTTTGTCTAAGAACAGGTACATTGTGGATATCTTTTTTTAAAATTAAAAATTCCTTAAAAATATCCAGATTTCTTGAACATCTATATTGCACTTGCCTGTCAAATGCTAGTTTCTTCTTCTTTTTTTCTTTTTTTTTTTTTTTTTAATTTGGACACTCCCCTCCCCGGATATCTTTATACTGGAAAGCTCTGCGTGATGTTGAAGGTTTTATGGGTGAACTTGTTTAAAACAGTTGTCTTTAAAAGCAGTTTTGCCACAGCAAGGTTAGAGGTTGCCAATGAATCCATTTACAGCAACTTCTGTATTCCTTGCTCCAGACACACCATTGGGGTGACCCATGCGCAATTCCCGTAGGCCACACCAGCAGCAGGAGTCCCGGTTGACCTTCCTGGCCAAGGCCGGTTAAAGGGTTTGGGGTATGGAGTGACTGAGCCTTCACCCCTTCCCGGCCTCAAATGGCTGCTGGAGATTCCTGGGTGAAGCCGGAGAACCCAGGACTCCTGAATCCGTAGGCTCCATCCCAGCTCTCGAGCATTCAAGAAAACTTCAGCTTGGCTAGTTGCTCCCATATGTCCTCCTCGGTTGTTTTCAAAAAGCAGCGAGGAGGGGAGGCCATGTCACTTCACTGATTTTAGACAGACGGGGGAAAATAAACAAGACTATCGCTCATTTTCATCCAGTCCCAGAGGGGTCCAGGCTCAGCCCCAAGGGACCAGCCCCCAGGCCCCTGGGGAAAGCTAGGGACTGGGCCTGGAGAAGTGGGCAGGGAGAGCTGCGTCCCGCATCCGGCAGAAAGTTCTCCCCGCGGGTCCTGGGAGCTGCCACAGCGCCCGGCAGGCGGGGAGGGGCATAGGAGACGTCTAGTTTATTCTTCTTGAAGGCTCAACTCTTACCTTAAGTTCTTTATGAGGCCCCCTCTCTGCCAAGCACAATGACATTATTTATCCTTTATCTTTTGGACAATCATTATTTCCTGAGCACTTGCAGGCCTTATGTTATTAAATACATTTTAGGTGAAGGAACTAATTCCTCAATTGCACTAAAAATCCCCACTTGCCAGTATGTCATTGTATCCCTAATGCCTGTCACAAGGAATCATCCATTCTTTCATTTAGCCAACAAACATATATACACAGACTGCCTCATTAAATCATAACGATCATATCTGACTGCTCGCAGTCCAGCGGAGGGAGAGAGGGAGGGGAGGCAGGTGACAGTCATGTAAAACAAATAATTCCTTAATTTGAAAAGTGTCTTAGAAAGAAAAAGGACTAACTGCTCATGAATGGGGGGAATCCTAGAAGATTTAACTTCACCTCTGTCACTGGAGATAAGTAGGAACTTAATAGTAAGTGAAGAGACAGATTTTCGGGTAAAAATAACTGCATGTATGACACCTTCAGTGACTGGAAGACCACTATTTGCTTAAGAAATGCCAGGGATTTGGGTGTGGCTGGAACATAGAGGGTGGAGGAAGAACTACATGGCAGAAAGAGGAGTCAGAAAGTGAAGACACTCCTGTGCTTTGTGTTACATCCCAATTAGCGAGGTCCTTATGCTACAGGCCCAGTCATGCTTCAGAGTGTGGTTCAGAAACTCCTAAGGATGCTACTAAAGTAGGTCCACAGTGGAGTCCAGGAATGTGTATTTGTAACATCCCTGGTGCTTCCAATGCTGCGTGCCCTCAGGAATGTTGAGAAATGCCCTGTGGAAGGGGGTGATGCCATAGGCAGTGTGGGCTGGATTAAGCTGGGGAGCCCATCCTCCGCTGCCAGAGGCTGCAGCCTCAGGTCGGGCAAGGGCTGTCGGTGATGATCATAAACAGCTTCTTCAGTTAGTTAGTTGCTGCTATTTTTTTTTTACAAGTTTATTTTTTATTTTTCATTGATTTCAGAGAGGAAAGGAGAGGGAGTAAGAGATAGAGACTTCATTGATGAGATAGATCATTGATCGGCTGCCTCCTGCTTGCCCCACACTTGGATTGAGCTAGCAGCCTGGGCCTGTGCCATGACTGGGAATGGAACAGTGACCTCGATGTTCAATCACTGAGCCACGCCGACCAGGCAGTTGCTACTATTCTTGCATAGAAAAAAGAACCTATCTGAATAATCTGTTAGGGCACTTAGAAGCAAACACAGGACACTGAAATATATTTGTTTGATTCAAAAGATTCCACCAGACATCACTCTTCTCTTGTTACATAGCACAGTAGCCCAATGAAGCCTCATAAAAATACTATGAAGTGGTCATCGCTGTTTCTAACAGAGGCGAAACGACTCAGAGAGGTGAATGACATGCTCAGCGTTACAGCACGCTTATGTGATGAGTATGCAGTAAAAGCCACCTGATTCCTTATTCTACACCATGCTGCCTTTGGAATAACTGCAAAGTAACTTCCAGAGTATGCAATGAAATACAGCAGACCTCAATCTTGTGAACAATAACGTTGAACATGAACTTGATATTACCGAAGGTTAAAAATACAGGTATCCAACTAGCTTGTATCAGGATTGTTCTTACTGCAAACAACAAATACCAGCCCAAGTGATTAATGCAAAATGAAAGTGCATCGATTTTTATTGGCTAAAAATTCCAAGGTAGGCTCCAGGTATTACTTGATCCTGGGTACTGACATATGACCCTAGAAACACTTCTCTCTCCCTATCGCTTATCTCCACATTCAGTTCCACTGGTGCTGGCAGGATGGCTTCCTCCAGGGCTCTAGCTTCATATCCTCCAAAGTTCAGGTCAATTGAAACAGCACATCTTCCCAGCAATCTCTGCTAAAGATTATTTGTAGTTCTTATTGGGTTATGTCTCCTCCTGAGTCAATCTCTGAAAGCAGAACTTCTCAGTCTTCTGAGTCTCCACGTGGGACTCCAATTTCCCCTTTGGATCCAGCAGAGTCAGCATCATCACACATCACAGACTGCAAGTGGGGGAAATGTGGTTCTTCAAAATGAAATTGGATTCATGGCACCAAATCAGGGGGATTCAACTTGAAGAGAGCAACACTAGAGAATATACACCGTGTTTAGCTAAAGAAAACAGCAGGATAACTGAGCGTGGCTGTGAATTATTATGACAGAATATGCGCGGTGCCAGGTGGGTTCTGGAAATATAGGGGGGCACTTTTAAAGTATCTGATTGCCTAGCCCAGTGGTCGGCAAACTGTGGCTCGCGAACCACATGCGGCTCTTTGGCTCCTTGAGTGTGGCTCTTCCTAAGCCTTAGGAGTACCCTAATTAAGTTAATAACAGTGTACCTACCTAAATAGTTTAAGTTTAAAAAATTTGGCTCTCAAAAGAAATTTCAATCGTTGTACTGTTGATATTTGGCTCTGTTGACTAATGAGTTTGCCAGCCACTAGCCTAGCCACTATGCTGTCTAACTGAAATTAATACAAAATAATATTGAAGAAAAAATGATAAATTATGACAAAATAAATTCAGCTCATATCAGGGGGTGGGGAATGCCTGGCCCGTGTACCCTATGAGGCCCATGAAATCTTTTGGTCTGGCCCTGCCAACCCATTAGAAGTGAGTTAATTAAATGTTTGATCAACTATAGCAGGCTACTTTTTAAGTTGATAATTTTGTATGGCCCATGAATGATATTATACATATCCAAGTGGCCCTTGGCAGAAAAACAGGTTCTGCACCTCTGAATTAGATAATACTTTTTTAAAAAATTTTTTTCCTTATTTCCTTAGGATAACACAACACCAAAGTAAATAAAAATTTATTTTACGATGGTTTCTACATATACACACACACCCACACACACACTGATTCTACAGCACTACTTTGTTAATATGGATTGAATCCATTAAAATAAAATTATTCTGTAAACAACTGAATTTTGTTATTTTGGTTTCAAAATAATCCACTGTTCAGTCAAATTCAATATACCCATAAAACAAACTTTAAACTAATTTGTGTGCACATATAGCCACAATAATTCTTCAGCCAAAGTACACTAGTTGGTTCTTTTAATTCTTTAATCAATACTTCCTTCTAGAAATTCCTACCCTCTAATTTCCTTTCCAAAATCATTCATTTCTCTACCTGATCTGTCTCTTTGGTGGTTTCTTTTAGATTAGAAAAGCAGTACAAAATTCCTGGGAATTTTCCCCTTTGGTGATATTGTATGTTTTTTTGAGTGTATGTGTTAATTTTCAATCAGCTGATTGTTCAAACTTCAACTCAAGCCTCTATGACAGTGGTTCTCAACCTTCCTAATGCCGTGACCCTTTAATACAGTTCCTCATGTTGTGGTGACACCCAATTTCATTGTTAAAAATTGAACATAATTCAAGCATAGTGATTAATCACAAAAACAATATTTAATTATATATGTGTTTTCCGATGGTCTTAGGAGACCCCTGTGAAAGGGTCGTTCAACCCCCAAAGGGGTTGCGACCCACAGGTTGAGAACCGCTGCTCTATGACACATATCCACTATGCTCAATAGCTCGTTATTCAAAACATTTATCAGTGTGCTAAGTATTAATACCATAATCATAAATTTAATTAATTGCACAGAAAATAATTAATTCACCAATTAAACTGAACATAAGTTTCCCCCTCCATAAACCAAAAACTCATTGAGGTCATAGTTCTAGCACTGTCTTGCAAATATGAATTGTTAATTGAATAAATTAACATATGATAAGCAGTCACATTATGTGGTAACTGAATATTTTCTATTTTCAAAATGTTGACTTTTCTCCAGGCTCCTGGATGAAAGGGTTAGGAAGGGGACACCCAGTAGCCCCTCTGACCTTGGGGAGAGGAAGGAGAAGGGAGGGAGAGGAAAGGCCAAATGGATGTCAGGGTGGGTGGGACTGGCCATGTGCAACCTTGCAGCTGAAGTGTCAGCATGGGAAACAAAGCCCCAGGGAAAAGAGAAGTGGAACCTACAGACTAAGGAGGCCAGAGGCTGGCGCACCAACTTCCCAGAGGCGGGGAAGCTGGCTTTATGTGAGGCCTAAATAGAGATGTATGCCTATGCTAAGAGCTAGGGACAGAGGGAGTAATTTGGCTACATAGACACTTACTTATGCAGACCCCTCTGACTCATTAAATACTTAAATGTGTGAACTTGTCAGCAGCTCTTAGCTTATCAGCTTTTCTTCCCATTAGTCACTACACTCTCTGACTATAACATTTTCATTTGCAAGCGTGGCACATTATGAAATTTTCCTATTGATGATTTTTCAACAAATTAAACCGCGCTATTATGTTTGCAAAGTGTGGCCCGCATCAATCAACACAACAAATTACAAATGTGAAACACTACTTAAGCCGCATAATGACAGCATAATTTAAACTTTATCCTTGAGTGCAGTTAGGAGTTTCAAGAGAAGAGAGAAGAAATGTACATGCCTGGGTAATGGATAAATAAGCATAAGTAACTAATTCTTGGAAAGGGGTTTGCCTAGTGAAATGCGTGCCCCAAAGACATGCTGATAAGCGGCCCATCACATTGAGGAAATATTCCTGCTACCAAGAAGTGGAAGCTCCTGCCTTACCGATGATCTGGGGTAGTGGTTCTCTTTTGTGACGTTAGGAGTTAGAATAAACTGGAATGTCTGGGGTCAGTGAGAGAACGTCCTGGAGCTTGTGCATGGCCTGTCTTTTATTTCCTCTTTAGTAGTCCATGTTCCAATACCAGCCCTTGAAAGTATTCTGCTCATCTATAATAATAAAAAGTTAATATGCTAATTAGACCAGATGTCCTTCCAGACATCCTTCCATAAACTTCTGGAAGAAGCTGTGGCAGCAGGGGCAGAGGCAGTGGTGGCTGCCACAATGGGTTGGGTCCAAGGCAGAGGCAGCCACAGCAAGCTGCAAGGGCCAAGCCCCTTGCATGAATTTTGTGCATCGGGCCTCTAGTATGAATATAACAGTCATGTGTGGTCCTTCTAATCTTGGTGCTTTGAACCTCCTAACTGAACAACAAACATTAATTTCCTACTACCCGAGTGCTAAGCATATGGGGAAATTAAGTCAAACTCAAGCCAACGAACAATCACAAAAAGACAAGCCAACAAACCCACAGAACATGAAGCATGAACTCTTCCTGTTTTCAATTCAGTTGCTGATATACATGAAAAAAAGAAGCAAACTACCGAAGAATGCTGTCCATAATTCAAGGGGATACACGTCTTAGAGCAGTGATGGTTTTCAAAATATTTAACTACCAACCTATATAACTATGTGACACAATAAAAATATATATATTTGGTCCAGCCGGTGTGGGTCAGAGGTTGAGCATCAATCTATGAACCAGGAGGTCACAATTCGATTCTTGGTCAGGGCACATACCCCGGTTACAGGCTCAATCCCCAGTGAGGGGCATTAAGGAGGCAGCTGATCAATGATTCTCTCTCATCACTGATGTTTCTATCTCTCCCTCTACCTCTCGGAAATCAATAAAAAGTATATATATATATATATATACACACACACACACACACACACACACACACGTGTGTGTGTGTGTGTGTGTGTGTGTGTGTGTGTGTGTGTGTGTGTGGTCTCTGTCCTTAATTATTGACAGAAACAGGGATGCAGCCACCATCTATTAAAATTGTAAAGGTTTCTGTACTGGGCTGTGTGAGAAGGTGATAAGGCACCTAGTACTCCAAACTAGCTTGCACCCCAAACCAGTAGTAAGTAGGAGAGAAATAAAACTAAACAGCGAGCTCTAACATGCATCGGCCCAATGCTCCGCCAGCCAAGCAGGAACTTCCAGTGGCCCATGGCAGGGGTGGCGAGGAGACAGTTCCACATGAGGGGCCTTCATGAGTTGGACAATGTCTCTTAAACTGACTGCAAACCCTCTCCACGCTGGGCTTGTATTTTCCAGTGGCTTACTCAGTATCCTATTAGTATCTCAATGCTTTCCTTTACACAGAGGTTTTGATGTCAAATTTTTGACATTTTGGCAGGCTACAAAGCTCATAGCAGCAGGACTTGCTGTTGGTGCTGCTGTTCAGGTTTCAATGCAGTAAAAACATGTGCAGTTTCACTTATTAGACTAAATAGAGTTGCATGAAATCCAGAAATTGATTAGTCTACTTTAATGGGAAAAATCCATAGAAACAACCTTGATATGAAATTAATCTCCTCAATGCATTTTTTTAAACTAAGAGGTATATGTTGAGAACTTATTTGTTCAGGATATGCTATAGTAGTGGTTTTCAACCTCATATTTAGAATCATATAATGATCTTAAAAAAATGATGGTGCCTGAGTCCCATCCTACAGCTTAAGAGAAGAGTGTATTCCAGAGGTCGGTAAGTAGAAACTGCAAGAACCAAGTCACAGAGGAAGGAAAACAGCAGAATGAAAAAATCATGACCAGCTTAGAGCCATCATAATGAACTCAGTGAAGCTGGATGTATGATTGACTGAGCACACTAAGTTCTGTGAGCATGAAAAAAGCAATGGCAGGAAGAATGGCTATTGAGCAGGCAATCATTGGGCAGGCAGCTAACTGTGTCTGCCACCTACTCCCAGTATTTCAAATCATTCTTACAAATTTTCGGAGTGAGATGGGAAACTTACCAGAGCATAGTTTGAAAATGATGATATTTATCCTATCAATTCTTCTTGTACCTTTCCTGTTCTATGTGAACACACAAAAGTAATTGACAATGGTTCAGGAAAATGTGGGATTGCATTCAATTTCTAAGCATCCTACCTCTTGAAACCCATAATTTAAGACACTAAGGGAAACTTCAAAGGTAAAAAGAAATATAGATTTCTGGTCTTGAAAATATGATAATCATGAAATATAATATCATGGACACAGGGATAACATTTGAAGATTTTATAGGCAAATAAAATTAATGTGTCAAAAACTGAACTTTCAATTAATGATAAAGAAGGCTATTAAAATAACAAGTGCCACCTAAAATCAGAAATCAGAGCACTGATCAGACGCACAGTCCATTTCTACATTTGTGGCGCTGAAATAATATTTATACCATTATATCGGCCTAAGGAAAATACAGTCCTTGCAGCTCTCGTGGATTGTGGCATTTGCAATGTCAGACACTAAACCTCCGGGGCATTCATTCAAAACACACACACGTCAGTTTAGTAGCCAACGGGTGGAACATCCACTACCAGATGGTAGGAATATTTAAAGATGAACGAGATGCCATCAGACAGATAAACAACTAGTTTGCCTGCAATTGGCCAGCACAAATGGTAGTAACAGACAGTCTAAATGCTGGGATGATCTATCTGGAATAAGTGCATATTGCATCACAACACATAATTCTGAGTACTCCGTCTGGCTGTTGAGGGGTTTCTAATCAAAATCTGCTTTTTCCTCATTCAAGTAGCAGGTGTTTTTGCTACAAAACTTTGTCCTCTGAAGCAGGTTTATATCGATGTCAATGAAATAACACAAAGGAGTGGAAAGTCTAGAGCAGTGGTTCTCAACCTTGGCTGCACATTAGAATCACCTGGGAATCTTTTTAAAATCCTAATTTCTGGGCCTCATCCTCTGGAAATTCTGTTTCTTTGTTACTAATGCTGTGGCCCCACCCCATAAGAAAGAAACAGAATTTCCGGAGGATGAGGCCCAGAAATCAGCATTTTAAAAAGATTCCCAGGTGATTCTAATGTGCAGCCAGTTGAGAACCACTGGTCTAGAGCAAAAGGAGCAGTACCTAAGGTTTCTAACCGCTGAGGAATTCCACCTTTGCCCCATCCTTACTCTCTTCTCACCCTTAACCTAAAAAAGTAAAGAAAAAGCCATTGGAAATTGCTTTCTTTCCCTCCCAGGAATTCCTTCAACAAAGATCCATCGATCACTTTCTATGTGGCAAAAAAAACAAACCCAGAAAAACTAACCACAGAGGAGAAGACCAAGTATGCAAGGCAGTCACAACTCTGGAATTTCTGAATTGTTTTCATCCTGGTTTTGAAGTGAACAAATTAAGACACATTAATTTACTTACATTTCAAAAGAAACAAGTACAAAGTTAGACATGAAGCTTAGCTCTTTCACACTGAGATGCTGCTTCTGCAGGGCACCCATGGGGGTGTCTTGGTTATTGCACCACAGGTGGTTTATCTGAGCTGGTCCAAACCTCAGAAAAAGACAGCCCAGTCTATACCGTCCTCAGGCTGAATTCAGAAGAAAGGGAGGCTGTTCAGGTTTATAAAGTTCAGGGCCAACCAGGACTTGCAGAGCTGTGCTTGATGACCCCCACGAGGAGAGATCTGAGCACAAGAATGTAACAGATCTAGCGTGAGGCTGCTTCACGTCTCAGGAACACGTGCCGGCAGAGCCTGCCCTGCTGTGGGGATGTCCTATCACTGACGCCCGATTACTGCTCGGCTGTGGGGCACAGTGGCATATGCTAAGGAGCTCCCTGCCCTAAGGGGGGAGATTGTCAGAAAGCCAGGCAGATGCCAGCGTCCCCTCTGCTGCTGCTGCTCTCCCACAAACAGCCTTGCCAGATGGCATGTCCACCTCCTCACACATACTCTGATCATAGGAAACAAACAGGCTGAAACACTAACAACTCTGTCCCTTGTATCAGATCTGCCAGTGAGACATGAATTCCTGGGCGAGGGGAGAAGTGAAAAGGGAAGGCAGGGAGGCACTGGGGAGTGTGCTCTGCCTCTCCCAGGCTTCCTTTCCTTAGACAGCTGTGTTGCATTTTGCATGGTCTGTTCTACTTCACCTACTGAATACTCCCTCTACCCAACAGAGTGCAAGGTTCTTAGTGACAATGATGGTGTCACTGACTTTGGTGGTCACAGTTCCGACATGGCCCGATGGCTGGCACACAGTGACTGCTCAGCAAATATCTGGTTGCTGTTTTTAAAAATGATGCTGTGAGGATGAGTTGGGCTAAAATACCTACTCAATGAGAACAGTAAAATTCTCATTATATGAGGCCCTGAGATCCCACGACAGCTCCTTCTCACCCAGGAATTCATAGAAATTACATGTCCCCCATGGGCAATGCACAAAAGGCTATTCACCTCTGTAGCGATGTTCACCTGTGCCAGCAGCACAGCCAGGTAGCAGGGAAAGCACCCCAAGCCCAGCCCCAGGTCAGATAAATTACTAGAAATAAAGGGACAGTTAATATTTCACCTCCATCTGGCCACAGAGTTCACCCCTAAAAGACCACAAGACATAATTTTCAAACAATTTGAAGATGGTAATAAAGCCCAAGTACTGATCATTTGAGGAGTAATCATGATCCTTCTACATATTATATTATCCAATGTAATTCTGTGTAAATTTCATCACCCTCTAGTATTATGAAAGCAATGACCTCTAATTGTGATTTAATATGAAGCACTGCCATGTTCATTGGTTCCCTGGTGCATATCCTATGCCATAACGATGCTGAAAATAAAAGCACCTTACACCAAAGAACAGCATGTGAATGGCCTAGGAAATGAAATCAAGCAATAAATTACCTTCGCATTCTTAGAAGTGCGCCTACTGTAAGAGTGCGCACCAGGGAGACTACAGACACAAAATATGTCTAGAATTTACAGACATCTTTCGCTTATGCCTTTAATGGAGAGTTGGAAATTAGTTTTAGTGTTGGATTAAGCTACCCTCACATAAGCAAAGTAACTAGGTCACTTACTGGTACCTAATTTACTCCTCTGCTGAATAGGGATGTCTCACACGTTAACGATGATGATTGTGTATATACAGAGTTATTATCTAAGTCTCTAGGAAACTGTTAACTTTCACAATTAGATTCTATTAGTTCTAGAAGTTATCATCGCCACCATCATTATGATCCGTATCATCCTTTGATGGAACGACACAATAAAGCTAGGTAAGACCTTATGAGATTGAACTAATTCTAACTTTTATTTTTCTCTTGAGAAGAGAAGACACATTCTGCTAACTAGTGTGTTACCAACCAAGTGGAGAAAACAATGAAAACAGGAATGCCTCCTAACTCCAAGTTTAGATTTTTTTTTCACCCAAATGTGAAATAATAGGAAGTGTTTTAGGCCATTAAGGGCATTGAATGGGGTTCTTTCTCTCTCAGCATCTCTCTCGCCAAGTCCGGGACATGGCTTTCCATTCCTCAGGGCTCTGTCAGAAAGGAAGTGGTAACAGGCACTGAAAACTTACAACATTCTTTTCCCGGCATCACTCATTCGCCGAGGTATGCGTTTCCTTTAGAAAGTCATACTGACAAAATAAAGTTGTTTTTTGTATTTTAAGTATTTATGAACTGTTCCTATGAAGACACATCGAAGTAGATTTGTAAAGCGTTGTGAGAAGGTCTGAATGTATGAAACAGACCCCTGTCTCTGACAGAGGCTTTATTTTTGTTCCCTTTTAATGTGTTATAGACATTTACCTAGTAAGCTTCAGCTCCACACTTGTTCTTCTATATTTACCTTCAAACTGCGTGGGCTAGCGCCCTGCAAACTATTATTTTCAAGCTTCCTTGCTAGCAAGTCTCTGGTTATATTCTGTCGCTTAGACACACTTATGCCAAAATGGAAATCAGTAAGAAGACATTCTGCCTCAGGCAAACCCTCCTGCAGTGGCAGCGGCAGCAGCCTAGTGCATAGACCAGTCCACCGAGACGCTGGAAATAAAGGGTCTTATTTTAGATAAGCAACAGCTGAAGTTCCAGTAACGAAGCATTTCAGAAGCAGCAGCCAGCAGTTCCATCAAACGCAGAGACAAGAGCTCCTGCTCACAGCCTCCGGCTGTGGTTTCAGGGGCCCAGAAGCTGAGGGTTCTAACAACCTTAGCGACAAGATTGCTCTCTGGGCACCCAGCCCAGAGACAGCAGCAGCTCCCTGACATCTGAGTAATGCCTTCTTCCCCTCTGTCTTCTCCAGCTCTTCGAACACTTCGTAAACATTCCTACCCAAAGTCCCCCCTCCGGCTTACATACCTGACTGGTGTTGATTTTCCTACTGGGCAATAACTGATAGACACACCTGACAAGGACTGTTCAAGCCGTATCACTGTTTCCACGTTACAGATGAGGAAAAGGATGCTTAGAAGCGAAGTGACATGCTCAGGGGAATCTGGCTACCAAATAAAAGAGTGAGACTTGGGACTCTAGTTCTATTGAGCTCAGATACCCTGATTACTCAATGTGAAGAACTATCTATTTAGACTTGTCATAAAAATTTCAGTTGTATTTTGATTTGGAAATCATACATGATAATTTTTCAAAACTCAGCAAAATACAAGAAACAAACATAGCCTTTTAAGTCTCCAGATGAACTGTGCCGCGCTGTGGTCATTCCCCATGGACTTTACTTGATGTGACATACAATACGGTATCTATCACATATACTGTCATATCCATCAGCACTAAGAGCAGATGCAAGGTCAACTGTGAGGCATTCATTAATTCTCAGTCACAGAAAGGGGAAGCAAAAGAAATAAATGTATATAGCGAGGCGTACAAATAGAAAACAACTAAATTACCACTTTGAAATACAAAATTGTAGTTTATAAAGGCAAATGGGATGATACAGTCAAATTCTTGAGTCTGGCACAATTGATGGCCTCTCACGTTGCCTCAGGATAACACCTGTCTCCCAAGATCAGGCTCCGATCACACAGACTCCCACCCCCACCGCTGCCTCATCTGCAAACTCTGCTCCTTGTCTGGACAATGCCTGCTTATGCGTCAGGTTCCAGAACAACCCTCACCTCATTTCCTCCAGCTTTGCCTTGGGATCTGTTTTCTAGGGTTCCTTGTATAAGACAGATGACAAAGAAAATCATTCTTAATGAAAAAACATGTACTTATGTTAGTTAAATTATTTGTGGCAAAATTTATATTACAGGATTTGTACTAGATTTAATATATGACTATATACTTGTAAAGTGTATTGAAAGTTTGAAATTAACAATGTACACAATATATTTACACCTACTGTTCAGCTGTGGATTATGCTTTTTCAACTATAAATTATTAGAAGATGTTATTGTTGGTCAAGCCTTGATTTTTATGTAAAGATGGATTCTACACTCTCCATTTCCTCCACCTCCAATTAAAACATAAAACCTAGAGCAGTCATCAATTTTTTAACACTCACTTGATTATGCCCTTTCTGAGAGGTGATGCAGCAAAACTTCCCATCTCCCCCAAATTCCTGACCTCAAAGAAATTCATTCATGCAGAATTGCCATGTAACCTACTGCTTATTATAATTTAACTGGTTGAGTGTACTACGTATGGGGGATGAGTTAGAGAAATAGATAGTATTGTTTAAAAAATATGACAAATAAGCCCCAAACCAAATGGCTTAAAGAAACTTGAGTGCTTTAGTGTGGACAAGAATGAGGAAGACACTGGGAAGCATCAGGGGTTTTGCACCATTCTGAGGTTTTCAATGGTGTAGCTGGGACAGTTTCACCTTTTTTTTAAACTATAATTCAGCCAATATCAGATGATGATTAACAGTTCTTGAAACCATCTGATACGATCCTAGATTTGCCTCTTTAATGATATGAAATAAGAGACTGTATATAATGGTGACTATTCCAGACTGCCTGAATTTGACTTCTGGCTCTATAATTTAGTAGCTGGGTGATTTTAGGCAAGTCATTTATCCTGCTTATTCTTAGCTTACTCATCTAAAATGAGGACAATAATACTGCCTCGTCGGAGTGCTATGAAAATAAAATGAATTACTACATGTATTTACAATTCTGCCTGTACGACATTAATCTTTAAATACATGGTATCTTTTATCACAGCTATTTCAAGGTCATTTAAAGGAAAAACTATATGATTAATGGAAAAGTTCTCTTCAGAAACAGTGGAACCCAGAGACATTGGAATGCCATTTGAAGCACTGACAGAACAAATAATCAACAAAGAATTTTATATCCAGAAAAAATCATTCTTCAAAAATGAAGGTGAAATAAAGACTTTTCCAAAATAAAGAAAACCAGAAAGAATTTGTTGCTAGGAGAACTTCACTATAAAACATACTGAAAGAAGTCCTGTAGGCTGAAGAAAAATAACACAAAATAATAAGTTAGCTACACTGGAAGAAATAAAGGGCACCAGAAATCATGAGTATGGGGTAAATATATAAAATACACAAACACATATATTTTTTTCTTTTAACCACTTTAAGACTTAGAACTATGTAAAGAAGAATTTAAAATACTATATTTTGGTGTTTGTAATGCATGAAGATGTAAAATGGATGACAGCAATACAAAAGGATGGGGGAATGGAGGAAAACCGGTGCCAGCAGCCAGGGGAAGGAAGGCCTATTGCATGAATCTTCGTGCAACGGGCCTCTAGTATTATAATAAAGATGATATAATTCCTACAGAAATCACTTTAAAAAGAGTATTGAAATATAGGAAAAAGACAAGAGAGGGTGAAATGGCCATTAAAATAGATAAAAGAGGACAGAGAAGAATTGAGGAATACATAATAATTGAGAGAATTAGAAAACAAGTAGCCAAATACCATATCTCAATCTAGCCATATCAATTATTATATTAAGTGTAAATTTACTAAACATGCAAAACAGGAATAATGTTCAGATGAATAAAAAACAAACTCCAACTATATAATATCTACAGCAAACAGTTTAAATTCAAAGACATGAATAGATTGAAAAATAAAGGCATGGAAAAAGTCAAATGAACCAAACAATAAATAGAAGCAAGTTGGAATTGCTATACTATTCCTGGAAACAACAGATTTTAAGAGAAGAAATATTACTAAAGACAGAAATATCATATTTAATAATAAAATAAATCATAAACCTAAAACAATGATAAAAGTAGAAGCACCTAACCAGAGGCCTGGCTACAAATGAGCACGAGGGAAATTCTGAGAATGATGGGAGTATTCTAAAACTTGATTTGGGGAGCAGCCAAAACTCTCACTATATGCATAGAATGGCTAGATGTTATTGTGCATAAATAAAGCCACACAAAAGAAAAGAAAACCCACATACACACAGAGAGAAAGATGCCTCTAGGCTGCACAGGCTGTTACAAGTTGCCGGCCCTGGGCAAACAGTGTTGGTGATGTTTCTGTCTATATATGCAATCTGAGGCCTCCAAAATCAATGTCAGCACTTTTTTGGCAGCCTCATCTCATATGATTCTGAAAAGGAAATACTGTTCTATCGACAGCAATGACTCACTTGCCAGGTTTGCCTTTCAGGAAGCAGGCCTGGCCGTGCTTCCCAGGAGAGGGGCCAGCCCTGGGATCCACAGGGAACTCCCATGGCGAAGACCCACCCTGAGGCAAAACAAGACAGGCTCCCCTGTAGGCCCAGGTTAAATGCAATTCAGGACCTCACCCAGGAGGCCCTGCTGACCCTGGATGGTTCAAGGCACAGGGTGTTTTCTAGAAGCAGGGCCTTCCAACCTCCCAGTCCTGAGACGGGCCCGGGCCCCCTTGCCCAGGTTCAAGGGCAGTACTGAGACTACACTTATACCTATAAATTCAGTTGAATGAATCCACTTTAAAGAATTATCCCTTTCAAACAACTGAAATCTAAACTCAGTTCAACTGATCAGTTTTCAAATTACCCTTTCACTAGGGTGCCTAATTGCCATTTAAGAAATACAGCGATTGCTCTATACCAGTCACTATTTTAATTGATTAGTAAATATTCACTTGTTTCGTTATTATAAAAAACCTCATGAAGTAGATGCGATTATCGTTTTTTTCTTCTTTTTCATTTTAAAGATGAGGAAACAGATGCACTTGAGCGTTAAGTAACCTGTTCATGGTCACACGGCCACTTCGGGGTGACGGGATTTAATGCTCGGGAGCTTGCTTTAACAATCCCTGCTCTTCAGCACTACTCTACATTAATTAAAGCCCATTTGTGCAGAAAATTTATTGACTGGAGTAATGCTTCCAGACCAAACCATCTCCCAATACAATCTATTTCATCCAACATAGGAAGGAAAAAAAAAAAAGGAAGAAAGTGAGGGAAGGATGAAACGAAGGGAAATGGGTTTGAATATATCAAGAAGAATTCAGGTTTGAAACTTATTTCAAATGTGAAGGGAAATTATAACTTTTCAAGGAGTTTCATGCCCATGTATTACCTATTTCGGGCCCTCATTAAAGTCACCAGGGACGAAGTGGGGATTTATGGCTTCATGGAGACTAAGCCAACGGCTGAAAGCGGCGGAGCTCACTAGTAACAGAGCAGGCCTGACTCGGCCTCACTGAGCTGATTCCCTCAACCCTCACTCCAGGATTTTCAAATCACTGAATTCCAAAGTCAGGGTAATCTGTTGCCGACAGGGAGAGATGTTGGACTTTCCGATTTATATTCTGAAAATCCCAACCCCGCAACGTGAGACTGGACCTCCCTGTGGCTGCCATGCTTGGACTGTGTGTGGAGGCAGCTCTATTTTCAGTGGATCGAAGAGAAGCCTGAAGGTAGGACTATTGCTCCGTGGCCCAGGAGTGAAAGCCATTTCCTCCCCATGGCCAGCTTCGCTGTCAAATGCCGGTGGGCAAACAGGCCAGATTTTGGATGAATGAGAATCCTCTGTGCCTGGAGGGACTGTCTATTTTTCTCTCATGGAAATAATTGTGAATTGTGCTGCCCTCCCAAATATCTGCCCGCTCCTGGTGTCTGCCAGCAGAGTCTGTATTGTCACGCTAAAGTAAACGAGATGTTCTCCTGAAAACATCAATTATGTGATTGTTACTTCTTGCAAGCGGCTGGCTGCTGAGTGTTAGGTTGTCAATTCACCTTTCTTTCCATTTGCTGTGCAGGACTCCTTTCTGTTTCCTGTATTCTGTATTTTTACTATTAGCTGCCTCCTGAGCTGGCAGCCAGGCAGACTTGCAGCAGCTTCTAAGACATTCCCAGACAACACAGGTTTAAAGCCCATTGAACTGGGTCTTCATCAAGAGGTAATCCCCAACCTCGAATACTGGATGAGACCGTAGAGAGTTCGGGAGAGAAAGATGTCCACTCTCTGAAGCTTGTTGGGTGGTAAATGCTAACGGACACGTCTGTCTGTGGGCTTTCTTGAAACCCCCTCCTGAGCCTTTATCTAATACTGTCCACATCCCCTTTGCTCTCCGCAAAGCGATGGGTGAGAGAAATGCAGTCAAAGGCCAGGAGACTCCATCTTCCTAGAGAAATAAAAGGGTGACCTTAATTGGCTGACACTAGCTTAGAAATAAGGATTTTAATATGTTCTTATCCAGAAGTACTAAAAAAATTAGGAGTAGGGAAGAAAATGCTTATTCTGACTAGAAAATTATTTCCCAAAGGGCGTGAACTCTAGAGCAAGTCTCCGTCAGGTGTAAGTGATGATGCTCATGGTACAGAGGCAGCTAGGCCTGCGTGTGCCCAGAAGTCACTGCTGAAACAGCTGCGGGCTGTATTAACACATTCTGGTTTCTATAAACCTGATACTTGAACATCTGCCTGGCAAGCATACGCCAGACATTCCTGGTTTTAGACAACCTAACGGTATAGGCCCAAGTCACTTCGCCATGACCTCCTGCCTCCGTCATGTCACCCAGCCACTCCTCAGGAGGAATTCTCTCTAAATACAAACCACTCCACCCAGAGCCCACATCCCACCCACCTTCTTCATCGGGCTCTCACACTCAGGGCTGCTATCCTCCTGCCCTAATCCCCCAGGGCCAGGTAACAGACAGCTCCGGTGCCCCAGAGCCTGCTGAAATGATTCCAAGGAGCCAGTTCCAAGCATGCTTACCTTGCCTCACTCATTCCATCCTGCGGAAATCACAATAAAGCCTCTTGCCCAGTTCCCACCCCCCCTCCACGCCTCATGCCAACCCTAGTGCTTTCCAGTGTGGCCGTGGGGAGCGTGGTATGTTCTGCTCTTGGGACCTATGAGCAACAAATTATCTTTTCAATAGCAGTCATCTCTTGATCCCGGGATCCTTGGCCTTACTGTAGCTTTAATTATCTATTAATGCACAGTGTTTTTAAAACATGGGCTATTGCCCAGCCAGCATGGCTCAGTGGTTGAGCATCAACCTATGAACCAGGAGGTCATGGTTTGACTCCCGGTCAGGGCACATGCCTGGGTTGCTGGCTTGATCCTCAGTAGGGGGATGTTCAGGAGGCAGTCAATCAATGATTTTCTCTTATCATTGATGTTTCTATCTCTTCCTCCCCCTTTCTTCATCTCTGAAATCAATAAAAATATATTTAAATTAATAACAAAATACGGGCTATTGCCCTTGCTGAGTAGTTCAGTTGGTTGGAGCATCACCTTACACTCTTAAAAGGTAATGTGTGTTCCTCCCTGGTAGGGAAGTGAACCAACTGAGGTTTCTCTCTCACATTGAGATGTCTCTCTCTCTCTCTCCCCCTTCCTTTCTCTCTAAAATCAACAAACATATCCTTGGGTGAGGAGGAGTAGAAAGCACACATACTTATTATCCAAGGTTACCGTACCTTGTACCTTATCCCACAACGCTGGTTACATGTTATTGGTTCCTGGATGATCATGTGACACATAGCAGTCCTCTATAGACTGGACAGCAGCCTATGTGTTGGTCTGGTACAAAAGTCCTATGAACTGGACTTCCCTGATTGCCAGTGGCTGGGGAAGTAATGGACCCACTATGGTAGACCCATCAATCACTGAGTGCCGTCTACCCCTGCAACCCAAGGCATGGTCCTTGCCCAGGGGCTTAAGCAGCTCCTGGGATCCTGCGGATCCTCAGGTCCCTCTGATGAGCTACTGAATCAGAATCTGCATTTCAATGAAAATGTGTAAGTGATCTGTATGCTCACTGAAGTTTGAAAAGGACTGCTGAACTCTGGAATCCTTCCATGTGTTTGCACAAAAGCCATGTTTCCCACGGGCTGCTCTGGCCTTTGAATGATTGTGGCGAGGTGCTAAGCAGACCGGTTCCTGGGATATGGGGGACTACCCTGACAGGTAGATTTGGTGCGAGGACTCCCCTGACCTTGCAGGGTCTCCCTACCACTGCTTTCTAAGATGTCCGCACCAACCTCCCTTCCTCTCCTCTCCCCTTTGCTCAGGGTCGGACCTGCAGTGTGGCCCAATGGCTCCCCCAGCACTGCTGCCTTTCCCTCACAGGAACTTCCTCCAATAAATTGCTTACATCTTTAATTCTGACGTGGAATCTGCCTTTTGGACCATCTGGATTAACAAACAGGTCGATACCATTTCAAGTGGCAGCTTTCTAGATCGGCACAGCTACATAACAGACACAGACAACAACAACGACAACAGAAAACTGGCTGAGTTGCAATTACCTGGATAGAGGCCCACATCTTGCCCCACCAGCAAAGCAGCAGTCTCATATACCCCTTCCTAAAGTTATAATATAAGACTGAATATCAAATATATGTTTGACTGGATAACTATATAGAAAAGACCCCCCAAAATGGACAGGTTAGCAGATCTGTAGCAAGGATCTACTTTTTGTGTGACTCAGGCATATTTGTGTTAGAGCACTAGCCATCTTAGGTTAAGGTAGTAAGCATCCTCATTTACGGGACAGGTGTTGGGGTTGTTGCTGTTACTCTGAGCATGCTCATGAAGAAAAATACTCACCCTACATGGAGCAGATGGAAGGAAATAATCTAACACCAAGCCTGGAACCCAATCTTTCAGCAGTGCAATGGGAGTGGAAGGAGAATGGCTAGGCCTTAGATTAGATAGATGTAATAATGACTATTATCTTCTAAAAAATACACAGACAAAAACCAGATTTTCCAATTAAATTGTACATACATACGCACTTTGCTTAATTTTTTTCAGTGCTCTAAGAAGTTTGTAAACTCAACTCATCATCCTGAAAATAAACATAAACCATGGCCCATGGAGTTGAAGATATTGCACAGGGCTGAGACCACCAAGGGTCAAGTTTTGTAAGAAGCTACACTGTATTGATTTTGTCCTGAGGTTTCACTCACAGAATCAATGTAAGTCTTTTCAAATGTTGAACTTCTTTTCTTTCTTTTTCTTCCTTTCTTTCTTTCTTTCTTTCTTTCTTTCTTTCTTTCTTTCTTTCTTTCTTTCTTTCTTTCTTCTTTCTTCTTTCTTCTTTCTTCTTTCTTCTTTCTTTCTCATTGGCTATCTATCTGTCTCTTTGTCTCTCTCTATACATGTATATATGTACACAAACACCAATACACATGTATGCATTTTTATATCTATTATTAAGGATTTATGTTGCACAGTCTGACTTACTGACTTAGAAGCCTGCTAAAGTGTAAAATCATTATGACAAAAGAACATTGGTGCTGTAAGTACAGTGACTACAAGGATTCTGGCCCCCATGCCTAGAACTTGAGTTCATCATCATTGGTTTTATCATCCAATATATTTGCAGATTATACTAAAATGTTTCACTCAGCATCATTTATTGGTTTATGAGTTTCTTATAGTATTTAGGCTTAGGATAAGCACTGAGAGCCAACAAATCGACACTTTTAGCCTGTGATTGATCATCAGTGTCCATTTAATGCTTTCCTGTTTAAATCACTCCACTCATTAGCCAGACCACAGCTGCCAAAGCACTTCAGTGCATTCAGGGGAAGCTCAACACTCTTCACTAAGGGAATGCCCTGCTTAGATTTCTAGAACTACCCTCACAATTAGCAGCTAAATTTAACTTACCTCTGCTCTTCTGTGGCTTCGGAGATATTAATTTCCTTGCTAACCCACAATTAGAGGAGTAAATCATAGGCAATTTTCTCAAGGAAATCTTGAATTAAGTGCACATTGCTTGAGTGGTTCCTATAAGTATAATCATAGTGTAATGCACCCAGGACCCCTTCCTCTGTGCCTGGGGGAGAAAGTGAGACTCCTAAGCTCTAATCTACCTCAGGGCAAGTTTCCCCTCTCTGAAGCCACCTAAAGAGGTATCAACTAATGTAAGTAAAGCAAAGTGAAGTGAGACATGGATGCATTTTCATAATATGTCACGGAGTCAAACCCAATAAAACCTTTTTGCAATTACATATTTTGAACACTTTAATAAAATACTTTTACCGAATTTATTGTAGTTTTTTTAAGGGATGGGTGTAGAACTCTAATTTAGGAATGAACTCAAGTATCATTCTATACTTCCTGGCCTTGCATTTACTGCAAATACTTTGCGGGAAGAGAGATACCATAATCTACTAAGACAGGTCCTGTCTCCCACCCCTTGGTGGAATCTCCTCTTTTCAGTATGTGGATACCCATCAATGTTGATTAAAAAGACACATTTTCTTTGCATTGGTGGTATCTAATTGCAAAAGGATGGCTATAGCGAATCCTTGGTTCTATGATTTTGGGAAGGGTGCTAGGCAAAGCAGTATACTTCCCTGATAGAACTGACCTTTTAAAGTAAATGTCACAATTCAGTGTGATTCTAAATGTTAACTGTCGCTGACAAACGGTTTATTCTATCCCGTGTGAGGCACTAGAGTGCTTAATCATACAAATCTAACAAAACTGGAAAACGTTCCTGGTTTTTTTCTTTATAACATAAAAAGCCACAGGCTGGTGGGGGGTGGGGCCATTGGGGGCAAGCAGGCCACCAGTGTGGATCAGTTGGAGGTGATCAGAACAGTGGGGGGGGGGGCAGTTTGGATTGAGGAGGCTAGCAGGGGGGCAGTTGGGGGTGAGCAGGCCAGTGGGGAGGGAAAGTGGGGGTGAACAGGCCAGCAGAGGGGGCAGCTGGGGGTGAGCAGGCTGGCAGGGGGGGCATTTGGGAGCAAGTAGGCCAGCAGCCAGGGGCAGTTGGGGGCAAGCAGGCTGGCAGGTAGAATGATTAGGGGTAATCAGGCAGGCAGGCAGGCAGGCAAGCAGGCAGGTGAGCAGTTAGGAGCCAGCAGTCCCGGATTGTGAGAGGGATGTCCGACTGCCGGTTTAGGCCTGATCCCTGTAAATCGGCAGCAGGACATCCTTCGAGGGGACCCAGATTGGAGAGAGTACAGGCCGGGCTGAGGAAAACCCCCTCCCCCATGCACGATTTTCGTGCACCGGGCCACTAGTCTATATATATAAAACCCTAATATACAAATAGACCAAACTGCAGAACAATAGAACAACCAGTCGCAATGATGTGTGTTGACCACCAGGGGGCACATGGGGGGTGCCGGCCATGGTGGGATGGTGGAACAGGTCAGTGGGGGCGCCAGACCCATGTGGGGTACCAATCATTGTCATCAGTTCAAGCCTCTGGTGGTCACCGAAAATTCTTTGCTCCTGTGTACCACAGTCCCGCCTGGCACTAGCACCTGTTGCCGGCATCGGCCCTGCTCGCACCCGCTGCCAGCACTGGAGCCTCTGCTCACTCCTGCTGCCAGCACCCAGTGCCAAGCGATTGGCGCCATCAGTGGGTGCTAGTGGCGACAGCCAGACCTGATCTCTCCTCAGGGCTTCTCCACCTCTCCCTGCTCCTGAGGAGCAATCAGGGAAGCAGTTGCTGCTCACACCTGCTGATGGTGCTGGCCCAACTTGCACCCGCTGTTGGCATGAGCCCCAATCGCTCTGCGTCATCAGCAGGTGTGAGCGAGGCCGACTGTCAGCTTGTGGGAGCGGCGGCAATGGGAGTGGGGCTGTTGGCAGAGGGGGGGGTAGGGGCCGTGGTGGGAGGGGCCAGGCAAGGGCATGGAGGATGGGCTGAGACCCACCCCTGTGCCCACAGCAGCCTCGTGGCTCACAGTTCCTTTTAAGGTGCACAAATTCGTGCACTGGGGCCCTAGTACCATATAATTTCACTTAGATGTGTTATCTAAAAAAACAAAATAAGTGAACAATAAAACAAACAAACTCATAGATGCAGTGAACAAATTGAAGGTTTTCAGATGGGAAGGGTTTGGGGGGTTGGATGAAAAAAAGGAAGGGGTTAAGAAATACAAATTTCTAGTTATAAAAACAGTCATGGGGATGTAATGTTCAGCATAGAGAATATAGTCAATAATATTGTGGTAACAATATATGACATCAGATGGGTACTAGACCTATCAGAATAAGCATTTCATAAATTACAAAAATGTGTAATCATTATGTAGTGCACGTTATGTAATATAATATTGTTTGTCAACTATAACTGAAAAATTAAAAATTAAGACCATATTAAATATTTTTATGATTTATTATTCTTTTGCCAGGAAGTAGTGGTAAGAAAAAGTAATTTTATTAAAATTTATTGTACCACCAATGTTCATAAGTAGACCTTTATCTTAACAAGCAGAAAAAGGCTTAAAGTGTGTGTATGTGTAGAATTTCACCTGTAAGAAGACTAACAAAAGAAGAAACAATCTTTCTCAAAGTATTTACTTGTATTACAGTTTAGGAAGGGTTGGCCTAAGTGAGCATCTTTAAACCTAATTTTAGATAATAAACCATTAGAGAACCTAATGAAAATTATTACTATTCTTTGCGGAGAAAATTAAAAAAACTGGACATACAAACAATCACATAGAATTTTTCCTACAAATTCAGGTGACTCACTGACCCCAAAAGAATACATGGACTAGATTACTAGAATTCCTTAGGAAAACTTCTGAGTATATTAATTTCCAATGCCCTAAGGCCAAGTACATTGTAGGCACTCAAATATTGTAGCTCAAGTAAAAATTATCTTTTAAAAAAAGTTAATGAGAAGTTACGTGGTATGAGTAGAAAGTAAAACCATTATTAATCTTCCCTTATTCACAGGGTATTTACAACATAATGATCACTTTAAAACTCTTCCAATTATAAGTTTATTTTATAAACAAGTGAATCTGTGATTTATGTTGCCAAAAAATAATTAACTATTTCCAAGGGTTTTTTTTTTAAAGAAATACAACAAAGTAGAAAAGATTTTGATATAATGGTAATTATAACTGAAAATAATTTAAAAGAGCTGGTTGCATGAGAGAAATCTGCACATAATAAAAGCTAGAGTATAAGGAAAACTACAAAACAGAAAGGACTCAGATATGTAGAAAATGGGCCCATAGGTGGGAAGGGACACAATTTTGACAGAGAGCCCTGACTAACATATCTAGATTGAAGTTTATCTTTAAAATGTGAGAGGAGACATATCTAGATTAGCTGGAGTGAAAAGAGCATTGATGTGGTTATCAGGAGACCAGCTTCTAGTCCAGATCATTCTTTGGCTGTACAAGTCACCTGAGAGCACTGGGCCTGGAATCTATGCATTATTGCAAGATGAGGAGGCTCATTAACTGAGCTTGAAAGTCTTTTTTGGCAATATTAAGAAAAATAACATTAATCTCTGCTTGCCAAATTTCAAAGACTCAAACTATATCTTTTGGGCAAATAATGTATTAAAAAATAAGAGTAAAACAAGTGAAATGCAAATAATTAAGTCTAAATTGAAGTGCTATTCACTGGAATGAAAACTAGATTTTATTTAATACTAGGAGCCCAGCGCGCGATTCGAAATAGCGCAGTGCTGCCCACCCTCAAGTCGCTGGTCTGGCCCTACCACGCTCTTTGGGCCCCACAACAGCTGTCCCTGCCCCTCTCTCTGGCCCATGAAGCAGCCCCAGCCACTGCTGATCAGGCCCTCCCCCAGTGCAGGCACGCGGAGGCCCCTGCCACCCCGCCCCTGCCAGCTGCACGTGCAACCTCCTCTTGTCAAGTTGACCCGTTACAGCATCTCAATTAATTAGCATATTTCTCTAATATATATATAAAATTAAGTAAAAATAAAATTTGCAAATGAATGTAGTAAGCTTACAACGGAGTAGAACGTTAATTTTATTTATAAGTTGTGTCAAAATGTACCATTTAAAAGTTGATAGATATATATTTGTCCATATATCAATATCAAAGATATATTTAGAACAAGAATTCTGTTAAGAATCATGCGCATAGTCTCTTTTAGTTTCATACTCTCTCCCCCGCCTCCCTCCCCCCCCTGGACTCCCCCACATACACACACACTGTTCAGAGGCTATGGGATCGGGTATTTGGAGAGGTTAGCAGACAGTTGGGCTCTCAGCACCCGTAGGCAGGCCCTTGAACCCATCATTGGGTGGTTATTGAGAACTGAATTTCAGATCTTTTAAATTATTAACTTACTCACTCTAGAGGTTGAATGTTTGACCCTATTTATGTGGAAAAGAACACTTCTCTAAAAGCAGAGAGAGTAAATAAACCTCAGGGTAAAACTTCTTGGATTTTAGAATTATTCTGAATGAAAGATTAAGGGAGGGAGGAAGACTGAATTTACTGCCAACACCAAAAGAGGAAAAATGGTCAAGTGGGCAAAGTGGATATAATAGCTAGGGCTCAGAAGGCAGCAACTTCTAAGGAAAATAAATAAGGCCAGGTGAAGGGCCTGTTGTCTTATTGTCTGGACATGGTAAATATCATATTTTCCATTTGTTCCATGGGTCATTATTGAATTTGAAATGGCACATTCATTGAAGCTTTTATGCATTCCCTCATGCATTACTAAATAGAAAAGATTACTAATGGGCTGAATTAACATGTTGAGTACACAGTACTTAGCACTACCATATATAGAGAGACAAAAACAAACAAACCACTAATTGCATTAATGTAAGCAATAAGGGATAGAGTGTACCCCATTGTCCATACAATGCAAAGCAGCGCTGGGTGTGGTTTGGGTTGGAGATGGTAATTAGAGCAGCGATGCTGGAGAAGGTGACATAAGCATGGGTATTAATGATGGAGGTTAAAAGCAGAGACTAGAGAAACGGATTGGGTGGACAAGATGAGGATTAAACAAAGTCCCCTGTGTATGGGAAAGAAAGGAGATTTGAATGAAATTTTAGATGACTGGCAAAAGATCGTCCACAGAGGTGTAGTACCAGATCATAAAAGCCATGGTTACAAAGCTAGAGGGGTTCACCCTTCTCTTGATGTAATAAATGATAGCTACAAAAATGATTATGGAAGCAACATAGAGCTTAAAAAGTTAAAAGTAGATACCAGGTAATAAAGATATGGAGGGCGAGTAATGAGGTACTGGGCAGGGATGGTCAAGTGGTTTAATAAATGCTTCCTAGAAAAATGAGATGGCCATTTTGCCTGTGTCTGCTAAACTAGATCCTTAAAAAGGGCTGAGAGTTAAGGAGACAGACTGCATTCACTATCCATAGGTCACATCAACCCAGATTCATGTTTTATTAGAGTACAGAATAAAACCACAATATACAGGATCTCAACTAAGTACTAACCTTATTTTTTTCTGTACTTAACTTTCAAAAATAATGACATATTAAAAAGTGACAAGAGTACCAATTTTATTTTTTAAACGGTAAATTTTAAGGAATATTTTTTAGTTGATATGATCCACTCTCCTATGCCTTATGAATATTCATATATTGTATTCTTGGGTGCAAAATAAAGATATTAAGGAAATATAGGGATCTGATCATCAGAGAATATGCCATTCTCATTACATTTAGCCTACCATGCTCTAGTTAATAAGGCTCTGAATTAAATTAATAATTTGTAATCTAATGTCAACAGCCAAGATTAAATTAGTAACTTTCTGTTAACCACAGCTTTAAAACTGAATAATGAATGCCCTCTCTTCATGCCTCTTGGATAACCAAGAGGCAGGAAAATTGATTTCTCTTGGGGGAAAAAAGACATTCTATTGTTAAGTTTATTTACTAATAAATATTTATATTCAAAAACTTCATGCATCAAATTTCATTACTAAGCAGATGATTCCATATAAAGAAAGGGTAAAGTAGTATGAAATGTAAGAATTTGAGCTGAAGTTTTAACATTATTGTTTTCCAAAGGATGCAGGGTCCTGCCACCCAGTGATGTAACACTCTTCCTAAACTACATTCTGACAAAAATGGAAAAAAATAAAAAAAGGAAAATAAAGTAGGGGCAGAGAACAACACACTTCCATCATGTTACTATTGTCTGCCTCTGAGATTTCAGACTTTAAAGGTTGTCAGCATGTTGCCTCCTATCTGTGCGGCCTCGTTTCTCTACGATCCACAAACCAAAAGGAAAATTGGACTCAGGTGCTGACCTTCACCACCATCCACTCTTTTATTTGGAGATGAAAATGGATTTTCCTTATGGAGGAAGGTGTGAGCCATGTGTGCCCTCATTTATGTCCCTGCTCAAATGTGCCAAGTGGCCAGGGCAGGGGGGCAGGAGGAAGCCGCTCGCAGGACAGCAGAAGACAGGGGGAGCTGCGTCCTGGCTTACTTAGATGTTCTCTGATTACATATAATTAAGTTAGTCTCATGTTGACATTTAACCTGCATCTAGGTGGGTAAATTCATAAGACCCACTCTACAAGCTATGAGCAAAAGCATTTGTGAAAGCTATAAAGAAAAGGCCTCAGTAAATTTGGCTCCTGAATTCCTATAAATATCTTTCCAATAAAAAGCAAGGAAGATTTGAGGAATAGTATGAATAAAACATGAAAACAACAAAGATCTGCTGTTCAAAAATATTTTCCTTTGCCATCATACTTAAAAGTACACCATTTCTAAGTGCTAATTTCTTATGTTATTTATTAACTGCTATTTTTTGTCAGACACTATACTTGGAGTTATACAAACATTATCTAATTTAATCATGGCTAGATTCCTGAAAAGCACTCATTGTGAAACATTTTTAGAGAGGAGAAAGAAGGAATAAATGGGGCTCAATGACTACTCAGCTATTCTTGTTTCCAAATCCTTAAGCTCTTTTCTATTAAGGCTATTTACCTCCTACTTCCTCTTTATTTAGTTTGAATAAGAACTAATTTTTCGTTGCAAGGCAAACTATCCTGGGAAGATAACAATATTAAGCCTATCAACCACTTATTCTCTTATACCAAAGTGTAATTTATTTTAATTTAGATAATTTCTTCCCTAGAGTTTGTTTGGTTAATGCTAGAATAGGGGAGGGGAGGGGAGGTTGATAAAAGTATCTTAGAGAGAGATGTAAAAGGCTCCTAGCAGGCACATGGACACAGTGGGCATTCGGTGGCTAGGGACAGTGAACCTGGAAAATAGGTAAAATGGAAAGAAAAGGAATTTTCAAAAATTAAATTCATTATTTTGCTGTTAGCCAGGTCTGCTTAAGAGGGGTGGTTTTGCAAGTTGTCAAAAGAAGTCTCATTTCCCCTCTGTTGTAATACTAGATATGGATTTGTACCCTAAGTAGAAGAAAAGGAATTCAGGGTTAAATGTAAAACTGTTGTGTGGACAAAAGGGGCCACATGCTAACCTGACAAGCTCAGGGCAGGCCTGTGTGGCAATCTTGCAAACTCAAAGACCTAAAGTAACCACAGAGAACGGTCTGGAATGAAATTTTGTGTTTGTTTTTTTTTAATATATTTTATTGATTCTTTACAGAGAGGAAGGGAGAGAGATAGAGAGTTAGAAACATCGATGAGAGAGAAACATCGATCAGCCACCTCCTGCACATCTCCTACTGGGGATGTACCCACAACTCAGGCACATGCCCTTGACCGGAATTGAACCTAGGACCTTTCAGTCCGCAGGCCAACGCTCTATCCACTGAGCCAAACTGGTTCCGGCTGGAATGAAATTTTAACTAAAAGCAGTTTTGCTGGGTAGTCACCTCCGAGGCTGGTATCTCCCCTGACTAGACTTTACCTTAACTGAGCCTATTGTCTTTTTGCATCTATGATGACATATCCTTGAAATGTCATGGTAACTTGGAACTTGCCTTTTTTCCAGACTCCTCAGGCCACAACCAAATGCCTTGGGCACCAGGATAGGAGACCATAAATTCCTCCATTGTTATCGTTACCATGTTAATTGTTGACTGTTAACTCCCCTGCACCCGCCTAAGTATGTGTCTATCATTTTACTTTTTATCCAATCCCAGAGGTTTCCCTGCTTTGCTTTCTCCCGCCTCTCTAATCTATTACCAGTGGATTTTGTGTAACCCACCTAGCCTCCTCCTTTGATTGCAATGTATAAAAATAGATGAAAACCCACCATTCTCCGTAGCTTTATCCCAATACCTTGAGATTCTGCTTCCCGGCCATTGCTGACAGTGTGGCTCAAATAAACCCACAAAAATTCTTTACAGGTTTGAATGTTTTTACACTATTAAGGATGGATACAGTGGAAAATACAGCTACTCAAGAGATTGCTCTTATTGAAATGCAAAGACCAACTCAGGCCAGGACCAGATTAGAAGTAATATGCTTAAAAAAAATAAAAGAGAAAAGAAAAAGAACAGCTTTAGATTTTGCAAAAATCAAAACAGCACTGATTGCTTAAAAGAGTCAGGTGATAATCATGGCATGCCAAATACCAGAAAAAAATTAGAAATTAATGGAGTTGTACAGTAATCTGCTAGAAACCACTTTATTCATTTTCTTTAAATAATTTTCCCAACTTGTCATCCATAAAAAGGTTTACCTTTCTTTCAATTAACATCAAAAATAGGGAAGGAAAAATCTCTTAAAAGGGAACTGGAACAGAATTTCAACCAGTGAAGCATGTAACAGGTCTTGGCTCAAAGTTGTGGCCAACATAGCAAGCTGGCTTCCAGCAGCCTGGCGTGAGAATGCTTGTCAACAGCTAAGCCTTCGAACCAACCCTGCATCCGAACTTGTATCCACAGATGCCAAGAAACAGTCACCGAGTGCAAAATACTGAGAACAGGGGATTCGAAGGAAGCAGGTAAAGTCACTGTGTGGCATCATCTGAATAGAACTGACTTCACTTTTTTTAAAAATTTATCTTTTGTTAAAAGTATTATAGATGTCCCTTTTTTTTCTCTCATTGACCCCTTCTAGCCCACATCCACCCCCCCACCATAGGCCTTAACCACACTATGGTCTGTGTCCATGGGTTATGCATATATGCAATACATTTATGATTAATCTCTTCCCATTCACCCACACACCCCTGCCTTCCCTCTGATGTTCAAAAGTCTGTCCATGTTTCTGTGCCTGGATCTATTTTGTTCATCAGTTTATTTTGTTCTTTAGATTCCACATATGAGTGAGATCATGTGATACCTGTCTTTCTCTAACTGGCTTATTTCGCTTAACATAATACTCTCCAGGTTTCTCCATGCTATCTCAAAAGGTAAGAGATCCTTCATTTTTACATGTATTCCATGATATCAATGTACCACAGCTTTTTTATCCACTTGCCTACGATGGGCACTAGGGCTATTTCCAGAACTTATTATAAACTGTGCTGCTATGAACATAGGGGTGCATACATTCTTTCTGATTGATGCTTTGGGTTTCTTGGGATATATCCCTAGACATGGGGTCACTGGGTCAAAGGGGAGTTCCATATTTAACTTTTGAGGAAACACCATACTGTTTTCCATAGTGACTGTACCAGTGTACTAGGGTTCTCTTTTCTCCTCCTCCTTGCCAGCATTTGTCATTTGTTGATGGTAGCCATTCTGATAGGTGTGAGATGATAACTCATTGTTGTTTTAATTTGCGTCTCTCTGATGATTAGTGACTTTGAGCATTTTTCATATGGCTTTTGGCCATCTGTATGTCTACTCTGGAGAAGTGTCTATTTAGATGCTTTGCTCATTTTTAATTGGATTGTCTTCCTTTTGTTAGGTTGTATGAGTTCCTTATATATTTTGGATATTTACCCCTTATCAGATGTATTACTGCCAAATATGTTCTCCCATACAGTGGGCTCCCTTTTTGTTTTGTTGATGGTTTCTTTTGCTGTGCAGAAGCTTTTTATTTTGATGTAGTCTCATTTGTTTTTCTCCTTTGTTTCTCTTGCCCTAGGAGATGTATTGGTAAACATATTGCTATGTGAGATGTCTGAGATTTTGCTGCCTATGGTTTCTTCTAGAATTTTTATGGTTTCACAACTTACACTTAAGTCTTTGAGCCATTTTGAGTTTATTCTTGTGTATGATGTTAGTGGTCTAGTTTCATTTTCTTACATGTATCTGTCAAATTCTTCCAACACCACTTATGAAGAGACTGTCTTAACTCTACTGTATGCTCTTGCCCCCTTGTCAAATATTAATTGAGCATAATGGCTTGTCTTGATTTCTGGGATACTCTGTTCTGTTCCATTGATTGATATGCCTGTTCTTGTGCCAGTTCCAGGCTGTTTTGTTTATAGTGTTCATGGGTTGGCAGAATTAACATCATTAAAATGTCCATACCACCCAACGCAACCTATAGATCCAATGCAATCTCTATTTAAATATCAATAGCATATTTTACAGAACTAGAATAAATACTCCAAAAATTTATATGGAACCAAAAAAGACCTTGAATAGCTGCCACAATATCAAGAAAGAATAAAGCTGGAGGGATCACAATACCAGATATCAAGTTATATGACTTGATTTCATCTTTTTCCTTTAGTTCCTAGCTGTCACATAAACCCAGATTAATGGATAGACAGAGACAGTAATAGTTCTATCAAAAAAGTTGGCCACACCTATAATTCCTGATAGTATTTCTAGTAGTGAATTCAGAAAAAGAGATGAATCTGTTCTCTTTTTCTCCTCTTCACTCTTCGCCCTCCTCCTCTTGCTTTAAATCTAGTTAAGAGGAAAAATTATCGCTATTTCTTTTGTGTGCATATATGGGTCACATGTGTGTGCACATGTGTGTGTTAGGTGTGCGTGTACATGTGTGTGCATGTGTGTGTTTCCTTCTGGGATCAGCTGAAAAGCTCCCTCTTGGCTTAGTTATAAGGTGCGAGCTTCATTACACAGTGTTAATATGAGCATAGGAAGTATCCAAATTGGAAATGGCTTTCAGTGGTTCTCAACCTTCCTAATGCCGCGACCCTTTAATACAGTTCCTCATTTTGTGGTGACCCCCAACCATAAAATTATTTTCATTGCTACTTCATAACTGTAAAGTTGCTACTGTTATGAATCGTAATGTAAATCTCTGATATGCAGGATGTATTTTCATTGTTCGTGACCCACTGGTTGAGAACCACTGGTTATGTGCTAGTGAATCCATCCTTGGAATAATTTGGGACAATCTGTCTTTAACTTAAAAATACAAGGCCATACACAAACTCCACTCCCATGTTCAGTGAAGCATTATTTGCAGTAGTCAATATGGGGAAACAGTTAAATGTCCATTGACAGATAAAGGGATAAAGAAAATGTGGTATATACATGCAATGGAATATTATTTAGCCTTAAAAAAGGAAATCCCACTATATACAACAACACAGGTGAACCTTGAGACCAGTATGCTAAGTGAAACAGTCAGTCACAGGACAAACACTGCTTTATTCCACTTGTATGAGGAAACTAAAGTAGTAAAACACAAAGAAGCAGAGAGGAGAATGACCATTGCTAAGGACTGGAGGGAGGGGGAATGGTGAGCTGCTACTTCACAGGCATGAAATTTCAGCCACACAGAACAAGTTCTAGAGATCTCTACACAACCCTCTGCCTTTGGTTAACAGGGCTGTGTTGTGCACCTAACTTTAGTAAGAGGATAGATATCATGCCAAGTGTTCTTACCACAGTGAGAAATACAGGGAGCCAATGGCATAATCCTGTCGTCAACTGTCATTAGTCCTGGGATCTCAAATCAGATCTAAGACAAACCATTTAAGTAATTACTTGTTCCTAGTGTGATTAGAAACACGAATGTAAAATAAAGGTTTAAATATATCCTACACTTGCTTATAAAGGGTTTATATGGATAATCCAGAATATACTTAAATGTATTCTTTTTTACAAGAGTTATCTTTGTAATAAAAAAATCATAAATACATGCATGCATAGTTATTTTAAACAACATATGAGCTGTCTGGACTATGCCCATTATCCCCTGGCACCATCGGATAAACTTTCATGTAGAAGATTAGCATATTTATCATGTTCTCAACAACAATGTTGTTAGAATTCTCTGAGGGACAAAAATAAATGAAATGAAATAAAATAAAGCTCCAGAATCCCATTAAAATCTTTAACTTTTAACTTCCTAACATTAGAAATGTGTTTTTTTTTTAAATATAGTCCCATAGACTTGTGTATTTAAACTGTGAATTGTCATCAACTTGACACATAATTAAAGTGTACACTTTGACTTGTATACCATCTAGCAAAATAAACATTCTGATAACTCATTGTCCTGTCAATGACTCATAGTAACTTGCCCTTATTCGTTACCTAATAGATATCTTTTCAATGTTAGTGGCCAAACACCAAGGCCAGAAAATACATGTTTTAGCTATACTCACTTCACCATTATTTATAAGGTCATTATCCTTATTAGCTTGGTGATTACTCTAATCTTATGTTCCGTTTGATCAATTTGCATTTCTCCTTGGTGAAACTCAAATTACCATTGATTTTTCTGATGGATTTTTTTAAACAAATACCTATTGTTCCAGAGTTTCTTTCTGTGATACCACACAGAAAAAACCAAAACAAGAAACACACACACAAACAAAAGAATGTTGCGCTCGGACTTCGAAACCAGGTGTGGTAGATCAAGTGTTGTGAATGCAACGATGGAGGAAGGAGACAGTAAAGGAAAAACTGATGAGTGACCTTACATATGGACAGTGAGTTCAGGTTGGCAAAATATAAAAACATCCCACATTGGGAATGTATTGATGATGTGTGTATATGTGTGCATGAGTGTGTACATGTGTACACATCAAGAATAATTCTAGCCCCGGCTGGCATGGTTCAGTGGCATCAACCTATGAACCAGGAGGTCATGGTTCGATTCCTGGGTTGTAGGCTCAATCTCGAGTGGAGGATGTGCAGGAGGCAGCCAATTGATGATTGTCTCTCATCATTGATGTTTCTCTCTCTCTCTCTCTCCCTGTCCCTTCTTCTCTGAAATCAATAAAAATATATTTAAAAAAAGAATAATTCTAGGCTCCAGATTTCCTTTTTTCCTCCACAGCTTTATTAAAGTATAACTGATACTTTAATAAAGCTGCACACATTTGATGTATATACAATATGAGGTTTGACATATGCATGTTATGATTTGACATGTGCATATCAACCTATGATACCATCACCACAATCAAGGTAATAGACATAGATATCATCTTCAGAAGTTTCCTGTGTCACCTTTTTGGGTGGTATGAAGCCTTAAGATGAGAATCTGCCCTCTTAACAAATTTTTAAGTGCACAACACTGTATTGTATATATAGGCACTATGTCAGGATTTTCTTTTTTTAACCATTTAAATCGGGACTAATCTGGACCACATCGCCTTCAGAGTGACTCAACAGTGATTCTTAAAGCCACAGTAAAGATTTTCAAATATTCATATGATTTTACTTCAGTGAATTCAATTTATAAAATAAAAACAAAACAACTTATGGTCATTAAGACTAATTGGTAAATAGCAAACAAGCAAACCATAATGAACTCTTTTCTATTGGTTATGGATTTGGGTTGCTTAATATTTTCTTGAGAAGAAGAGATATAGGAGGCCAAACTTGTGTTTTCTACTTGTAATATTATAAGCCACTTAGAAAAAATATGTAGTTTCTCCTTGAATCCAATATTAACATAATAGAAAGTTATGTTAACATGAATGTAACTTCAATTTTATCTCTAACATCAGAGAACTGAGGGCAGCCAGAATAAGTGCTGCTTTGGGAATCCTGGAAAGTTCATTCTAGTCCTGGATTTGCCTGTCATGCTAGGAAAATCATATTACATATCTGTCGCCCATGCTGAAAAAGAATTTTCTCGTGGACAAAGTTCTTTCTTCATTAGCATTTGGCAATTTCAAATTCAATCCTAGTCCACTCAGTTCTAATGATTTGCAACTCTCCTCTCCTGCAATGCACCACTGAACATTCCCTTCTCCAAAAATTGATAGGGCATGTGCTAGTTTATCCATCTCAGATTTGTGCTTCTGAATAATATACTACATTTGTATACATGTACACAAATGAAATGGAGAAAAAGAGAATGAGAAAAACAATGTGAAATGGAAGTCCCATATAGATAGAGGTCATCATCTTTACCACAGACATCTATTGTGGCAATCATTATTTCTCCAAAACAGTAACATTTGGGCCACTAACAACTCTATGTCCAATTTCGCTATCAGTTGGTGAATATTCTATATTTTATACTATAAGCCAGGGGTCCTCAAACTATGGCCCACGGGCCACATGCAAATCCAAATATTGTATTTGTTCCCGTTTTGTTTTTTTTACTTCAAAATAAGATATGTGCAGTGTGCATAGGAATTTGTTCATAGTTTTTTTTTAAACTATAGTCCGGCCCTCCAACGGTCTGAGGGACAGAGAACTGGCCCCCTGTTTAAAAAGTTTGAGGACCCCTGCTATAAGCAGTTGCCAAAAAATGTGGTCTAATCTATATATATAAATAGGGAATATACTAATTAGCCCAGTGTCATGACCACTCAGGAGGAGCTGCTCACAGATGGGTGGGAGGGGACTGCGTGCTGCCCCTACCCCAGTGGCCACGGGGAGGCTGGGGCTGGGGCTGGCACGAGCAGAGACACAACACACAGGAGTGCCTGCCCCCACCCCAGCGGACACAAGGCTGTGGCCAGCCGGCTATGTGGGTCAGGCAAGGTCCCGGCCCCCCACAGGGTGCCTCCTCACAGGATGGGAAGTGGGGTGCCTCCTCATGCGATTTCAATGGCGCGCTGGGCCTCTAGTCTTAAATAAAGTCATATCCCCAAATCTACTTCTATATCAATGTTTTGAAACTCAAAGAGCATTTTCTCATAAGAGATATACATATTATATTCAGGGTAGGGCAAAAGTACGTTTACTTTTGCGAGTATGTAAAACACAATTTATTCTTTTTAACAAATACTTTTAATGATTTTTCAAGAGAATGGAAAGAAGAGGGAGAGAGAGACAAACATTGATGTGAGAGCTGAACATCGATCAGCTGCCTTCTGCACATCCTCTACTGGGGACTGAGCCCACAACCGGCACATGCCCTGACCAGGAAACAAACTGGCAACCTTTTAGTGCATGGGACAATGCCCAACCAACAGAGACACACTGGCCAGGGCCAGAATTTATTCTTGTATTATTACTTATTAATTATTATATTATTTTCCATACAAACAACTGTAAACTTACTTTTGTCCCACCCTGCTTATATGCATATATACCAATATACTTATTGTGATATGTATGTGTATTAATATTTATTTCATAACATTCTTTAAGTATAAGAAGTTCTGATTTTATTACAAACGTTAATATCAGTGGAACTATTTCACCTCTTTGTTCCACCTCAGCATTGAGCATTGTGCTACGCTTCAACTCTAAGCATCCAACTCTTGACTGGAAAGCTGCAGCTGAGTACCTTAAGGAACCACACACTAAGCATGTCTGGAACTAATAGCATCACATCCAAGCCCTCAAGGCGTTTCTGTCCATTAATGTTGTTAGCATTCCACCAGCCACTCAAGCTTGAAAGATGATTCTTCCTGGGCCCTCTCCACCTCCTTTCAATCCATCAACACATCCTGTAAATTCTGTCTCGGAAATGATTCTTAAGGCCATAAGCAGTGTACCTGACAGCTCACTGCTGCCTGCCTCCCCCAGGGCTGTGGGCCTTTGTGCTTCCCCCTGCTCCGGGGCTTTTCTTCTGTTTACTATTTGTTAAAATCCTTTTACAGGCTCAGCCCTGTTGTTACTTCTATGAAACCTTCCCCAAATTCATCAGCTAGAATAGATTGTTCCCCCTTAGTGCTTTTGAAGATTCGCCTATAAAAATATAGATAATAATTGTCATTCAACGAAATAGGGGCTATGTGCAAGTACCTTCAGATAAGAGTTAGATCATGTCCTCTTTTGAGTGCTCAGCACATTCAGCGACCATTTAAACTCTCCGCTGGGATTAGGGGCTTCTCTCCCTCATGCACCAGGTCATTAGAAACAGGCACCAGCGAAGACTCTGGAGACAAGCTCTCTTGGGTTTGAGTATTAGATCCATGACTTACTAGCTGTGCAGCTAGGACAATGATTTACACTCTCCGGAAGGTTTGAATATATGTATAGGCATGATGGTAGTACCTTCATCACAGGATTATTCCAAGAACCAACACAGATAATAGAGGTGAAGCCTTCTGCTCATTAGTTTGAGCTCTTAAGGTTTTTATGCCCTGAAGCAGGAGAGCCACCAGAGCAGAACAAATGACAGTTTGGTGCAGCAGAGCACCAAGGGATGAGGAGCTACTGGTCTCAAGGCATCAGGCTGGGGACATTTCTCAGTCCCAGAGGACAAAAACATGCTCTCATAGCTTTACCCAGGACTCTGCCATTTAATAACTTCCCACATTTTCTCTCTCATCAAGCAGTTTGTTAGAACCAGAGCACCTTGCAATGTTTTTATGTTCCAGGAGTCTGAACTATAACTCATCAGTACATTTCAGAAAACCTAGGCTGTATTGGGCATAAAGATCTCTTATACCCATCTTTTATGCCCCTCATTCTTGTCATTCTTCCTCTTTTGAAACAAGGTGAGAAGTTGGAACACAATCAGGTTGGAAAAAGTGGTTCTGAGACTGGGACTTACAAGAGGAGAGAAAGCCCTACATGGAGGTTGGAAGGGGGAATAGGTATCTTGAGAAGGCTAATGAGCCTTCCAGATGGGAAACTGTTTCCAGAATGCCAGTCATCACTAAAAATGCGGTTAGGCACACCCAAGCCCAGGACTCACTATACTAGCATTTCTCAAGTTATGTCCCATGTATCTCCTGTGATTATTCAAGGTGGGTTCTATGATTAAATATGCTTAGGAAATACAACCTATTTACCCTGTCTCCTGAAGGTTTGTACTGTTTAAATTGTTATAAATAAAATAAATAGAAATTTAACTTAGTTCATTCCTGTGTTTCTGAAAATTATTTGATGAACACAAGAATTTAGACAACCAGCTCTAAAAATATTAATGAACATATTAGTGAATATGCTAACTAGTCAACAGTTTTCTATGCAAAATAAGCCATATGGCTAAGATCTTATAGACCGCTATTTGTATTATCCCAAAGGAGCCACACTATCAATTTTAGAGGAATTGTTCCTGAAAGTCTTTGTATGTGTGAAAATATAAGTAGGATCTGATATTTTATCTATGTACTCTCCAATTTATTTAGTTATTTAGATAGTTATTTTTATCCTCACCCAAGGATATGTGGTTTTTCTTACTGATGTTAGAGAGAAGAAGAGAGAGAGAGAGAGAGAGAGAGAGAGAGAGAGAGAGAGAGAGAGAGAGAGAGAACATTGATCAGTGGCTTCCCATATGTGCCCTGACCAGGGATTGAAACCACAACCTAGGTATGTGACCTGACCGGGAATTAAACCTGCAAACTTTTGGTGCACAGCATGATGCTACAACCAACTGAGTCACCCAGCCAGGGCTGAGATCTCTGATATTCAATACTAGAGGCCTGGTGCATGAATTCGTGCAGGGATGCAGTCTGGCCGGCCTGCCCCAATCAGGGCCGATTGGGTGGGGCCATTGGCCATTGGCAGGCTGGCTCTGTTCCCGGGTTGAATTCCCAGTCCAGGGGACAATGTACACATTAGCCTTTTATTATATAGGATTGTCTCTATCTCACACATTCTAAAAAAAAACTGTTCTTATTTAGAAGGCCTATAGGCCAAATCCAGTCCACGGTTTGTATAAAAAAAGATTCTGGGGGGACCCAGAGATGCTAATTTACTTATTTATTGCTTATGACTTTGCCATACAGCAGCAGAGATGAGTAGTCCTGGCAGAGATCATGTGACCTGTGAAGCCTAAAATATTTAGTATCTGAATCTTTTACAGAAGAAGCTTGCTGACCCTGATTCCTAGGGTTATTTTTTATTTAAATTTAGGTGATATCTTTTTAAATGTAATCTTACAGAATTTGTTATTCATATTAATTCAATTTTCAGCCTTTTCTACCATTACAGATATAAAGCTAATACATCAAACATCGGTATTTCTATATGACCTGCAATAGTTGTGGCATTAAAAAAGCCTCAGTATTTTGAGAGGTAACTATGAGTTGTATGCATAGAACTTCTGGGAGAAAAAAAATAATGTTTTTTTTTTCAAAATTAGGATGGTCTTTACAAAGTTGTCTCTGTAAAAATAAAGATACTTCCCATTGTCCTTCACATGATTAAAATTTTGATCTTGTTAATTTATTAATGCACTTAAATTTAGCCACTTCTGAACACTAATGAAAAACTCTATTTGAATTATAATTAATTGGAAAGTTCTTGAGAATTGCAATTTAGCTTAATCAAAAGTGAAAATTCTGATCTTTTCTCATGAGAGATATAACTTCAGAGTAATTGCTTGCTATGTAGAACACTCTACATGTAAATTTAATACAGAAATCTATTACAGCTAGTTTTTTTAATGAATTGCAGAATTTGATGAGACCTACACAAGGACTATGGTAAAGGTCTTGTTTTGATATTTTAAGTTAGCATATTGTACTGTTAATCAAAATGAGTCTTTGAAAACTTTATAAGAGAACATGGGCACAATTTTTTGGTAAACATTAAGATGATAAATATGATTTTCAATTGCACATACAAGAATATCTTGAGCATTTCTTTGTAGAATTACTAATGCTAGTCTAATATTGTATTCTTATTCCAAATGTTAAAGAGCATCCCAAAGGTATTTCAAAAACAGTAAGTCTAAGACCTTAGCATTGAATGTATATTTAAATACCTGTGAACTAAGACTCCAATAGGACTGTTAGAAACACACATAGAGAGTGGATTTAAATACTAGATGTCAAAAGAACACACCTTGACATCACTCAAGCACAATGAGGATACTGGCCTGTCTGAAAAAGGTTTTAATAGAGTCTCTGAAAAAGAATACGTAAGAGACTTACACGTGGCCAGAATTACAAAGAGTTAAGAGAAAAGGTAGTAGAAATGGAATATAAGTCCTTAGAATTACTTATTTACTATCATTTGAGTCTCAATATAGCCATAGACTGCAGTACATGATTTTTCTGTATTATTTTATCATGTGCTAATTCAATAATGTAGATATTATTATCACCATTTGTTTTTTGTTTGCTTGTCTTAACCCTCACCTGAGTATATTTTTCCATTGATTTTTAGAGAGAGTGGGAGGGAAAGGGAGAGACAGAGAAACATCCATGTGAGAGAGACACATCTATCTATTGCCTCCTGCATAATTCATTCAACAAATATATTCCAAATGATCAATGCATGAAGTTACAAAATAATGTATGGATTAATGATATATTCAAAGTACCAGAGAGTCCAGTGGATTTTACTGTAACCAAGTATAAAAGTATATTATTATAATTTCAGATTCCACATTGCAACCAAACTTTGAAAAACTACAACTTGTCAAGTTTTGGTACAGTTTCAAAGACTAGCCAAGGTTATTGAAAAACAACTACTAAAATACTCCTCCTTTTTCTGCCATATATCTGTGTAAGGCTGGAATTTCTTCCTATACTTCATTGAAATAACCCATTGTAAAAGATTGAATGCAGGAGCAGGAGAATTCAGCTATCCTCTATGATTCCAGATATTTTTTTTTAAAAAAAGTAAAATGTAAAGCAATGCCACTTTTTAAAATGATTTTTTTCTTTTATAATATAATGTTATTTGCATAAAAATATTGCATGTAAAGGATTTAAATTCAATTAGATACTTTTAAAAAATGAATAAATTCTTTTTCAATTTCTCACTTTAAATTTTAGTACAGTAAATAACACCCCCCCCCCAAAAAAAAACACACACACAAAAGCTCTTTTGAACTCTTGTGAATTTTTAAGAGAGTAAAGTACCCTGAAAACCAGAACATTTGATAATCACTGTTTTAAGGGCACTTGCCTAAAAGAAACTTTCCCAACTTCTTTCCTATTTCAACTGAAATAATGTAATAAGTGTTCCACAAATCTCCCACTCTGGGATTAAGACCAGCAATTAATATTCATAAACACCCCCTTTGTACCACAAATAAGCCACCATAAGATGGACAGGAGAAAGACGACTAAACAAGGGCTTCAAACTTAAACATTTGCAGATTCTAAGTATGTGACATAAATAAGTAAAATAATCTCTATCTAAGGATTAAGCCCTTTCTATTTTCTTGAAACTCTCCACATTATTTTTTCATCATTCGTGTTATCATTTTTGATAAAATTCTAAGAATAATGCTTTAATCTTAAAGCTACCCTAAGAAAGTAATAGTACAAGTCTCAATATAAATGGTCATTGACAGGACTGTCTCTGTCTTACCCCATCCTCTACCCCACCCCCAGAACAGAGAAACCCTCTCTGGGCGGCCTCTAGCTGCACCTCTTCCCTACGGGTGAGTAACCTGCAGAGTCAAGGGGCCATGGGCAGCAGCAGCCTGTTCTCTGCCTGTCTATCAGACCACATCCTACAAACCTGGGACCCACAATTCCTTGCCAATCGAGTCTGAGCTGCTTCCATGGCTCTTCCCTACTCTGTCCTCCTGAGAGGTAGGACTGCACCCCCGACCCAGGTGAGTAACCTAGGCCTGAGACTGGGTATGGGGGTGTGTCTTGCAGCAGACAGAGCTTGTGTACATAGACGGGGGTCTGGGCAGGGACAGGGTCGGGCTGGAAGAGCAGGTGCTCATAGCACAGGCTGGAGACTGGCTTGCACTGCAGCACCACCTTCCACCTCCGACCTGGAGAATCCCACAGTTGAAATTAACCTTCTGGACTGTTAGGAAGGTATATTTGCTAAGGTAGGAGATCAAACCTAGTTTACACAATATAGTAATTTTTTGTTTTCTTATAGTATCTTATGAAATGTAGGTATTTATTTGTATTCTCACTCTAGTTCACACATATTAAGGCATGAACCTGGCTACTGTTACTTGGATGGGCATAGGAGAGACTATGGGAAGAGGGAAGGAAGATGGCCATTATACTGGTATTTTCAGATTCACCTGAAACTTGTCAGGCATTCTGATATTAAAATCCAATTTTAATGCAAAAATTCCTATTTTAAACATCTTGACAACTAAAAAACAAACAAACAAAAACATTAACACCTGGCAGCAAACAGTCCCAATTACACACTCTGCAGTCAGTCGAGAGCTTGCCAACATCTGGACTGCAAAACATTTTGTAATGTGGTGGTATTTCCAGACCTCCCAGAATCCTCGCCAGCACTGTTACCGTAGCCAGTGAGTTATTAACAAAAGGCAGGAAATGAAACCAGCCTGATTAAGGAGGAGAGGCAGTTTTTACAGTCACTCCGCTGTCCATCAGATTAACTGTGGGAGGAAGATGGAGCAGGAGAAGTCCTTTTCCTAAGTGCATGCGCAATAGAAGCCAGATGAGGAAGCAGAACTAGAAGGCATGTACAACAGGAGCCAAAGGGGACCATAGAGGTGGTGGAGACTACCCTGGGGAAATCTGGGGAAAAGACCAAATAGGATAAGGGCACAAAACCCCAGAAAATCCAGGAAAGGCATTAGATAGGGGGAGAGCACTAGCATAGCCCCAGGAAAATCCAGTAAAGAGATTGGGTAGTTTGAAAGAAGGTCCGCCCTTTCCCAAACCGTCTCTGGGTGGCAACTGGGCACCATCAAGACTTGGCGGCAGATGTAAAGATGGGGAATATGGCACAGAGAAGTTAAGGAACTCGTCTAAGATCACACAGCTAAGAATTTGATGCCAACTCTGAGCAGAGGCCGAGCTGGACTATTGGAGCCTTGGGAGCCAGGGGTAATGGCATTGGAGCTCTGGTCCTGACCCTTCTTGGCCTGGTTTGCACAAGTGCAGGCCTGTGGCCCTGGGTTCTAGTCTTCTTCCACAGCCAGTCGGAGCTGAACCACTGTGGATGAGACATCAGGCATGGAGTATGGAGACAGATCAACAACAGATAAGGTCGACCAGCTTCTGCTACCGGACCCACTGGGAACCACGTCCTGGAGTACAGCAGCCTTTCAAAGGAGCTCTAATAAATCATCTCACCACTGCTCAAATCCTCTTTCATGAGCGTCCCTGAGATGCTTTTCCTGCGACACTGTAAGAACCTATTTCCAGACCAATCTTTCTCTGGTAACAGCATCATGATTAATAATGATATTAATAATAACAGCTATTGTCCTAACCGGTTTGGCTCAGTGGATAGAGCATCGGCCTGCGGACTGAAGGGTCCCAGGTTCGATTCCGGTCAAGGGCATGTACCTTGGTTGTGGGCACATCCCCAGTAGGAGATGTGCAGGAGGCACCTGATCGATGTTTCTCTCTCATCAATGTTTCTAACTCTCTAACCCTCTCCCTTCCTCTCTGTAAAAAATCAATACAATATATTTTTTAAAAAACAATAACAGCTATTACTTATAGAATGCCTAATATACACCAGGCATTATCTTAGGTCCACTGAATACATTATCTCAACAGCATTCATGCTTTCAAATGTTTTTTGTTGTTTTGTTTTGTTTTGTTTTTGCATCTATGGAAAGATTTGGAGCTTACCTATTAAGTTTCACCTAGTCAGTCCCCTTTATCTTATTCTTATCAAGAAATCTATTTATCCTTTTGCAATGATGACTTGACTGTAGCAAGTTATAAAGTATGTACATGTAGATTAGGACATCTACCTGGTCTGTGGAGGAATTAAACCTTAGTATGAGCTGTGTACTTAAGTGAGTCAGTCTGCTTACCATATTGATTCTGGAGCAGTAATTCAGTAACAGCCACTGAGCAAGTGACGCTTGAACCCTTGTGAGTAATCTAGGCATTGGGCACAAAACTCTTCTGCTTCTATGCCAATAAAGTATCATCTCTTGATTATGACTCCTTTCATAGCCTTTCTATAATGCCTTATATGGTATCTAGATGGGCTATAAAGTAGTTAATCAGAATTAATTAAAATGTATACTTAGTAATAAAGTGTAAACTAATTGTATGTTTTCTCCCCAATCTAACCATATACATTAGTGCTTCGTTCACTGCAATGGTGATAATTTTAGGAAGTTGTTTAAACTACCTGTCCCTTCCTCGTGGCAATCTAAAGGCTGCAGCTAATGTGTTAGCATTGAAGCATCTCTTACAAACTCGTTAGAGAAACACAGTCCTGTCTGGTTCATCATAAAGTAAAATAGAGCAGAACATTGTCATCTGCCCATTGCCTAGCCGACAATGAAACCCCTGTTCTTACTGTGAAAAGAGTTTAAAGTTTTCAAGAATGAAGGGCATTAAATACACACAATTAATCTTCCCGCTGCCATGTTTTAAACTTTCCAATATCAATTTTTGCCAGCTGTGATAGTTTCTTTCCTAACATCTGCTGGAGTAGGAAGGATGCACAGTGACTGTGCTGAAGCATAGTCATACTTTTTTAAATGATGAAGGCCAGTTGGATTATGAGAAATTCATGACTTACAAATGATATAAATTACAGAAAGATTGAAAATGGTCATAACTTACTTTTAATTAAGTAATAAGCCAGAGAAGATTTTCCAGTACTTTTGAATAATGTGCATTTCAAATGACAGGCAATGGCTCATGCAAGGAGGATCATATATTAAGTTAAAAACGTTCATATTTCATTTTTACAGCCTAAAGCACTTTCTAGTCAGTTTCTAGGCCGATTGCGTCTCCATAATTATTCAGTATTTTGTTTAGTTATGCTTATGGTTTGGTTTCCTAATATAAAAATGCCAATTCTAAAGTTTACAATTTGGCGGAAGGTGGCGGGTGAGTATGTCCACACAGCTTCATATTCATGTCACCAAACGTTCCAATTTTATGGATTATTTCCCCTGAAATTTATTGAATTTCTTATTTCAGATTCATGTAGACATGGATGGCTTTAATCACCACATGTAGAAAAATCACCATATTTTTTTTAAAAAGAAGTGAACAAATATACAGAGTTAGCAATTCCGTTTTCATCAAAAAGCCACTGAGAATGAATCAACCTGATACAGCCATGCTACTGAATCAAACTTCCCCCTTGATCTAGGAGCCAGGGATCAACTGTGCTTATCTAGTTCCTCTGAGCTATAAATTAAGCACCATAACGAAGCCATCAGGGCAGCAAATGTATGGCTAAATATGGAATCTGAACATAGAGTATCTAAATACACATGCTCGCAATTATAAAAATGCCATGGACTGGGTGGCTTACAAACAACAGAGATTTACTGCTCACTGTTTTGGGGGCTGGGAAGTCCAAGATCAAGGTGGTGGCAGACTCTGTATGTGGTGACTCCATTTCCTGGTTCACAGATAGAGGCCTTGTCCCTGTGTCCTCCCTGTTAGGAGGTCCAGGTAGCCCTCTGGGGTCTCCAGGATAAGGGCACTAATACCATGAGAGCTTCGTCCATATGTCCTCATCATATCCCCCAAAGCCCCACCTTCTAATGCCATCACAATTGGGAATTAGGGTTCAACATGGACTTTTGGTGAGCACAAACATTTGGTCAATAGCATGGCTATTACAAATTCAGAGTCTAGTTTTATCCTTCAGGAGCTTTTTATTTTAAAGCAACTCTATTTTAAAGCAACTCCATATCCAAATTTAAGTATATAAATCTCCTTAAAGGAGCAATTTTCACTATTATTTTTTTCACAAGTATGGGCTCTTATTTCATTTGTATACAAAATGATATTCATTTCTATTTATCCCTGCCATCTACTCACATTACAAAATGGTTTCACAATGTTGAACAGTCTAGTAGTATACTAGTAGGAGGTTTAGAAACATTCTGGAGGAATGCAGAGGAGTTATTACACGTGCCTTTCTTCATTAGTGTTGTTAAGAACCCACACCTATATGTGCATAATTCCAGTATGCCTTTAAGTTACTGGTGAAATACTAGAGAAATGTTTGCATGGGCTACATAGAACTAGGAAACAGGAGACACAGGGTATATGAGTGTATTGCTTATCTCATTTGAAGTCCACTTATTTAGCATATGGAATGAGGCAGTAGAAGGATGGTTATGCCAAATAACTTGCAAAATGGAATGATAACCCCCAAATGAAAAAGAAGCATCATAGAAGAGCTCTAGTCAAGGCAATTCATATCCTCAGAAGGAAAGGATTTGGTCATCTTTCTAAACATAAAAGAAGCTTTCTGATATTCAATTTAAAACATTGCTTAGCTTTTCTATCTCAATATAAGGCTCAACATGTTACTTAAAACTAGCGATGCTTCTATCAAATTAGATGTCAAAAAGAGTAAAATAAAGAGTGTAGAGTAGACGTTTTGGTTCACTCCTCAACAGGCACACCACCATCGGTGTAGGAAAAGGCTCCCCCAGCTGGCATACAGCAGCATTTCAAAATAGAATCTGCAGACCAGCCGCTCTGGTACCATCTGGGAACTTGTTTAGACTGCTATTCCCATTCCCCCAGAACTACTCACTCACAGAGTCTGCATTTTTAGGAGGATCTGTCACGTGATTCATATGCACATTAAAGTTAAGAAATACTGCCTACCACACCCATGTCTCATAAGTGGATTTTAGGCGTGCCTGAGACATGGATGTTACGAATTCAGAATCTGGTGTCTCAGACCATTCACTCATGCCAAAATCAGGTTTGAATGCACATCCCAATTTGCCAGACAAACATTATAGATTTCTATGTGTATCATGAAGTTTAAAAAATAAAAGTTTATACCCCTATGTTCATAGTAGCACAATTTACAATAGCTAAGATTTGGAAACAGCCTGAGTGCCCATTAGCAGAAGCAGATGAGTGGATTAAAACACTATGATACATCTACACAATGGAATACTATGCCACTATAAAAAAGAAGGAACTTTTATCATTTGCAACAGCATGGAGGAACCTGGAGAGCATTATGTTAAGCGAAATAAGCCAGTTGGAGAAAGATAAATATCACATGATCTCACTCATAAGTGGGATATAATGATCAACATAATTTGATGAACAAAAATAGATCCAGAGACAAATGGCAGGGGAAGTAAGGGGTTAGAGAGCAACCAAAGGACTTGTACGCATGCATATTAGCATAAGCAATGGACACAGACTCTGGGGTGGACGGGGCTTGCCCCGGGTGGGAATGGCTGGGGCTCTGCTTCCAGGAGAACCCAACCTAAGATAACACCATTACCAGCTTCCAACATGCTCTTTGGGAGCCAGGAGGGTGGCAAAGAGAGACAGGCAAAAATTGAAACTAAAAGTAAATGAGAAAATCATACAATAGAAAAAGGAGAGCAAGGAAAGGTAAAAGGGAGGAGTGGGTCAGGGAGGGGCAAAGTATACTATTAAATAGGTGATCAGAAAAGACACATTAAAAGTTTAAAAAATATAAATACAGTATGCAGTTCACATGTCCTTTTAAATAAACAAAAAATACAATTTTAGATCAATAATAACTTCAATTTAGTTGTATTCCCTTGCTCCAACAACAGAGCAATGCAACAACAATGTCACTGTTGGTCATTCTAGTTAATGACACATGGTCCCTACTGGCCCCAATTAAAAGAGTGATTTCAAGGGTAAGCTTAAGTCAAACGTCTCTCCTTATACCACTGCTCAAATTCATTTAGTTCAGGTCTAAGGGTGACAAGATTGTGTCTATTAGGGTGGAAGTTAGCTTTGTACAATTCTGCTGATTTGTAACATTCTTTGAAAGCAGACGTTACAATTGCTTCCATACTTGCTTTCAGCACAGGAGATAAACACAGTTACCTTGTTATCTAAGAGAAAGAGATTTCTCTTCAGGGAGGAAAGCAACAACTTCAATCTGCCTTGGGCTGTCTTTACTTAAATGACAGGGGAGCATGATTTTAATCCAAGGTAGAAGGAATTTACTAAGTAGCTTCCAGAGAAAGGGCATTAGAATAAATCCAAATATCTAATTTCATTAAAGAATGCTTGGAGAATTGTAAATTGAAAGGCAGTTTCTGTTAAAAGACACCAAATTGGACATGAATCAATTGATCTATATGATCATCCAGTGAAAGTGAAATTATCATTCTTTATGAGGAGGCCTGTGTGAGGGCTGAGGAGATAGAAAGATAAAAGAAGCTCTGCCTCCAGGCTCAGCAGCAGGTTCCCTGGCTTGAGGGCTTTGCTGACTGAGCTTAAAGAAGTGTGGCCAGAACCAGGTCATGATATCTCTTATAAAATACACTAGAGGCCAGGTGCACGAAATTTGTGCACTAGGGTGATGGGGGTCCCTCAGCCTGGCCTGTGCCCTCTCACAGTCTGGGAGCCCTTGGGGGATGTCTGACTGACAGCTTAGGTCTGGAGAGTGGGCCTAAGCCGTCAGACATCCTTAGCGCTGCTGCGGAGGAGAGAGAGGCTCCCATCAATGCCGCTGTGCTCGCCAGCAGTGAGCCTGGCTTCTGGTTGGCACTCCCCTGTGGGAGTGCACTGACTATCAGGGGGAAGCTCCTGCATTGAGCGTCTGCCCCTGGTGGTCAGTGCATGTCATAGTGACCAGTAATTCTGCCATTAGGTCGATTTGCATATTAGTCTTTTATTATATTATTAGAGGCCCAATGCATGAGAATTTGTGCAAGAGTAGGCCTTCCTTCCCCCAGCTGCCAGAACCAGCTTCCCTCTGGCACCTAGGACCCAGGCTGCCAGCACCAGCTTCCTTCTGGCTTCCGGGACCTGGGCTGCTTTCCTCCTCCTTCTGCCAGTAGGCACCCAGGACCCCGTTGACTTTCCTCCAGCCCCGGCTTTTGTCAGGAAGGACGTCCGGAAGACATCCAGTTTAATTAGCATATTACCCTTTCATTATCATAGATTATATAGGATTATATAGTTTGCACTTTATCCCAAAGGTAACAAGAGACCATGAAAAACTTTAAGTATGAAAGATTTGTGACTTGGAGAGGTTACTGAGACTGCTGTGCGAGGAATAGAGTGTGTATAAGTGTGTGTGGGGGGCGGGGGTGGTGGGGGAGGCAGAGGAGATTAGAAACAGAGGGGATAATGGTTATGGTGGTTGCTTAGGAGAGAGGTGACAGAGTCCAGGAGAGGTAATCAGTGCTCATACTTGCTCTCTTTAGAAACAGAGATGAGGCTTGGGAGTAAGTAGCAGGCACTGCTCTAAGGTGACATGAGAAGTGCTGAAGCAAACATTTAATGCATCCATATGGCTTTCATACTTCTTTTCATGGTGTCAGGCAGGTCATATGTCAAGTCATTATCTGTAATTACATACTATCTTTATTTATGAACCATGCAAGAACTTACAAATTAAAATGAAATGCCAATTATCTACTGAAGCTGAATATATGCCTATCCTATGAGCTAGAAATTCTACTCTTATATGTGTACCCAACAGAAATACACAATTCTGAGCACCAAAAATATGTACAATAATGGTCACAGCTGTGTTATTTGTAATAGCCCAAACTGGGGGGAAAAATCAAGTGTCCATCCATCAACAATGGAAATGGATAAAATGTGGCATGTACAACAAGATAATAGGATTAACCAAGACATGACATAAAGCAATAAAAATGAACAACAATGACCCATATACATGCTGTCCACAAGAGACCCACATTAGAACAAAGGACTCATACAGACTGAAAGTAAAGGGATGGGAAAATTTTTTTCAGGAAAATGGAAATGAAAAATAAGCTGGGGTAGCAGTACTTAAATCTGACAAAATAGACCTCAAAGTGAAGGACATAACAAGAGATGAAGGCCACTTCATAATTCTAAATGTATCAATACAACAAAAGGCTATATAACTCTGGTAAATATATCTCCTTAATACAGGAGCATTTAAATACATATAAAAACTAAACTTCTGGGGGATATCAAGGGAGAGATCTACAGCAATACAATCATAGTAGGGGATTTTAATAACCTACTGACATCACTGGATACAGCTTCTAGACCAGCGGTTCTCAACCTGTGGGTCGCGACCCCTTTGGCGGTCAAACAACCCTTTCACAGGGGTTGCCTAAGACCATCCTTCATATCAGATATTTACATTACGATTCATAACAGCAGCAACACGAGTTATGAAGCAGCAACGAAAATAATTTTATGGTTGGGTCACAATATGAGGAACTGTATTTAAAGAGCCAGAAGGTTGAGAACCACTGTTCTAGACAACAAATCAACAAGGAAACAGAAATCTTAAATGATACTCTAGAATAGATGGAATTGATATTTTCAGAACATTCGACCCCAAAGCTACAGAATATACATTCTTCTCAAGTGCACATGGGACATGTTTAAAGATAGACCACATATTAGGACATGAGCTAACTCTCTACAAATTCATGAAGATTTAAATCATATCAAGCATCTTCTTAGACCATAGTGGCATTAAATTAGAAATCAGGTCCAATAAAAACACTCAAAAACAATCAAATACATGGAGGCTCAATAGCATGCTATTAAATGAGTGGGTTACCAAAGAAATCAAAGAAATAAAAAACACCATGAAAATGAACACACAATAATACAAAACCTCTGGGACACAATGAAAACTGTCCTGAGAGGGAAATTCATGCACTAGAGGACTATCTCAAAAAAAGCAAAACAACATCATCAATAACAAAAACCTACAAGGAAGACTGGTAATAAGTTACCTAACTACAACTTAAAGAATTAGAAAGAGAACAACAAGAAAAGACCAGAACAAGTAAAAAGAAGGAAATAATAAATAGATGACTGAGAGACCAAAAAAAACAAAACAAAAAAAACAAAAAACAACTATAATACAAAAGATCAATAAAACCAAGAGCTGGTTCTTTAAAAGGATAAACAAGATTGATGGTCCTCTAGCCAGGCTAACCAGAAAACAAAAATAGAGGGCCCAAATAAACAAAATCAGAAATGAAAGCAGAAAAGTAACCACTGAAAACGCAGAAATAAAAAGAATTGTAATAAAATACTATGAATGACTTTATTTCAACAAATGGGACAACCTGGATGAAATGGACATATTCCTAGAAAAATATAACCTTCCAAAACTCAATCAGGAAGAATCAGAAAACCTGAATAGGCAGATAACTGCTGATGAAATTGAAGCAGTAATAAAAAAATTTCCAGCAAACAAAAGCCCCAGTCGAGAAGGATTCACAGAGGGGTTTTACCAAATATTCAAAGAAGAACTAATACCTCTATTCCTCAAACTATCCCCAAAAATTCAAAAGGAAGGAACACTTCCAAACTCTTTCTATGAGGCCAGAATCACTCTAATTCCCAAACCAGATAAATACACCACAAAGAAAGAGAACCACAGGCCAATATCACTGATGAACATAGACACTAACATCCTCAACAAAATTTTAGTAAACCGGATCTGGCTATACATTAAAAAGATTACACATCATAACCAAGTGGGATTTATTCTGGGGATGCAAGGCTGGCACAATAGTCACAAATCAATAAATGTGATACATAACATAAACAAACTGTAAGACAAAAATCACATGATCATATCAATCAATGCAGAAAAAGCATCTGACAAAACCCAACACCCTTTTTTGATAAAAACTCTCCACAAAGTGGGAATAGATGTAACACACCTCATAACAAAGGCCATATATGACAAACCTATAGTCAACATCATACTCAAAGGGCAAAAGCTAAAACCATTTCCCCTAAGAATAGGAACAAGACAGGCATTCCCTCTTTCACCACTCTTATTCAATATAGTTCTGGAAGTCTTGGCCATAGCGATCAGACAAGAAATAAAAGGCATCCAAATAGGAAAGGAGGAAGCAAAACCCTCATTATTAGCATATGACATGATACGGTACATAGAAAACCCCAAAGACTCCATCAAAAAACTACTCGATTTAATAAATTAATTCAGAAATGTAGAAGGACACAAAATTAACTTTCAAAAATTCATAGCATCTTTGTACACCAATAATGAACTCTCAGAAAGAGAAACTAAAATAAGATCCAATTTATAATTGCAAAAAAAACAATTAAGATACTTAGCAATAAACTTGACCAAGGAGGTAAAAGACGTGTACTCTGAAAACTACAGGACATTGAAAAAAGAGATAGGAGAAGATATAAACATGTGGAAGAATATACCATGTTCGTAGATTGGTAGAATCAACATCATTAAAATGTCCATGCTACCCAAAGCAATCTATAGATTCAGTGTAACCCCTACTAAAATACTAATGGCATATTTCACAGACCTAGAAAAAACTCTCCAAAAATGTACATGGAACCAAAAATGACTCTGAATAGCTGCAGCAAACTGGAGAAGGAAGAACAAAGTTGGAGGAATCACAATACCAGATATCAAGTTATACTACAAAGCCACTGCATACAAAGCCTGGTATTGGCACAAGAATAGGCATATAGATAAATGGAACAGAACAGAGAACCCAGAAATAAACCCAAGCCTAATTATGCTTAATTAATATTTGACAAAGGAGGCAAGAGCATACATTGCAGCAGAGATAGTCTCTATAATAAATGGTGTTGAGAAAATTGGACAAGTATATGCAAAAAAATAAAACTAGATCACCAACTTACACCACACACAAGAATAAACTCAATGTGGATATAAAAGATTAAAATGTAAGATGTGAAACCATAAAAGTCTTAGAAGAAACCATAGCCACCAAAATCTCAGACATCTCTCATAGCAATATGTTTACCAATACATCGCCCAGTACAATGGAAACTAAGGAGAAAATAAACAAATGGGACTACATCAACATAAAAAGCTTCTGCACAGCAAAAGAAATCATCATCAAAATAACAAGAGAGCCTACTTGGCAAACATATTTGCCAAGGATACATCTGATAAAGGGTTAATCTCTAAAACACATAGGGAACTCAGGCAACTTAACAAAAGGAAGATAAACAATCCAATTAAAAAATGGACAAAGGATCTAAATAGACACTTCTCAAAGTGAACATACAGAAAGCCACGAGGCATATGAAAAAATGCTCAAAGTCACTAATCATCTGAGAGATGCAAATCAAAACGACAATGAGATATCACCTCACACCTGTCAGAATGGCTATCATCAACAAATCAACAAATGACAAATGTTGGTGATGTTGTGGAGAAAAGGGAACCCTAATGTACTGCTGGTGGGAATGCAGACTGGTGCAGCCACTGTGGAAACAATATAAATTTTCCTCAAAAAATTAAAAATGGAACTCCCATTTGACCCAGTCATCCCACATCTAGGAATATACCATAAGAAACCTGAAACACTAATCAGAAAGAATATATGGACTCCTGTGTTCATATCAGTGCAATTTACAATAGCTAAGACTTGGAAACAGCCTAAGTGCCCGTCAGCAGATAAGTGAATAAAAAAGCTATGGTACATTTACACAATGGAATACTATGTGGTAATAAAAAAGAACTCTTACCATTTGCGACAGCATGGATGGACCTGGAGAGTATTATGCTGAACGAAATAAGCCAGTCAGAGAAAGGTAAGTATCACATGATCTCACTCATATGCAGAATCTAATGAACCAAATACACTGATGATCAAAAATAGACCCAGAGATATAGAAGCATGAACAGACTGTTGAACCTCAGAGGGAAGGCAGGGGAGGGTGGGTGGGAAGAGATCAACCAATGAACTTGTGTGCATATATGCATGACCTATGGACATAGACAATGGGGTGGTGAGAGCCTGGGGCACAGGATGCGGGGGAGAGGGGAGGGCAGGGGACGGGAGTAGGCTGGGAGTGGTTATTGGGAGAAAAAAGATAACCTATGTAATACTTTCAACAATAAGTATATATTTTTTAAATGAACAACATATCACAACATGGATGAATCTCACAAACAAGTTGAGGAGAAAAACAGGCAGACACAAAGTAATTCAAAGTACAAACTCCATTTATGTCAAGTTTTTTCTCTGTTAGCACTAACTTATAGTGTCCAAATACTGAAAAGTAGTTCTACATGGTGGAAGTGGTGGTGAAGGAGGTGGAGTACAAAGGGGTCCCTGAATACTGATAATACACAGTCTGCCCTCCATATCCACAGGTTTCCCAGTCACAGATTCAATGAATCACCACAGATCAAAGATTTTCAGCCCAGCCAGGACAGCTCAGTCTGGTTGAGCATCACCCTTTGCACTGAAAGGTCACTGGTTCAATTCCCAGTCAGGACGCATACCTGGGTTGCAGTTCAATCCCCGGTTGGGGTGCATACAGAAGGCAACAGGTCAATGTTTCTGTTTCACATCAATTTTTCTCTTCCTCTCCCCTCCTCTCTGTAAGCATGTCCTCAGTTGCAGATTAAAAAATATACATTTGGGAAAAAAGTTCTGTTGTTGCTGACGTGTACGTGTAGTTAGGCCTAGGTTGGTTGCATCTGTGCTGAACATGTACAGACATTTTTCTTGTCATTATTCCCTAATAAATTCAGTATAATACCTATTTGCATAGCATTTGCATTGTGCTGGGTATTATAAGTAATCTAGAGATGTTTTAAAGTATATGGAAGGATGCCCACAGGTTATATGCAAATACTACACAATTTTATGTAAGGGATTTGAGCATCCATGAATTTTGGTATCCCCAGGAAGGTCTTAGAACAAATCCCTGTGGATACCAAGGAATGACTGTTATTTCTTGACGTGGGTGGTAATTGGATGGAGAGGTTCACTTTGCGAAAATTCCTAGAGCTCTACCCATAATGATTTGTGTATCTTTTGGTTACACTCCTTAATTGAACCATTTATATGAAGACCTTAAGAATCACAAATTCCTAGGAAATTAGTTATAAATATGTAAAGAGTTATATTCCCTTTTGCCACCAGAAAAATTGCAATGCCGAATAAGTTGTTTAGAAATAAAATGAAACAGACTTGCATAGAGGAAGCAATGACAGCAGCTTTTACTATGCCTTCAAGCTGAGTTATTACAACTAAATTATAGGACTTTAAATGTTTTAGTAGACTGTTTGCTTCGGCAGCACATCTACTAAAATTGGAGCGATACAAAGAAGATTAGCATGGCCCCTGCGTAAGGATAACATGTGAATTTATGAAGCATTCCATATTTTTAAAAAAAGTTTCAGTATATAAATACAAAAAGAGAAGCAATTTGCCCAATTTAGTTGTAAAAGGCAATATGGTATAGGTGAAAGCCAACTGAATTTGAACCAAATTATGTGTTAGAGACTAAGGAAAAAGAACCCCACCTAATATTTATCAAGCACTTACTATATGCCAAACAAGGAGATAGGATATTTATATTTATTTTCATTTTATATGAATACAATAGTCTTATGAGGTAGTTGCCATTGTTATACCCATTTGACAGATTTTAAAACTGAGACCAAGAAAGGGTAAATACTGTCCTCACTTTCCCACAGCAAGTAGATGGCAGGGCAGCATTTGACCTCAGACCTGATTGACTCTTAACCCCTTATATTCATCAGTGGTGAAGTTGGGCAAGTCATCTCTGTGGCCTTAGTCTCCCCTTCTGTAAAATGAGAGGGTCTTCCCGGATTGCTGAGTGGCCAACTGTGGTTGTGTTCATTGCTTAGATTGGAAAGGGCAGGCTAAAGATAAAATCCTTTCCAGAGCTAAATTCAGAGAAAATGGTAGCCTCAGTGCCAAGAATTTTCATTCGGGCAGTGTTCACCAACTTGCCTAATCAGAAGAACCAGTACAAACCACCTCTGCTAACAATACACTGTAACTGTACTGGCCACAGTCTCAGAGCAGGACCTGGGAAACTGCTACATACTGACTTTCCTCCAACCAACAGTGATTTTTCTGTGCAGTAATGGTTTAGAAAAATAGACTACGGATTTCAAAAGATTTTGACAAGCTTCTCAGAGAGACTATGTTTATCTTGACTCTTAAGTCATGTTGAAAATATATATCATGATCCAACAAATGCTTTTCTGCAGGGATCTATGGTAGGATCTCGTCGGGATCTAGGTAATTTGTTTTCTGGTGATTTAATATAGGGACAAAGCTTGAAAATCTAAAGCATACAAATTTGCCACTGGCAGATACATCAGTCCTGGCGCTCTCATGCACAGCGTAGTGATTATAGTCAATTATAACTAACTAGAGTCCTGAGGCATGAAATTCGTGCAAGAGTAGGCCTTTCTTCCCCCAGCTTCCGGTACCTGCTTCCCTCTGGCACCTGGGACCCAGGCTTCCCTCGCAGGCCCGGCTTTGTCCGGAAGGTGGTCCAGAGGAAGTCTGGTCTAATTAGCATATTAAACTTTTATTATTATAGATTATAAACTTCAAAGTGGTTAAGAGACTAGATCTTAGCTGTTCTCAAAGCAAAAAGGAAATGATGTCATGTGACTAGAGAGATGTGTTAGATAATGCTCTGGTGGTAATCAAATTGTAACATATAAATTTATCAAATTAACACACTGTACATCTTAAACTTACAGTGTTACATGCTAATTGAATCTCAGTCAAAAAAGAATTAACATGCCATTTATTTTATTTTATTTTTTAAAATATATTTTATTGATTTTTTTACAGAGAGGAAGGGAGAGGGATAGAGAGTTAGAAACATTGATGAGAGAGAAACATCCATCAGCTGCCTCCTGCACACTCCCCACTGGGGATGTGCCCGCAACCAAGGTACATGCCCTTGACCAGAATCGGACCTGGAACCCTTGAGTTTGCAGGCCGACGCTCTATTCACTGAGCCAAACCAGTTAGGGAAGCATGCCATTTAGAATCTTACTTTAAATAGGTCTTAAGCAAGTTATTCTTTTAAGAAGGCGCTGTACTCCCATCAGTTAACCATTTATTTTCTAACATGAATGCTTAGGCCTGGCTGGGTGGAGCGTCATCCTGTACACCAAAATGTTGTGGGTTCAATTCCTAATCAGGGCACATACATCGGTTACGGATTAGATCCCTGGTCAGGGTGGGTACTGGAGGAAATCGATGGCTATTTCTCTCTCAGATCAAAGTTTCTCTCTCCCTTCCTCTCTCTAAAATCTATAAAAAGCATATTCTCAGGTGAGAATTTAAAATATGTTTGGTATAACGAAATGTTTGTGGTTAAAATCATATCCGTTTTCTTTCAAGGCACTACAGAGGGACATTTCCATTCTGTATTGAACCTTTAAATGACAGGCTGATTCAGAAAAGATATAAAAATTAGGTTCTGCCAATATTTTCTCTAGAAAAGTACTTAAGAATTTCTACTTGAAGTACTTGATTAAGAAGACAGTATTTCAAAACTGCAAATACAGGTGATGTGATTTTCTGCTAAGCTGATGTTATCTAAAATGCTATTTCAGGAGTTCAAGAGTTCAGGGCCCAAGGATAATATGAGATATGGGAGCACATTGAGAGAATTCCAGAGACAAAGTGTTAAAAAATGTGCCAGCTTCCCAATTTTGCAGCCAACCCCAACTCAGCAAATCCTAAAATCCCTGCTTAGGGACAGCATTTGTGACATTTGCCAAGCCTGTCTAGTATAGAACAGTCTAGAAGAGCATAGAATATCTTGAATAATAAGTAAACATGAGTTTGAATACATGCAGAGCAGCAACGCCCCATATTTAAAAACACAATAAAATGCAAGACAGAGTGGACACCAGGTATAGGGAAACTGCTTCTCATGACGGACTTCGGCAGCTCTCAAGAAAAATGATCAAAGTTGCAAAAGATTTTAACAAGCCGGAGGCTTTGGAATGATCAAGAATAGGGGATAAGTAAACACAAATGTGGGAAAGAGGAATCTCTTAGGAAAAAACATTTTTTCTTAGACATGGTGACAGGGCAAAAACAAAAAAGAAAAACTGCCTCTCCTCCGAGCCCTACTCAGCTCAACTAGCACCATGTCGTGGCCGGAGAGCAGAGAGCTAGACTTGGCAGCCAGACACAGAGGATGCAGACAGAAGAACACTCACCCTTAGGAGCCCTTTCAGGCTGCTGCTGACATGGGTGTTGTGTACCTGGGCATTAGGATGTTAATTACCATGTTGGGGAAAGGTCAAATGTTTTAGGAGTATGTGCCTCTATTAAATCACCTTACATAACACTGAGAATAAATCACTCTGCATCCCTTAATTCTGTGACATAGGACATTTCATACTTAAAAAGTGAAGCCACAATCCCCCCGCTCCCTGCAGAGCCATGCAAGAACAGCCCACCTGAATGTACTTAATCATGGGTGGGCTTGGGCTGCCTTCCACGTTCAGGCTCAAGAAGAAGAACTTCTTGCTCCATTGCAGTCTGGGGCTCCTGCCAAAGTCCTAAGTCCAAAGTGATCAGGCTGTGCAGGAGTGATTTGAATTAGGTGAGAATAAGTGTGAGTGTGGCTAGCTGAAAAGAGGAGGCCGACATTGGGCACACTGAATTGAACCTAATGTCGACGTCCTTTCCTGGGTAAACACACATTCAGACAGAATGGCAGCTATCCTATTTCCATACCCTGTGTTGCTAATAATTAATGAAGCAGTCCTAAAATAAGCCAAAACGATCTCTGTATAGAAACCCTTTCTCATCTGAAAGCCTAAGGAAGAAATGTTCATGTTAAAATGTTTCTGTATATATTTGAAGAAAAAAGTACTCCTGAAAACATTTTTTCCCTGCTATGAAAAATAAAGTGCTATGAAAAATAAAATGCATTTTACTCATCATTTCCAAACTTAGGCCACATCTCTTTAGGAAGAAGGCACACCTTTAAAATAGCATTTTTTCTAGAGATCACACATATTTAGTTTGTATCTGTTCAGTCTGTTGCAAGAATAAAAACTCTTTCAAAAATGTATTTGAATGGAGAGCATGCATTTGTAAAAGTATAGGTAATGAATCTCAACCTGAGATTTTTATTCAAACACACTGTGAAAACAAGATTTGCAACAGATAAGCACAATATAATTTCATGGAATTCTCTTGCCTTCAATTGTGTGAAGAACTCATAAAGGGAAATGCAAGTCCAATGAAGCTTTAATGTCCCCATATTTAATTTTCTGTTAAGCAGAATTCCAAAAGAAAGAAAAAGTCTCACAAAAATATATAGCACAAGTGCACTTAAATCCACCCAACACATTACAGATGGCAACAAATTAAAATGCATTGTGTATTTTATTATGCTCAGTAGTGTCAAGGGCATCAACCAACTGATCTGATAATCCATTAAACTATTTAGAAGAAGTTTCCCACTTAGATGAGAGCTTTGGGTGAACGGCATGCTGCAGCAATTTAGCATCACAAATATATTTAGCAGAAAGCTATTCAAGTATTGCTGTGCTATTGGCACTTCTAGAGAAAGCTATCTTGTTGATGGGTTTTGGTATCAAAGAGAGGCTGTTTAATGAGAGATTATAAACGTTGATTTCACTAACAGATTCAGAACAGTATACACGTTATAGTAACCAACCTTTCCTTGCACATCACTGAGTTAGATTTCAATGGGATCTAAACACCAGGATTTTTCAGGCAAGTTTTTTAAAATATATTTTTATTGAATTCAGAGAGGAAGGAAGAGGGAGAGAGAGAGAGAAACATCAATGATGAAAGAGAATCATTGATCGGCTGCCTACTGGGGATTGAGCCCACAACCCGGGCATGTGCCCCCTCGACTACAATCGAACCTGGGGCCCTTCAGTCTACAGGCTGATGCTCTATGCACTGAGCAAAGCAGCTGGGGCTCAGGCAAGTTCTGAAAGACCCTGGGCAATAATATTTTGGAGGTTCTTATTTCTTTTCTCTAGAAGAGTTAATGTTTTTGAGAATTCAAATGAAACATCACAGCATAAGAGACCGGAGTTCTTACATATTTTGTCTTTCTATGGAACTGCCTACCCACCAATCCAAAGAGAAGGCTTCTTCTCAAATAAAGCATCCAATGGATATAATTTGACAGTCCACTAGGGGTTTGAACACATTACAGAAATAGAAAGACAGCCCTTGCCTTCAAAAAGACCCACAGAGCAATGGAGGAGGAGAATGAATAAGCACATGCAGGTATCTAACATTTATGCAGGCATATGCATAATAGGCAGCCCACACACAAGACAAAGTTTAATGTTTTTTTACAAACAGTACACCAGGCTCAATCTGACATACACTGAATTTTCTACATGCACAGGTGCTAAGGATAGGTGCCCCTCTTACTGGTTAATTCGGTTGCAATTTTTATACTCTTGTGGGTGAATGGATGAGAGCATATTAATATGGTTCCAAAAATAGAAAAATGAATCTGAACCTAAACACCAGCTGGAAAGAAGACAAATGCCTTACAGCCAGTTGTGAAATTGAACTTTACAAAAGAGCCTCAAGTGGGTATGCCTCTAACTGGACCACACTTCCAGCTCAGAAAAACAAATAGCGGCCCCTTCCACAGAAGCATCAGCATAAATAATAGAAGCTTGGAGATATTTCCTAAATAATGGAAATTCCTGACAACCCCATTATTTTCAAGTGACTTAGGAGAATGCGGATAACTTCAAAAGAATTCTATATATAACATCACATACACGCAGAGGGTTCAAGTGTCCCACAAATATGCTTAGAGGTAGGTATGTGCTTGCTTTAGAAAAGTTTCTTTGAAACTTAAGATTTTTCACACTAGTATCTCCCCTTGCCATTCACAGATTATAAATGAGAGGGGTGCCTATTTCTTATTGCTGTTATCAATTAACTTCCTTTAAAATGTAAATATGGACTGGGTGTTTTCTGATTCAGGTTTAATAAAGTCATATACATGCTAGATATATGAAACCTCTTTCTATTAGAATATAGGCAATACTCAATTCAACTGCTGATCATTAATGTCAGAATTTATTTCTGAGCATCACAACACACAATCAACTTTGCAATGCCATAATGCCTTTCTGGAACTTAAAAGAAACATTTCCTGCAGACAGACACACCTTAATTTTAATTTATGGAATGTATCTAAATTGTTGAACCTGGGGTTATTAGTTTGTACTACTTCGTAAGGGTACATGTTTTATCTGAAAATGAAATGTTTAGAACATGTTTCCTTTAGGTCACAGCAGCTTACAAGTACATTTATCTCAGTCATACTTTCAAATTTGATAGACACATTTCTACACATTTGCCTTCGTGTATTGAAAATATTGTCCTAAAGTCTGTGCGCAAATAAAATCCTTTTATTCCTTTGATAATTTCCTAGTTCATAAAATAAACATATTAAAATAATATTTAATACCAGTGTTATAAGGACTTAGCTTTCATTGTTGCTTTTGAAAAAAATATAAAAATTACCATACATTTTTTATAACTATAAATTCTTAATAGCTTTTCCATTTTAAATTCCTAGAAAAATCTCTGAGGAATGGTCAAATAGTCTTCACAGAAAATATTCACTTAAGAATCTTCCTTTTGACCATAAGCTTGAGCTGAAGGCATATCTCCTTGGATTATCTCTCTCTGATTATCTCTCTCCCACTTTCATTAATCAAATCCCTTCATTAACTGTCCATTCACCAAACTACAGTACTTGGTCCTCTGCCTTATTTTCCCCAATAGGTTTATGTTTGCTTTGCGGGGGGAGAACCAGGTCATTATTTTACCACAGAACCTTAAAATACAAGACGCATCACATTGTGCCCTGTCTAAGAACTTAAGTGCTTTTGTTGGAATGATAAGTTTTCATTCTCAATGAATTATGTGCCTTTTGCAAAAACTTAGAAAAAATAGCTAGAGATATTGCTCTTGAATTGACAAATGATATCTAAATCCAAGTAGTACCAGACACGCTATTAAAATTAATTAAAAATAGATGCATGGATTTCCCTTCCATTAAACAACCTGTACAGAAAGTCTAATCAAAATGGGGTTAAGATGACAGAAATTAATATACTAGAATTAGTAATACAAGCCTGCGTAGCTATTCTGTTGAAGCAGTTCTGGAGTATAGAGACTATATACCCACATAAGACACACTTCACCTCTCTAAGAATAAAGAACTTCTAACTCTTATCACCTTGTTCCCTGCCCATTCAACTGGATTAAAAAATATATGTCAGTTTTAATCTAATAATCAGTATGCAATTGTGGGAGAAAATTTAGTTTTTTATTATAATTCGTACCTAAATTTAGACTCTGTTATATGGGTAAAGTCAACTGAAATACTCAAATCAACTTTGCTTAGGATGGTACTTTGATTAGACATCTACATGGAAGGGTATTCTTGAGGGTTCCATTTTATGAAAACAGCTTTGATTTGGGGGGAAACAGATAGAGAAATAGCTCAGAAAAGAATGAAGAGCTGTGGAAACACTGGCAACGCTGAGAACAACAAAAAATTAGAAGGAAGGGTTAGGTAAAGGTAAAATAGAACACCATTTTTGCACTATATGACGAGACCAGACCAGTAATTATATTTATGGCCATATTAATTGACATTCTCCCAACATTAATACATATGTGCACGTGTGTGTATGTGTATCTATACGCATCACTTTTATTATCACAGATAATCAAATTACAATTCAAGATTATTTAACATCAATTGGATGTAATTTTTGCAAACACTATTACTGCTAATAATACCAAATTGAACTCAACAACCAGCCAGGAGTGCCCAAGGCTTCTATAACTAATTGCATTATATTAATATCTGCTGCTGAACCCTTCTCTTCTGAACTTGTGGTAACCTGTTATGAGCTGCTTCTAACAAGATAATGGCTTCAATTTCAATAGGAAATAATAAAGAGGATAATTTTTTAGCTTTTTATTTTCTGCTTCATGCACTGTACCTGATTCTTGAGATCCAGTTTAGGACATGGGCGGCCTCCATTGTAAGGTTTTTCTTTTAGCCATTTGGATCGAATTCTCACGCCAATCCCACAAGATGAACTGCAAGACCCCCAGCTGGACCAATCGCTTAACTTGCAATCAAATGGGCAGGGGATGGCACATTCTTCTTGAATATAACCTGAGAGAAAAAGATCCAAGAGAAAGGAGGAAAATCTGATCAAAATGCACTGATCAAATTCACTTGCTATTCTTAGAGCTCAGGTTGCTCAACAATACTGCCATAGGGACCTTGATAGTTTTCTCCTCAAATACACAGACAAAAGTTCTCAGAGGCAGATACTTATGATTATATCTGCAACCCAAATTTGTACCACCTGTTTACTTCACAGACAATTCTGGGACAGAAGGGGCAGGGAAAAGTACACACTTAGTTCTTCTTTCTGATGAGAAGAAATGAGGCAGTTCAGGGCTAATGATATCATTTCATTTCCTTCACTGGGCGTTGTGTCCCACCAATTCCTATAATTCTGTCTGAAGATGGGAAGCATAATAGAATCAATCTGGATAATATTGAAAGAGGAAAATAGAGGCAAGTGAAAGGGCATCTAATGAGATATTGGACTGGAATCAAGTGATATGGATTGAAATACAGATGCACATGTTCTAGTTTTACCTGGTCTTACTCTTGTTCTCAGCCCAGTTCTTGCTATATCTTTCTCTAGATAATCTAATTATTTAACTATCACCTCAAATAACCACTATCAAATACATATTTCTAAGTCTGATATCTCGAATGAGTTCTTATACAACCTACTCATTCACTCAAGTTGGATAGCCAACTACCCCCGAATTCAACATGTCTAAAGCTGGGGCAATTGATTTCCTCCTAAATCAGTGGTTCTCAACCTTCCTAATGCCACAACCCTTTAATACAGTTCCTCATGTTGTGGTGACTCCCAACCATAAAACTATTTCTGTTGCTACTTCATAACTGTAATTTTGCTACTGTTATGAATTGTAATGCAAATATGATATGCAGGATGTATTTTCAGGGGTCAAGACCCACAAAGCATTCTAATTCTATTATATCCCTCATCTTAATTAACTACAACATATCTGGTTCTTATACACTGACGGGCATGCCTACATAACCTCTTCCCCTTGGTTTTGGGCAGGATCCGTGAATGTGCTAGGAGGGCATTCCCATGATTAGGTTTTAGTGTGTAGAAAAGGGGAAAGGAACTCACATATAGAATTAACATGACAAATCAGTTGATTTTGAGTTTACTAGGAGAGAGATTATCAGGACGAACAGCCTGGATAATTGGGTGAAAAACCTTAAAAGAGTGACTGGGCCCTTTTTGTGGAGGAAGATTCTCCTGCTGGCCTTGAATAAACAAACAGGTGCGCTACGCGTGGCCACATAGCAGGGGACTGAGAGCAATGTCAAGGGCCTGAGAGCAGCTGCTGGCTGTCAGCCAGCAAGAAAACAGGCCTCAGCTCTACAGGCGTGTGGAGATGAATTCTACCAATAATTCCAAGGGAGCCTTCCCTTGTGCAGCATCTGCCGAGACCTCGGCCTTGGCCCACACGTTGCCTGTAGCCTGGTGAGAGACGTAAGCAGAGAACCTGGAGAAGCCACGTCTGTACTGCTGATCCTGGGGAGCCGAGCTAATGTTTTGAGCTAAGTCTGTGGTAAGTTTTTGATGCAGCAACTGACAGCTAACAGGTTATCCAAAATAAAAACCCGAGTCATCTCAGGCCTTCCTCCATTATCTCGCACATACATTAATAGGTGTAATAAGTTCTTATGTCAAAATGTCCCAAATATGGCCCCTACTCCAAGATTCCTTTGTCAGTCCCTGGTTCAAGATCTTACTTTCTGGTCTGGAGTACAGCAATAGTCTCTTCACTAGACTCCCCTTTTCCCTGCGCATTCTCTTTTAATATTGGTCAGTCACGTTGAGGAAAAAGTTTCTCTTCTGAAGTTGTATCAACTATAATAAAAATTTAATAAACAATCTAAAAAAGAGATAAAAATACATGATTTATGCTACTCCTTTTAAACTCTTTGCTGAATCTCCATTGCCTTGAAAATAAAGTGCCAACTAGTTTGCAAAAACTATACAATTCTTTACAAGAGCCTCTAAGCAAGGGATTTCATCTTGACTGTAAAATATATTCCTATTGCTCAGGACATTCTACAGACCAATTTGACCAGAGTCTCTGAGATGGATCTAGGCACTGGTACTTTTCAAAGATCCCCGGGGAGTCTAATGTGCAGTCAAGGCTGAGAACTGCATCCCTAACTTGTTTTGCTCCTGCCCTTCCCTCTCCTCTGTCTCAAAATCTGTCCACATAGACTACTCCATGTTCTTCAGTAATATTTATGCCTTTCCTCATGCAAAACTACTCTTTCTCTAGCCAGTTTAGCCTTGCTGGCTCATTTTTATTTTTATCTATATTTGTATATTGAATGATTTTAATTAGAGAGCCTCTCATACACTGTTTTATATTTTTCCTCCTGATAAGACATAAACTCAGAGGCTCTCTATGAAACTCAAGGTCATAAATTCAATGAGTATAAAATAGTTTTGAAATTCAACAGCGCCAGTGACATTTATTTTTCAGGATAGTTATATTCATGCTAGAGTATACCCGAAAGGAAAGCCCTTAGTGAGAACTGAGAACCATTAATAATTGCATATTCTCATGCCTATCTCATAATTGAAAAGATTAGTTTTATCCACATACTTGAGACTTACAATTTTTGGCAATAGAAGATGATCACATGTGGCTATGTATAAGGTTAACCTGCCAAATGAGAATTCAAATTCCTGACTATGGAAACTTCACTAATGTTTTAAAAACTCATTTGCATAAAAAATATTACAGAATAGCTTCTCTGGCAAATTTCAAAAATATAAATCCAACTGATATAAAAGAAACTGTTTTTCTTTCAAAAATATTTTACAGTCTTGGCCAGTGTGGCTCAGTTGGTTGGAGCACTGAAGAGTCCTGGGTTTCATTCCAGGTCAGGACATATACCCAAGTTGCAGGTTCAATCCCAGGTCTGACCGCATGGGAGGCAAAGAATCGACATTTCTCTCCCACATCAATGTTTCTCTCTTCTCTCTTCTCCCCTCCCCTCTCCCCTCTTCCCTCTCCCCTCTCCCCTTTTCCCCCTCTCCCTTCTCCTCTCTCTCTCTCTCTCTTCAATAAAAACATATCCTAGGCTAAGGATTTAAAAATATATATTTTTACACTATAATTCATATGCAGAATACATTGCTTGGGCCATCATATTATTTAACCTGGAGAAGTTTCCATCTTCTAGTTTAGTTACCTGTATGCATATGAAGTTAGATATGGAGTATTTATTACAGAATTATCAGTAGAGCATATACCCAACATTGTGATTTTTGTAAACCATATATGTTACAGATAGCAGGTACCCAAAAATATCTGTTGTTATGAATACAGATGAACTAATAAGATCTGTGATTATTATCTCTAGCTATGTTATAATTGAAGGGCTTTATTTAATGACATACTCATTTAGGCTGAAGCCCAGAGACCTGGAATGGCTTTTCAATCTACATTGCTAACCTTAAAATATTGCTCTTTAGGTTAGGACATAGGAAAAACACAGCTCTATGTATAAGGCTGGCTTTGTAATGAAACTACTTCCTAGGATATTACCTACTATAATTTTTTTCCCTCCATCATTCAAGGACTAACACATTTTTCCCTCTATAAGAGCCTCTTTTGAAGGATTAGAAAGAAACACTGATGATATTCATAGCCTGAGGGAAAAAAACTAGTTTAATTTACTTATATTTTCCTACTGTGTAAAGTAATGGCAAATACAGTGCATGTTCTATTTGTTGATACTTTGCTAGAATAATGAAAACACAGGACCAAAAATAAGGCAGGAAAAAATGAAGAAAATGCTGATTGTTTCTTCCCCATTTCAAAGTGAAGATCTGGGAGAAATTTGTGAGTTAAAATAAAGTGATGTTTTCATTTCTCAATATTTGAAGATTTACTGTTTTAATTTACACATTTTAATACTACTTTTTATCTAGTAATGAATGTACCATACTAAAAAGTATCTGATGACTTACATCAAAGTAGTTTAAAGCATATATTTGTTTAGAGGAGGTGAGGAATATGAGGGTGGATGTTTTTGACATGGTTGCAAGAAAGACAATTTGAGAAATTAGATCAATACTTTGTATTCAAGGGAAGACTGGCAGTATTGGACATTTATGTAAAACTAGAGGCCCGGTGCACAAAATTCATGCATGGGGGTGGGGGGGGGGGTGTTCCCTCAGCCTGGCCTGCATCCTCTCGCAGTCTGGGAACCTTTGGGGGATATCCGACTGTCATGGAGCCACTGTACTCACCAGCCATGAACCTGGCTAAGGGCTTCTGGCTGTGTGGCACTCCCCCTGTGGGGGTACACTGACCACCAGGGGGAAGCTCCTGCATTGAGCGTCTGCCCCCTGGTGTGCCATTTGGTCAATTTGCATATTAGCCTTTTATTATATAGGATATCAATCCATTAGTGTGTGGAAATATATATCAACCTCAGTAAGGTTGCCAGCTTGCTTTGGTGAATTTATATTTTCGCCTGAGAATACTGCCCATGAATACTAGTTACATTCTTTCAAAGATGATTCCAACCCTGTATAGGCTTCTGTAAAGCCCAAGAGGAGAGAGTTGGAAAGTACCTACATTCCCATTATTTCTTCTTTTTAAAAATTTGAGTTATTAAAATAAATATTTTGAAATACCATTTGCAAGTAGAAAAATAATCTTTACCACATATTTAAAACCTCATCAACATAGACTCTCCAATGTTAACATTATAAAGTGATGGTTATGGCTGTACGTAACAAAGTATCTTATTTGGACCCAAAATCAGATACATGAAATACTGCTGATTTAGAAGTTACATAAAATTCAAATAATTATATTGACAAAATATGTTTGCCTAGACTCCTTCAAACTCAAATATATTCCTCAGAATAATTATTTATTAAATTGTATTCCATTTACCAGAAAAAAAAATCATTTAAGTGTAAAGCACTTTTTAGTAATACAGCATGTGAACTTTATTTTAAATGTAGGTTCAAGGTCATCTGGGCCAAAAGCTTCATTTTATAGAATGGGCAGAAATAGAAAGGGAAATTGAACCCAGACTTGCCTGTGATACCCAGCTCACTATCAAGTTAAAAAAAAAAAAAAAGATCATCAGTATTATGGCCCCAGAATGTTCTCTTTAGTGCTGGAGTAACAAGGTAGAAAAATCAACCCCTGCTCTTAAAGAAATTCATATTTTGGAGGATATCAGTCTTTTGACAAAAATGTTTTAGTTGATTTTAGAGAGGGAGGAAGGGAGAGGAAGAGAAACATGGATCCATCCATCAGCTGCCTCCTGCACGCCCCCTACTGGGGATTGAGCCCGCAACCTGGGTATGTGCCCTCCCAGGGAATCGAACTAGCAACCTCTTGGTGCCTAGAATGACTCCCAACCGAGCCCAACCAGCCAGGGCGTAGAGATCAGTCTTATTAATGAGAAGGGAAATAAAAGGTCATAATCAACTACTTAAATTATATGATATAAATAATATATGCAAATTATATAACAGTTTGAGGTAATATAAATGGATCCTGGTTTCAATTCCTGTGAGGAAATATATTGGGATAATTTGTGGCAGAAACAGGTTTTTGACTAATTATTCTATCTGGTTCACTTGCTATAACTAAATGGATCAGTATAAATTTAATCAGTCAACCAAATAATATGACAAACGGATGTTTTAAATTGAATTGTCCAGGCAAATTCATCACGATGCCATCTCCGGTTGTTCACATAGACAGAGTTTCAGCATTAACACCCTTGTGCCAGGTTTCTCCGGCAGACAAGAAAGATGTTTTTCTCTTAGAAGATATTGGGGATGTTAAGGATAAAAATGGAACACCAGACGCGGAACAATCTGAACTGCTCCATCAGGACTGTGTGTACTAAGTGGTTTCTATCATTAGTGCAAATAAGCACTGTTAAAATTAAAGTGACTGAATGATTTAACCACATAACAAACTCGGCATTGGAAACATTACAGAGGTACACAGATTGTTGACAAGCCAATATTACCAAGTAATTCTTGGAACTGTGTCTGTAAGATCCTGTGTAACTTGCCAAGAGAAAAATCTTAAATTATACCAAACATTCTCTACATTACCATAAAGTTCCAATAGCTGAACTCAGAGCATGCCTTGTATTTGTTAGAGCATGCCAAATATTTCAGGGTTTGATTCTAGAGATGTAGAGTAATTGCACTTCCCAGCTTCTTGGAGTGAGGCGGGATCTTAATTTGCTTTAGCCAATGAAATCTGGGAAGTGAGCATGTGACTTCTAGGTGAAAGCTTTAAGAGCTATAGGGTAATTTGCCACACTCTTTCTTTCCCTATGCCCACCAACAGGAAATGTTCCAGATAGTAGCTGCTCCATCAGGCAAGGTCCTGGACTTAAACAGAGTGCCCCAGTCACCCCAATTTTGATAAAAGATGGGCATAGTGAGTTATCTTAGTGGCATTGATCCACTAAGAGTCTGACACTGTCTGTTACATTCTGTACTACACCATAAACCATTGCACAGTTCATGGACCAGCCTTGGCATAGTAAACTATATTTTCAGAAAAGGAAATAAAAAGCCCCATGAAATAAATATTTAGAATATTTTGAGACCCGATATATAATGCTCTGAAAAGATAAGATTAAACTGTGTCAGCAGTTAACACAGAACGAATAGAGACATCATCAAATTAGAATGTGACTTTGCAAAAGTTGAGTCAAATGGATATGTATTTCAGGAAAATTTATAATTTATTATTTAAAAAGGACTGGTAATATGGATTATAAATCAAGGTCTAACCTTATGTGATCTGGAATGGAATTTTAAATCTTAATAATTCAATTTCCTTATGTAAAAATAAAAATAATACCCACCTTTAAAAAAAACACCCCTTTCATGCTGTAAAAATAAAAATGTAGTAAGTAGAAGTTTGTGGAAATTTTCAAATATAAATCAGATACTAATATTTTTTCACTACTAAAAGCAAATAGCAGGGTAAAAATGCGTTTTTCTTATCCTGTTTTTAGTGCTAGTGTTTGATAGAAATTATAATTCTGTGGAGATGCTTTAGCAAAAAAAAGCTATAGGGTAATAATGATCAAATTTGGGTGCCAATTTGCATTCCAGATCATTTCCAGGCAAATTAAAGCCTAAGATAACATTGAGAAGATGAGCGAGTCTGTATTGGATCAGGAAAGCAATTGTTGTTTGAGCCCATCTCTGTCCTTCCAAGTCTGCTGCCACCAGCCAAGGCCAGACACTCATTATCCCTCACCTGGCTCATGTTCATGGCCCCTTCACTGGACGCCAAGGTCCCCAATCTGTTCTAACCCATTCCATGTCTGATTGACTGCTACACTAATGTCCCAAAATAGCAACTTCAATATATCATAGTTTAACTTAAAGTAAATAACCTCTAAAGCATAGCAAAATAAAATAAAATAAAAGATATGCAGATGACAATTTAGGCAGGAGAGATATCACACATTAAATTAAGATGGGAGTGAACCCAAAATCTCCAAAAATCAAGAGAGAAATCCTCTGTACAAGAATTTGAGGCTGGAAAGAAGTATAGAATTGGCTAGGTCAAGTGGTGCCACATGGGCTGTCATGATGAGGGCTCAGAAAGTTGATTCAAATGCCCGATATTAATTTAGGTGGGCTCTTGAGTTTAAGAAAAAATAGCATGAGAACAAGTCACCTTCTTAACAGATAACTGAAAAATTTAGAAGTTAAATTAAAATGACTAATGGGTAGGCTTTAGCCTTAAAGACCATTAAATATGATATTTTGTACATAAATATATACATATATGATGTACATATACATATTACATATTTTCCTATATTGCATTTACATATAGATTGTTAAAGAAAATATTGAAACATGATAGACTATCACTGATAATTAGCTCTCACATGTACACACAGCTAATATACTATCTAAATGGAAATTACTATCTTCAGAATGACCAGTGAACCAGCTCTTTAAATAGCAACTTCATTTTCCAACTGTTGAGACAGGTTTAATGAACTAATTATAAAAATGAATAATGGCCAGTTTGTGAGTAGATAGATGCTTCTAAATATCCCAGGGGATTCAGAAAAATATAAGTTTAGAAAAAAAGTGTCTTTGTCCTTTTTTGCTTCATCTGTGAGGTCCTAAAGGAAGCTCTGACCTGAATCCAGACATTATACTGGGCCAGCACAGAGGATTTATTTATTGTCTGCCTGTTTATTTATTTTCTTATTTACATAGGGTGGGGCAAATACAGGTTTACAGTTGTTCATATGGAAAATAATGCAATAATTAATAATACAAGAATAAACTGTTTCCGATACAACTGTAAACCTACTTTGCCCTACTCTGTATACTTATTCTGAGGCCAAGAGTTCAGTAGTGAGGGATTTCTGATAAAAATAAAGATTTCTGGATTCTCTTGAATATGTGGGGGATCTGGGGGCACTTGGGTCCTTAATTCCAGCATGGCACCAACTGTGCAGCAGGGTCTCTGCAGATGAAATTTCCCTTTGGTGTCCTCTGCTGCCCCTGAGTGATCATCTAAATTTCTAAAGTAAGGATTCTCCCCCAACTAAAGCAATGCAAAAACATAACTCATAATTCCAGTATAGAAGCAGATGAGGAAGTGCTGCTTGTATTGTAGGAAAAGGTAGAAGATACAGAGACCCAGCAGTCAGGGCTCACAATGCTCATCACGGGGACACATCTACTGGAAGTCTAGCTAAAAACCTCGCTTGGAGAGAATTCCTAATGCTTAAGCTTCATTAGATGGACTGAGTTCTACTTCCATCAGTACCTGCATATTACTAAAACCAGCACATAAAGATAATTCCTGAAGGTGGCAACAAGAGGCATGAAAAATACCTAGAGTGCATGACTACCTAGAACAACGTTGATGAAGGCAGCCTGCGTCAGAGCCGCCCTCCACCATGAAATGATCTGATTGCCTGAAACACACTTCAGGGATGAAACTCCATTTTTATTTGCTGAAATGTAGGGTCATCCCAACAATGATTTGTATTCATGAACAACAACACAAGCTGTTACTATAAATTCTAAATTATGGATTACAGGATGCAGAAAATTTACATCTAAAAGTTGCTTTAACCAAAGAACTGCATCTTTCACTGGGCTAATACAGAAATCAATGTGCTGGAATGAATTCACAGTACATTAACTCCTTGCAAGTTACTGTAAAAACTTCTGAAATATCGCTAAGGTGTAAAATTAAATATAACTCCCAGCTTAGATTTATACTGCATGCTGGTAACGGTGAATTTGTTTCACTTACCAATAAATTTCTTTCCTAATGGATTGCACATCAGCTAATCCAAAGACACATTTAGGCTTCTCTTGCCTTCTCTAGCCAAACAAATATCTTATGGTTTTATTTAAGGATATTTAATGATATACCTGCTAAAGGAATAAAAAAATTCAGAAAGGGTGAGGCACTTATTTTCTTCTAAGGAAATTGGAAGTTAGCAGTCTCTTAATTATAGTAATCATGTCCAGGAGCCGTGGATATGGATACTTTCAATTCACAGAGAGAATCTTCCAACCACTAAAAAAGATCCAAGAGAAACCAGAAATTTCCCTTGAAAATAGAGTTTATTAGTTTCCTAGGGCTGTGATAACAAATAATCACAAATGTGGTGACTTCAAATGACAAAAATGTATCCTCCCATAGTTCTGGAGGCCAGAAGTCTGGAATTAAGGTGTTAGTAGGGCTGCAGTCCCTCCACGTCTGTAGGAGAAAATCTTTCCTTACCCTTCCAGTTTCTGGTGGCTCCTGCATTCCTTGTCTGTGGCAGCATGATTCCAGTTCTGTCTTTTCTTTATATATGCCTCAGATATGTCAAATATCCCTCTCCTTCCTATTACAAACATGCCCATCATTAGATTTAGAGCCCATTGTAGATCCAGGATGATCTCAAATCAAGTTCCTTAACTTTGTTATACCTGCAAAGATTCTATTTGAAAATAAGGTCACATTCACAGGAACTGGGGGTCGGGATTTAAACATATCTTGTGGGGGAACTTAATTCAACCCACTAAAGAGATAAATGAAAACTATGATAAGGAAGACAATATAACACATGGATAGAATCTGGCCTTTGATATCAAGCCAACCTAGGTCTATATCTCACAACTAGAGGCCGAATGCAAGAAATTCATTCAAGGGGCTTGGCCCTCACTGCCCCCCCTACACCCCCCACCCCCCCGCCCATGGCTTTATCTGGAAGGTTGTCCAGAATGTAGTCCAGAAGGTCATCCAGCCATCCAGTCTAATTAGCATATTATGCTTTTATTATTATAGATAGCTCTTTGAATCCCCTAAACTTGAATTTTATTATCTATAAGAAAGATTGGCAAATTGTGGTCTGCAGGTCAAATCCAGCCATTGCCTATATTTTGGAAATACAGTTTTGTTGGAACAGAACCACACCCAATGTTTTAAGTGTTGTCTACAGTGGCTTTTGCACAGCAAGAACAATGGTGACTAATTGTGATAAAGACAGTATGGCCCGCAAAGTTTAAAATATTTACTATGTGGACCTTTATAGAAGACATCTGCAAACTCTGATTTATAAAATGGGGATGATAATAGTACCCACGGCGTAGGATTATTTTGAGGATCAAGTGAAAGCACTTAGCAGGGCTGACCGCATGGCAAGCATTTAGTAAGTTGTTTCCATTAAAGAGGCATGGTACCATGGTGGATAATAGCATGTACTTAGAAATAAGGAAGACCTAAGTTCAAAGTCAACCAGAACACTTGTTACTAGTGATATTAGTTTGTGTCTGTCATTAAACATTTTCAAGCCTCGATCTTTTTGTCTGCAAAATGGAGGTAATTATTACACCTATGCCAAAGAATTTTTCTGTAGACTAGATGGTCTGAAACAAGGAGTTGGCCATTGCTGTTACTATTATTATTCTCCAAAATCATAGATATAAAAGAAATGGTATAACGTCATTTTCAGTGTATGAGATGGGGAAGAGAGGTAGGAAGACAGTCACAGACATAGAAATTGCATAGAGGAGGAGATCCAACATCTTGAGTCCTTTTAAAAATGATGTTTTATCCTCAAGGTCAAAGCTTGTGTGGCATGCAGGGATGGATGGTGCACTCCTGTGAACTTTTGTCTATTTATTGATCAAACACACAGAGCAAGTAATGATAAGCTCTTGGTATGTGACAATGAATAGTTCCATGCTAATTAGAGCAGGCATATATAAAATAATGAACAAATGGTGCTTGAAGGCCACTAAAGATGGGAATTAGGTCAAAAGACCTTAACAACTCCACTTATGTGAGAATTATTACTACCCCCACACCCCTAACCAATCATGTCCCTCCTTCCATGTTCTCTATCTTGATCCTATGTTAAAGTCCAACTTCTTTGGCTTACAGGGACGTCCATATCTATCCATTGCATAAGGGCACATGAAGTTCTGTAACTTCACAATGCTCAACATGTGGTAACAATTTCACAAAGTCAAGATATCATTCAGGAAGTATTGAAGATAGTTCCTTTGTTTTACTTTACGCTCTACTGCCATCTAAACTTTGAAGGGATCTCATTACAGTCATCATCAGCTTAGGAAGTTGAGGCTATACCTGTGTATATTTTGAAATATAGCTTTGATCCAAGAAAGTAATGACTATTTCATCTGAACTTAAAATGTACTGCACTCATTCTTTCCATGTCCTAAATTTTGATGAATTGAAAAACAGATGAGAAAAAATTTTCAACTCTTGTCATTCTAGAGAACTGAGATAGTGCCAACTAACCTATTTTAGGCTATACATTTCTTTTTCAGATGTTGGAAATGATCAGGTGAAATAAATTTGCACTTAGATTATTCAAAATTCAGGGACTGAGTTATACAGACCACAAAGTTAAAACTTTGGCTCTGGCCTGGATTCCACATGGAGACTCAAAATCTAAGGGCTTGTCAACATTACAGTTCTGTATTAAGATATATGGAAATAAAAAGCAAAAAGAGGAAAGTGTTGGAAGAAAACATTCTCAGCATTTAAAGGCTACCAGTTGCTAATATCTTAGCATACTTCTCCCTTTTGGTTAATGGTTTTGTATTTAGTGTTGTTGCTTGTTAAATTATACTATCTTACTAGCTACCTAGTGATCACACTTCAGTACAAGATGCCAATATTGGACTAAATATCCAGCATTCTTAGTTGACTGGATAAGACTAGAATGAAGCCTGGATAATTTATTACTATTGGGAAAGAAATATAAAATACTGAATATGTGTGAAAGGTGAAATACTATAAGTATTTTTGGGGAAAAGGATAAACTAATCTACATAAAGAAGAACAGAGGCCATTAATGTATTAAGAGACACACTCTAGGACCAAATTACAGGGATGAAGAAACAAATTATGGCATTCCCTAGTTGAGAAAGCTTATGCAAGTTCCTTAACTTCTCTGTTTCTTATCTATAACATAAGAATGAAAATAATATCTGACTAATCCTGTTGATAGCAGAATAAAATGAGTTACTAGAGAGAGAGCACTTAGAGAAAGATATTACATGTTTATAAATGCTCAATGGATGTTGGGTATCATAATTTATCAGGAAAAAAATTAAAAATAGAATTAGTACCTTATGATCCAGCATTCCCACTAGAGGTTATAACCAAAGGAAATAAAATATGTATCTCAAAGATATATCTACATTCCCTTTGCAGTATTATTCACAATAGCCAAGAAACAAGATATGAAAACAATCTAAGTGCCTGTCAACAGGTGAATGGAGAAAGAACTCACACACACAACTGGAATATTATGCAGCCTTAAGAAGGAAGGAAATCTTGCCATTTGCAAAAACATCGATGAAGTTGAAGGACATTATGCTAAGTGAAATAAGTCAGACACAGAAAGATAAATACTGTATGATTTCACTTGTAGGTGGGATCTAAAATAGTTGAACTCCTAGAAGAATATAGTAGAATGATGGTTGTCAGAGGTTGGGGTGGGGGAAATGGGAAGATGTACAAAGGGTACAAAGTTTCAGATGTACAAGATGAATAAGTTCTGGAGATTTGTACAGCATGGAGAATATAATTAACAATACCATATTATATACTTAACATTGCTAAGAAGGTAGAACTGAATTGCTCTTAGAACATACACACACAAATGCTAACTACATGAGGTGATGGATATGCTAATGATATGTTAACTAGTTTGAGTGTGGTAATCATTTTGCAGCATATAATTATATCAAATCATCAAATCATACACCTTAAATATATACAACTTTTACTGCTCAGTTATACTCCAAAAAAAGTGAAAAAACAAAATATATATTATAAATGTAAATTAAAGCACAAGCAAAAATAATCATATACATTTATTTATATTTATACTTTTGGAATATATATATTTTAATATAAACAGATGGAAAGAAGATTGGAATGTTCTAAAGTAAATATGAGGAAACTTAATCGGATTGGAGATACAGAGTGAAAGCAAAAATTATGAAACTGAATTAAAAGTACAAAAAGGACTACAGAAGAGAGGGTGCAGATTCTCAGTCAGATCCTCACTCCAGGAGCTTGTAATGTCAGACAGAGAAAGTGGTAGAGACAGAGAAAGAAGGGGGAGGCCAGCTGTCAAGCAAGAGTCAGGAGACAGCAGGCTCAGTCACAGAAGAACAGAACACACCGTGAGGGCAGCGGAACAGGAAGAACCAGGAGCCACAACGCATTTCCTCCTGCGAGAAAAGTTCTCTTTGCTTCCTTAGCTCCCCGTGAATCCAGCAATGGGTGCCAATCTCTGAAGTTACTTCAGTTTGTCCTCATTGTTTGAAATTAAAAAGTAGCCTAATACTACATCAGTTTGATTGGGCACTCAACAGAAAAAATTTCCCAAGGACATAGATGATAAAGCACTTTTGTTCAACTTGAGACATAAAACATAATGACACAGAAAACGATTATTATGACCTTCCAGATAACTGTTATTTTTCTCCTTCTCAAAGCCCTGCAATGGTGAAACAGCAATGAGAACAACAGTATATTCAATATCTCCAGCATGGTAATTCATTGTTCCAACCCTTTGAATCATCTCACAAATCTGACAAAATTTTAAATATTTTAGTTTATTTCCAACATGATGCCATATCAAGATTGAACTGTATGGGCCTGGCATTCTAATCCTATTAAACAGATGTTATAAAATAACATAAGCAAAGCCTCCAGCAGAGTACCTAATACATAGTATATATTTTAAAAAGCCAACATACTGCCCCTTGCCTTCCCCAATCATGATTCCACTTATCCAAGAAAAAACTGTTAAAACTCATCAAATGAACTGATTGCTACTCACATTGATAAGATAAGTGAGGAGGAATAAAGCTGATGAAAAATCTGAAAAGTAGCTGCTGGGACTTACTTGTCTTAGATATGAGGTTAAGGGAGACACAGGTGGTATTATGATATTAATGTTTTTACCTAAAAAGATGCTTTTGAGAAAGAAGGAGATAGAGAGTAAAGTGTTTGCAGTATAGACAGTAATGAAGAATGCGATTAAGTATTTTAGGCTATGAATTATAATAGACCTATAGGCAAACAATGGAGTTCTAATAGGAGAAACAACAAAAATAAGAAAAAATGCGTGTAAGTCAAACTTGAAGTAGTGGGAGGAAAATGGACAGAAAAAAAATATACTGAGAACAAGACTAGAATCAAGAGTATTAGAGGCCTGAATCCTTGAAAGGAGAAAGTAATAGAATAGGAATTGAATAATAATAATTATAACCACTGTTACATGTAGCTCAACACACAGAATAAGGAAAATAAACACAGTAAAGCAAAGACAGGTCAAATCAATGTAGGAAATATATTCTGCAGCTGCATCCCCATATCACCCTGTCTGCCTACTAAACAGCTTCGCTACCTGAAAGGAACTATCAGCTGTTAAAGGGCTCATTCTTTTTGGGTGTTTTGTAACTTGGCCTGGGTTGCAAGCCCTTAAGACATTGCCTTTGCCCCGGAGGGCTAGGCCTAACCAGAAGTGATAGAACTACAGCAGGTTATCACAAAGCTATGGCAGCGACCAATTCTGACCAAAAAAGTCCAAGGACATATTATTAAAAAGCTTGTCAATCTATTAATAAAAGCGTAATATGCTAATTAGACTGGACAGCTGAACGACCTTCCGGACATCCTTCCAGACGAAACTGGGGCTGCGAGGGCTGAAGCAAGCAAAGCAGCAAGGGCCAAGCCCCTTGCACAGATTTTATGCATCAGGCCTCTAGTATTTTAATAAAGAAGAAGTGGGCAATCGGCATCAAAATGGGCCCACTGAGATCAGTTCCAGAGAAAGTGATATAATTTATTTCTCATGCATTTACTAGACTGTTAGAGAAGAAGAGGATATTACAGGTAGAAAGTACTTTGACAAAAACTCTCTCCTCATACTCTTGTAAATAATTATAGGAAGCTAGATGGATTTTTGTAGTTACAAACAAAGTTGATTAATGGATCAGTATGTCTTCCTGTGGCTGAATGCTGAGGGGTGAATGCTCGGTCCTTTTCATTCAACATTTTGATTAAGAACTTAGATAACGACACAAATGGCATGCTCATCAAATTTGGGGATGATGTGAAGCTAAGAGTTATCACTAATATGTTGGATGTCAGAATCAAGATTTAGAGTGGTTAAAAAGCTAGAATAATGAGCTGTAACTCATTATATGAAAGGTAATACAGAGAAAAGGACAGTTCTACGAGACTGTACCCAAAAGGTGGCTGAACATCTGTACTCAGAATGGGAGATGCAAAATTTTATAGAAGTTCCTAAAAAACAGATTTCAGGATTTTTTTTTTTACTACAAACTGAAAAATGCATTAATAGTTACTATACAAAATGAATTATGCATTTTGTTTATTTTATTGTAAATTTCATCTACCAAGAAATATTTGAGGTAGTTTATAAAACAGAACCTACACAAAAGTATTATTAACATGGCCCAAAGAAAGTAGGTGAATAGAATTCTGGGAATATTGTACTCATATTCATTCAAGGGACATTACTTAAGTCTCTACTCTGGCTGAAAGTGTGTCCTTTCTCTATTGTACACCTCCCTGCCTTCATTTTTTAGTTTTGAAATAGTCTATTTAGAATAGTCTATTTTTAGACTATTTAGAAATATTCTCACTATGTTAGCTTTTCTATAAATACCCCTTGCCTTTTTCTCTTAATCAGAACACAATTTGGGCTTCTGTCTGAATCAGTGCCCATAAATAGTTTTTCTTTTTTTTGGGGGGGGGGGGTGGGGGGGGCATGATCTCAAATAAATGCTTATCACTTCTTACTTTGGCCTTTTATTTTCAGGTTAACAAATTGAATAAAGTTAATTTGGAACCAATGGATAAAGAAAGCTACTTTTAGACTTAAAGGTAAAGATTGCTCCAGGTTTAAAGCTGTCCAAATGACTTGTAGCGATGAGCTCCTAATCAGAGAGGAGGCTATATGCACATGGTGGATGATGCTCCTACCACCATCTCAAATATAAATATTGCTTGGTGTTTGGAGGTTATATTTTCCAATTGTCAACAGTATTCATACCACCTACCTTGCCAGCTATAAGCTATTCCAAAATCTATATTCCAAATCTCTAGTTATAAAAACTTCTTTCTTCTGACTTTAATCAAATATTTCCAATTGTGGGGTTTTTTACATCTCTAATGATTCTTTGGCTCAGTCCACTCTTAAGCTGTGCCTTACCTTGTCAGTGTCACCAGCCATCACTGGCCCAGCTTTCCATTATTCCCGACTCCACCCTGTCTTTCCACCACTAATCAGTGTTATCTGTCCTGACTCTGAAATGTTTATTCCGTCTCTGTCCCCATGGATCCTGTCTTTTTTCACTCTCACTGCAGCTAAATTCTGGCTGGTTTCTCTACCTTTAATTTTCCTTTTATCTAATTCAACCTCAGCCCTGAAGCCAGAATTATCTTTCTAAAAAAACATTGACTCTTATTACAACAGCCTTGGTTAACAAACCTACTTTCTAAAGCAGCAGTGTCATGGGAGCTGGGAATTTGAAGAATCAGTGGGAAAGATACAGGGAGAGTTAAGATGGGGGTTCCTGGGTTTTACCTGTCCTTAGGCAGTTTTTCCTATGGGAAGTCCTTGGGGGAATATTAACTTCTGATGAGTATGACCTGGGAAACATTATTAGGTAAATATGTCACCAGAGGGAAAAGGTTGAGAACTACCGTCCTGAAGATGAATTCCACAGGTATGGCTCCTTGGCTTCTAAGCATACACAGATACTTTTAGAGAACATAAAATTTAAAAATTTGACATTAAAAATTTTATGTCTCTTTTAGTATATAGCTTATGTCCTATAAATATAAGGAGAATTATGTTTCATTCTGTTTTATGATGAAAATAATTTCAGTTAAGACTAGAGCTCTGTTAGATATTAATTCCTTAAAAAAAGTTCAAACATTACTTGAGCTTTAAAAATATGCCTTGAATGCTCAATTCTATTTAGCATGTGAGTTCTTCCTACATGAGTTAACTCCAACTGAAATTTCTCACCTTGTCTTCTATCACCTATCTATACCTTGGTCACACAGTACTAGTTATATTTACCAAGAGACCATGCACCCTTTCCTTCTTCAAGAGTCAGATCAAAATCCTCTCTCTTCTGAGACATTGGTGCTGAGACCATCCCTGAATTAGTTCATCACTGTGTTCCCCAAATACTTCATATTTATCTTCTGGTATGTTCCACATTTCATTAAGTTTACATATTTATAAGACTATTCCTAACATTAGACATTCTCAAAAAAATTCCTCCAAGTAAATCAAAATCTCTAGTGTCAATATTTTAGATGCGTCTGTGAATATGTGTATGTATACACACATATGCAAGAAAACACATACATACATGTGTAAACATATATAGAAACATTAACCTATTTTGCACTAAATTATTCTTTTGAATTATAATTATGTTATTAGATCTCAAAACTATTTTTCCCTTTTGTAATTTATCCCTATACATTCTTGATAATACCCTTTGCAATGTGTTAAGCAACTTATCTATATTTTTTGTTGCTAGTACTTTTAGTATTGTATATAAAAAGACTTTACCTAGCCAAAGATTTACAGCTTTTTTCTTTTAAGAGTTTTATAGTTTTAGCTATTACATTTAGGTTTATCATCCATTTCCTGTTAATTTTTGTATATAGTGTAAGCAAGGGGTCAAGGTTCATTTGTGTGTGGATATTCAGTTGTTCTAATACAATTTATTGAAGAACCTATTATTTACCCATTGAACAGTCTCTTGGCACACTTCTTTAAAATCAGTTGAGCATAACTGGATTTCCAAGTCTGCTTCATTTATCTACATGTCTAGCCATATGTCAGTACACCAGTGTCTTGATAACTGTAGCTTTGTGTAGTAAGTTTTAAAACGGGAAAGTGTGAGCCCTCCAGTTTTTTCTCTTCTTTCAAGGTTATTTAATTATCCTTGGTGTCTTGCATATCCATGTGAATTTTAGGATTAGTCTTTCAATTTCTATTAAAACAGCCAGCTGAGATTTTTTAATAGGGATTGGGTTGAATCTATGGATTTGAAGAGAATTGACATTTTAACATTATTAAGTCTTCTGGTCCATAAACATGGTACATTTTTCCATTCATTGGGTCTTCTTTAATTTTTCCAAATGTTTTTAAATTTTTTAGAACATATATTGTTTTGCTTCTTTTGTTAAATTTATTCTTAAGAGAACCAAGATGGCGGCGATATAGGCAGACGCGTCCCAGGTCGTGTCCCGGAGCAAATGGAGCGAGCAGCTGAAGCTAGTAACACTCACACCGAATTGGCGAAATTGCTCAGCTGGTGAGAGGGTTTGCAGCCGGGAAGAGCAGAACTCCCCTGGTAAGGTAAAAAAAAAAAAACAGGGATTTGGGCAGGAAAGTTTGCCTGACCTCTGAGCCCAGAGAGTCGGAGGGAGACCGCGTGGCAGACAGCCGCGTCCCTTGGGACAGGCACAGCCCCTGACGGGGGAAAGGAGAACCGCGGGATTCCTGGCGCCCCCAGGGAAATTGAGAGCTGGGTTCTGTGATCACGGAGGACTGAGCCTAAAGGGGGCAGCCTGAAGAGCTGACCTGACCATGCAGTCCCGGTAAGAGAAGAAGCTTACAGAAACCAAGCCTTCCCCGTTTCCGCGGCCGGCATTTGTTTGTTTGTTTACACTGAATCCTGTTCATGGGACATTTCGGATACAGACACTCACCTGTGCTGAAGAGAGGGGGAGTGTGCTGAGGAGTGGAATCTGGGGAGAGACTGGGGAAAGAGGGGGAGCCGGGAGAGGTGGTAGTGAATTGAGTGCTGAGATACCCCTGAGCCCAGGACTGGGGCAGCCACCCGCTCCTGAGAGTGAGTCTCCTCCCCCCAGCCCCCAGGCAAGGAGCACAGCCACACCCAGATTCCACCCTGTACGAGATCAAGGATTAAGATAACCTGATCAGTCCCTGGGAGTTAACAGGGTCTGGCCTATAGGGGGATTTTCAATCCCAGCAACAACATAGCGCCGGTAACTAACTATTACGCAGTCAGCTCTGGGCAGTGAACTTCCACTGGACAGAGAGGCCCTATAGCCTCAGAGGCCAACCCCAGAACACTGCCACCCAGAGGCTGACCCACAAACTGACTCTTTGCTAAACACAAAATAAGGCAGTCCGGGAAATAAATGCGGCATGCTTTAAAATAAGGACTGTGGTTTACAACACAGAGGAACAGTATATCGCAGGGAAACTCAACACTCTCCTGAATACCTGGAAGGTCTAAGGCGAGCCACACTGAAGAATAGAAGAAACGAAGGACATTCACTACGGCAATTTTTTTTTTTTCTTTTTTCACTTTTTAACTAAGAAACCAATTTTTTTTCACTTTTTTTTCTGTTCTTTTTTTTTTTTTTCTTTTCTTCTTTTTCCATCACCTGATTTTACCCTTTTAATTACTACCTTCTTATTTTTAACCAGTATTACTACTGCTACCATTTTACCATTTTTTAAAGTGGCATTTTATTTTTTCTTTATTTTATTTTGGGATTAGTGTTCACCATTCTATTTTCATCGTTATATTATTGGTTGTTTCTAGTTTGCATTCATATCCAGGGAGCTGTTGCTGGAATTTGTTGGGATTAATGGCTGTTCTATAGGAGTATTCTCCTCATATAAAAAGTCTCTTCCCCTCTTCCACTTCATTCTCTCTTTTCGCTCTTTTTTTTTCTTTTCTTTTCTCGCTTTTATTTTCCCCCTTCCTTTTTCCCAATTTCATTTTTGCACTCCCTTTTTTTGGTCCCTACTTTTCTTTTCCTTTCTCTCTTTTATCTTTTTCTCTTCCTTCTTCCTTATCCCCTAATTCTCTTAATTCAGGTGGTCACCTTCAATTGGGGTTATTAATATCGTGAATATATTTGTGTATAGTGCCTGGTACGTGGTGCCTTGTTGTGTTGTATTTTGTGCCTTTAAATCAACGCAGCAGATCCAAGCAACAACAACCTCCTGAGCACCACATCCTCTGCTGAGGAACAGCAGCTGTACGTGAAACCTCACCCCACCAGCCAGAAGAGCCACCACAGCTGTGAACAGCACCCACCAGAGGAGCTGCTGACAACTGAAGAGCAGCTGCTACCGCAACCGCCCGAAGAGCAACCACAGACCAAGGAGTCACTGCCACCAAGGGAGCAACCACTGAACAACTCAACGTCTAGATATGTCAGTGAGATCAAACATGGGTAGACAAAGAAACCCCCAAAGGAAAGAGAAGGAGGACTCTCCAGAAAAGCAGCTAAGTAATACAGAGGCATGCAACATGACAGATAAAGAATTCAGAATAAGGATCCTAGAGTGCATAAACCGGATGGAGGAAAAAATCGACAACCTCTTCAAGAAGCAAGAAGAAACAGATGAAAAAATCGATAACATATGGAAGAAGCTAGAAGAAACAGATGAAAAAATCGATAACATATGGAAGAAGCTAGAAGAAACAGATGAAAAAATCAACAACCTAAGTAATACCCAAGAAGAAATGAAGAGTGATATAGCTGCAATGAAAAACTCCATTGAAAGTATCAACAGTAGACTAGGAGAAGCGGAGGACCGAATTAGTGAATTAGAAGACAAGGAAGCAAAACACACCCAAAATGTACTGCAATTGGAGAAAAAAATTAAAAGACAGGAGGAGAGCCTAAGGGAGCTTTGGGACAACATGAAACGAAACAACATACGAATAATAGGAGTACCAGAACAACAGAAGGATGAACAAGGATTAGAAAACCTACTCGAAGAAATAATATCAGAAAACTTTCCTGAGGTGGGGAAGAAAAAAGTCACACAAGCCCAGAGAGTCCCAAACAAGGTGAACCCGAAAAGACCCACACCAAGACACATCATAATCACCATGGCAAATGTTCAGGACAAAGAGAGAATCTTACAGGCTGCAAGAGAGAGACAGAAAGTTACATACAAGGGATCTCCCATTAGATTGTCAAACGACTTCTCAACAGAAACACATCAGGCAAGAAAAGAATGGACTGAAATTTACAAAGTGATGCAAAGCAAAGGACTGAATCCAAGAATACTCTATCCAGCAAGGCTATCATTCAAACTTGAAGGGGAAATAAGAAGCTTCACAGACAAAAAAAGGCTAAGGGAGTTTGTCACTACCAAGCCAGCATTGCAAGGAATGCTAAAGGGACTGAATTAAAAATAAGAAATAAAAAGCTCAGAAAGAAAACAGCCACACAAAAAAAGAAATGGCTACAAACAAGTACCTTTCAATAATAACTTTAAACGTAAATGGACTAAATGCTCCAACCAAAAGACATCGAGTGGCTGAATGGATAAAAAAACATGACCCATACATCTGCTGTCTACAAGAAACCCACCTCATTAGAAGGGACTCACACAGACTGAAAGTGAAAGGATGGAAAAATATCTTTCAGGCAAATGGAAAGGAAAAGAAAGCTGGGGTAGCAATACTTATATCGGACAAAATAGACCTCAAAGTGAAGGCCTTAACAAGAGATAAGGAAGGCCACTTCATAATACTAAAGGGATCAATACAACAAGAAGATATAACCCTGGTAAACATATATGCACCCAATGTAGGAGCACCCAAATTCATAAAAAAACTCCTGGAAAATATCAAAGGAGAGATCGACAACAATACAATCATAGTAGGGGACTTTAATACACCATTGACAGCACTGGATAAGTCCTATAGACAAACAATCAGCAAAGATACAGCAATCCTAAATGACTCACTAGATCAGATGGACTTAATAGACATCTTCAGAACACTTCACCCCAAAGCCAGAGAATATACGTTCTTCTCAGGTGCTCATGGGACATATTCAAAAATAGACCACATATTGGGTCACAAGCAAAGTATCCCCAAATTCAAGAAGATTGAAATCATAAAAAGCGTCTTCGCAGACCACGATGGCATAATATTAGAAATAAACTACAATAAAAACAACCCAAAATACTCAAACACCTGGAAGCTGAATAGCATGCTATTAAATATTGATTGGGTTACCAATGAGATCAAAGAAGAAATTAAAAACATCCTGGAAACTAATGACAATGAAAACACAACAATCCAAAACCTATGGGACACATTGAAAGCAGTCCTGAGAGGGAAGTTTATAGCTCTACAGGCCTATCTCAAAAAACAAGAAAAAATGGTAGTAAATCATCTAACTCTACAACTCAAAGAATTAGAAAGAGAGCAACAAGAAAACCCCAGAGTGAGCAGAAGGAAGGAGATAATAAAGATTAGAGCAGAAATAAATGACATAGAGACCAAAAAAACAATACAGAAAATCAATGAAACCAAGAGCTGGTTCTTTGAAAGGATAAACAAGATTGACAAACCTCTAGCCAGACTCACCAAGAAGCAGAGAGAGAGGACCCAAATAAATAAAATCAGAAACGATAGAGGCGAAATAACAACAGACCCCACAGAAATACAAATGATTGTTAAAAAATACTATGGACAGCTTTACTCCAACAAACTAGACAACCTGGAGGAAATGGACAAATTCCTAGAAAAATACAACATTCCAAAACTCAATCAGGAAGAATATAAAAATCTCAACAGGCCAATAACTATGGAAGAAATTGAAGCAGTCATCAAAAAGCTTCCATCAAACAAAAGCCCAGGACCAGATGGCTTCACAGGGGAGTTTTACCAAACATTCAAGGAAGAACTAAAACCTATCCTCCTCAGACTACTACAAAAAATTCAAGAGGAAGGAACACTTCCAAGCTCATTCTATGAAGCCAGCATCACCCTAATACCAAAACCAGGTAAAGACAACACAATGAAAGAGAATTACAGGCCAATATCCCTCATGAACATAGATGCCAAAATCCTCAACAAAATCTTAGCAAATCGGATCCAGCAGTACATCAGAAAGATCATACACCATGACCAAGTAGGATTTATCCCAGGGATGCAAGGATGGGACAATATCCGCAAATCAATAAACGTGATACATCACATAAACAAATTGAAAGAAAAAAACCACATGGTCATATCAATTGATGCAGAAAAAGCATTTGACAAAATTCAACACCCATTTTTGATAAAAACTCTCAGCAAGGTGGGAGTAGAAGGATCATACCTCAACATAATAAAAGCCATATATGACAGGCCCACAGCCAACATCATACTCAACGGACAAAAACTAACACCATTTCCCCTAAGAACAGGAACAAGACAGGGATGCCCCCTCTCACCACTCCTGTTCAACATAGTACTGGAAGTGTTAGCCATTGCAATTCGGCAAGAAGAAGAAATAAAAGGCATCCAAATTGGAAAAGAGGAAGTAAAACTGTCCTTATTTGCAGACGACATGATATTATACATACAAAACCCTAGAGATTCCATCAAAAAGCTACTAGACTTAATACATGAATTTGGCAATGTAGCAGGATACAAAATTAACCCCAAGAAATCTGAGGCATTTCTATACACCAATAGTGAACTTTCAGAAAGAGAGATTATAAAAACAATCCCGTTTAACATTGCACCAAAAAAATTCAGCTACCTAGGAATAAACTTAACTAAAGAGGTAAAAGACCTCTACTCAGAAAACTACAGGACGTTGAAAAAAGACATAGAGGAAGACATAAACAGATGGAAGAACATACCGTGTTCATGGATTGGTAGAATCAACATCATTAAAATGTCCATACTACCCAAAGCAATCTATAAATTCAACGCACTTCCCATTAAAATACCAACAGCATACTTCAGAGATCTAGAACGAACTTTCCAAAAATTCATCTGGAATAAAAGAAGACCCCGAATAGCTGCAGCAATCCTGAAAAAGAACAAAGTAGGTGGGATCTCAATACCAGATATCAAGTTGTATTACAAAGCCACTGTTCTCAAAACTGCCTGGTACTGGCAGAAGAATAGGCATACAGATCAATGGAATAGAATAGAGAGCCCAGAAATCGGCCCGAACCAATATGCTCAATTAATATTTGACAAAGGAGGCAAGAACATACAATGGAGCCAAGATAGTCTCTTCAATAAATGGTGTTGGGAAAATTGGACAGATATATGCAAGAAAATGAAACTAGACCACCAACTTACACCATATACAAAAATAAACTCAAAATGGATAAAGGACTTAAATGTACGACAGGATACCATAAAAATTCTAGAAGAATCCAAAGGCAAGAAAATTTCAGACATATGCCAAAGCAATTTCTTCACTGATACAGCTCCTAGGGCACTTGAAACTAAAGAAAAAATGAACAAATGGGACTACATCAAAATAAAAAGCTTCTGCACAGCAAAAGAAACCATCAACAAAACAACGAGAAAACCCACTGTGTGGGAAAACATATTTGCCAATGACATATCTGATAAGGGCCTAATCTCCAAAATTTATAGGGAACTCATACAACTTAACAAAAGGAAGATAAACAATCCAATCAAAAAATGGGCAAAGGACCTAAATAGACACCTTTCAAAAGAGGACATTCAGAAAGCCAAGAGACATATGAAAACATGCTCAAAGTCGCTAATCATCCGAGAGATGCAAATCAAAACAGCAATGAGGTACCATCTCACACCTGTCAGACTGGCTATCATCAACAAATCAACAAACGACAAGTGCTGGAGAGGATGTGGAGAAAAAGGAACACTTGTGCACTGCTGGTGGGAATGCAGACTGGTGCAGCCACTATGGAAGACAGTATGGAGTTTCCTTAAAAAACTGAAAATGGAACTCCCATTTGACCCTGTGATCCCACTTCTAGGAATATATCCCAAGAAACCAGAAACACCAATCAGAAAGGATATATGCACCCCTATGTTCATAGCAGCACAATTCACCATAGCTAAGATCTGGAAACAGCCTAAGTGCCCATCAGTAGATGAATGGATTAGAAAACTGTGGTACATCTACACGATGGAATACTATGCTGCTGTAAAAAGGAAGGAACTCTTACCATTTGCAACGTCATGGATGGAACTGGAGAGCATTATGCTAAGTGAAATAAGCCAGTCAATAAAGGAAAAATACCACATGATCTCACTCATTCATGGACAATAGAGACCATTATAAACTTTTGAACAATAATAGATACAGAGGCAGAGCTGCCTCAAACAGATTGTCAAACTGCACGGGGAAGGCCGGGGTGGGTTGGGGGGCAGGAGGTAGGGGGGTAAGAGATCAACTAAAGGACTTGTATGCATGCATATAAGCATAACCAATGGACATAAGACACTGGGTGATAGGGGAGGCTAGGGGACTGTCTAGGGCGGGGGGATAAAATGGATACATATGTAATACCCTTTGTAATACTTTAAGCAATAAAAATAAATAATAAAAAAAATAAATAAATCTTTATTGTTCAGATTAAAAAAAAAAAATTTATTCTTAAGTATTTTGTTCTTTTTTTGTTATTATCAATGAAATTGTTTTAGCTTTATTTTCAGATTGTTCACTCATTTGTTATGTTGATATTTTCCTTTTTTCAGCTTTAAAATATAATTGATGGTATACTGATATTGTATCTTACAAAACTGATAAATTTATTAGCACTAGTAGTCTTATACAGAAATTCTTTAAAATTTCCTATTTACATGATCATGCTATCTGCTAATAGATATAGATTTACTTCCTTTTTAATCTAGATACGTTTTATTTCTTTATCTGCCCAATAGTCTTTTCTAGAACCTGTATTAGAGAGCTGAATAGAAGTAAAAAGTAGACATCCTTGTTTTATTCCTGATTTTAGGGAATTGAACTATGCATTTAAAGCACGCAAAGAGTTATTTTGCATTTCGTTATAAAATATCTGCTTGTTTGCATTGAAAAAAAAGAGTAAAAGACAATCAATTCCTTAATTAAAAAGCATTTGTTTAGAAGTTCTGTTTACTTTCTAATTTAAGATAAGACATGATGTTTTTTAATTCAATTAGGTTAAAAGAAAAGAAGCACATGAATTTAATCATGGGTCCTTAATGTCTCCTCTGAGAAGGGTTACAACACACACTGCCTTTTTCAGGAAGGTATTTCAATCAAATATATAGATACAAGGTTATAAGGCCATAGATATGCCTTGTCCACCTCCAATCACTAACAGAGAAAACTTGACGCCATATCTGGACATTATTCTGGATAAGAAAAACAGGTATATGAAAGCTTTTGATTGTTTGAGGTCCTGAATTTTTTGTCTCATTGTAATCTAAAAAAAACTAAATATGGTCTGACTCTGAGAGGGGATATAATCCCAAATTTGGAAGTGCCTAAAATAGTCCTATATTAGATTGAATATTTCCAATGAGTAGTATTTATTTACCTTTATCTATTGTTATTTAGGAATGAGGCTGACTACATAGATGTTTATTAAAAGAAAATATGAATACAAACAAATGAACCAATATTCCCAATGTATTCCTTCATTAGGTGAGTTCTTAGTCTGAGTGCCTTAAACACTGCCAATAGCAGAAGTCTCTCTTCAAATGAAATCTTATTAGTAAGCCTTTGTCTCTAGGGACCATTAAATAGGTCACAATTAGAAAACAGAATATAAGAAATAAACGAGAAATAAATAAATAATACAAGAAATAAAGCTAATATATGACCCGAGACAAGGGGAAACCACATACCCTGCAAAAAACAAACATATATCATGTTTCATATATCACTGTTCAAGGAAATAACTAAAAAGTTTTTGCTTCCTTCATTACATTTTAGCCAATAACATTTGCCTAACAGTTTTCTGAATTATGATATCAATCATTCACATAAATACCCTCTATGTAGACACCACACATAAAAAGAAAAAAAAAAATAACCGTATGTGAATGCTTCTAACACTTGAGAGAAGTTTTCCATTCTTTTTCATTTGCACATCTTTGAAGTTTAGCTTTAAAAATTAACATATTGTGGTAGGCTGAACAATAGCACCCAAAGATATCCAGGTTCTAATCTCTGTAACCTGTGAATGCTGCCACATATTTCAAAAGAGGCTTTGCAGCTGGGATTAACTTAAGCATATTGAGATGGGAAGATCATCCTGAAGTATCAGCACAGGCTGGGTAACTCTGAGTGTCTTTATAAGAAGAAGGCAGAGGAAGATTTGATGGAACTGATACAAATGGAGAAAGACATGAAACACTGAAGCAAGATGCTGTACCACAGGAAGAGGCCATGAGCCAAGGAGCGCTGCTCTAGAACCCGGAAAAACGCAAACCAAAAAAAAAAAAAAAAAAAAGATTCTCCCCCTAAAGACTTGAAAGGTAGCATGGCCCTGACTATACCTTGATGTTGATCCAGTGAAACTGACTTTGATTTCTGACCTCTAGAACAGTGATAGAAGAAAATGTGTTTTAATCCAATAAGTATATGGTGTTTTTTTTACAGCAGTCATATACATGTGTATATTACAATTCTTTATTCATAGCATGGAGTTATCCTCTGTATTTTATTATGAAGTATTGAGTATACATGATAAACTGACACTTTTCTAGGCGTTTGTCAGGATAGAATGATGAGGTAGGCACAGCCCCTCCATTCGGAGAACACACCCCCCTGTGGCAGGATAGGCTAGCAATAAAGTAGGCAGGTAAAATATGAGAAGCAATAGGACTGGTGCCTGCATCTTGATAAGGGACCTAAACCAGATATGTTCAGCTCCTAATGGGCTCTAAGGGATGGGGAAGGGCTGGCTGGAAATTTCCCAGAGGAGGTAATATTTCTAATGTAAGTCCAGGAAGGTTACTAGGCGCCAACTACAGAATTAGGTTTCAAGGAGAAAAAATTAAAGTTATAGCAGAAATAGAGTGTACAGGTACAGAAGGCAAAGCCCCATGAGAGTGACGGGTATACACTGAGACGCAAAATTCAAAGATAGCTGGAGTTCGGCATGGAAGGGAGGAAGGATGAAGCTTTTAGGGGTTGCAAAAGGGCAAAGTCATGAAGGGCCAGAAGTCCATGCTAGGGGAATGGACAATCAGTTGACACTGAGAGATTAAAACTTACGTGAGCAATAATCAGATCTGCCTTTGGGCAGATTCCTCTCACTGAAATAGGAGGAAAGGATGGCAGGAGGAAGACTGAGCGAGGACTCTTGATGGACAACCACTGCCTTGAATATCAGGAAAAGGCCAAGTGAAGGCTGAACTAAAGAGAGCTGCTGAGATGGAAGGCATGGCCAGAGAGAAAAATCTCTAAAGCAGTAATATCATGGCATGGCAATTGTTATAGCAACACTCACATTAAAAGAAAAAGAAGCAAAATCTCAACATGAAAAACAAACATTTTTCACCTTGTCAAAATTAAATGTCCTTGCCCCAGAGTAGGCACTGCTAATTCCTCCTCAAACAGTGATGTGAACACATTTGTAATGTCTCAAGAAACAGAAAGGTGTAGATGATTTAGAAAACAGGTCATGTGGCAAAAAAATTGAAATGGCTATTTTTTTTTCTACAAAAGAGGGTGGAATATAATTATCGAGTCCCTTCTGTGTGATGGACTTATGAGGACAGCTCACAATAGGTTAACAGAAAACATTCAGTAATTTAAAATTTAATACATGCACAGAAAATAAACTTTCTAAATGTATTAATTTCACATATTTTTGAGTGACTGCAAATAAATGAAATTATAGTTTGTTACAGAGATTATTTATGTTATTTAGCTTTGCCTTCTATCTATACCTCTTTACCTATAATAATAAAAGCATAATATGCTAATTAGACCAGATGTCCTTCCTGTTATCCTTCCAGACAACCTTCCATATGAAGCTGGGGCTGCGAGGGAAGCCCGGGTCTCGGGTGCCTGCCAGCAGCCGAAGGGAAGCCTGGGTCCCAGGTGTCAGAGGGAAGCCGGTGTCGGCAGCAGGGGGAAGGAAGGCCTACTCTTACACAAATTTCATGCATCGGGCCTCTAGTATATGACAACAAACTAATAAAATTGCTGCAAAAGAAGTAAGCTGCAAATGCTGTTATTTTTGGATTACATATTAATAAAGATAATTATCTATCAAAAGAAATCATATTTTATCTGGAGTCAGATATAAAACAGATTGCATTTTTTTACTTTATAATTTGATAAAGTTTATTCACACAGTTATCACTGGGTCACTTAGAAAATTGTTTTTCTGTATTTTCCATTCTTTAAAAATCATTACTTGTCCACTTGTAGCAATGCAATTTCATTTCTTCAAATCCCAAACTGTATGTCAACCGCAAAATAGAATCCCATATTCTGCAGAGTTTGTCTGATTGTGCACTGCACAGATGACTTTTCTATGGATATGCATTCATGATACACAGCTATTCTACCCAAAGAGCTGTTTAAACACATATATTCCATCAGATGATTGCACTTAAATTAAATCCAGACTCCTTTGCTTTGTCCTATAAGGTTCTGCCAACTTCTTCAACTTCACTTCACAAGACCCTCGCCTCACTTCTTACATTCAAACCACAGGACTTCCTTTGTTATTTTGACCAGAATGGCTCTCCTGACCTACATCCTCTGGACATGCTTGCCTAGTAACTAAAATTACCTTGAATATACTTTTCACATGATTGCCTGCCTCCTCCTCACCCTTCACATCTCAAATTTATGTCATTTTAGTGAGGATTAGGGAAGGTGGAGGTGGATGGGAGGGTAGGGAGAAATTAACCAAAGAACTTATATGCATACTAGAGGCCCAGTGCATGAATTTATGCACCAGTGGGGTCCCTCAGCCTGGCCTCTTGGGGGATTGGGCCAAAACCAGCTCTCCGATATCCTCCCAAGAGGTCCCATATTGCGAGATGGCGGTTCTCGGGTGACGCACCCCAGAATCAGGCTCCCTCCTCTCTGGTTCCAGGTGCGTCACCTGAGAACTAATGCTGCCAAGTTACCACAACTCGGCAGCTCCTGCACTGAGCATCCACCCCATGGTGGTCAGTGTGCATCACAGCTACTGGCCCGTTGGTCGGTGGCCTGTTGGCCAGTCAGCTGGTCACTTAGGCTTTTATATGTGTAAATATACATAAGCCATGTACACAGACAATAGTGTGGTGAAGGCCTGGAGGTAGGGGGTGGGGTGTAGGGGGTCAATGGAAAAGAAGGGGGACATATGTAATACTTTCAACAATAAAGGTAAATTTCGAAAAATAAAAAATGAACTTTTCTATTCATAGCAGCTTAAAAGCGAGACAAGACTAGAAATTCCTTCTTATTATTAAATTTCTATCCACCATTAGAAAATAAACTGCACAATTCCCTGATTTACCCATAACTGTATAATCAATCATATAAGGTGTTGGGTCACAGCCCCTCTGCAGACACTGCAAATTGCATGAAGACATGAGGAGCTGCAAGCAGATGGGAGATGCTAATGCAGATAGAGAAGCCATTGCTAACAAGGAGCTACCAAACATAGCAGTTCCTCAACGTAGCTCCCCACAGCAGCCGCACACGGGCTGGTCAGCAACACATCTTTATACCAACTCAGACAAAAGAGGCTTCTTGCCAAATAGTGACATCAGTATTTGGGTTATAGAAAGGTGCACCTGTGCAGTGCCTTCAGGGAAACTGCTGAGTCATTGCCTTTGCTCATGGGTGTGGGAAATGGGCCTTTATCATCTGGCATACTTAGGGCAGGGTCCCTACAGAAGGGGGCCAGGTTTTATACATAGCAGGTATTCAATATTTAGGTTTTTATCAAATGAATGAATAAATGAATCAATAGGTAGGTGCATCAGATTATTTTGGATATGACACTAAAAGCACAAAAGCAAAAAAAAAAAAAGAATTAAAAAAAAATGGCACTGCCGAAACCGGTTTGGCTCAGTGGATAGAGCGTCGGCCTGCGGACTGAAAGGTCCCAGGTTCGATTCCAGTCAAGGGCATGTACCTGGGTTGCGGGCACATCCCCAGTAGGAGATGTGCAGGAGGCAGCTGATCGATGTTTCTCTCATCGATGTTTCTAACTCTCTATCTCTCTCCCTTCCTCTCTGTAAAAAAAATCAATAAAATATATTAAAAAAAAATGGCACTACATCAAAGTTCAAAGCTTTTGCATAGCAAAATAAACAGCAAAATGAAAAGGCAGCCTACAGAATGGGAGAAAATGTTTTCAAACCAAACATTGTATTAAGGGCTAATATCCAAAATATATAAAGAATGCATACAACTCACAACAACAGAATCCCCAAGCAAATTAAACAATAGGCAGAGGAACTAAACAGACTTTTTTCAAAGAAAACATCTGAATGATCAACAGATATATGAAAAGATGCCCAACATTACTAATTATCAGGGAAATGCAAATAAAAACTATGAGATATAATTTCACACTTGTCCAATGGGTAACATTAAAAAGAGATAAGTGTTAGCAAGGATGTGGAGAAAAGGAAACCATTGTACACTGATGGTGGGATGTAAATTGGTTCAGTTTCTATAGAAAATACGAAAATTCCTCAAAAATTAAAAATATAATCCTAAATAATAAAAGGCTAACATGCAAATTGTCCCCTCGACCAGGAGTTGGACCTGGGTGTGGGGCCGGCCAACCAACTGGCTGAGGCCCCTCCCTCCAGCTGCTCCCCCCCCATTTAATACCCACCCCCACCCCAGATTGTGGGTAGGGCTGGTTGATGGTCCCAATCAGTACTGGGCAAGACGACACGATCAGCCCCGATCACTGGCCACGCCAAGGGACCCCATTTGTGCACGAATTTGTGCACCAGGCCTTTTAAGCGATATAGCCAACAATATTGTGGTATAATCAAACTTGGTAAAAGACTAGAACTTCTTTTGTAAAATGGGTCTACTATTTCCTTGTGATGTGTTTAATGTTTCTGAAAGTCAAATCACTGAAAACAATTCTATAGACTAACCTGGGAAACAGAAAAATGGCGGCATCAATTTTTTTTAAAAAATCATTAAATTTTAAATTGCATTCATATATTGATCCAGGTTTATCTTAAAGACAAGCTAATACATTGACAACAAAGGAAAACTATCATTTACCTGACTTGGCTGAAATAATTAAATTCAATTTGCCATTTCTGGTATTATTCAAAAAGCTTATTTAAAAAATAAGACCTTGATAACAGAGACCAAGAATCAATCATTTCCCCTCCACCCCACCCCTGCCTACTATTCAAACACAAATTCTTTCTTTTCATACCATCTATAAAATACCTAACTTGTTTAGTCTCTTAAAAACAGTAGTAACCCTCTTACATAAATAGAGCAGGAAATTCATAAACTCCATCATAATCATGCCTCAGCCTCTTCTATCGACTTTTACCCCAACTGTATTTATGCTTCATTCTTTTCTCCACTCACCCATATTTTTCAACTTCTCAAGTTCAAATAATAAAAAAAGCAACAAAAACAAAAAACATCTTCTACCTGATTACCATCTCACAAAACTCTCCCAGATCGCCTAATTTCTTTTTGTTCTTCAGTTCTACTCTACTAATCATTTAAATTAATTTTTAAATGATATTTTGTAAAATCCCTTAGAAGTTTGGATCAGAGCACCAATAAATCCACAAAATATATTTATTTGTATCGGGCTTTTGCTTTCTTGGTGAACTAGAGCAACAATGCTCACCACCAGCAAACAAGTGGCCAAAGGTGAAGTATAGGGTAAGACAAGTCATGGGACCAAAACACATTCAAGATAATCATGGATAATCATGAGATATGTGCCTTCATATGTCCATATTTTATGAGATGCACTGTGTTACTGACAAAGGAGAACTGAAGCCATCATTAAATAACATAGATACTAATTCTAGATCTTGGACAAACCTCCTGGGCTGGATTTCAATGGTCTCATTTCTTAATCCTCATCCATCTCCTTACCAGAGCTACTGCAGCGGGAGGGATCAACAGGTCTGCCGTTTTTATCAGAGCAGACTATTGCTCGGAAGCGCACGCCCTGTCCGCATTGTTTGCTGTCTCCTTGTACCCGCAATCCTCGCTGAGGCTCCCTTCTGCTTTCAGGAAGAATGCAATCTGACCAATTTCCGTAAGGTTGGGATATAAATACATCGCAAGGACACAGTTCTGTTTCCACTAGAGGGTACACGTCAGCATCATGGCACTTCTCCTTCTTTCTGCTTTTTCCTGTGCCAATAAGAAACATAAACATCGGTGTATTAATTTCATATCTGCTGTTTTGTTAAAATTCACTCACAGTATTATATTTAAAAGCTCTCAACAATATTGTCTTAAATAATATAGTCTTTCTTAGTTTTCATTCTTTTGTGCATAGAATTAAATCCTAGGACAATGGAAGCAATTCCCAGAGTAGATGTGAAATTCAAGTTAACTTGACAAAAAAAAAAGTGTTTGATGTTGGAGAGTGGCACAAGATAAAACGAGAAACATTTGCTACAGTGGCTCAACAGCTACAAAATTCTTGTCAATGTATTCATTATTTTCCCTACAATATGTTGATAAAAACCAGATTAATTACCTTGTCACCATGTTCCTTGAAAGTTATGGTTGCCAAGGAAACTAACAAAAGGTGTAAATATTGACTCCTTTTTCTTTTTTTCAAGCAACTTTTTAAAAACAAATTATTTATTCAAGGAACAAAATAATATCCTCCCTTACAGTGGAGTGAGTCTGGGTGTCACTTGGATGTGACAGACAAAGCGGAACTTACTTGGTTTCCCATTACCAGGCAGTTTACAAACACCGGCAGAATCAATAGATTGAAATATATGCTAAAATCACACTGAATCATTTAATCTGAGAAAAAGCTATGGCTTCTACTTTGAGAGACCTTTTTTACTTAAGGATTCTGAATATGACTTTACCTTACCAAATGACTTTAATGAACATTTTAGTTGTAATTCCAACTTTGAATAATGACAATGTGGAGTCATTTTTTACAGCTCTGAGTACCAGATAACCATGTTTAATGGATTCCAACTCAGACTGTAACTTGATTCAACTTTTCCATCAATACACTTCCTCTAAATTCCTAAACGTTTCCCTTGATCTAGTAATTCCACTTTTTGTTTCCTCATTAATGGGTCATTAGCTAGCCATGGTTGTTTATTAAAAGTGGGTATCTTTATTGATCTAGTCCCAGTCTTTATGATTATTTTATTTTTTAATATATTTTTTATTGTTGATAGTGTTACAGATATCTCCCATTTTGTCCTCCTTCACCCCCTACCCCAGCCCCTACCCACCCACCCCCAGGTCTTGACCATCCTATTGCCTGTGTCTATGGGCTATGCATATCAGTATGTAAGTTCTTTGGTTTATTTCTTCTTGTCCCCCCTCAAAATACTCGATACAAGCTAATACATAGACTACTTTCTCCTTATCAGACAGTTTACATTACACACAATAATTCTATAGTTGTCACCTAACGAGTGGCTTTCTAGCCTTTCCTGATTTTTTAATCATTTTTTAAACTAGAGCCCTGATGCATGAAATTCATGCCAGGATAGGGTCCCTAGGCCTGGCTGGCGATCAGGGCCGATGTGTGGAGCAACCGGCGGGGAGATGGTGGTGGGGGTAGGGCTATGGCACCTGCCTTAGCTGGCCTGGGGCCTGTGGGCAGCTCCTGCATTGAGCGCCTGCCCCCTGGTGGTCAGTGCACATCATAGCGACGGGTCATTCCATGGGTCTTTCTGCTGTTTGGTCAATTTGCATATTAGGCTTTTATTATATAGGATTATTAATTGATTTGAAGAGAGAGAGAGAGAGAGAGAGAGAGAGAGAGAGAGAGCGAGCGAGCAACACTGATTTGTTTTCCACCTGTTCATGCATTCATCAGCTGCTTCCCATAAGTGCCCTTATCAGAGATCGAACCTACAATCTTGGCACATTGGGATAATGCTCCAAGCAACTGAGCAAACCTGCCAGGGCCTTCCCTGGTACTTATGGCCACAATAAACAAGGATTTTTACAGGACCTGCAATGATCTTGCAAAAGCTTCAGACATACTACTGTATCTCTGTGAGGATGTATTCATTCGCTTTTCCCATTACAGGTATTAAGAACACATTTGAAAAACACAGTTTCTAGCATGGCTTGAAATCGTACTGGTTGAGAGATGTACAAATAGGTGGTGAATAGCTCCTTCCATCAGCATTTAGTTTAACTTACCCAAATCTATTATCTCCATCCCTTCTAATTCCACTGTCTTCTCAACACACTTAACCCTGAATTCTGAGTCTAACTATTGGTTGAAACCACTTATGCTTGCCAAAGTAATAAAACAAAGCCCTGGAATATCATTTTGTCCCTTATATTTCAGAGTTGGTTGTTTAATGACAGTTCAGAGTGAGACTTTACCATTATTCTTAAAATATCCTTTCCAAGTTCTATCACACCTTACCTTTTTGTCCCTCACCTTTATCCCACCTCTCCACTATTTCTCTGGTAACACCTTACTTATTTTTTTTTTAATTTTTCCTCCTCTATACCTTCCTTAACTGACTGATGGGCTTCCTGGGGACACTGCCCTAGATTATCTTTTCTGATCCTAAATTTTCAACACCATAATGTTTAAATAACCATCTAGAACTCATAAATCCATCATTATTTTAGCCCATACTTCCTGTTCAAGCATCTGAGCCACAGACTAGAAATCTACACCTAAAAGGCCAATCAGATTGAACTTGGCAAAACCCACACTCATCCTCTTAGTATCTCTTTCTCCTTTATTTCCCAATTATATCAACATGACCAAGTCCAAAACTTGTCATACTTAAATCATTCTGTTATATACCTATATCTATTTAATGGCAATGACCTATCATTCCAAATACCTATATATCTCTTTAATTAGTTCAATGTTTCCATTATGGCCAATGCCACCCATACTTAGCTCACCTCAAATCACCAGCTTAAATCACTACAATGGCTTCGTTCAAAATCGTGTTGCCACTCTGCCTCATTCCCTTCAGTCTATTGCCCTCACTGCAGTCAGGACCAGCTTACAAAGATTGAAATCTGATCACATCATCCATCTACCTTACACTCTCCAGTGACTTATCACAGTTCATGGAATGATATCTGGCCTCCTCACCATGGTTATCAAGGACCATAGGATCTGATCCCATACATGTCTGTCTCCTGCCTGCATTGGACTACTCTGCCTCTGGCATGTTTGGACAGAAAAAAAGGCTGTAATAAGTCATAAATTCCTAACTAGGCAGGTCATGGTGGGTAGTCATGCCCCAGGCCTATGACTTCTTTAGGGAAAGGTTTTTAAGCAAACCCTGTCCATTGTTTTTGTGAATCTAGTTCAGACATCTTTGAAAGGACTGAACAAAAACCCGTGAAGGTGTAAGCACCCTTAGGAACGCATGTAATCTTATAATCCATCCCTGCTTTGCTTTTCTCCACTCTCATATAATCTTTCTTATGTTCTCTCCTTAATTTCAAATGCATAAAAGAAACTGCTTGGAGCTTTTGAGATCTTGCTCCATGGCATATGTTATCAGCTTGAGCTCAAAAAAAAAAAAAAAAACAACAACAACAACAAAAAAAACTCTTATAAAAATTCTCTACAGGTCTGGACACTTCTGTCAACACATGTGACAAGCTAGTAATATTGAGCACCTTTCAGTTCCTAAAAATTATCCATTTGGCTTCTGGCCTTTGCATGGCCCCCCTCCAGATATTCTCTGCCGGGGTCCAACCCCAGCGGGTCCAGGGGTCCCCAAAGGTGTGGACGGAGACGGCGAAGAAGGAATGACACGGAGACAGTGTTCAGTTGATCAGCAGCCTAGCCAGGATCTCTAGCCCGGATCTCCAGCAAAGTTCTGTTTCGCATCTCCAGAGAGGTTCTGCTTAGGATCTCCAGCCAGGTTCTGTAGCCATGTCCCCTCGCTAGGTTCTCCAGCCAGGTTCTGTCTGAGATCTCCAGCCAGGTTCGGTCACCAGGTTCCAGTCAGGCTCTCCTGCCAATCTCCGCAGTCAGGTTCAGTCCAGGATCTTTTGCCATGTTCTCTCCAGCGAAGTTCTTCTGTCTGTAGGTTCTGTGTAGGTTCTGTCTTCTTGGCACTCTTCTAAGTTCTGTGTCCTGGGTTCTGTCTCTCTGTCTGGTTACATCTGTATTTATACCAGTTGATTCAATCCTATCAATCTCTATTACAAAGGTTAGGGCGTTTCTTATCTCCATTCCAGGGAGTAAAGATTATGTAGCTTAAGCATGATTGTTTGTAGTGATTAACTACCCGCCTGGCACTTAGTTAAGGAGTTTCATCCCCTCCCTGACTTCAGGGAAAAATTCCTACCTGGGGAAACAACCTTTCTAGGAGAGGCATCCCCTCCCTGACTTCAGGGAAAAATTCCTACCTGGGGAAACAACCTTTCTCGGAGAGGTGACCTTGGTTAAAACACACAGCGCTAAGGGGAGCAAACATATTAAGAACCGTATGCCATATATGCCAGGTCCCTTGAAACAGCAAGGATGGACCGGCTCCCGGCAATTCTCAACAGTTCCATTCTCCCTCCAAAGCCTAGTTACTGCCTCCATGTTCTTCAGGTCAAACTAATAGACTGCTCCCTCCAGAGAGCCACATGGAATATGCTCTTCATCTCAGGTCTAGAAGAGGTGTTCTTTTCATATAGTTGGTTGAAGGCAAATAATGGCTCTCCAAGGAAGTTCCCATCCTAATTCCTGAACCAGTAAACATGCTCCATTAAATGGCAAAATAAACTTTGCAGATGTGAATAAAACTATAGATTTTTGAGATGAAATTAGTCTGTATTATATGGTTGGGCCTAACCTAATCACATGGTCCTAAAATCAGAGGACCTTTCCTGATTGACTAGAAAGTCAGGGAAAAATACGACTATGGAAGAGTGGACACAGAGAAGCAATGTTACTAGATTTCAAGTCAGAGGAGGTGAGAGCCATGAGCCAAGGAATGTGAGCAGCCTACAGAAGCTGGAAAAGGAAAGCAAAGAGATTTTCTTAGTGCCTCTTGAAAGGAATTCAATCCTGCCAAGATCTTGTTTTTAACCCTATGAAATCCATGTCTGACCTCAGACCTACAGCGCTGTAAGATAACAAATTTGTATTGTTTTAAGTCAACACATTTGTGGTAATTTGTAACAGCAGCATTAAGAAAGCAATACAGCACCCTTTATAACAGCTATTGGAGCATACTGCACTGTGTTGTACCACTGAGCAGGTACCATAACTGCTCAAAATCTCCATCTCCCATTAGACTGCAAGCTCTAAGTTAGGATCATGTCTAATTCCTTTATAATATTCTCAAAGCCTCACACACATAAGTGATCAACAAAAAATATTTATACAATAATTGAAACAAGAAAATTTTAAGAAGGGAGAATGAAGGAGAGAGAAGCGAAGAAGAGAGTGAGATGAAAAGAGAGAGAAGAGGAAGAAAGTACATGTTAATCAACAAGGCAACCTAAAGTTCCTGGCAGAACAAATATTCTGTACAATAAACACTCTCTATATTTATGATCTTTCTTAACTACGTGGAATCACTGTTTGACCAACTTGAGCAAGTTAGTTAATGCAGAAATGGTTCTCACAATAAAGAACAAAATTTCTTTGATTATCTTCTTGTCAATATCAGTATTAACCTTTGGATTCAAATTAGCTACCACTAATTTTTAAAAAAATCAATCCCTACTACAGCTCTAGACATTTTTCTCCTTTAGTCAGTGGGAAATTTGTGACTGATCCCACCAAAAACAGAACAAAAGTACTAAATATGTTTGTATTGGTTATCTAGTTACTATATATATTAAAACCTGGACATATCTTCTATGTAATGGATTATTTCCAGCATTATAAAAACAACTGCTCTGATTACCAATCTAAAACCTGTGATGATTTAGTTTAGAATCAATGCACAGACACCCAGATTTTGAAGTCTTCTGTTTAAAATGTAAAAAAAAAGAATAATAAGCACCCTTGATGGCTTGTATCTGTGTGTGTGCCTCTCCAAGTGTGACTGTGTTAAAGAGGCACATTGTTTTATGGTCTAAGTTCATGCCTCTTACTGTCATTCATGCTCTTGATTGCTTATTAAATTTACTACCAAATTACATGGAGAAAAGCAAAATACAAGCAGTATATCACAATCAAAATAAGTCTTCAGAAGCTGAAATTTTCAATTCACTACCTTTTTTTCAACAAAAATGCTAAATGATTTATTTGACTGGTTTTGCAAAGCTCATATGTATATAAGTTGAGAAGTTATTTTGGTATAACTTAGATGTTAAGACACACAAAAGATCATTCAGCTACCTAAAAGCATGGCAGTTAATTTAGAAAAGAAATTCTAAATACTTTTTAGTACAAGTAATTTTAAGATAGAATTTGCAGAAACATGTTCAATATTTACATAAAATATATTTTAAATAAATAAAATTAAAGTTCTGACAATTCACACAAAAAACTATGCTGGTTGTAAAATGAAAAAATATCTTAGAATTTTCAATATTTTCCTTTCTCAGTTTTTTAGTATAAAATATCATTAGCAAACTTTAAGACAAGGAAAAACTGGTCATGAATGAAAACATTTCCCCCTTTATAGGAGATTCTCATTCATCTCAAAGATACAGGTGAATCAGAATAACGTCTTCTACATCATGATGCATGAACATGCAAACCAAGTTTCACTTACGTTGCCCTGTGAATTTGAAACCATTCCTGTCATACACATGTACCCCATTATATCATTTTATCTTAGAAACATAAGCAATGTTGCTTGAAATTACATATGCAAAGATTTTTTTTATAGAAGAGAAAGCACAAAGTACAGCACATTTTATTTGATGTTTTTATATGTGATCATAAGTTTCACCTACACTTATGAATGAGCTCCTGACTTGTATGCAGAAATACTCTTCAAGGCTCTCACCCATGAAGTAAATCTATTGGAGTGAGTTACATTTAAAACAATCTTACAAGCAATGCATTCCAACTAAGGGGTCTTGAAAACAAGAGAATTGGCACTTGAACTACCAATAAGTACTACTCATTGTGCTGAGTTCTTCAAGGTCAACACCAATTTTATTATCCCAATGATTAGTTTGGCATTTTTCCTTTGGCTTCCCGTTGCCCGAATTAAATTTTCTACGTATACAAATACACGAACAATTAAGAGAAGTTCTGGTATGTCTACCTGGACAAGTAGTAAAATACACTATGCTCCAGGTATTTGTATCCTACAGGCAAAAAATGCTACAGGACCTTGATTAAACTAATAATTATTTTAATTTTCATTAAATTTCATGGATGCAAACATAATCAGTAATTAATAATAGACCACAAAAGCAGAATCTATATATGTAACTCGATTTTTACCTCATAATACTAAAATTTTTAAACGCTAAATTGCTCATGAGGTAATGGCAAAAGACTATGACATAGGTTGGATATACCTTTGATGTTCTTTACAAATCACCTACTGTTTTCAACCTTGCTGGGGTACTGGCACCATTAACTACTCCCAGAAAATTGGTAAATATATTGCCATTTATGACTACAAGGTGGGGCAATAGTAGGCTTACAGTTGTTCATATGGAAAATAATAGAAGAATTAATAAAAGATAACACAAGAATAAACTCTGTTTCACGTACTCACAACTATAAACCTGCTTTTGCCCCACCCCATACAAAGATTATAAAGCTGTATAGAGAATGTCATAGCTATAGAATGGTTCCCATTGTTCATTCATTTCACAAATATTGAGTACATAGGATGTGCTCAGCATAGGCACAGAGGGTAATAATGGCCTGGAGGGGTGGGAGAGGGGGAGACCCGATACAGTTTCCTGTCTTTCTGGAGCTTACATTGTCCTTGGAAAGTTCAGGAGGGCAGCCCTGGGCTGCAGCTCAGACATGGAAAGCACACTTACCTGTGAGCTGTCGCCGTCTGCTTCGGGTTGTTCCACAACTGGTGGAGCAGGGTGTGAACTTGGACCAAGCCGTGAAGGTGCAGTCGTCTCGACATGGGACCGTGCATTCTTGCACAAGGGGAGGCATGATATTTGCCTGCTTGAGGCATTCGGTCATTTCTGCTGACTGGTTATCATCAGAGATGCAAGAGATAGCTAAAAGAGAGTACGCGTGTGGGTTATTTTGTTGTTTTCAGTAAATCAGTCTGCTGCTGCTTGTTTGATAAAAATAGTAGAATGCTCCAAGGTTTTAAAACGTAGTTGTCCCTTTGAAAGCAAAAGGTCTTCAACATAGCTATCCTTATTTCTCTCTGAAAATTAAATGTTTATTGTTGCCATGGAGGTATTTGATGACTTAATTGGTTATTAAATCACTTTCAGTAATTTATTACGTATGTCCTGCCTGTAGCATCTGATCTCAAGGGATGTCACAAAACTAAGAGAACCAGTGAGAGTAATACCAGTATGTAGACAAAACAAAAAAAACAAAACCACACACACACGCGCATGCGCACGCACATACACACACATACACACACATACACACACACAATCATCAGAGCTCTTTCTAGGTTTTCCTGTCAATTTCCTTGTTTAAATGTCACTTATGGAAGTGGCCCTGTTTTCACTTCACAGTATTTAAAAAAGAATTTCTGCTGTCAATAAGTAAATTTGTTTTTCTCATTATGAAAATTTCAGGAACAGCCGAAACTGGTTTGGCTCAGTGGATAGAGCGTCGGCCTGTGGACTGAAAGGTCCCAGGTTCGATTCCGGTCAAGGGCATGTACCTGGGTTGCGGGCACATCCCCAGTGGGAGATGTGCAGAAGGCAGCTGATCGGTGTTTCTCTCTCATCGATGTTTCTGACTCTCTGTCTCTCTCCCTTCCTCTCTGTAAAAGATCAATAAAATATATTAAAAAAATTTTCAGGAACAGTTAAAGGTTTTAATTTTTTTTTCAAGTACAGGCATACCCTATTCCAGTGGTTCTCAACCTTGGATGCACATTAGAATCACCTGGGAATCTTTTTAAAATCCTGATTTCTGGGCCTCATCGTCCGGAAATTCTGTTGCTTTGTTATGGGGTGGGGCCACAACATTAGTAACAAAGCAACAGAATTTCCGGAGGATGAGGCCCAGAAATCAGGATTTTAAAAAGATTCCCAGGTGATTCTAATGTGCAGCCAAGGTTGAGAACCACTGCCCTATTCAGATAATTCCCACTACAAGTATCAATTGCAGATAACACTCCAAGTCTCTCTCACATAGTTTTTATTTTTTAAATTGATTTTAGAGAGGAAGGGAAAGGGATAGGGTGATAGAAACATCGATGAGAGAGAAACATTGATTGCTGCCTCCTGTATGCCTAATACTGGGCATCGAGCCCACAACCCAGGCCTGTGCCCTGACTGGGAATCAAACCATGACCTCCTGGTTCATAGGTCGAAGCTCAACCACTGAGCCCGCCAGCTGGGTTTTCACATAGCTTTTTAACTAGACTGTCTCTAGTCATATCATAAAATAACTAAAACAGTTATAAACTTTTGCTTATATTTTGGTTTGATTTTTTGACTGACATTTATTTATTTATGAATGAATGATATGTTTGTGTATCTTTTGTTTACCCTGGTTAATTGGGAACTCTCTGAGGATATATCTTCATATTCTCTAGACCAGTGTTTCTTAATCTTGGCATTATTCATGTTTTAGATTGAGTAATTTCTTATTGGTACAGGAGTGTCTCTTGCACATTGTATCTCAGGCCTCTACCTATTAGATACCAGTAGCACACATACCCTCTCAGCTGTGAAAACCAAACATTACTCCACACACTGGCAAACACTGTCCCCAGTTGAAAACTATTCTACTAAAGGATTCCTAACCATGGACGTCTCTGAGAATACAGAAGTTCCATGGCATGGCTCCAAGCCTGCTCTATCAGCATCTCTGGGGGAGAAACCCAGGAATATTTTGACTGTAAGTGCCTCAGGTGGTTTTGAACAACCTGCCCACTGACCACCCATATTTGGTGTGGTTCCGTTGGACATGTATGTCAATGGCTGTTTGCTGAGTTCATGATCACAAAGAAAGCACTGAGTAGAATCATTTTTATTACAGCTCTTTAAAATTGGCCAAGTTCCACTGAATAAATAACCTACAGTTTAGGATCAACATTGTTAAAACTATTTATATAAACTATTCCAATATAGGGTTAATGTATATAGGGGTTCCTTTCAGTTTCCCATTCATATATTACGAATTATGTTCTTTATTCTGAGCACAATAAAGAACAAGTCCATCTGAATAAAATTTTTTAAAAACTGGTAAAAGCCAAATCTATCTAATGCTTTAAGACCAAGGAATTAGCTAAGATGGCAATGGATGGGCACACATTACTTCCCAGTTTGTCTATCTGCCCAGTGGCAGGTCAGGCTATTCATTCATTTTGAATAGTTTTGTTTTTAACCACATCCTGGGGACAGAATTCATCATACAGCAAGACAACATCACCTGCCTTTTTTAAATTGGGAATATTACAGCCATTAATGATGAATACAGCAAAATACTTTAAGTAGTGTACAAGCAAACATTATCTGAATTTTATGTTTAGCTAAACAACTTAGAATCAATTTAGGAGACTTTTATCAGGCCAAGTTAATTTTGCCCCAAAATGGAAATGTACTGAAAAACATGAAGAACGTTAAATGCTTTTAAAAAGCATTGCTACTTTTCCAGTGATAAATTTATAGTATTCAAAAGAAATACTAGAAAATAAATGTCTAAAACTTGAATGCTATGATAAATAACATTTCAAGTTCTACAAATTATTTAGAGTAGAATACTCTAGACTTATGTCTATTGGAAGTATTTTTGCGTTAATAAATGAAAGCATTAAGAAATTTTAAAATAGCTATAGCATATGTTGGAATTAACAGACTTTATTGTCAAATGGCATGAATGCAACTACACACCTAAATATCTGGGATTTATATGAACTAAGATATATTATTTAAGTTTTTATGCTTTCATTTCCTCATCTTCAAGGTGAATATGATAAGGACACCTATAACAAAGAGTTGGGAGCATTCTTAGCATATTATCTCATACAGGCTAAGAGCTCAATAAGTGCTAAAATTATTATTATCCTTTATATTTGTTTTTTAAATTTTCTTTAAATCAATCAAGCTCTTGTTGTCCTACCAAGAATATATGGACATACTCTTACTTTCCATGCCTCATTTCTTCCTTGTCATTCTCAGAATCCAAAGGATAAAGGTGAGGAGGAAACTGTGGTTGAATCTTCACCTGATTCTGGCACTACACTAACAATCATTAGTCAGCCAATCCATATATATATATATATATATATATACATATATATATATATATATAGTAATATGCAAATGAGGTCGGGGCTTCATAATGGTCACAACCAGCTTAGGAGGAGTGGCTGGGAGCAGCCCCAAGCCTGAGAGATCAACACAGAGGGGAGCCTGCTCCGAGCCTCCATGGTGTGGCAGGGGGAAGGCCCCCAGCAGACACACACACACGTGGCACCTGCTCCAAGCCTCCATGGCCAGACTGTGGCTTACCCTGAGAGCTCCCGGACTGCAAGAGGGAGCAGGCTGGGCTGAGGGACCCCCACTCCCCAGTGCATGAATTTCATGCACTGGGCTTCTAGTATATCAGATAAACCCTGAACACTTCCACTATATTAACAGAGCTTCACAGAGCAAATCAGATCTATCACTCCTGTAAAAACTGATGTAGTAAACTAGCCTAATGAAGACACTGGAGGTCTTAAGTGCCACAGAATGCATTCAAAATGGTAGCATGAACAACATCCACATTAGTCTGAAGAGCACAGCTCTATGTTACTAGTGATGATGAAGTAACCCAAGCAACTGACACACTACAGGTCATGCAATCATCAGTTTGGTCTAAGCATTAAGGTTTTTAAATTTCTTCAAATTCAAGATTCTGATTTATTTTTAAGTGTGAAAAGAGTAACAAGACAAAAAAAAGTCAGATACAGAATGGTGGTTATCAGAGGGGAAAAAGGATGAGGGCAACATGAAGTAGGTAAGGGTTCAAATATACTAGGTATGATAACATAAGGAAACTAGACTTTGGGTCGCAAGCACACAATAGAGTCCACGGATGTTAAATTATAATATTTTACAGCTGGAAATTATATAATGTTATTAATCAATGTGTTACCCCAATAAATGTAGTTAAAAATAGCTAGAAACAAACATTATAATAAGTTAAATGAAGCATTTCTATTCTTGGGAATGTTCTAGCATAAGAGCAATACTTTACTTAATAAACATTTTATGAAGGACTGGGCATTGAACCTTAGTAAAGGGTAGGAAAACACTGAGGCAATCGCAAGCAAGAAGTCTGCAGAACTGGAAAACCAGCAACGAAAAGAAAACAGATAAACACACAAAGAAAATAGAGACTGAAGACATTTAGAGAAAATAAGGATAACTGGTATCCAGATATACAACCCAATTCAGAGCCCCTTCCATGGGGCAACTATGGGCAAAGGATATTTTTAAACTATTACTTTCCAACCACAATGCGGTCCTGTGACTAATATTCAAGGTGTACAGACTCCCTATTCCAGAGAACCTCTTTAGCAGAGTGCAGATCCAATTGCAGGCGTTGGTGTCAAACGAAACTAATGGTGACTCTCTATTTTTTTTTTATTTATTGTTACCTTGAGCGAATTATGTAAACTCTTTTAAGACCCGTCTCATCCAGACTATGGAGATGATAATATTACCAGCATCATCTAACTAAAAAAATAATGCATAAATACAGATATAGTGCTAGGAAGAGAACTGAACACTTAGTACATTAGTACATGTGCCCTGAGAGTGACACATTACTATGAAGAAGGTTATTGGAAACGAAATGTAATAAATGGAAATAGCCGAAACTGGTTTGGCTCAGTGGATAGAGTGTCGGCCTGCGGACTGAGAGGTCCCAGGTTCGATTCCGGTCAACGGCATGTACCTGGGTTGCGGGCACATCCCCAGTAGGAGATGTGCAGGAGGCAGCTGATCGGTGATTCTCTCTCATCGATGTTTCTAACTCTCTATCCCTCTCCCTTCCTCTCTGTAAAAAAATCAATAAAATATATATTTTAAAAAAAGAAAGAAATGGAAATAAAGAAGAACCCAGCATCACTCGTCTTGGTTCTTGAGTGAGAAAGAATTTTCCAAACACCACCCAGACCTTCTTGACCCCTAAGAAGGGTGACTGGAACCTTCTTTGAATTATAATGCTAAAGTCAGCAGCTTCTTCCAAAGGCCGCACGGCCCTCCCAAGGAGGCTGGTGAATTTCCAAATGAAGCCCCGTGCACTCTGCTTAGTGTCAACAGAAATTAGGCGACCTTATAAGCTTGCAACTCCCGGAAAAGCCAGAAACTTAAATCTAAGGCCTGTAGTATATTTCTCCCTGAAGTAACAAGATTAAACTCCTTAACAAGCTTAGCAAAGAGCTTAACGAGAGGAAAGTGGACATTTGTACAAAAGAGTGCTGGCCAACTCTACGTCTTTCCACCTCACTTACTAGTACTTACGTGGTCCTAGCCAGCAGAAACAAGTACCATGCCCTTCTATGCTAAAGCTGGATTCACGAGAATTTTAATATTTGAGTAATATTTAGGGGCCTCCATCAAGGCTTTCCTGATCATTAGAACCACTTGGACTTCACTATTGATCAGAAGAGTAGTAAACATGAATCAGAAAAAAGCAACTTGGAGAACCAAGATGGCGGCATAGGTTGACGACGGAGTTTGCTGCTTTGAACAACTACTTCAAAAGTGAAACTAAAAGACGGAACGGACATCACGCAGAACCACAGGAACGCTGGCTGAGTGGAAGTCCTACAACTAGGAGGAAAGAGAAACGCATACAGACACTCAGAGGAGGCGCAGTGCTGAAGTCAAATTCTGAGGTGCGCAGTGCACGGAGCGGGCTGGCGGCGGAGGGCACAGACTCTGAGCTCCAGATACAGGCGAGTCTTTAGGGACCCAGACTCAAATGGGAGAAGCGGGACTGTCTGGCTTCGGTCAGAGCGAGTGCAGCTTTCTCTCTGAGCTTTGCAGCGGGTGCTGGAACTCAGAGAGGCAGAGCCCCTGGGGACAGGACTGAGAGCTGCCATAACTGCTCTCTCCGGCCCACGCTGTTGATCCTGTTCGACCCGCCCTGCCCAAGCCCTGTACAGAGGCATTTGCCGGATAGCCTCAGGCAAAGGCTAGATTAGCACCTCCCTAGAGGACAGAAGTTCTCTCACTGCTGACACAGCTGATTCTCATAGCCACTTGGCCTGGAGGTCAAACCCTCCCTAGTATTAGCTACAACAATCAAGGTTTAACTATAAGACTGCGAACAAAGACCACTAGGGGGTGCACCAAGGAAGCATAACAAAATGCGGAGACAAAGAAACAGGACAAAATTGTCAATGGAAGATATAGAGTTCAGAACCACACTTTTAAGGTCTCTCAAGAACTGTTTAGAAGCCGCCGATAAACTTAATGAGATCTACAAGAAAACTAATGAGACCCTCGATGTTATGTTGGGGAACCAACTAGAAATTAAGCATACACGGACTGAAATAACGAATATTATACAGACGCCCGACAGCAGACCAGAGGAGCGCAAGAATCAAGTCAATGATTTGAAATGCGAGGAAGCAAAAACCACCCAACCGGAAAAGCAAAATGAAAAAAGAATCCAAAAATGCGAGGATAGTGTAAGGAGCCTCTGGGACAGCTTCAAGCGTACCAACATCAGAATTATAGGGGTGCCAGAAGATGAGAGAGAGCAAGATATTGAAAACCTATTTGAAGAAATAATGACAGAAAACTTCCCCCACCTGGTGAAAGAAATGGACTTACAGGTCCAAGAAGCGCGGAGAACCCCAAACAAAAGGAATCCAAAGAGGACCACACCAAGACACATCATAATTAAAATGCCAAGAGCAAAAGATAAAGAGAGAATCTTTAAAACAGCAAGAGAAAGAAACTCAGTTACCTACAAGGGAATACCCATACGACTGTCAGCTGATTTCTCAACAGAAACTTTGCAGGCCAGAAGGGAGTGGCAAGAAATATTCAAAGTGATGAATACCAAGAACCTACAACCAAGATTACTTTATCCAGCAAAGCTATCATTCAGAATTGAAGGTCAGATAAAGAGCTTTACAGATAAGGAAAAGCTAAAGGAGTTCATCACCACCAAACCAGGATTATATGAAATGCTGAAAGGTATCCTTTAAGAAGAGGAAGAGGAAGAAAAAGGTAAAGATACAAATTATGAACAACAAATATGCATCTATCAACAAGTGAATCTAAGAATCAAGTGAATAAATAATCTGATGAACAGAATGAACTGGTGATTATAATAGAATCAGGGACATAGAAAGGGAATGGACTGACTATTCTTAGGGGGGAAAGGGGTGTGGGAGATGCGGGAAGAGACTGGACAAAAATCGTGCACCTATGAATGAGGACAGTGGGTGGGGAGTGAGGGTGGAGGGTGGGGCGGGAACTGGGAGGAGGGGAGATATGGGGGGGGGGGGGAAGAGGAACAAATGTAATAATCTGAACAATAAAGATTTAATAAAAAAATAATAAAAAAAATAAAAATTTCTCAGGGGGCTCAGGGAGTCCCTCAAGGCTCGAGGATTTTGGATTAAAAAGAAAAAAAGAAAAGAAAAAAGCAACTTATGATTTTGCATATATACCTGGATCCTTATTACCTACACCTTTTGCCCTAATAGACCTTAATGAACAGGATCCATTCATTCATCAATCCACTTATTTGGTCACAAATATATATATCCACACGTAAATAATTGAACTTCCAGAGGATAGAGCAGTGGCAATGGTAGTGGCAGGCAGAGGACAGATAATGGTACTGCTTTGCCATTTTCCCAGTAGCAATAATCAATGGCATTGAAGATAACCTGGCATAGAAGAAGTAGGTACTTCAGTCTGAATGGAAAGAATGAACAATGTGCAAGCAGGAAGAATAGGCTGTTACTGAGGACTCATCTGCTATTTAGTGAGCTCCGAGCCCTGGGCCTTTCAGATCACAGCAAAGCACTTTCAGGCCACGATCTAGAGAAAACATTTCTCTTTTGGCGCTTTTAAGTATTTAACAAACTGTGTTATACTAGTGGGAAAGGTCTTCCCATTAGGAAAGAGAGAGGCAATTACTCCTGACCCTTTTCATCATATATTTCTACCTGAACTGAACTGTTTAAGAGGAGTGGCTCTTCAGTGCTAAATGATATTTATTTATTAAACTAGAAATAATGTCAGGAGGAAAACTGCACTCCCAGGTAAAATTAGTTCAAACAGCTCCAGAACAATCTCATTACCGGACACTGATGGAAATTCAGCATATTAAGCTCTGGGCAGAAAGCGCTTAGAGCAGCTGCCTGGGACATCTGGGTATTCTTGCTAAGGAATGATGGAGAAGCAGGTGGTTCAGCCACGCCACTCAGATAAGAGCTCTCAGACAAGCGCTGTCATTGGTAAGTGGGTGTGGTAGGGTCACCTGGAACCCTCCAGAAACCTCCGCGAAGCCCGAACTCAAGCTTCCTGTTCACAGTGTCCAGAAATGCAGGTCACACATAGAACTGAGTTCAGCCACTTCATCTTTCCCTTAATTACTATACACGTGGAGCCTTGAGAAAGCATCACCAGACAGGTGAGAAGAGACACTAATTGCTTCCTCCTGTTATCCAAGTTTCAATTCTAGCAGCATGGAAACACACACCTGCCACAAAACGCAGAGAGAATTTAGTAAAAGAAACAAAACAAAGTCTCTGTCTCATAGTTAATGTTTCAAAACAGTGGTTCTCAACCTTGGCTGCACATTAGAATCACCTGGGAATCTTTTTAAAATCCTGATTTCTGGGCCTCATCCTCCGGAAATTCTGTTTCTTTGTTATGGGGTGAGGCCACAACATTCGTAACAAATAAACAGAATTTCCGGAGGATGAGGCCCAGAAATCAGGATTTTAAAAAGATTGCCAGGTGATTCTAATGCACAGCCAAGGTTGAGAACCACTGTTTTAAAAGAAACTGCGGTTTGTGTGGGATGGTTAGGCAGCCTCCTTGGGCTTCCACGAAGACTAAAAGCAGCAGATTGTTAACTACAAACAAATGGCTAGCCTTCCGCCCCCAGCCTCCCAGACCCACCCCCCAAACAAAACAAAACAAAACAAAAAACTGACAGTCTGACAAGCCATTTTATGTCTGCCTTCTTGTCAATTATGATCTAAAGAGGGCAGGGGTTGCGGGACTTGATAAGAAACTATAATTTCTGCCTGGAAAGACGACATGAGGACGGAGCCTGCTGCTTCAGATCTGCCCGCGCTCACCACCCTCACCAAGGACATCCGCATCACTCTTCCGAAGTTGTTCCTGACCAGCATTCAACTCTAATAGTTGACAAGAAAGGGCAGAAAAATTCCTTTCAAAGGTCATGGTCTTCAGGAAATGGAGGTGGCCTGCTGGAAGAGAGGAGCTCACTGTCCTGCAATTGTGAGCAGTTTTGGTTCAGGAACAGAGGCCAATTTGCATGCACGTCAAGGAGTGGACAGGGTGAGCACTTGGCTCAGCCCACATCCAGACAACGTGTCCCAAAGTCAGGCCCTGTGGCCTGGGACACACAGATGGGAGAACCAGAAATGTCATTTCTCTCCAGGCAGGGTCCAGGCACTGGGCAGTCAGAGGCGCCTTCCTGGGTGACACGCGGAGGATGAGTGGCATCTATGCAGTGAAGACAACACGAGCCAGGCTGGGGCTTGGCCCACCACCTGTCTGTGCAGAGAAACAAGCCATGTGATGGCAGGCTCCCTGCCTTGTCCTGCACACCTATAGACTCTTCCATTCCCCTTGGCTAAGCCTCTGAGACTTAAAATTACATGTTGGCATGCAGGTAGTGAGGTTGTAACTTAATGACACTATGCCAGGCTGCCCTAATACGTGGGGTCCAGTGTTAGAAGAACACAAGAGGTCAGGAAACACAAGTCTAAAGAGTTAAGTGATAACAAATTAACCAATGGGCAACAGATGGTTCTATTCTCCTACCTGAACATATATGTCCATATACTGTCTTAGAAATCCAGGGTCCAATGTAAATTCTGGGATGACTTGGAGTTTCAGGCTGGAGGGAGGCAGCACAAGGACTGTGGGCACCACCCGTGCTCCTTTATTCTCAAAAAATGTCCTCCACCCCAGGAGGGACTTTCCCTGCACTGTGAGCAGGCACTGCAGTCAATCCCCCAAAGCTCAGTTCACACCCCAGCTCCACCCCCAGCCCTGTCCACCCTCAGGCCTGGGCTGCACACACAGGCACTGCCAGCTGTCCTCAGAGGTCACACGCAGGGAAGAGATGCCTGCATGTAGAACAGGCTCAGAGCCCTCTGGTCAGGGGATTCAGCCCGAGCTTAAGGAGGACCTGAGGAAGCAGGAAACAGGCAGAGAAGGGCCCTCCAAGGCATGGCAGCCAGGGCAGGCCACCTCTTGCTGAGTCTCAGGGCAGATTTACACTCCACTCCAATTATTTCATTAAAGACTGCTCCCTTCCTCGTAGGCAATCAGGAAGGGTACAAATGCCAATGAACACTATCTCAGTTTGGGCCACTTTAATTAGCTTTCTTCATGATATATATGTAAATGCACAGTCTCGCTCTTCCAGGCACTCCCCCTCTGCTCTCCAGGATGGCATCTGAGTGTCCTTGGCAGCCAGCAAGGGTCTCAGATCTGCACAATATCCTTCCGAAGCTCCCTGGGTCTCTGCCAGCATCTGTAACGAATGGCCCTTGTCCACTCGGTGACTGTTCAACCTTGACATTCACTGTCAAGGTCTCAGGCTAAAAAGGTCATGACAGTGCTCTCAGCCTGGTCAGGGGCCATCGTCCTCTAGCTGATGAGCTCTTGCCCCGTCTTGGTGTGGAACATTCGGCTGGGGTATGTGATAGGAGCCCGGAGAGATGGAGGGTAGGGGCTCCTGTTAAGCCTGCTAGCAGCATCATCAGGTGCCACGCCCTCCTCAGGGCAAAGGAGACCTCTGGAGGCTCTCTACGGCACAGGAAACTCGGGGCATCTGGGAGGCATGAGGGGCCTCTTTTTGAAGAGGGGCCCCTGTAAGTCACCTCTTCCCAGAGTTCCAAACATGATACGGAGCAGAAGCACCTCAGCTTTTCTCTTTTCCTTAGCAAACGCTCCACTTCTAGAACATCAGCCTGAGTCAGGGGAAACCATGACACAAGTTCCTTCTGCTTCCCTTTCCCCTCCCCACGTTTCTTCTTTTATCCTTCCCATCACCCCCTGGCAAGAAGAGGGACCTTTTTTCTTTCTACTTCCTGTCTGAAAGACTTTCCCTGCGCTGTATCCATCTGCTAGCTGAAGCAGCATGTATGCCTTCCATGAAGCCACAAGGAGCCAGAATGCAGGGAGAGAAATCTGATTAGATTAAGGATGTGAATTGAGAAGCATTTTGAAAATATAAAGCCGGTCATACACAGGCTTCGCCAGTAGGTGCAGGGGCCCAGGAGCTGAGCGGGCCAGCTGCTGGCTTTTGTGCCTGTGCCTCCTAACAAGTGACCGACACCCATTAAGCTGCCACTAAATACAGTCGGTGAGTTTCTTCAAGCGCATCGTGGAAGGGGAGGCGGGGCCGTGTACAATGTGCCTGGGGAGGGCTCAGTGTCCGGTGCTGAAGGACTCAGATGCTCCGCTGGGGAGCTGCTGGCCCGGTGTGGGCACACCTTGGTCTGCTGCACTTTGCTTTTTTGCACTTCACAGATGGTGCCTTTTTTTTTTTTTTTTTTTACAAATTGAAAGCAAGGCCCTCCACCAGCCAAAAGATTATGAATCATTTTACTGTGTTGGTCTAGAACCAAACCAGCAATATTGTCAAAGTATGCCTTTATCAGGAAAGCCCTACGAGATGTTTTTAAATGCTAGTATATTTTGGGGTATTATTGTTTTCCTGTTGCCACTGTAACAAATTAATAAATCTTAGCAGCTTAAGAGAGCAAACATTTGTTTTCTTACGATTCTGGGAGTCAGAAGTCCAAAAGTCAGTCTCACCAAGCAAAACGGTGTTGGCAGGGCTGGCTCCTCCCGGAGGCTCCAGGGAAAACCAGGTACCTTGTCCTCACCAGCTTCCAGGGCCGCCTGCACCCTTCACTCCTGGCACCGTCCTCCAGCCTCCAGGCCAAGCTGTGTGTAGCACCCCCTCCCCTCTCCTCCTCGCTGCCTCTCTGCCGTCATCACGTGGCCTCCCGCCTCCCTCTTGTAAGGGCTGCTGTGATTACATTGGACCCACCTGGGTAATCTCCCCACATAAGGATGCTTAACCTAATCACACCACAAAGTCCCTTTTGCCTTGTAAGGTATACATTTACCGGTTTGGGGAGTCAGACCTTGGCCATTTTGGGGGGCTGTAATGGAGTCTATAAGACGGATGGTATTTCTTCCCAGCCCTGCAGCCACTAGAATAAGAATAGCCTGCTTCATGCACTCCCATAACAGAAAGAAAATCAGATTTGACGCACATTTTTCATGATGTTTCTGTCCCGGCTCTCGCACAGGTTTGGTTTGTTTTCAGTTACTTGATTGTTCGATGACCCTGCCTGCTTCCCATCAACCACCAGGCTTCCTTTAGAACTGCTCCCCCCACACCCTGCCGGGTGTCCTTAGGGAAGACAGACTGGTAGACTGATTTCTTATTCAAGACCAAACATAATTAAGAGTGTACGTTTCAATAAATGAAAGTGCATTCCAATGACAAAGCAGGTCGGTCTGAGCCATGCAAAATGCAAAGCCACTTTTTCCCGTGCAACTATCCTGCTTCAGTTTTTGAAAATCTCAGTTTGGAACGTCAATTGCAATGATCTCCAACATGCAGAGACATATTGGAGCTGAGAAGGACATGAGAACAGGTAGAAATAACACGAAGTTCTCGATCCTGGAAAAGAAGGCTAACTCTGTGCTTTCCTTCACGGCAAGCTTGTTTTGTTGACTCTCCAACGGGGACGTGCTCTGAACTGTCCACCATGAGTGAAAGCCGCCGGAACCACTGCCGCCATCCACCCCGTGCTCAAGAGCCAAGGGCTGGCAGCATTAGGATGCACATTAATACGGTCATTTGGATGCTGCGTGGAAGTCTCCCCAGCTTGCCTGGGCCTAGGCACTCTAGCTGCAGAGGAGGGGAAAGAACTGCTCTTATCCTCTCCCGGAGTGGTCAGCACTGGTGTGGGGAGGACCAGGAGCCCTGGTAGCATTGGAGGAACAGGAAAGGTGGCCCCACACTGGTATTTCCCTGCACAGAGACTGGGGTGATCCCTGCCCGACTAAGCCAACTTCTCTATTTAAAGAGACAGGCCCTTCCCTTTTGGACTTCAATCATCTCAGCTCAACCAAACAGCCACTCCTTGCACCCTAATCCACTCAGTGAATATCCTCGCAGTTCCCTTTCTGCGACAGTGTAAGTAGTAGAGAACACATTTGTACAGTACTTGCTATTAGCTAAAGGAGTCTATTTAGAAGTAAAAGCCAGTCATTGCCACACCCCCCGTGCTTTCATCCTTTCACTTCTCTCCTCCTATTGTCTCTCCCAGTCAGAGCACACTGTTGGGAGCACAATATTTGGAAAGTCCCATTCTTCAAAAGCAGCATTTGAGTAAAGGGTGTGCTTATTATTACCTGCTGACTGACATATATGCAACTTTTGAGGGGAACAGCATGAGTTGTGGAAATTGAATTAAACAATAAACCCCTAATTGCTTGTTAGGGTGCTTTAATTGACTCCTAAGTACCATATGTGAAGCTGCGAGGCTGCAGGAGCCCAATTATAAACTTGCTTATGGAAAGATACAACTCATTTTGCACGTTGGAAATATACTCCCTAATTATTGTTGCCCTCTCAGAAAAAAATCAAATAACGAAGAAATGCTTTGTAAGCTAATAAGGTATGCTTAGTCCTTAGGTAAACCCGAAGCACTTTATTTAGGTTCTAATACAAGACCAGAAAATGCACAGTTAAAAATTCCATTTGCTTTATTCCAAGGCCTTGGTTAAGTCCTGGAGCTCTGTGTTCACAGCCAACCAAAGCAGTGCACACAGGTATGGCTCTTGGTTTCAAGGTATCTGCCCCTTAACTTAAAATGATTGAAAAGAATAAACATCTCAGGGGGAAAAAAGAATAAAATTACAAAGAATTCATAAATAAAATATCAACTCCTGTTTAAAAAAAAAAGACTAGCGATACTTGTGAGGATCACACAGGGTGAAGAGGAAGAGAGATCTTAAAACTCTGGTTGCTGATCTTGTGTAGCAAATTCCTGAAAGGAATGCTGGGAATTGTGGTCGTAACTCAGCCGTGGTTGGAAGACAGTGATCAGGATCAGCTGTGGGTCTTGAGGAGTGGGTGAGGAACATGGGAAACAGGAGATCCAAGTTGCCCTGGTAGTAAAATCAGAAAATCAGGAGGCCCCACACAAGTAGAGCGAGCAGCTTCACAGACTGAGTGGGAAAGGCGTAATCAGTGGAAATGCTAAACTCAAGAAGAAAAGCACTAAATTGCCCTTCCCAATGCAGCCTGATGATGATGTTTGCATGAACACAAGTTGTCCTGGCGTAGCTTTACTAGTAGACTCCCAGGATCTCCATAAGCCACAATGAAACCACCCAAAATAATATGGAAGTACAAAAAGTAGCTTGCTTGTTAAGAAAACTACAACATGAGTATCTTAGTCCCCAACCTCTCCATTCCCCTAAATAGACCAATAAACAAACAAACAAACAAACAAACTATAAATAGAGGGAACATAAGATGCAAACTGAGCTTTAAAATTTCGTAGCCACCCCTTCCATTTAGATTGCCTCTCTGAGTCCTTTCTCCCGTAGATAATATTATAACCTATTGTGGGAACCCTAGTCAGAGTGCTCGGGATGATCAAGCCCCATTTGCCATGCACATGCGTGCAGGTGGGGAAGCAACCTGTTTATGTTAAAGAAGCAGGAGCATCACAAATTGGCACGAGGCCTCTTCTGTTTGAGCATGTCTATAAGTTGCCACTGACCAGCCAAGAGGGCTGGGCCACTTGGTGTGACTGCTCTTATGGGGCTGCTTTGAAGGACTACTTTGTTTACCATAGTAGCAATGGCTCCTATAGTAGCTGTAGCTACTCGGTCTACAATATAGTCTCCCCTGTATGTGCCTAAGACTTTTCACGTCTTCTCCACCCAATGCCCAGTGTCTAGGACTTATGCTCCCACACCTATATTATAGAAAGCCATTATAAATGCATATAAAACAACACATGTGGCAAGATACTTATCAGCAATCACTCTAAATTGTGATGGTGAATATGACGGAGCCATCATTGCTGTTTACACATCTCTGCTTTTACAATAGCTAGAGGAGCTGCATTTATTTCAGTTGACTTTGTTTCCCTTAAAAACTATTCGATAGGGAAAGACTGCTAATGATAACATGTTTTCTTTGGGGGTGATGCAATGCTCTGGAGTTAGCTTACTTAAAGTGATGGTTGCACAACATTATGAATATACTAAATTGCACGGAGGCCGGGGGGAGGTCAATAGGGAAAAAGGAAACACATGTACTACTATTTGTAATACTTTAAACAATAAAGTATAATTTTAAAAAGGTGCAATGTTATTTCAACAAAGCTGCTATAAAAATTCTGAATCTCAAACAAATAAATGTAATTTTTAGAAAAAGAGCTCAGGAGTCACGTTACAAAATCATGTGACTTAGATGCTGCAGTTTTAGAAATCCTAGGGATCAGAAGCATTGACCAGATAGCAAGGAATTTATTCTCCCCAAAGTTATGCTCAAATCATGTATATTAACTTTATAAATGATAGTGTGCCCATAAATAATGGATTAAGATTTTATCAAGAATGCAGTTCTTTTGACATGCTCCTGGTTTGCAAAGTTTTGTTTTTAAATTTTGTCCTGCATTAAGAAAAACAAGGTATCTGCCTAAAATTTCTGTGGTGCCATATTTACTAAACTTAATTATGTAGAATGATATTTGGAGAATAGAGCCAATGGAACTATGAAACGTAATAGCAAGATAAGGTAGAATATATGCCCTAAGAGGGCTCGTAATCTACCTGAAATACCCAACTCCCAAAATGTGGAGAGAAAACACTAACTATATAAATATATATGAACCACCTGGATTTAAATATATACAGAATGCATGAGCATTGCATAGTAGAGTTCATCTCTTACTGTTATAAAAATCTGTCAGGTAAGAAATCATCTCACTCCCCTTATAAATGTGCACTTTATTCCTCTCCTTCTTTCTATATCACAGCCTCATTAGAGGTGTAAACTCATGATGAGATGCTTTCTAGTATTTCTAAGTCATTTTTCTCACAGCCACTAAAACGACATCAGATCAGTCTCCTTTGGTAATAGCTCCGACATCTAAATTCTGTCTTATGCCTAATTAAGTCCTCAATTCAAATAGTATGAAAGTTATTTGACATTTCTTTTTTATATTTGGAAAAATACCTTATACACCCTCCTTTCACAGAATATTGCCTATAACCAAGCTATATGCTGGTAGCTTTATGCTCCTCCAGCCTCTACTTTATGTACACGTACAAGGGAAATGTATATTTGGCAGATGTGAAAGAATAAATCCACACCCTGCATGTAGAAGGTGATTTATTTCACTATTAAAGGAATATGGCGGTATTTCCATACATTTCACCTGTATCTCTGCCAACAGCTGTTGTGCAACAAACTTCCAAATCAGGAGAAGAAATGGGGTGGGCATGTTTTAACAGGTGCACTGGGTTTGACAGATGGACGGTGCTTTAGTTACTTGCTGCACTTCACATAACGGCACAGGAAAGAGCTGGGCAAAATCACTATAGCAAGTAATTCTAGGTTTGAACAAATGTACCTACTCTTGGCGTATTAGAGGTAAGAATCTTAAGAGCCTGTGTAAAACAGAAATGTTAACTATTATCTTCCATGAAATAAGCTATCTTGATAATAAGTGTTGTATCATTCATCAGGAAGCTAAATGTTGTAATATAATTATTCCAGTAACAGCAACTAAGTAACAAATGAGACATGAAACACAAATTTGGAAATAATTTGGTGTTCTCTACTAAAAACCAACTGCAAAGACCCAGGATATTAATTACCTCATTGCTATAGAGAAACAATCAATCAGCATAACATCCACATTTATTTCCCTCCCTCTCCAAAGTATACTACATTTTCTTGTGTCTCTGTCTGCTTAGAACCTCTTCTAAGGAACTCTCCTTTTTCCACAGATGATTTCCTCTCTGTAGCTCACTGTGCGTACTCGTGCTTTACATGGGACCATAATTACTGCTATTATAATAAATTGTCTGTTATATACAAAGCTGATGCCATGTCAAGAAGACATTTGTTTTCATTTCGTTGGGTCTCCTCCTCCATAAACTCTGCCAAGCTACTGCTGAAATTATGTTTATTCATCCACATTTCCTCTTTGGTCCCTCAGGAGACCACACATTTGCTACATCCTTTATGCAAAAACAAAATTTGTTACACTCTAATTCTGTTTTAGAATCTCAAACTTAATAAAACCCCATAATGAAAGTATGAGTAATGGTGGATTTAGAGGATCATATTGTAGTTCTTTCGCACTATATCTATTCAAGACTAAGTCATACAACTTAGTTGCTCTTACAAGACTTTTTCAAGAAGAACAACTCATTTCATCTAATATGTAGATGGATTCCTGAGAAGTTGTATGCAAGAAATATGAAGGAAATGAATCTATTTAAATGCAATAGGGAAACCTGCTATTTAAAGGCTTTCTCTCTAGAAAAATGCTATTTAACTTCAAAGATACATTTTTTTTATTGTTTAAAGTTTTACATATGTCTTCTTTTCCCCCAATTGACCCCCCCCCACCCCCGCAGCCATTCCCACCCCGGGCAAGCGCCCACCGCCCCAGTGTCTGTGTCCATTGGATATGCTAATATGCATGCAGACAAGTTTTTTGGTTGCTCTCTAACCCCCCCCTTTCCCCTAACATTTGTCTCTGGATCTATTCTTGTTCATCAAATTACTAGTATGTTGATCATTATATCCCACATATGAGTGAGATCATGTGATATTTATCTTTCTCCAACTGACTTATTTCACTTAGCATAATGCTCTCCAGTTCCATCCATGCTGTTACAAATGGTAAAAGTTCCTTCTTTTTTATAGCAGCATAGTATTCCATTGTGTAGATAGATGTACCACAGTTTTCTAATCCACTCATCTGCTGATGGGCACTTAGGTTGTTTCCAAATCTTAGCTATGGTAAATTGTGCTGCTATGAACATAGGGTTGCATATATCCTTTCTAATTGGTGTTTCTGGCTTCTTGGGATATATTCCTAGAAGTGGGATCACTGGGTCAAATGGGAGTTCCATTTTTAACTTTTTGAGGTAACTCCATACTGTTCTCCACAGTGGCTGCACCAGTCTGCATTCCCACTAGCGGTGCAGGAGGGTTCCTTTTTCTCCACATCCTGGCTAGCACTTGTTGTTTGTTGATTTGTGGATAATAGCCATTCTGACAGGTGTGAGATGGCATCTCATTGTTGTTTTGCTTTGCATCTCTCGGATGATTAGTGACTTTGAGCATGTTTTCATATGTCTCTGGGCCTTCTGCATGTCTTCTTTTGAAAAGTGTCTATTTAGATCCTTTGACCATTTTTTGATTGGATCATTTATCTTCCTTTTGTTAAGATGTATGAGTTTTCTGTAAATTTTGGAGATCAAACCCTTATCAGAAATATCATTTCCAAATATCTTCTCCCATGCAGTGGGCTCTCTTACTGTTTTGTTGATGGTTTATTTTGCTGTGCAGAAGCTTTTTATTTTGATGTAGTCCCATTTGTTTATTTTCTCCTTAGTCTCCATTGCTGTAGGACAGTGATGGCGAACCTTTTGAGCTCAGCGTGCCAGCATTTTGAAAAACCCTAACTTAACTCTTGTGCTGTGTCATATATAGAAATTTTTTGATATTTGCAACCATAGTAAGAGACTTATATTTTTGGTATTTATGTTATATATTTAAATGCCATTTAACAAAGAAAAATCAACCAAAAAAAATGAGTTCACGTGTCACATCTGACACGCATGTCATAGGTTCACCATCACTGCCCTAGGAGCTGTGTCTGTAAAGATATTGCTGCAACATATATCTGCTATGGAGTCTTGTAGGATTTTTATAGTTTTTCCCATCTTACATTTAAGTCTTTTAGCCATTTTGAGTTTGTTTTTGTGTATGGTGTAAGTTGGTGACCTAGTTACATAATTTTTGCATGTACCTGACCTAATTTCCCAGCACCATTTATTGAAGAGACTGTCTTGACTCCATTATATGCTCTTGCCTCCTTTGTCAAATCTTAATTGAGCATAATGGTTTGGGTTGATTTCTGGGTTCTCTGTTCTGCTCCGTTGGTGTAGATGTCTGTTCTTGTGCCAGTACCAGGCAGTTTTGAGAACTGTGGCTTGGTAATATAGCTTGATATCTGGTATTGTTATCTTTTCAACTTTGTTCTTCTTTCTCAGGATTGCTGTGGCTATTCGAGGGTCTTTTTTATTCCAGATAAATTTTTGGAGAGTTTGTTCTAGATCTTTGAAATATGACATTGGAATTTTAATGGGGATTTCATTGAATCTGTAGATTGCTTTGGGTAGTAGGGCCATTTTAATGATGTTGATTCTACCAATCCATGAACATGGTATGTTCTTCCATTTGTTTATGTCTTCCTCTACCTCTGTTTTCAATGTCCTGTAGTTTTCTGAGTACAGGTCTTTTACATCCTTAATTAAGTTTATTCCTAGGTACCTTAATTTTTTTGGTGCAATGGTAAATGGGATTTTTTATTTGTTTGTTTGTTTCTCTTTCTGTGAGTTCATTATTGGTTTATTAAAAGGCCATAGATTTCTGGGTGTTAATTTTGTATCCTGCTACATTGCCAAATTCATTTATTAGGTCTAGCAGTTTATTGACGGAGCCTTTGGGGTTTTCTATGTATAGTATCATGTCATCTGTGAATAAGGACAGTTTTACTTATTCTCTTCCAATTTGGATGCCTTTTATTTTTTGTTTTGTTTTGTTTTTTCAAAATATATTTTATTGATTTTTTACAGAGAGAAAGGGAGAGAGATAGAAGTCAGAAACATCGATGAGAGAGAAACATCAATCAGCTGCCTCCCGCACATCCCCTACTGGGAATGTGCCCACAACCAAGGTACATGCCCTTGACTGGAACCAAACCTGGGACCTTTCAGTCTGGAGGCTGACGCTCTATCCACTGAGCCAAACTGGTTTCGGCTGGATGCCTTTTATTTCTTCTTCTTGTCTGATTGCTATGGCTAGCACTTCAAGTACTATATCGAACAGGAGTGCTGAAAGTGAGCATCCCTGTCTTGTTCCTGTTCTTAGGGGAAATAGTTTAGTTTTTGCCCATTGAGTATGATGTTGGCTGTAGGTTTGTCATTATGTTGAGGTATGATCCCTCTATTCCCACTTTGCTGAGAGTTTTTATCAAGAAAGGGTGTTGGATTTTGTCAAATGCTTTTCCTGCAACAATTGATATGATTATGTGATTTTTGTCTTTCAGTTTGTTTATGTGATGTATCACATTTATTGATTTGCAGATATTGTACAAAGATACATTTTTAAATATAAACAACTGTTGTACTTATGTGAAATTGAATTTGTTTAAAGTGATATATATTTCAAAACCAAATGACCACCACTTTTTTATGTGTAACTTTTTACCTGCTAAATGAACTAATTTAAGAATAAAACTGCCTTACAATGTTTTACCAGTTATGAGTTAAGTCAGAAACTTGAACTGTTTTTACCTCTAAGCACTGAGAAATACTTCATCTTAATATGACTAATATTCAAATCATACATTTCAGTACTTTGAGGTAGTAATGAGCACACCCACGATTCAAATAATCAAGGCTCATTGGAGTCTGTAATAGATCTTCTTCTGGTAACACATCCTTTTACACATTTGCTTGAGGTCTTTGTGCCACTTAAGTGGAGCTTGTTTTCAGCCTGAGTTCCATGCCATGACCAGCACCCAAGCACAATCTGTGGAGGCAATGTGGACCGTCAGGAGAATGCGTGTAGCTCTGCTTTCCCTATAATAGCTGCATGACCACCAGAGGAGGCTCATGGAGACTTAAGCACATTCATATGCACAATGAAAGTTGGACCAGGATGACCTGGATTCCTTCCAGCTCTAATACTCCTTGATTACATTATTGGTACAGGCCTGTAGAAGGCATTCTCAGGAGTATTGCTAAATTTTCTATGGAGAATTGGCAAGATTAGTATAGCCAGCTGCTACTAAAGCAAGCATTTATGCCGAATTGTTTTTATTACACTAAGTGGCATGTTGTTAAGTACACATTGCATGCTAACACATGGAGGAAAACATTCTATAATTTTTGTAAAAAAAAAATCCATGCTTCACTTAGGAAGGCATTTTATATAAAAATATGTGTTAATTGAACTTCCAAGTAAAGATTACAGAGCAGAAGCTTGAATATGCTTCTACTTCTTTCTACAGCCTCATCAAAACTTTGTTAAAATTAAAAGGATAAAAAAGCAGAATAGTGTCATGATTTTTGAAACTATAAATCCATAGACGTAAGGATTGAACAGACCAAAGAAAACATTAAGTTCTAAAGTGGAAATAGCAAAAGCCTAGGATTAATCTGTCATCACAGAATCTCTAAAAGTGGGGTTGAATTGGGGAAATGGGTGTGCTTGGAAAAACAGCCCAGAGTGTGTTTATAAAGCAGTCAGACCCCCAGCTCACTCACTCCCATGCTCCGTTCTCTTTGCAAAGGACTGGAGGTTACAAAGCACCCGGAGGCCAAAGCCTAGTTGAGAAGATGACTTGACCATGGTCACAGGGAACACTGAAACCTCTCCTCTTCTTTCCTATCTCAATACTCAGAGCACTGCGAGTCAAGTCTGCCCCTCCAGGAAGAAAGTTTGAAAGTCTTCTCTGGGAAATCCAAACGGCACAAGAGAAAAGACCCAACTATGTTGGCATGAAGAGTTTCCCAACTGATCAGCCCAGCTAGAGCACCCCACTCTGAAGTTCACAGGGGCAGCCCAATACACATAACTCAACGGTCAGTTCTAAAGAGAAGCAGAAACCCAAGGATTACCAGATACCCGACGAACATTTCTGACATAAAAGACAGTTACTAATACAAACCGTGAGAGAGAAACCAAGCTGGAACAAACTGAACTATTGTAAGGCAGAAAAAACTTTGATAACAGAAAAACTATCACTAAAACCATCTTCGACCATGAAACTGGAAATGAATACTGGGGGGAAAAATTGAGCAATAAACATCTTTTACAAATTAAAATGAAGTAGAGGAAGTTAAAAGAGAAACTCAAAAAGTATAAGATTAAGTTGAGGAAATCTTTCAAAATAGAGTAAAATGACAAATAGATGGAAACTAGGAGAGAAAAAGATTTAGAAAATCTATCCAGGGATCTAACATCTTGATTTTAGGAGTTTTAGAGCTAGAGGACAAAAAATGCAGGGGAACAAATCATCAAAAAATAATTTAAGAAAATTTTAAGAATATATATTTCCAGATTTAAAGGGAAAGATGAATGTCCATTAAAGACAATTTATGTACATCCATATGAGGGTACATTTTAGAGAAGTTTTAGGACAATATGAATAAAGATCTCAAAAGCTTCTAATTTCTTGCCCCTAGTGAATCCTACAAGGAGATTAGTTGCAAAATTCTAAAGGAAAATTGTTTCCGACTTAGAATTTTATATCTTATCATTCAAGTATGAGAACACAATGAAGACATTTTCAGACATTAATGACTATGAAAATTTTGCCTCCACATCTTTTCTCAGGAAACTACAGAAGGATGAACTTCTCTAAAAGAAGACAGTAAACCAACAAAGAGCAGACAGAGGACAGAAGAAAAGGAGAGGATGCTTTCCAAGAGAGACCCAGTCCAGGTTGGGTGGGTCAGAAATATACAGGAGAGTTTTTCTGAAATGTGAAACTGATGAATCTGATCACCTGGAGAAAATTAATCAATGAAAAATGTGTTGTTGTTTTTTCAGTGCTGAGAAGATGAATAACAAAGCAAAGAAAAAGAATAGAAAATTAACATGCCAGGGACAATAAAGAGTTGCATGGAAAGAAACATTATCATAATTTACTTACATGTAGTAAGCCTTTCAAAAATATTTATATTATAATTATTCATTTAATTACAAACTGCATATATTGATCTAATAAAAAAAATACACAATAACAGTATGAGGAAATGGGAAGTGTACTGCATAGTGAGGGCAGGATGAGGGGAGAGCCAAATCCTTATTATTCCTAGTGGAAAGGCAATAGGTAATGCTTAAATTTGAACATATAAGAAGACACAAACAACTTATTTTCTGGAGATGTGGTTTAAAAAACAACATAATCAACTACAATTGATAAAATTATTTGACTTTGAGGAGAGGCAAATAGAGGCAAATGTCACAGAACTATTTTTATTTTTAATTTTGTTGCACAACTATTCGATCTTTTAAATTTGGGGCATGTGTAAATTTGATGAAAATAAAACAAAAATGAAAGTGAATGACTAAATGGATAAAACAGATTAAATCTAAAATCTTTAGGATAGTCTCACAAGAATATAAAATGGCATATCATATTATATACATAATATACTGGATTATGTATCATTAAAGTTTTTTTAATTTGCCTCCTTTTGTCAATAATATAAGTGGAGCATAATTTCATATTTTAGTTCTTTAGATATTCTACCTATTTATTTCTTGTCTTTCACAACCAAAACAACATAAAGAGTCCGATTTTTTCTTATGATGTTATCAAACTAACAGAAAGTGATTATTTTTTAGATTAATGGCTTACTATGTGCCCGTGTTCTATGAAGCATTATGAAGTAAAATCACACATAATAGAAGCCCAGTCCTTGGCTTTTCATCGCTAAAGTTCTTTGTTGGAAAGAAAGTAGGTTAGTTGGATGACATAATTTAATTTTAACCTCTAGAAAGAGAAACTAGAATAGGACACACACACACACACACACACACACACACACACACACACACAACACAAACAAACAACAAAAAAACTCTATTGGTGAGAGATCCAAACAGTGAGGATGAATTGCAGTGGTCATTGGTTATAAGGAGAGAGGAACCAACAGGGACACCAGGGCCCACTAAAGAGAGTGATGGTTACTGATCCGTGTGGAAAGATAAAGCTGGCTACTTAGAAGTTCCCAGCTCACTTTTATCATTTCTTATTCTGTCTCTTCAGGACATTCAACTCCCTAAAATTACAGATTTGGAGATTGCACAATTTCAGATTTTATTTCTAAATTCCTATTTCTCCATTAATAGAAGAGTAGCATTAATTTCTGTTATCCTTTTGATTTCACCAAGTCAGGAAGAAACAGTCCAGTGTAAATCTAAGAGAGTAGAGAGAAATTCTGATATGTGAGGGCATCTCCACTCCTCCAAGCTCCTGCTTATTAAACAAATAATTCCAGAAATCAATATGAGAGACTGCCCAGAACAACGAACAAACCCAAGCCAAAATAATCTCATTTTATACTGAGCCAAACAAACTCATTTGTGACTGTGAAGTACCTGCTTCCTTTCAAAGGGTGTATAACCTTGTGGGGAAAAGGGATGCAAATGTGAAATATTGTCTGTGGTCATTTCCAAACGAAACAAAACTAAACAACCAGGAAGAGATAGTGGGCAATAAAAACATCTAAGAAAAACAGTTGGGGGCATGAAAATGGTAAAATATTCTTAAAATATTTGGCTTTAAAACAGTTAAGTACAACTGCTAACAACCAAATTTTCCAGTGGTCCATTTACATGGGAGAGTTAAATCATTCTAAAAGAAAACAAGATGATTCAGCCATCTGTGTCCAAATGAAACTGCATTGGAGAAATTCCAAGCAGAGCTCTAAGGCTCGGCCATACTTAACTATGACTGAGGATTCTGAAAATTACATGATGGCAGTCTTTTTGTGGTAGGGATTCCAAATGCAAGTAACATAATTTTCTGGATAGGTGAGAATTGGGAATTAATGAATCAGGAAAAAGCTACAACTTCCTACCTAGGGTTAAGATGAAAGTTTAGTTTCCTTTTAAGTTACTTTCCACATGGTGGACACTTAAACTACATCTGTTTTTTTTATTTATTTATTTATTTATTTATTTATTTATTTATTGTTTATTATTTTTCAATTGCAGTTTACCTTCAACATTATTTTGTATTGGTTTCAGGTGTACAGAACAGAGGCCAATCACTTCATGAAGTGTCTCCACCCTACACCTCCAGCACCCACCTATGTTGTACCTCACATCCCCGGGACTATTTTGTAACTACCAATTGGTATTTCTTAATTCCTTCACCTCTTTCTCTCAGCCCTCCACATTACCTCTCTTCTGGCAATCACCAGTCATCTCTGTATCTATGAGTCTGGGGTGTGTGCGTGTGTTTGTGTGTTTGTGTGTGTGTGTGTGTGTGTGTGTATGTTATTTTAACAGTGAATTGCTCTTGGTTCTATAATCTTCAGTTCTTCAATTCTGTTGTCTAAATTAGCACACTAAAAATGATAATGTTATAATTAACCTAATTATTAATTATTTAACAGATTGATTAATTAAAAATAATGTTATAATTAACCTAATTGTTAATTAATTAATTAAAATCAGGAGGGGAGCAAAGGGAAGACCAGATAATATAAGCATGCCATTTGTACAGCTTTGCCAGAAAGCTGCTGTTTAACACTCTCCAGGTCTGCTTCCCACAAGTCACTGTGGAAAGGGACTGACTACACAGCAGATGCATGCCCAGTAAGGTCTGGGTGATGTGGGGAAGTGCCTGACTGTCAATCACACCTGGAGTGAGTCATTGGCCAGAATAGGTGTGGCTACTGCCAGGGCACAAACTCTGAAATACATAAGCTCCTAAACAAAGAGAGTTCCCTCTTGGCCTGTAGCGCTCCTAGCTCCCTTGTTGCAGGGGGCACACTCCCCTGCATTTTCCCACATGGCCCACAGCCAGGTGGACCCCACACACAATGGACTAATGGACTAAAATGAACCTGCTGCTGTGCTGGACTCAACTCCACCACGAAACAAAAATTTTGGACACTGGCTTTGCTTTTAGCTCTACTGGATCCCCAGCTGCACACATTCCAGAACTGGCGTAAGGGAAATGGGACTCTGCAAGCCGTGGTATATAATTTCATGCAAACACACCTTTCTACCACATCTCATTCTCCCGTGCGAGTCTTATAAAACTATTTTTCTCAAGATATCGTAAGAAACCCACTCCCGCTAGCAATGGAGAAATCCCACCCGCGCAATTCTAAGATAACAAAAATATGTCTGAAAAGTAACCCAAACATTTGAATGTGATATCATTGACAAAATGAGTTTGTGTTGAAGTCAACTGAATTGATATGTTATCCTTTTACAAACAATGAAATGTAAGCTAGCTAAAGAATCCAGGATTATTTTAGTTAATACACCCCTTATTGATGACAGGAGAAACCCAAAGGGTTGGATAAAGCCCTGAATTACCAATCTGCGCTTTTTTAGAGAAAAAAAAGATAGGGAGAAAAGAAGAGAAAAAAAAAATAGCTTAGTCTTCTGATAGCAAGTCTTAGAAAAATAATCTATAATTTCTTAAAATCTGGATACTTGGGCTCATTTATAGAGGTTTTCTTTTATATATCTTAAATCTATTTCTCTTTATTTTGGAAGGTAGTTCCTTTTTCTTTCATTAACAGAGACAGAAAACAGTGAGCTCACAGTCTCTGCATAATCTTTAAATATATGAAAGCTTTTCTTCCCTTTCAATCATCCACCATCAAAGGACTAATATCTGCATTCTTTAGAGCCTTCAACTACATAACCAAGTTTTTCCACGATTTTTAGTCAAACTCTGAATGGGATTTATTATGGATTAAACATTTGTGTCCTCCAAAATTCCTATGTTGAAGCCCTAGTCCCTAATATGAAGGTGTTTGGAGATGAGGCTTTGTAGGATAATTAGGGTTAAGTTAACTCATACTGGTAGGGCCCTCAAACTGGGATTAGTAGCCTGATAAGAAGAGGAAGAGAAAGAAATCTCTCTCCCTCCACCTGCACACACCCAGGAAAGACCATGTGAGGGCGGAGCAATTAGGAGGCCATCTGCAAGCCAGAAAGGAAGTCCTTACCAGAACCTGACCTTCTGCACCTAAATCATGGACTTCCAGCCTCCAAAACTACCTAATCTAATAATAGAGGAATATGCAAATTTATCCATTACAGTGTCACATCACTGCCAGATCAGCAGGCTGCATCCCCGCCCTCTGCTCAGGCAGCTGCAAGGCCCGGGGTAGGATAGGATAGGATAGGCGCAGGAATGAAAAACGGAAGGAAACTACACGTGGAAGGGGGTGGCAACCTCGGGGTGGGGGGGGCGGAGCAGGTGTGCCTGGCGAGGGGCAGGGATCAGGTGGAGGGCGGTGGCGGCCATTGGCAGGGAGGCGCCCACAGGTCCGGGACAGAGTGGAGGATGGTTGGAGGCCTTCTGGGAAGAGGCGCTCCTGTTTTGTGGCAGCAGTGCCTGATCCTCATGGGTCTCAGCCACCTTCACTGGGCAGGGCATCCCAGGCAGGGAATGGGAGCAGGACAGCAGCGAGGAGGCCGGGAAGGAGTGACAAACACCTGGCCGGGGCTGAGCCCTGGGCTGGGGGTTAATAGCACCCCCCCCCCCCCATGGAAGCTTTAAGAAGGGAAGGAGGGAGGGAAGAACTTTATAAAGGAGTCAGTAGAGAGCAGACTTAAAGAAGGAAAGAGGATGTGTGAGTGAACTGTAGGAGCTATAATGAAAATCAAGTATAGTTGTGTACTGGGGACAGATTTTAAAAGTAGGAGTCAGAAAAGAAAAAAAAAGATAAATGATAGTGAATAATTAGGCAGGTAGATAGATATTAAAACAGTGGAAGTAAGAAGGATGTGGATGAGGAGAGAGAAAGGGGGAGGGAAGGAAAGTTTTAAAGGGGAGCCGGTAGAGCTTAAAAGGAGAATGGGAAGAAGGAAGAAATGGGGGAGGGAGCAAAGCAGGTCCGAGGGAGGAAGTGAAGAAAAAAATTAAGGTGGGAAGGAAGGAAAAGGGGAGGGAGGAGATGGGTAAAGATAAAGGAAAGAAGGAACGTGGGGAGGGAGGGAGGGTAGGAGAAAGATGGGAAGAAGGATGATGAAACAGAAGTAGGAAATAAGGAGGAAAGAAAAGTTTATAAATGATGAATCAGTAGGAAAAAGTGTTACATAAAGGAGAGAGGAAAAACTGTGTGACAGGGAGAAGCTAATAAGGAAGTCAAATACAATTGTGTGTGAAGGGGATAAGATTTAAAAAAAAAAAGTTAATAGGGGCAACCAGGCAGGGAAGGATAGTTAGGGGGATCAGGCAGGCAGGGGACGGCAATTAGGGGGATCAGGCAGGCAGGCGGAGTGGTTAGGGCAGGCAGGCAGGTGAGCAGTTAGGAGCCAAAGGTCCTGGATTGTGAGTTGGACATCCCCTGAGGGCTCCCAGATTGGAGAGGGTGCAGGTCGGGCTGCGACACCCCTCCCTGCCACCCATGCACACATTTTGTGCACCAGGCCTCTAATAAGAACATACATTCTGTTGTTTAAGCTATCCAGTCGCTGTTTTCTGTTGTGACAGCCGGAGCTGACTAATACAGGTTAGGGGTATTACAGAATTTTGAAGCTGGAAAGGTACTCAAAGATGACTCATTCCAAGGATTAAAAAACACTGTAAAATCTATTTTAGAGGTGATAACTGTAATTTTACACAAGCCCCATCATTGTTCACTGCATTACTCCTGCCCTAACAACACATTGCATAACTTCCTTCATGCCTAAAATTTGATTTCTGCCAACCTTCTCCTTTTAAGCATGAGAAACTGAAGTCCAAAGATATAAGGTGACTTGGCCAAACTGAGTACTTAAATGAAAAAGTAACTAAAATGAAAAATGGGTCTAGAACCTAGATCTCTTGATACTCTATCTGGTTTCCTACTGCACAGCACCTAAGGGATATGTTAGTTAGCTATAGCTCCAGGACATGAGACTAACAAATAACTTGGCTCCCTGAAGCATATGTACCAGGGGAAATTATCAAGCAAAATGAAAAAAAGGGTGGTAATTTATTATTCATTTTATCTATTCATCATTACAGATGATTAATTCTGAAAAAGTAACTAGTAACTTTGAAGATAAAATATTGTCATTCTGGAAGTAAAGAGGAAAAATAAAAATTTGAATCGTATATTTCCTGAGGTAGTTCTGTTAATAATGACTTCAGAAAGAATTTAAAGGGTTTTTGGTAGGGAAATACCAAAAAAGCAAAGGAAATAACAGAAGAAGGGATATAGTTATAAAATTCTCTAATTTAATATTATATTGAGTGTGAATAAATCTATTAAAGTGTTAATATTTTCATCTAATTGCACTATGTACTTCCCATAAACATGAAATAATTATTGTAATTAATGTCCCCAAGTTTCCCTTTTTGTCACCTGTGTGCACATCTTCTTTTCTTCAAAATATGCTAATGGTATACAATCAGTAAAAGAAAAATGGGAGAAAAGCTAGGCAGTGATATGCCTTTCTTACAAGTCTTGCAAAGACCTGAAAGGGGCAAATAATCAAAGAATCATTATCTAGGTAATAGGCCCTCCTCTAAATTAATGTGTTTATCAGTAAAAATAAAATGTAACATTTGTATAATGTGAAAATTTACCAAGAAATTTCCATGGATATTTTATTATTTTATCCTTCTCCAAACTCTGTGTAATAGGTAATGCAGAAAATTGTCTCCATTATCACAGAGGAGGACACTGAAGCTCAGAAATGCTAAACCTTATGCCCAACAGAGTCGGCCACGAATCCAAGTTTTCTGCAGTCATGCTCCTGAATATTTCACATTGTAGAAGGTGATTTTCTGAGGACATTGTTTCACTCATTTAAAAAGTTCATAGATATTTGGATTCTAAATGTTGAATGATATTTCCTGTTGAATGTAACCATCAATCCCCATTCCTAAGCTGAGTAATTGACATGGGAAATATTTCCAATCTAGTGTTTCTAACCCAATTATATAAGATTTGGATCTGTTTTAGAGGAATCTCTTTATTTGAATTTCAGATTAATTTTACTTGCCTCTTTTACACTTAGATAAGGATTTGTTTATTAAATTGATGACACTCAGATTTTTTTGTAAAATGTTATACAAAAGATGTATTTGCATAATGTCATGTCAAATACAGAAAAAGCCTCTTATCATCTATCAGTTCTAAACTGTTTAAGATTTACAGAATAATTTATCTCAATAGACTATTGAAACTTCAGCATGTCCTTGTTTGGCAAGTTAATTTTTAGTAGGTTTAAGAACACGTAGCAGTTACTCAGTTAATGTAGCCCTATATGATATATTTTTAAATTCACTTTTATTCATATTACTGGATTTCATATTAAGATTCCTATATTACAAGTGACTTAATTATTCATTGATTTATTCACTATTTCAATAAAAATATTTTGAATACCAACTGTCTTTGGAGTTCATGTGTTTGTGAATGTGGGGTGGGAGAGTAAGTATGGACCAAACCCTAACTTCTAGACAGGACCTACAGTACCGCAGGAGAGAGATGGCATACACACATCTAAAAAGAACACCTGGCTGTGGCCAGTGTGGCTCAGTTGGTTAGGCATCTTCCTGTGCACTGAAAGGTTTGATTCCAGTCAAGGCACATGCCTGGGTTGCAGGCTCCATCCCTGAATCCCTGGTAGGGGGTGTGCAGGAGGCAGCCTATCAATGGTGTGTTTTCACATTAATGTCTCTCTTTCTCACTCTCCCTTCCTCTCTCTCTAAAAAAGATAAAAAATATATTTTTAAAAAAGAGCACCTGGTATATGACCTGTGTTTTCAGAAGTTCATGGTGCCCATGGAGGGGATAAATGTTCTAGCAACTGGTTACATAGCCCTTTTAAAATGTAGGTCTGGAGTAAATTCAGATCAGCTAAAGCCCAAGGACTGTCTGTACCATCCTACTGCCCTCCCTCAATAAGAGCCTCAATAAGAGCCTACCCTGAACCACCCACCCCCATCTCCGTGGTCTTCCTTGGTGGTGACATGGTTTAAACTTCTCAATAATCTCTTTTGATTTCACCCCCTTTTCCTTTGTTCTGGTGGCTTGATACTGATTCCCCTTTGCTTTAATTTAACTCTTGTACCATTTTTAGATAAAGCTGTTTTTTTTCTCCTGGTACTAAGCCCCACCAAGCCTTTCTCCCATGCAGTGTATCAGCACCCTGGTCCACCCACCACCTGTTCCTCACCCACCTCTGGACTGATTGGGGGCAGAGATGCTTCTGCAGGTAGCTCCTTCTCAGGACCATGAATGATGGATAGGATTTTGCCTGATTCTATGGGGGAAGGAGACATCCTCCAGAGAGGGAATGGCATCAGCTAATTAGCTCTTCTCAGACTAAACCCTAAGGTTTGTGAGGGAAGTGGGACTATACAAGTAGGCAGAGAGAATACTGTGGGAGACCCTAGATGCTCTATTGAGGACTTTGGTCTCCACAGGCAACATTGAGCTATAGACTCTGTTTTGTCTGTTTTCAACAGAGGAATATGTGTTTTAGGATATCTAATGAATGTCCATAGCAAAAGCCTCTGAAAAGAGCTGCAGGTGCTCAGAGAACCCTCAGGCCCATACATTTATGACCAAGACACGGATATAAATGATTAATGAAGGCTGACATCCAGGTTGTGATACCCGAAAAAGTAAAGTCTCTGTAGTCACCCACTGAGAATGTGTTTACTAACAAGCACCTTCTCAGTGGGGAAGACTATGTTCAGCACTGAAGAGATCCAAAGTGTAAGACGCAGCTTCTGCTCCCAGTGGGTCCACAGAAGCTCCTGATTGCTCTCCCTTCCCTTGAACCTCTGGATGGTGACAGTGACACCAAAAATAGAAGCAGAAAGTCACCGAAGCTGCCAGTAGATCATCCGCGTCCCTGAGAGCCATTCTCCAGAACGCATTCCCCTTGTCTCCTGTGATGCTCTGTTTCAAAAATCAACAGCAAGCTTGCTATTGTTTAAGATATTTTGTCAAATTAATTTGACTTATTCATATCCAGTCTTAAATAAACATTTATATGGTCGTAATACGTTTACATCTACATTATCTACTGCCTAAGTCAGCCCCTTAATTAGGACCACAAATGCTCTCGCAGATGCTGTTACATGAGAGTGAAAGGTCAGCTCCAATCTAAATCATTTTATAAAATAAGAGAGAGACAAATAAGGTTCTCTGCAGAGCCTTGGCTGGCAATTAATAAAATGTGTCTTTTCAGGGAACGTGTCCATGGGGAAATTTCAGTGGAAATCTCAGAATTCCTTTTTTTGTGCGTATGTTGTGGCAGTGGGAGTTAAAGTGTCTTCTACATTACAAGAGAATTTCGTAAAATGTATTATTATTATTGACACTAGAGGCCCGGTGCATGAAAATTTGTGCACTCAGGGGGAAGGGGGGGTCCCTCAGCCTGGCCTGTGCCCTCTCGCAGTCTGGGACCCTTCGGGAGATAACGACCTGCTGGCTTAGGCCTGCTCCCGGGTGGCAGAGGGCAGGCCCAATCCCTAGGTGCAGCCCATGGTCGGGCTCAGAGCAGGGCTGATTGGGGAGTTGGGTGCTGCCCCCTGTCATGCACAGAGCCGGGCGGATTGAGAGGTTGCAATGCCACCATCAGTCACGCTCAGAGTAGGGCCGATAGGGGAGTTGGGGCACCGGCCCCTGTCACACACAGAGCAGGGCGGATCAGGGGGTTGGGGAGCTCCCCCTATCAGGCACAGAGCAGGGCTGATCAGGGGGTTGGGGAGCCTTCCCCTGTCACGAACAGAACAGGACGGATAGGAAGGTTGTGGCCACGCCCCCTGTCACACACAGAGCTGCAGGGCGATTAGGGGGTTTGGGCGCTGCCCCCTTTCACACTGATCCCGGTGCCAGGAGGCATATTACCCTTTTACTATACAGGATAGAGGCCTGGTGCATGGGTGGGGGCTGGCTGGTTTGCCCTGAAGGGTGTCCTGGATCAGGGTGGGGTCCCGCTTGGATGCCTGGCCAGCCTGGGTGAGGGGCTGATGGCTGTTTGCAGCTGGTCACACCCCCTTCAGGGTGGGGGTCCCTACTGGGGTGCCTGGCCAGTCTGGGTGAGGGGCTGAGGGCTGTTTTCAGGCTAGCGGGTGACTGAAGCTTGAAGCTCCCAACCGCTCCTTTTTCTCTTTTTTTTTTCTTTTTTTTATTCTGGGCCAGCTTTAGCTCTGAGGCTTGACTCCAGCACTGAGGCCTCGGCTGCTGAAAGCAGGTATCTGGTTTGTTTGGGTTCTATAATTGAAACACTGTTTCAACTCCAGCTCTGAGATCCCAGCTGGCTGAAAGTAGGGATCTGCGTTTGTTCTATAATTGAAACAATGTTGCGGTCCTGCTGGCTGAAGCCTGGCTGGCTGAAAGCAGGTTTCTGGAGTTTTGTTTAGCTTCAATATTTGTAACAATGTTTCAAACTGCAAGCTCAGAGGCCAGCAAGGCAGGCGGGGAACATTGGCTTCCTCCGTCACTGAAGAAGCAAGCCTCATGTTCGCTTCAAGCTGCCTGGCTGCCAGCCGCCATCTTGGCTGGCAGTTAATTTGCATATCGCCCTGATTAGCCAATGGTAAGGGTAGCAGAGTGACACCAATTTGCATGTTTCTCTTTTATTAGTGTAGATTCTTACAGATGTCCCTCATTTTTCTCCCTTTCATCCCCCTCCATCCAGACCCCGCCCTCCCCTCCCTTTGGCTTTACTGTTAACAGATATATTTGAAAGGGGCAGAGGCTCAGAATCAGTGTCTGAGGGCACAAATGCTCACTAAACCAATGTGGAGGGGGGCAGGGCTGGAGAAAACAAGAAAAGAAAAAGTCAGCATGGAGAGAAGGAAAGTGTCAGGGCAAAGGCACAAGAGAATAAGGAGAAATATTTTGCTCTGAGAGGTGAATCAGTGATAATATTAAAATATGCACTTAGAAGGCGACTGGCAGACACACAGGGTAAAGCCTCACTCTCTATGCGAAAGGCAGTGGAGTAGAGTATCATTGAAGCTCTTCCCACGTCATTATTACATAGATTATTAAATTATTCCACTGTTATTTGTCTCATCCTGAAACACTGTTGATCAGTGTCTTGACATTTGGGATGGAAGATTCGAGAGTGGAGCTCGTGGCAGTGGGCATGCCTTTAGTCCTCGAAAGAGAAACAAGTTAGACTACCCATCTTCTCCAAATATCTTTTTCAAACAACAACTTTTTCCAGTGGTTTAACTTAAAAGTATGTCCACATGCCCTCAAAACTTGAGGGGATCGGGAGAAGAGAGAGCACTCAGTGTGCTAAACAACAATGAAGACATCGAAGGCCCAACATTTTGCTACAAATCTTAAAACTCGTTGTCTATTACTCAAGCCTGTAAGTTAGATAATGCAGCCTTTGGTTTGTAGGTGAAGAACCTAAAGCTCAGAAAAGCCTATCATGTTTCCTTAAATAAAAAACTAGCGAATTGAGGTGCCAAATTGATATGCTTAGCAGCAGGGCAGCAGCAGCCACACTTCACAGCCTGTGGTCACTGCAGGATACTTAGCAGCTTCCAAATAGGGAAAGACAGTTTGAAGCCTAAGTACATTGAAGATGTTTAATTGTACAAATAAATCGATGGTGTTTTTTTTTAAAATCTCTTTACATATTTTCCTTAACATTGAATTTCCTTAATACCAAACTAAATATTTTCCTGGGTATTTATTGAATCTGTCCTTTAGTGAACTGTACACAAGTAATGTCAGTAATAGGTTTTGATTTGTGTAATTAGAAAATACATTTCCTATTAACACCTAATACACTTTCAAGCCAAGGTAGCAAGTGTGCTATCAAAGATAAAAGTGTGTGTGTGTGTGTGTGTGTGTGTGTGTGTGTGTGTTCACTTAAAAGAGGTGTTTGAAAGTACTTTAGCTTGAACAGTGGGCTGTATGTATCAGGTATCTGCTGCAACATACAAAGTACCCAAAACAAAGATTTTTAAAAAACTGTATGTCTCCAGGCAATTTCCTCCTGTTTTCCCAGGCTTACTCATGGGACTGCATTCAGCTTGAGGGTCGGTTAGAAGCTGCGCTGAGCTGCCATAGATGGGGTAACTGGGCTTCCTTTCCACGTTGTGTTGCATCTTCAAAGAGTATAAGGCTTCCTCACTGATGGTGACAGCTATCCAGGAGGGACTCCAATGAACAAGCATTTATCGAGTCTATGCTTGTCATCTTTATTAATGACCTATTGGCCAAAGCAAGTGACATGGGCAAGCACAAAATGAATATTGGAGGAGTTTACACCAAAGGACATAGATACCAGGCTCTGATATTTATTAGTGCCTATTAAACTGACGCTCTACCTCAGAAACCTTTTTGGATGTGAAAATAGCTTTCCTTTGCAGCTTTGTTGTTCAGATGAAAAAAGATATAATGAGATGCTTGGTTTTTGAGGATTTATTGGAAAATATATCTTAATATTTTAAGTAAATTCCCCTTTGTTAATTACAGCATTATTCATGGTGGTCAAGACATGGAAACAACTGATGTGCCCTTCCACAGATGATTGGATAAAGAGGCCGTGGTACTTACATACAATGGAATACTACTAAGCCATGAGAAAAGATGAAATTGCCACTTGAGACAACATGGATGCACCTTTAGAATATATGCTAAGCAACATAAGTCAGAAAGAAAAAGTCAAGGACCATGATTTGAATCATAAGTAGAAATAAAACTGAAAGCAACAAGTGAAGAAACAATACAAGCAGACAAAATAAAACTCATGTGCTAAGCAAAATAAGCCAGTCATAGACAGACCAGTATCACATGATCTCACTCATATGTGGAATCTAAGGAACAAAATAAACTGATGAACAAAATAGATCCAGAGGCAGAGAAACATGGAACAGACTGTGGAATCTCAGAGGGAAGGCAGAGATGGGTGGCTGGGTGGGTGGGAAGCATCAACCAAAGAACTTGTATGCATGTGTGCATAACCCATGGACACAGACAATAGTGAGGTGATGGCCTGGTATGAGCGATGGGGTGGGCAGGAAGAGGTCGATGGGGAAAAAAATGAGTCATATGTAATACTTTCAACAATAAATATTAAAAAAAAAACTTCATAGATACTGACAATAGTATGGTGGTTACAGAGGGAAAGAGGTGAGAGGGTAATGAAGGGTAAAGGAGGTCAAATATATGGTGACAGAATAAGATCTGACTTTGAGTGGTGAGCACACAATGTAATATACAGATGATGTATTATAGAATTGTACACTTGAAATCTATGCAATTTTATTAACCAACTAGAGGCCCAGTGGACGAAATTCATACATGGGTAGAGTCCTTAGTGGCTGCCGGCTGCGGCCTCCCTTTGTTCCACGCCACCCCGAGGTGGTCAGCGTATGTCATTGTGAGCAATGGAACTCCTACTTGGTCCATCGGTTGAACTCCCAAGGGGACACTTTGCATATTAGGCTTTTATATAGAGAGAGTCATCCCAATAGATTTAATTAAAAAAAATAAAGTCAATTTCTAAAACAAAAGGGGGAGGGGCAAAGTTCTCACCCTTGAACAGAGGCCCTAGACCAGGTATAGCCATGAGATGTGGATATGTGTGAAAAATAAGAGTCCTGAGCATGAAGATATGCAAAATTGGTAATACTCCACAGTGTACCTTTGTGAGAATATTTTCATAGTAAGAACGCTGGTGGCCTAGTGATGCTCATTGACGATTAGCACTATGTAACTATTTGAAAAGTGTGGCTTAGTGGTTGAGTGTCAGTCCATGAACCAGGAGGTCACAGTTTGATTCCAGGTCAGGGCACATGTCTAGGTTGCAGGCTAGATCCCTGGTAGGGGTCATGCAGGAGGCAGCCGATTGATGGTTCTCTCTCATCTATGTTTCTATTTCTCTATCCCTCTCCCCTCCTCTGTCTAAAGTCAATAAAAATATATTAAAAACAACAACCACAAAAAGAAACCCACTACGGGAGCATCACAACAGACAAGCCTCAATGGCACTTCCCTGCCTCACTGAGAAGCCATGATTATAGTGGATTTCACTGATGTCCAACCCTTCCTGGTTGGATGTGCATGACAACTACCATGTCTGCGATCTTTATAAAACAACAAGATAAAGCAGATGGTAAAAAAAAAATCATAATGCTAGTTAAACTGTACAGAATGCTTACTAGATTACATGTGCTATTCCACACACTCTACAGTTGGATACTATTCCTATTCCCATTTTATAGACAAGGAAATAGAGGCAAAAAAAATGGTTAATTAATTTTCCAAAGCCAAGGAGCTGTATGACTCAGAGCTATGACTCAATTCCAGATCCTGGTTTCTCAACTACTGCTCATGGTGCCTTCTGAGGAGATCAGTTAATTAGAAAAATTAATGGTATCATTATATTCTGATTTTAAAAGCATTCATAAGATGGAAATTGTCTATTAGAATGTTTTAATCTTAAGCATATTTCTGGCCCCCTCCCAGATCCCTGAGTCTGTACAAAGATACATTACTTTTTCTCAATAGTGAGCTGACATTTCTTATACTTTGTTTCCTATTTTGAGATACTTTAAGAAATACATATAGATGCTACAATATATATTTACAAAAGAAATCCTTTATTCTTATTAAATTACTAGAGGCTCAGTGCACATATTCATGCACTGGTGGGGTCCCTCAGCCTGGCTTGTGGGGATCGGGTGAAACTGGCTCTCTGACATCCCCTGAGGGGTCCCAGATTGCTAGAGGGTGGTTCTCAGGCGATGCACCCCGGAATCAAGCTCCCTCCTCTCTGGTTCTGGGTGTGTCACCTGAGAACTGCAGCTGCCAAGTCACTGCAGCTTAGCAGCTCCTGTATTGAGCGTCTACCCCCTGGTGATCAGTGTGCATCATAGCTAACAGTCGTCCGGTCGGCCAGTCTCTCTTAGGCTTTTACATATATAGATTTCTGCTTATGATTAGGTATTTACTTCCTTGTAAAATAAATATCAATCATATGCTATTACTTGTTTTTCAACACAACTTTAACAGGCCATTCTCATGGTAGTCTTTTATGATCTTTTGAGTTTCTGTGTTACCCTTTATAATGCCTATTTTGTGATTCATTTATATTTTGTTGATTTGGACCCTTTACTGTTTCCTTGGTGGTCAAGTTAAGGGTTTGTCAATTTTATATTATTTATCAAAGAACCAACTCTTGTTTTGGTTAACCTTTTTTATTGTTTTTCTATTTCATTTATTTCTGCTCTTATTTTCATCTGCTAACTTTGGGCTCAATTTTTTAAAAATTCTTTTCTAGTTCCTTAAGATGTGGAGCTAGATTCTTTATTTGGAAACTTCCTTGCTTCTTTTTTATTATTGATTGATTGATTGATTGTTGAGAGAGAGAGAGAGAGAGAGAGAGAGAGAGAGAGAGAGAGAGAGATTTATTGTTCCACTTACTCATTTATGTATTCATTGGTTGATTCTTATATGTGCCCAGATTGGGGATTGAACTAAAAAACTTGGCATATTAGATATTTGGAACAATACTCTAACTACCTGAACTATCTAGCAAGGGCCTTTTTTTTTTGTTTATTAATGTAGGTATTTATTGCTGTAAACATCCCTCTTAGAACTGTTTTTGTTGCATATCAAAAGTTCTGGTATGTTGTGTTTCTATTTTTTTCTCTAAAAAAAATTTACTTCCCCTTTAATTTATTCTTTGAGCCTTTGGTTGTTTAATGTATTATTTTTATTTAACAGTTTGAAATCTCTCATAGCATCTGCTGAAAGCTTTACTATTAATTTTAGGGAAAATGAAAATGTATTTAGAATATTCCCTTTTGATTAGATGATCAAGGCACAAGAAAATAAAAACAACTGTTTAGATACCCAGAGGGACCTGAAATTTGAACTTTATTCAAAGTAGGATTGAGTTTATGAGCTGTTTTTTGAAAAAATAAAAGTAGTTCCAATTTAATTTTAAATTTCATAATGATAGAAAATCCAATTTTACCATAGGTTTCATAAAATGGTGTATATCCATAAAGGCAATTACTAAATGACTCATTAATGATAAAATCTGTGGACAAAACTCTTAACTTGTGTCTATTTCTTATTGCCAGTTGTACCCCATTTTCTTTAAAAAAAGAAAATTATAAAATTATTTTCCTGGACATCTATAACAAAAACTAAATATAATAATATGTTATTTTATATTATTTACCAGAGGGCTTGAATGTATAGTAAAGAAAAATCCATTCAATGGTCAAACTATGAATATGATTATAAGTCATTGGCTTTTACCTGTAGGGACTTATTCAGTTTACTTTTCCTCTAAAAATAGGCAGTTTTAAAAAGTAAAGTATCATGTTTTATACATTTACCAAAATTAAGATATCCAGAGTAAAGAGGTCTTTTCTGACTGCATTAATTATATTTATGCATTGGATGTCTGAGATCTGTGAGGCCCTGGGAATGCAAAGGCAAATAAGACATTACTACAGCCCTTAAGAAGCTCATAATCTCATGGGAAAGCTGAATATATAAACAGATAACTATAATAACAATGCACATCGTTGCTCAGAAGCAGAGGGGAGAGAAATACTAGTTCTGCCTCCAGGGCCAAACCTTTTGTTATAAACAGGATTAGAGACAGAGAAGAGTATCAGACATCAGACTCAGTTGGGAGACTGGAAAAGCAGGCCATATGACTATTAGATCGCCTTTCTCTAATTAAAAGTGACTCAGAGATTGATTTGAAAGTATTGTATTTTTTTCTTGTAGCTATAGCCTACTAATTTTTCCAAAATAGACCTCTTTTTCAACCATAAATGGAATATCCTAAATTATGTAAAACTAGAGGCCCGGTGCACAAAATTTGTGCATGGTGGTGGTGGTGGGGGGGGTCCCTCAGCCCGGCCTGAGCCCTCTCACAATCTGGGACCCCTTGGGGGTTGTCCAACTACTGGTTTAGTCCCAATCCCTGTAGTCAGACGTCCAGCAGTTGAACATCCCTCTCACAACCCTGGACCACTTGCTACTAACCACTCACCTGCCTGCCTGCTCAGTGTATGTCATAGCGACCAGTCATTCCAATCATTCCGCCTTAACATTCACTTAGGCTTATATATATATAAATATATATATATATATATATATATATATATATATATATATATATATATATATATATTCCGCCTTAACATTCACTTAGGCTTATATATATTATATATTATATATATATATATATAATATATATATGTATGTATATATAGATAGATAAGGATTCTGAAAGATTTGAAGGAAAACTTCTATGTGGTTGAAGCTTCGATTATATTTGGCAGAAGTAAGTATAGGATTCTTTTATTCACATGTTTTTATTTATGAGCCTATATTTAGAAAAAAGATGAATGTAGGTGAATTTGCACTGCTTAAGTATTTAAAAGAATTCCAGGCATTTAAATTGACTATCTGATTTACAATGCACTCACTCTAGGAGATCTAGAAAAATGATTCCCTTAGGGAAATCTATGCCATAATCCAGGATAGAATATACTGTCAACTTCTGCTTAGAAGACATTCCAACTTGCATGGAACAGGGCATGGCTGGTCAGGTAAGTGAAGGATACACAGGGAGTCTGGGATGAACTGCTTTTGGAGAACTGGGACAAAGGTTTATTATCACCAAGAAGCTAATAGCTAACAGCAACAGGAATGATTTGACAGTACCTCCAGTAATTGCATATCTTGCTAAATGCTCAGGTGAGGTTATCTGTTTCTCCCTAAGCTAGCATTCCACCACACTCATTACGCATATTCTTTCTGACTTTTTTTTTTCTTTTCTGTCTTTTCCAATAATGACAATCTTACTGTGTCAATCAGTCATCTCAATTGAACAGAATTCTAGATTAGACCAATTAACAGGTGCCTAATCTATTTTTTGCTAACTCAAAAATTTTACTGTAGCCCTAGCTGGCTTGGCTCCATGGATAGAGTATGTGCCTGTGGACTGAAGGGACCTGGTTCAATTCCAGTCAAGGGTACATGCCTGGGTGGGGGCTCAGTCCCTAGTAAGGAGCGTGCAGGAAGCAACCAATCACTGATTCTCAATCATCAATCAGTGATTGATGTTTCTATCTCTCTCCCTCTTCCTTCCCCTCTGAAATCAATAAAAATTATTTAAAAAGTTTACTGTATTCCAGGGGACACTAACTCTAGGTGCTATTAATCAGATTTTATTCCATATCAAAAGATCTATGGAAAATGCATAGCAATTCTACCTGTTAGAAACTCATAATACATATTTATATGAGGAAGGCTGTAAAATGTTCAAGTTAAAAAAAAAACAACACATCACTGTTTAACTCAGCTTAATAATTAAATACATTTATTTTAAATGTAAGACTTTATTTTTTCTGAACGCCTTTATTCCTGTGAACATTTTAAAACATTTCCACAAAGAGCTTAATCTTAACTACAGTTTGGGAAATCGTGTTCTACTTGTGCTGATTTGTGGTCCATGAGTTGTGGGTATAATGCCAAGGACACATAACGCATCTCAACAATTTACATGTCAGGAACCACTGATGGATATTTGCCTCAAGATAGATGCAACCATGGCCCTTGCTGATTTGGCTCAGTGGATAGAGCATCAGCTTGTGGAGTGAAGGGTCCCAGGTCAATTCTGGTCAAGGGCATATACCTTGGTTGGGTTGCAGGCTCCAGCCGGCCTGGGGCCCTGGTTGGGACTCATGCAGGAAGTAACCAATCGATGTGTTTCTCTTACATCTTTATTTCTCTCTGTCTTTCCCTCTCTCTTCCAACTTCTCTAAAAATCAATGAGAAAATACCCTTGGGAAGATCAAAAAGAAAAGAAAAAAAAAGATAGATACAACCATGGCAGGAATCTTGTAAATCTCTCTAGGCAAACCCCATAAATCATGGGATAATGACTTTTAATACAAGACTAATTAGAGTTTCTAAAATGGAGATTAGTTACTCAACCCATGAGCCAGTTCAATTTCCTGAAGGTCCAACAAAACCAAACTGTTTGAGTGAGAACAAAAACAAGTTTTTGGTCCTTCTTGGAAAGAGGAAAACTCAAGCATGTAGACTCTCCAAAGTAATCATGGTTCATCCCATGCAAACCCTTTGCCCAGTGACTTCCATTTGCGTTGTGTCAGCAGAAGAGAACAGTAAGGGAGAGTAGAATCTTAATTTTGTCTATATGATTTGCTCTTGGAATCAATCTTTCCTTTGTAATTATGTGAAGTGCATCTTTTCTTTACTCTCCTTTCTATTTCCTTTTTTTAAGGCAAAGTGTTGCTTTGGGGATAGAATAAATAATGCAACTATTTAATGCTTTCCAGTTTTAGGGAGCATTCAAAGACAAACATCAATATTATGAAAAGGCCATCCTTAAATAAAACTTGCAGTTAACAAAATGTATCTCCATCTTCCAATCTTCAAGTTCTTTTAGCTACATCTCATGCTATTGATCTTCCACATTTTATCTATTCCCTTAATGCTACCAAGATTCACTCATCTGGTGCCTCAGTCTATCAAATGTTTTCTCTTTAGTTGGAAATCATTCATAATAGAAATATCTACTAAAGTGATAACATACTCTGCTTATGCAGAGACGGTTGGGCATTTTTTAATTTTGCCAAAAAATAACTCAAAGTTTTAGAGTCTAGGACTTGGTTGAAATCTCAGAAATACTGTAGTGTCCTGATGAAAATACAGTACTTCATTGGATGTAAACAATATATCAAATGTATGACTTTAATATTCAATGTTAATCAGATCTTGCTAATTACTTGTACAGGTTATTAAAAAACACTCAAAACTCATACCCTGTTCTGCCACTTGAACTTTAAATGTTGGAACTCCTCAGGGCTCGGCCTTGTGCTTCTATCTCTTCCTTCTTGACAGTCTCCCTATCTCTTACACTAGAACTGCTGACCTAATCTCAAGGAATCAGTTATCAATGGTGATATCAATGATTACCAGGATTGAATCTGCAACTCAGATTTGCCTATGTAGCTCTAGTTGACCACTAGACATCTCCCTAGGCCTTTTCTTTTCAAATTTTACATGTCTAAAGTTCTGTTAGTGCTGTTTTCTGCCACCTGCTCTACTCTAGTGCCTAATTCATCAGTGGATCCCCATTAGTGCTGTCATAGCTCAAGTCAGAAATCTGAGTCCTGCCCTGGATATTTCTCTCTGTTTTACTCCCATATCCAATTAATCTTGGGTATTATATTTTTTAAAATTGATTTTTGAGAGAGAAAGAGAGATTTGTTGTTCCACTTATTTATGCATTCATTGGTTGATTCTTTTTTTTTTTTTCCATTGGTTGATTCTTGTATGTGCCCTGCCTGGAGATCAAATCCTCAAAAAGGTTGGGTATTTTACTTTTAACTCTTTCTTCAGCACTCACTTTTCTCTCCATCTCCACTGGCATCTTGATAATCTATTAACATATCTTTACTCAATTATCAAACTAGCCCCTTACCTGGCTTCACTTAATCCAGTCTTCCTCCCCTCCTCACTCTAGTCATTCTCCACTGCTGCCCAGTGATTTTTCTAATAAATAGAAATCTAATCATGCAGCTCTTTCATCATAGAGTCTAAATACATTAACATGGCTTAATGCTCTTTTGTGATTGCCCTTCCCCCACTGATACAGCTTTACTTTGACCCACTCTGTAACTCTCCTCGTTGCTGGCTATGATTTAGTTTCAATTATTTCAATGCACTAAACAACGTCCTTACATTCAGATTTGCTCACACTATTCCCTTTCTTGGATAAAGCCTATTTCCTCTTTGTCTTGGCTTAAATTAAGTTTACTTAAGAAAACCTTCCAGGATTCTTCAGCTTTATTATATTCACTCATTTACTCTGAACTTTTCCTTTGTAACAGTTATAGACTCATAATTGATTATTTTATAAATATTTGTTTAGTACATTACCACTAATTAAGTTAAAAGGTGTACAAGGGTAGCGTTGCATACACCTTGTTCTCCATACTATCTGTTGAGTGTGTTTCCCTCCACGTCCCGAGTGGTTCAGGGTTCAGGACCTGGAAGTGGAGCCACACACAAATGAAAGAGAAAAGACAAGAGATAATTGGAAATACTGGGGGGCCAGGCAGGCAAGTCCAACTCAAGGGGAAGGACCTCCAATGGTGCTCAGGCCTCACCAAGCTTTTATTGATCTGGGATGCACCCATAGCATAGCCCTTAGGCAGGTGACCCCCGGGCAACAGGCAGACTAGCCCATCAGCAAGGATTTACATAATAATAGATGGGAAAGTTGCTTCAGCTACCACTGTCTGGACAAACAGAGGTGGCGCCTAGCTCCGACCTTTGCTAGGGCTTCAAAGGTACCCAGTTTTGGGGGGAGGGGGGGTTCTCTGTCTACGCTTATCAGCTAGTGAAGACAATAAAGGGTTTCCCACACTATCTATCCCTAGTACCTTAGTACATAGCAGATTATCAAACAGTACTTCTTTTAAAATAAACTAGTGAGCCGAAACCGGTTTGGCTCGGTGGATAGAGCGTCGGCCTGCGGACTGAAGGGTCCCAGGTTCGATTCCGGTCAAGGGCATGTACCTGGGTTGCGGGCATATCCCCAGTGGGGGATGTGCAGGGGGCAGCTGATCGATGTTTCTCTCTCATCGATGTTTCTGACTCTCTATCTCTCTCCCTTCCTCTCTGTAAAAAATCAATAAAATATATTTTAAAAAAAAATAAAATAAAATAAAATAAACTAGTGAGAAACAGCTAATATTTAACACTTATAGTGACACATGATAGCAATGTCACTGTTCCCAGTCCCTAACTGTGTGTTCTAGAGTAGAAGTCTGAGAAACAGCCTAGAAAATTATGATTAACACTGGATACATTATGAGTCATCTGAGATTTAGCAGACAAGATAGATACCTTAAAAAGACATTTATCCCTCTTAATTTCTGGTACTTCTTTTGATGTTATGACTCCAGCATATTAAAATTCTTATTGGCTGATCATTAGGCAAGATTTTGATAAAGTATGGGCTCATTTTTAAAATGAGAGAGAGAGAGAGAGAGAGACAGAATAGAATTTGAAATAACTATCACAATTAACTAGCTGAGTATTCAAGAGTCAAAGAAAAATGGTCTCAATAATATGTTCAACACAGCAGGTAATATCAATAACCTACTCTGGAACTGGAACTGGAAGCAGAGTTTGCAATGACTGTAAGTGGGTCAGACAGCTTTGCCCTCCAGGCACCAGTTTTTATGGCAATGGAAAGGTTCATGAATTAAAGATGGGCCTTTCTAAAATATTACAAATCTACAGCTATCACCTGGCACATTGTTTAACAAATTGCTAAGGATTTTTATGAACTTTGCACATGCCAGTAATGATTTTTATAAACCCCATTGGCTTTAATCAGCTGAAATGGAATGCAATCAGTATCACAAATTAATAATATTCATTATCATAATCATTTTGTTCCATAAAGATATGGCAATTGAGTAAAAAGGCTATTAAAAAACCACAAAAAAGGTCTTCAGGAACATAATTTAATTTGATTAATAGATTACAATGATTGCTTACATATGATTTCCCAAACTAATACACTTGAATGGATGCTTCCAAAGCCATTTTCCATTTTGATCACAGAGTGAAACAAAGGATTTTGCCATAGTACAAAATGCATCATCTACTTTATCTAAATTTATTCTAGTCTGTGAAAATACACACACACACACAACACACACACACACACACACACACAGAGGCATGCATGTACCCACACATGCATTCACATTCAGAAAATCGCCATTGTAGATGGCCAGAAACCTATTATTTCATACTTATTTTGTAATATTGATTTCTTGAAAAACTTTCAGATTTATTAGCACTTTTTAAAAACTCAAATAAAAACAATATCCTGTAGCCAGCAAAATGCTATCTATATTCACAAGTTAGTCTAGTTGTAAGAAAATAGCATTGAAAAATGCAATATTTAGATTCCAGTGCCTTAACTTTGACTTGATTAAGTTAAACTTTGGAAGTTAAAAGCTTTCTCTCTAAAAGATCAGGAATAAAACAAGGATACCTACTCTCACCACTTTTATTCAACATCGTTTTGGAAATCCTAGCCAGAGCCATTAGACAGTAAAATGAAATCAATTAGACAGTAAAACAAAATACAAAATGGAAGAAGTAAAACTGTCACTGTTTGTGGGTACATGACTTTATATTTAAAAATATTAAAAACTACACCAAAAAACTGTTAGGACTAATAAACAAATTCAGTAGTGTTGCAGGGTACAAAATAAATATAGTAAAAACAATCTCTGTTGCATTTCTATACACTAAAAATAAAAGATCGAAAAAAGGAGACAAAAAACAATCGCATTTACAACTATATCAAAAAATAAAATACCTAGTAATAAATTTAACCAAGGAAATCAAAGACCTGTACCCTGAAAACTATAAGACCTATGAAAGAAATTTTTAAAAGCACAAACAAATGGTAAGAATTTCATTTTTTAAATGTCCATATTACCCAAGCAATTTATAGCTTCAATGTAATTTATGTCAAAATTCCAATAGTATTTTTCACAGAAATAGAACAAACAATTCTTAAATTTGTATGAAAACACAAAAGACCCACCAAAGCAATCTGGAAAGAGAACAAACCTGGACCCACCACTCTCCTTGATTTCAAACTATATTACAAAGCAATAGTAATCAAAACAGTATAGTGCTGGCATAAAAAAACAGACACAGTTAGATCAATGTAATTGAATAGTGAGCCCAGAAAAACATCCATACATATGTGCTCAATTAATTTATGACAAAGGAGGCAAGGATATAAAATGGGGAAGAATAGTCTTTTCAATAAATGGTATTCAAAAAACTGGACAGCAAACAAACAAACAACAACAACAACAAAAAAACAACAACACTGGGCAGCCACATAGATAATAATGAAATTAGACACTATCTTACATCATGCACAAAAATTAACACAAAATAGAGATGTGGACATAAGACCTGAAACTATAACACTTCCAGAAGAAAACATAGGCAGTAAGCTCCATAACATCAGCCTTGGCAATGATATTGGGGATCCAACTCCAAAAGCGAAGGCAACAAAAGCGAGCATAAACAAGTAAAATTACTTCAAAATAAAAAGTTTCTGCACAGCAAAGGAAACCTTCAACAAAAGGTAAAAGCAAACTATTTAATGGGATAAAATGTTTCCAAATCATATATTCAATAAGAGCTAATACCTAAAATATGTAAAAAAACAAACACTTTTACAACTCAGTAGCAAAACATCAAGAACAACAACAACAAAAACAAAACCAACCAAACAAGCAAAAACACTCCAAACAATTTTAAAGATGGACAGAGGAACTGAATAGACATTTTTCCAAAGAAGACATAGCATTATTTACAATAGTCACACTATGCAATCAAACTAAGTTTTCACCAATAGATGAACCGACAAAAAAAGAAGAAAAAAAAAGAATAGGCTACACAATAGACTACTACACCATAAAAAATAATGAAATCTCACCACTTGTGACAACATATATGGACCTTGAGTGTTACATTCAGTGAAAAAAGCCAGACAGTGAAAGACAAATATTGTATGACTCCATTTATTTGTGCAACCTGAAGAACAAAATAATGAGCAAACAAAACAAAACTCATAGATAGAGAGAACAGATTGGTGACTGTTGCTAGAGAGTGAGATTAAGGGGTACACAAAATGGGTGACGGGGTTAAGAGGTAAAAACTCCCAGGTAAAAAATAAATAAGTCATGGGGATGTAAAATACAACATGGTGACTACAGTTAATACTATTGTACTGCATAACTGAAACTTGCTAAGAGAGTAAATTTTAAAAATTCTCATTACACAAAAAACTGTAACTTTTTATGGTGACAATGGTAAGTAGGCTTATTGTGGTAGTCATCTCAGAGTACGCAAATATAGAATCATTATGTTGTTCACCTGAAACTAATATAATGCTATATAGCAACTATTATCAATTAAAAATAAAGTTGAATTTTTGAACTCTCCCAGCCCCCAAGTAACACTCAAAAGGTAAATAAAAAGAGTTCTGAGAACTAGGATAATGAACAGCTCATGAAATAATACTGCTGCATCAGATAGACACTTTGATTTAATGCGCATTGGCAGACAATTCAAAAATTATGGCTGATCCCTTATGTGACACACAGACTCACCACAAAACTTGAATTACTCATTTGTTTATCTCATAAAGCACAGACTGGTGCAACATAAGGACATTCCCAGCACACTACATGGGGACATAACCTGTAACTGTTTAAAATGATAAAGGACTAACAAAACGGACTGAACGCTGCACATCAAGGACTTATGATTAATAGCATCAGGAAAAAAAACAAAACTAAAGAAAAGCATGAGTCTGAATACCTGGCCCTAAAGTTATGGAGACTGTCAGCAGGCTTTCAGTGGCAAACAATTGCTTTGTAGTTACTAAATCATGCTTGGCTTTTGACGCTGCCTGGTACAACCTGCATCTAGTCTACTGTTGACATTTTAATCATATCGTTTGTTGAGTGTCTATTTAAACTGGATATCCATGAAATTGTCCATTTGGTTTTTCACAATATCTTTCTTCACATGAGAGCATTTAACATGGGTCAACTGCCTCCATATAGGCTTTCTACATTGTTGAATTAACACAAATAAAATGATTAATGGTCCAATTTAAGTGCAGCCACTGTAAAACTGATCTAGATTCCCTCTAGCAAGATTATGTAGTCTTTTAAAATAAATCCCCTACAACTCAACAACAAAAAGAACAAATTACTAGATTTAAAAATGGACAAAGGACTTGAATAGACATTTCTCTGAAGAAGATTCACAAATGACGGAAAAGCACAGGAAAAAGGTGTTCAATGTCACTAGTGATTAGGGAAATGCAAATCAAAACCACAAGGAGACACCTTACACCCACTAGACGGACACTAACAGAACAGCCTCAACAAACAAACAGAAACTAGAAAATAACAAATGCTGGTGAAGATATGGAGAAATTGGAACATGTGTGTACTGTTTGTGGGAATGTAAAATGGTGCAGCTGCAAGGAGGTTCTGTTAGAAAATTAAATATTAAATTATTGTATGATGCAGCGACCCATTTGTGTATATATATCTAAAATAATTGAGAACAGGATGTCAAAGAGACATCTGCACACCCCCATGTTCATTGCAGCATAATTCACAATAGCCAAGATATGGAAATATCCTAAATGTGCATCAAAGGATGAATGGATAAACAAAATGGCATATACACATGATGGAGTATAATTTACCTTGAAAAAGAAGAAAATTCTGTCCTATGCCACAACATGGATTCACCTTGAGGACATGGTGCTGAGTTAAATAAGTTAGTCACTCAAAGGCAAACACTGCAGGATTCCACTTAGATGAGGTATCTAAAATAGTCGAACTCTTTGAAATAGGAAAGTTGTTTTATTGAGGAGAGTGGTTTTACAATAGGAATAGCATTTTTGATTGGCAAGCTAGAAACAACTAGAGACCTGTTGCACAACAATGTAGAGGTAGTTAATAATTCTGTACCATACACTGAAAAAATGGTTTTAAACGTTAATTCTATGTTTTTTGCCACAATAACAAAAGGCCCATGAAAGAAAGGTACACAAGTCAATGAAGAAGCTGAAGACACCAAACTCTACACAGAAATGGAGGGAAAGTTCTGCATCCACTGCCCCCACCACACCAAGCATCCCAGAACACATCATCCAGGTGGGGGGTGCAGGTGTTTATTAAATTTAAAATAGATAGACTATGTGTTGTTTAGACTTATTTTCTTCCACTGCTTCTTATTCTTCTGCTCTCATTTATTTAGTTAGTTAGCATCTGCTAAATTGCTCACATCAAAACTTCTTTCTAATCTCATAAACTCTCTAGTCCATGGAATACACTTGTCCCTCTGTGCTCTCAGCTAACTGTTCTCTAAGCCTGATGCACTGCTATTTTTATGTTTTTATTTAATTATTCTTCTTGGTCACAGTCACTACTCTTCTTGGATCCCGAATTCACTTACTCTCTCCTGTTCTCTTTCTTTCCCCTTTTTTTTCTCTCTCTGATTTTAATTTTTTAAAATGTAGTATTTTTATTGAGAAAATCCTTAAGTAGCATTTATTCTTACATTGTATTATTTTCCTAAATAATTTTCCTTCTTTCTGTGTCGCATCTTTCACTTATTTCAGAAAGGCCTATGTCTAGACAGCATTACATGTTTCTGTGTCTGATTTTTCTTAAGTTTTCTCTTTTCCTCACACGTAGGTAGGAGAGTGTGGGTTTGGCATAAAATTCTAGGTGGCACGTTATTTCCCCTTAGCTCGCACTCTGAGGGTCTTGTGCCAGTTTCAGCTGCTAATCAGGAAAGTGGCATCAAAATCTGCTTCATCTCTAGTGTGCTTCTTCAATTAACTCTTTTTGCACAGTAGTTTCTTCCATTCATTGAGTTTTTTCTTCCTTGCTTTGGTGATGACGGCTTTCCTTAAATGTTTGGTGGCTAATTAGTATTGTATTTGTTTATAGTGGAGGTTTTCTGTTAGACCATTTGATGTATTAATGTCCCCTACATGTCTGAGGATGGCAGTTAGGGAAGGCAAACGGTTCCTTCTGTAGCTTGTATTCTCACCTGTTTCAGGACTAAGGGGCTGGATATGTAGTCAAAGACGCCCTGGGGTCAGTCCCTGACAGGACACCCCCTATTCCACTTGCTAATTACCAACTTGTCTTTCCCATAAAAGTTACCAAATACCAGGCTCCATCACAACATTTACCCCGTCACTGGTGCTTGATCCAGGGAAAGCCTGTTTCTGTTCTCTAGGTGGTAATAGATCACCCTTTCATCTGTACTTAGACTATCCCCCTGCTCTTTCTGCTCTTTCTACTCACTCCTTTGAGACATGGTATCCCCTTGCCTTTGCAGCAGTTCATTCCAATGTAGTAGAGAAGTTGACTCATTCCAGCTCATGATGTTCCCTCCACATGAAGGAAGCTCCAGTAGCTGTAACACTCCTGGGTCATCGCTTCTATTCACTGTCCCTTCCTTGGAGGGCAGGAAATTGACTCTGGGGTATTTGGAATCATGTGGACATACAAAACCTAGTAACTTGCTTTATTTTCCTTATTAAAATGTGGACCTGCCTGCAGAAATCATGAGTCTCCTTTGCTCATCTACACAATGGATATAATAGGCAGCAACCACAACTCCAAGTGTGGGAAGGCCTGTCTCAGTCTGGTGCTGAAATGAATGGCAAGTCTGTTTGAATCTTATAATCTGAAACTCATTTGTCCCCAGAAGAAGCCATATTTTCCGATATCAACATATTTAACTAACACAGAGATATTTAATTCTGTGTGCTTTAACCCATTTTCTTTTTTCTCAATTCATTCAGAGCTCAAAGAGGAAAAATAAACATTATTTATTAAGTCATTTTTAAAACCCAACTTATGTAGTGGGGAACACTGCTTCCATCATCTATCTAAACATTTTTGTTAAGATGTTGATTTTTAAAATTGATTTGGTAGAGAAAGGAAGATAAAGAGAGATAGTGAAAGAGAGAGAGAGAGAAGCCTCAATTTATTGTTCCCCTTACTGATGCATTCATTGGTTGCTTCTTGCATGTGCCCTAACCTTGGCTTATTGGGATGACACTAACCAATTGAGTTACCTGGCTAGTGCTATCAAAACCTTTATGTTAGCAATTTCTGGTCCATCAAGGACCTTTTCAAAATAATGAAGTTACGCATTAATTTTTATATCATTTCTAAGGATTATGTGTGGGAGTTGTATACTATAGTATGTGCTCAACCTAACATCAAGAATCCAGAGACATGCAAGCATGCAACAGACTGAGGAACATCAGAGGGAGGGGGGAGGGAAGAGATCACCCAAAGAACTTATATGCATATATATACACAGCCCATAGTGGGGTGAAGCCTTGGGGAGGGGATGGGAGTGAAGAAGAGGGGGTTCAATGAGGGAAAAGGGAAGACCTCTAATGCTTTCAACAATAAAGATAATTTTAAAAAATAAACATTCACCTTGTTTTCAAACAAATAAATAAATATATAGTCTAGTCCAGAGGTTCACAACTAGGATAACAGTGCTCCTCTAGTTAAAATTTAAAAATGAGAAGCTTGTGGTTGTTGCAATGACTGGTGGCGTTTAGTGCCTAGGGACACAGAAGCTAGACATCCTGCATTACCCAGAGCAGATCTGCACAGCAAAGAGTCATCCTGTCCAAATTACCAACAGTGCCAAGGCTGAGGAACACCACTCAGCCCAACACTTTGATTAATTAGATAATTGTCTTCTGAATCCCTTTTAAACCACTCACATACCTCACATATGAATATTAAAATATATTTCATCACCCTGGCCTACGCACTGAAAGGTTGCCGGTTTGACTCTTATTCCCAGTCAGGGCACATGCCCGGGTTGAAGTAGGGGGCATGCAGGAGGCAGCTCATCGATGTTTCACTCTCACATCTATGTTTCTCTCTCTCTCCCTCTCCCTTAACCTATCTCTAAAAAATCAACAAAAATATAGTTTATCTATAACTTGAAAATTTTAAGTGATGTCTAAATTTTCCTTAAATTATAAATATGGAAAATATATATTTTATATTTATTTGATTAAAGGAAAGTTCTGAATATAAGAGCACAGTTCAAGATAAAATGTCTACAACAAAGGAACTGATTTCAGCTTGTATTGACTGTAAACCATAATATCTTGTATATGACATGGCTCTCCAATATACCAGACACTGAACCAGTAAGTTTCTGTGTCAAAATAATCCCATGATGTAATTATTAGACCTTCATTCTAGAGAAAAAGAACACGAGGATATCAGAGGATTAAAGCAAACTGCCAAATACCGTTTGGTTAGTAACTGGAGAAATGGGGATAACATCTCAGGTCTCTCTGATCTTTAAAAAATAAAGCCCAATCTGTTCCCTCAAGGCACTGCTGCCTCTCTGCATTGTTGAATTAGGGATCAGGGAGAGAGCTAAGAGAGGTGCAGGCAGAGCCATATATATATATATATATATATATATATATATATATATATATATATATATTTGATTTTTTACAGAGAGGAAGGGAGAGGGACAGAAAGTCAGAAACATGGATCAGCTACCTCCTGCACACCCACTACTGGGGATGTGCCCGCAACCACGGTACATGCCCTTGACTGGAATCAAACCTGGGAACTTTCAGTCCTCAGGCTGACGCTTTATCTACTGAGCCAAACCGGTTAGGGCCAGAGCCACATCTTGATAATCACTTGGCTCAAAGCACTTTCCTTTATTACGCTCATCAAGAGACCCATTTATTAACAGTAGCTGACTTTTAAATTTACCAAAAACCTTAAACCAGAGGTGAAGAGCCTTTCTTTAAAAAACATTCAATTTAGAAATTAGGACAACCACTTGAACCCCATGCTTTTCGCCCTGCTTCTTCCATTCCCATGTTCCCAACATGGGAAGGAAGGTTCTCTCTTGACATGTAATACGTGTTCCCTTCCCGTTGCACTCAGCGGAGCGTTCAGGAGCTCGTGCTTCCAGCTCTCCTCTAATTACTTTGTGTTCCCACCGGCACACCTGCTCCAGCCACTCCCGGATGCACTGGCTGCGCCCACCTGCCAGTGACAGTTGTGCCTTATTTGTGTGAGCAGAAGGACTGCGCTTCTAATGGCACAGGACTCCGACTGGTGACACGGCTCTGGGAAAAGAAGTACCAGAGTCCATTCTTAATTTGTCTTCAAAGATATTTATTCAGAAAAAAAAGAAGTTGGTCTTTTGTCAACTTTTAAGAGAAAGTTCAGACTGTTACTTCCTTATATCATGGAGAAGTACATGTTAAGTTTCTTGAGAGTGGAGACTGTATATATTATATATGCTACCTTGTGACTACAAACAAGTAGTTAGTCATAGAATGATGGAAAAGATAACTGTCTGAGGCCAAAAGACTTTAATAAAATCCCTAAAAACCAATTAACCTGCACAGACATGAGTTTTAGTACCTTTTCTTCTCTTCTTCCCTTCCCTCAGCAAATTAATTCATGATTGCAGTATAGAGGCGGTTTTGGTGTGTCAAATTCAAACCTCCTTCTCTACAGTACGTAGTACCATATCCTAAGCAGAATTTTGGTTTCAATGAAGCAAGATCAACTATCATGTTAAATTAATAGAGTTAATTAAAATATATTGAATTTTTTCTTGAATTTAACTTGTATTGCTCTATAATCCATAAGCACTGTGAACATAAAGAACATATTTTTAGTTTCATGTATTTAGAAGTATAAGTAGCATTAAAATTAAACTAATTTAAGTCAACACCAGGTATGTGGAACAGTTATCGCCATGACACCATCCTTAGTTTCTTCTCCTCCTTCTCCACTGCTAATTCCCCCACTGAGAGTAGGGCAGCCCTCCCATGCCTCAACCTTGAGAGCAGTGGCCTGTACCTGATTTGATCAACAGAATATGGCAGAAGTAATTATGTGTGACTTCTGAGGCTAGGTCACCAGGGGCCTCGTAGCTTCCCCTCAGGTCACTTGGAACACTTGCTCTGAGAGAAGCTACCTACCACGTAAAACATTCAACCCTTTTGAGAGTGCAATAATATGACATTACCTCACCAGCCATTCAGAGTGACTATACAGGACAAGAAATCTTTGACTGGTGCCGACCTGTCCCAATAATTCTTGCCTGGGCTTTAAACAAGTAACTAAAGAAGCCCTCAGCAGTCTTAGCAGCTGTTCCAGCTGAAACTGTCTGAGGGATCCCAAGGGAAAAACACTGAAGTCAGCCAATTCCTAGAAGCTTGAAAACTAATAACATGATGTAATTACAAGGCACTACATTTTAAGTTTTTTTACATAACATTAAATGACTGGAAGCACATCCATAAGAATATGTTTTTTCTTCTTTTAAAAATGTTAAAATATGGAGCCAACCTTAATGAGTTTCTGGTGGCCAAATCTGGAACAATTAGGGCTACGAAATAATGATAGTAGTGGATTATAATTCATTGACTGTAGTAAGTCTCCATGGGTCCATACTGGTATAAATAATTAAACAAAGAAATTGATGGGGTTGGGGGAAGAGATAATCCTTCTGGTCCATAGTATTCAAATGAATAAATATAGTAAGAATGATGGAACTAGAAAATCACCATTTGACAAATATGACATACATTTTGCTGATAAGAGTTAAAATCAATGGGCAAAAGAATAATGATAAATGGGATATTTGAATAGTCTCAAAGTAAGATCCCACAAAATTATGTATTAATTACAAGAGAAATGGGTGCTTCACCATGGAGAAACCTGCCAGCTACCACATTAACAAAGTGATCACAATCAAGCTATAACAAGACATCTTGACATCATATAATTCCTGACTTGATACCATTTTTGCCAAAAAAAATATATAACTTCAATCTGAAGAGAAAAATGTCAGACAAACTCAATCTGAGAAACATGCTACAAAGTAAATGACAAGTGATCTTCACAATTGCCAGGGTCATGAAGGAGAAAGATGGAAGTACTGTCCCAGGCTGAGGGAAATAAAGGACAAATGACAACTAAACACAATACAGGATCCTGGATCAACACTTACACATGCAAATTTTTAAAAAAAAATCAATATTAATGGAGCAATTGGTGAAATTTGAATAAAGTTTGAAGATTATTAATAGTATTATATCAATTATAGTTTCCTGGTTTAAGTAATAATTGTAGTATTATTTAACATAATATGTTAACAGCAGGGAAAACTGGCATACAAATAATCAGTGCACTATTTTACAACTTGTTTGTAGGTCAAAATGATCTTAAATGGAAAGTAAGTATAAAGCTGATACATTAAAAATTTGGATGGAGGAAGATTAGGAGTGACTAAGCAGATGCTTCATTTTATGAACAGACATTTACATAGTAATTTTTAAAGGCATAAAAATAACAGGGACCTTTCATATATGTAATGCTTCACTGAATAGTTTCCAAATAAGATGATTTATAGCTCAAGGTTGACACACACAGTGTGTGGTCTTCTGTTCAAAAACATGACTTTAGAACTGAATTGCCTGTGCTGTGGTTTATCTCATTGTGGCCCTTCATGTTCCCAGCACAGAGAACAAGACCATGAAACAATGTGCTGTTATGGCAACTGATAATAATGCCAGTTTCCAAACATCTTGATTTTTTTTGATTTTGCAACCCATTCTGGAGGTGGAGATGGAAGGGAAAGAGCACTCTAATGCTGCCTCTGTAAAGTATTCCTGATGCACAGTGTAGATCCTTGCCTGTAGCATGGACGGTGCAAAATCCTACCCAACTGAACCAAGATCCTACCCAACTCGAACTTATATAGTTAAAGTGGAGTAAAACAGATGCCATCATTCAGTTCCAGCATAGCTTCCAAAGACAGTAAAAGTAGAAGTCGGGGAGAAGGTAGCTCACTTACGACCTTTTCCTGCTTTAGCTCTTTATATTGCAGCCTTGGCAGGCAGTTAATTTTCTTAATGTCAGATATAAATATTAAACTACAAATAGGCCTCAAATATTTAAAGTGACCTTGAATATTTTTTATGATCTAATCCTCATGATCAACTGGTCCCCTGACTCTTCAGTATTGATCGTTGAGAACTTTCTTCTACTGTCTCAAGAAAGCAACACAACTTTTAATGATCAACAAACTTTTCTACTTCTTTCATATTTTTCTAATTAGTAAGCATCTTGTTCATCTTTCTGCTATTAAATAATATTCTTTAATGGCTTACCAGGGGGTCATATTACCACCAGAATGAAGCTACAAGAAAATATATAAATAAATAAATTGGTAGAGATAAACGACTACAAACTAAAGAAGAAAAGAAAAACAAACATTTCAAACTTGGAATGAAATGATGCTGATTTATTTAGGGTCTGTAAGCACAGGCTATTAGCTTTGGCAAGAAAATTCAATGTGGACAAGAAAAGCTGTCTCTAAGAGAGGCCCAAAAAAGAAATGTTAAGATAAAAAAAGCAAGAATTGATGTGTCAGTTGCTAAGCTGACCCTTCATGGAAACAGCAGGAGGATGAAGATCAGACAGTGTTTACAGAGCCCATGGAAAACACTCCTTCTTCGGCCACTTATTACTAATGGTCAGGGCTGTAGTTACCTCATCTGTGAGCACTCAGACAATCCCAACACTAGGCAATTCTTGGCTTGAATAAGATTAAGGAGAAATTTCTAATTTATGAATGCTTGTATTCTTAAAGTTCATTATGTTAAGGTTGACTCAGTTTGAATGTCCAAATAACTAGTTTGTGTTCCCATAGAAATAAAATGTACCTGGGGGTATAGTATAGAAATCTATTTAGCCCAATTCTAACCATACATATCTTCTATCACTGAACCTATAAGGGGAAAATGGACTCAGAAATAACTTTGCAATGCCAGAAGTATATGTCCTTATCAGATGTCCTGTTGGGTTAGGCACTAGTGCAGAGCTGCTGGGGCAGGAGATGAGGGGATTGGGGGAGTGGGGAAGAGTAAAAGCATTTGTTGGAGGCATAATAAGGAGTTAATATTGGGCTGAAGGGACAAGGAGAATTTTGCACAACACATTGGGGGTAATGACAGAAGAGACCAAGGATCTTAAAAGTAGACTCAAGGAGTGGAGAAAAAGATAGGCAGAGTGTATCCACTCCTCCCATCAATTCCCTTCTCTCACTATCTGCCTTCTAACTCCTGTGGAGATGATGCTGAGATAAGCTGAGAAGGGAAGAAGAGTGATGGAACAAAATTTACCAAATATGCTTATCACTTTCCTTGTTATTTTTTTTTTTTGGGGGGGGAAACTAGCATTGAGATAGAAAATGGATGATATAGAACAAGCCTCAGTAAACCATAGTCTGTGGGTCAAATTTGGGCTGCTGCCTGTTTGTAACAAAAGTATGATTTGGGTGACAGATGCATCCATATGTTTGGGTAAATGTCAAAGTTGAGTAGTTATGACAGAAACCATACAGTCCACAAAAACAAAAATATCTGCTATCTGGAACTTTACAGAAAAAGTTAAGATCCATAATGGAGAATGGGTTTGGGTACTGAATTTTAAAAGTCCTATAAAGAGAGAGAGCTTTTCCATCTAAGCCTGTCTTCTCTTCCTCACCCCATCATGACTACGCATGTCCTGCTACAGGCTACTGTGGCCTGGAGGTGGCGCAACAGAAAGAGACCAGGGACAATACAGAAGAATACCAGAAGACTAAGGGATCATGTATAAGCAAGGTTAATAAGCAGTGGTACAAAGTGCAGAACCCAGGAGAGGAAGTGAAGAGGAAGGGAAGGGGTTATTTTTAGTTATCCAAGGAAAGCTTACTTTTTAAGAAAAGGTCAAATAAAGGCTCCGCGACTCTCTTTTCTCTAGTTGTCTATGCTATAAAATGTTAGATTTGTCTACTGTCTCGATCTCTTTTTCATCTACATGGGAATTTTATTTTCTCAGCTGGGCAATAGCTTTTTTTTATACATAAGGAGTATACATTTTATATGCCTTTCATGGTGTCTGGCACAGTCTAGATTAGAAACAGGCTGAGTAACATACTAAAGAGTGCCTGCTTGATGAATTAGGTACAGAAGCCATTTATTCATGTAGATGTACTCAGAGGCAAGAAAATACAAGATTTAATTTAGTGGGATGAGGATCCCTGAAAATTTTGAGAATGTACTGATTAAAGAACCATTATTTCTTACAAATCTTTTCTAAATTGTACTTAATTTCAAAAAGGTACAACTGGAAAACAAATGCATTTTTCATGAAAGATTTTTGTTTCTTAGCCATTTTAGGAAATTATGCTGTGAAAAGTCTGACATTTTATCATTATTTTCACCTTTCAATATTGGCTCCCCATTGCATGCTTGTTATTCTATCACATATACGTAATGTTTCAAATGCTTACATGCTGAGGAAAAAATTTCATTCCAATGGTGAAAGAGCCAGCTAAATGAGAGCCACATAGTCAACAGCGTCCAAAATTTTATAGCATAGACAAAAGAGAAAAGTAGATAACATATAAAATCTCATAGTGTAGCTAACTAAAGAAACCAGGTCCAGATATACTGTTCAATATCCAAGGGCTCTCAGAATTTTTTAAAATATATTTTTATTGATTTCAGAGTGGAAGGAGAGGGAGAGAGAGATAGAAACACCAATGATGAGAGACAATCATTGATTGGCTGCCTCCTGCACACCTGCCTACTGGGGATCAAAGAGAATCATTGATTGGCTGCCTCCTGCACACCCGCCTACTGGGGATCGAAACTGAAACTGGGCATGTGCCTTGACAGGGAATGAAACTGTGAGCTCCTGGTTCATAGGTCAACGCTCAACCACTGAGACACACCAGCCCACACTGGCTGGGTGGCTCTCAGAATCTTTAAGGAAATACTCACCAATACAAAATTGCATTTTTAGCATCATACTAACTATTCATTTAGCTAGCTTGCCATAAATTGCCCTTAAGGGAAATTAGAATGTTGATTAATGCAATATTACCATGGAACTAAATAAGGTAATAATTGCATAACATTCCTGGAGATAATTTTATTGAAACATTATGTAATCTTTATGTCATATTATTAGCTCTGTTGAAAACAGTCTATGAATCATTATGAAACTTTCCATTAAGGAAGAAATGTAATTACCAGTAGAATATGTTCTGCTATGATTTCTTCATTCATGTTTTAGGTTGAGAATAAAAATATTTTGTTTCTGTTTACACGCTAAAGAAAAATAATGGAATAATTCACAGTGTCCTATTTAAGATTTAAATGTTTCATATTAAATATCAGAAGTGTTTCCATGAAATTCAATACAATTCACTTTAGAGTAAGAGGACAACTAAAGTCTGTTGCTATTGGAAACTGGCTACTGTATTTGCTCATAAACTTTTTCCTGTCCAAATTTTAGTAGAGAAACTCTTATGAGATAAAATGAATCCAGTGAAAAAAATAGCCATATTAAAATTTATTTTTTGAAATAATATGCTTTCTGCCCTGGCTGGTGTGGCTCAGTTGGTTGAGCGTTCTGCACCAAGAAGTAGCTGGTTCAATCCCAGTCATGGCACGTACCTAGGTTTTAGGCTTGATCCCCAGTAGCGGGTGTGCAGGAGGCAGCTGATCAATGCTTTTCTCTCACATGGATGTTTCTCTCCTTCCCTTTCCCCTCCTCTCTCTCTGAAATTAATAAAAGCATTAAAAATGCTTTCTTCATCTAATTGATTCGATCTACCTATGTTTACTTAAGAATAAGATATTAAGTGTGACAGAATGATACCCCACTTATAAAAGGAATGCAGTGAAAATGCTAATTACCTAATGTAAACACCTAATTAGAAAGTAAAAATCCCCATATCAATAAGGCAAAGACAGTGCAAGAGCTTTGATATTCTTTGCCTCAGTGGTGTATTGAAAATTCATCCAGCTAAGAAAAAAAATGTCAAATTGGACTTTCCACTTTTCAAAATGTCAGCATGCCTCTCACAAAAAGCCCCCTGAAGAATAATCTGTACACTCCAAAGGCCACATCTGTAGAGTTTGACAGCTTTTATTTTATAATGATTAACTAATGTTGTTTAGCCATTGTGCTACCAAGAAATACATGTGTAAGACTAGAAATATAATTAATTTCATTCTCTAACAATTCTGAAATTATTTCTTGAAAGCATTTTTACTACATCTAGCTTTACACATTTCAAAGTTGGAGCTTATTTAAAGCTACATACTATCAATACTTGTCTAACTCAAATTCATTCATCTACCTATGATAAGCTTGCAATAAATATTCAATGATGGAGAAAGGTAGAGGAGAAAGGTAGAGAGATGAGGGAAGAGGTACAAGTGGAGTAAAGGATTGCAAGGAGAGGAGGAGGTGGGGAGAGAGATAGTGGAGAAAGGGATAGAGGACTAGAAAAGAACATGAAGAGGGAGGAGAAAAGACTCTGTGGAAGGAAAAATACATTATTGGAAAAGTTTCAGTTGGAGACTGGTTGATTAATCAGAGTACTAGTAAGATTATACGGGGTTTCCACTTTTTATCATATTATAAGTTTAAAAACCACTATAATGAGGTACTTCTAATATTAACAGTAACAAATCAAAACTAACCAACCAAATCCTGAATGCATTCGGTGTTTGGCATGGGCCAACACTCTTGGGCAAGACCAATAGGAGGCACACGATGCTCAGCAGATGTCATGGAAAATCTCAGGCTTGTCAATGGCCGGACTGTTCCAGCTCTCTCTGATGCATGCCTGCTCTCCCAATCAGGGACTGCAGTAGGAGAATATGCAGATCCTGCAAAAGCTACACTCAGCTTTGATTTAGAAATAACTAACTTGCTAACCATGAAAGGAAGGAAGGATGGCTTAGTCAAATAGAAATAAAACCATTAAATGTGTGGATAAATGTGTTTTCCGGGAAAAAATCAACAGGCTTAAATGTTCTTTCATTGACCCACAGAGAGATTTTTATTCACTTATTATTTCTACACGTAAACATTTATCACAAAGCTCACTTAAGCATGCCCGCTGTAAAACAAAAACCAAAAAAACAAAAAACTATTTTCTATTTTTTACTCTTAGAAAGTCTTATGTTTACAAAGAAAGAAGGACACATATAGACGTACAAGTTAACAGACTGACAAGCAGCCTTTTAAACTACTATTTTTTAACTGCGTGCTTCGGGGGGGGGGGTGCATTCCTCTGACATTCTTATATTGATCTGTGCTGGTCTACTTGCCATTTTGTGAAGATTCAAGTCACTCACTGTGTACATCCAATTTCATAGACTATTTTGTTTCCAAAGAAAGTTCATTGCAGTGTCTTCTATTTATTTTGATATCTCCAAGCAGCTCTGTCTGCATCTGACAGAACTGAAATCAATGCTTTGTACCAACTGACAATTTTTCTTACTAAGAAGGACTGGCAGGTATGAGTTTGGGTGGATTTCATAATTAACAAAAACATACATATATGGAAACTCATAAGGCCACTGTTCCCTCTGTCAATCATTCAGCCCATTTCATTTAGGAATGTAATTAATCTTGTGTAACCTACTATGGAGTCTCTTTAGTTAAGCTTATACTGAGCATCAGTTACATCCCAGGCAAAGATGTAGGCATGTTTACATATTGTGCTAATGCTGATTGTTTTTTTCTGCATTATTTATTCCCTCCCCCCATACACACACACTTCCTGAAAAAAATCCTAATTTTCTTTTGGTTATCTATGCTCATGTAGCTCAATAGAAGTCAAGCCCCTCACCACTGTCAAAGGTAGGCTAGAATAGTCTAAAGGTAATACTCCTCAAAATCTTGATTGAATTAAGAATGCAAACTTAAGCAAATCAGTTCTTGATAATCTGTATAGACAAGATTAGTTCTGAAATGGGCTTACAACCAATCCAAGTCAATGGTACATGAAAGATTTTCAGGGGCTTCTAGAAAAACATTTCCTTCACACTTAAGAGAAGGCACTGGGAAATTACTTCTCTTTGGGAAACAAGAGAATATATTTGGAATTGTGTAGCCACAGAGAAGCCAGTGAATGAAGGAGGCACAGAACAGAGTCAAGACAATTAGAAAAACAATGAGGCAGACACAAGGACTTCATTTCTGGGCAGTAAGATAATTTGGGTAGAGTTTTTAATTACTTTCATCAAAATAATCCCTCCAAATATTTTATATCATTTTATGTCTTTCGGTCAAATAAGAGAAATGGGTATTATTCCCATTTTACTGATATTAAATTTAGCTAACATGTATTGAATGGCAGGCACGGTACTATTTTTCAGGGGGGGTGTGTGTGGATTAGTTCATTTAGCTCTCAAAAATTATCTGATGTATGTCATCAGATAATGATGACATGAAACTGATGAAGGATTCATAATCTCACCAGTTGGACAACCAATACAGAAATAAAGCATGTCTGGCAACCCCCATCGCCAGGTTTCCTTCTGCAATGTCACTTTGATGGGTGTAGGCATTTTTAACCTGTTCTATTGTTGTCCTTGCTCCTTTTTATGGGAAGCAAAAATGGGAAATTTTTTAAAAAAATCAAAACTCTAAATGAAAGCAAGCCAAAGTAAAAGTCAATTGATTGCTTCCACTTCTGTTTGGAGCATTCATTCTCCTGGCTCTGTCTGTGACTGGCTTTAAAAAAAAAAAAAAAAAGGCAGCGATGAGAAATCAAATTCACAGAGGTGATTTCTTATTAACCTGCATCTGCCTGTCCAGTAACTACCTTTTACAACAACACAATTTTGAACAGACACATCACTTCATGCCAATGCCTACGGCAAAACCACAGGCTAGATTAAAAATAGAACCACTGAATTTGAGCAATTCTGTCATAATGCCTTCTGGAAACTGAACCACCAGTTGAATGCAGTTAACTATGAAATGGATTTGCTGCCCTCTCTCCACACGGAAGAGGCCTGTATTGATCAAGGTGACTCAATGTCTGAGGCTTTCTTCCTCCTGGGAGAAAGCTTCTCAGAAAAGGGTTGGAAGAGGGAGCTTGGATTTTTATTCTGACTCCCATTTTAATTTGTCTTCTTGGTCCTTTCTTTTAATCAGTCCCCTCTTGATTTGATTAGATTTTCCCCTGACTTATACAAAACATACTTTCTATTAACTTTCCTTTTTCTACAGGCTGCATGCACATTTTTCTTAAATGGTCTAGTTATAGAATCATATGAATAAGTAGCAATTCCTCTAATAAGTTTGTCTGCTAGTAATCATATCACTTATATCCCTTGTAACTATAATCATTTTGAGGGTATGAATGATAGAGGCTATTCTGTTGCTGCTATTTCACAAGGTGTCTGGTAAAATTCAAAGCAATAAATGAATGGGTTCTAAAATATTCATTAATGTCTCAATGAGTGGAATGAACATAATGAATTTCATTAATTATTTGCTGACTTCATTTTTCTCCTTAGTAATATTAATTCAAGCATTGTAGATATAACTCATTAAAGAGGAAGTTTAATATTGTTATTTCATTTTTTATCCACTACTTAAACAAACATTTCTTGAATGCCAACCATGTGTCCAACTACACAAGGCTGTAGGGCTGTATATGTTAAAGAGGTTGATCTCTGCCTGAGGGCATTTAGGACAGGAAAAGGCAATTAAAAACTATGAAATAGTGGGATAATAAAAGGAAAATGGCACTATGTGTCAACTTCCCAGTGTAACTAACCTCTCACTTTTCCCTCTAAAACACATTATATCCCCAGGAGTTTTGACAAGAGGGGGCAAGATGATCGACAACTCAAATGATGATGTCTCTTTTGTGGCTACTCATTGCTCTTGAGCCTCAGAGAGTGATACATTTTTCTATTTAAAATTCATGTTCAAAATGATTATAACCCAGAGAAAACATGAAAATAAATGAAAGGTGTTACTGCTGAAAATAATGCAGAATTTTGCCCTGCTAGAACCAGAACATTTATTCTTGTCAAATAGAATCTCATTCATCTTCCTAATTTTTTCATATAAAATGATGAATATTCCTCTGTGAAATTTATGGAATTAATATCTTTCAAAATTACCAATTTGCCACAGTTTGTCTCCAGTTTGGCTTGAAGACAAATCTGCCATCAAGTTTTCAGTCAAATTCATTCACATAAGCAAGAGACTAAGCACTCACTCGTCATTACTACTTAATGAAAATAGCTTCCTTCACTCCCTCAATAGCTAATAAGTGTCAAATAAGAGATTCAAGCCCAGAGCTCTGTGCAGCCAAAATCCTCTCTTTAATGCCACACAGTACCTTCCAGCATAGTCACTGAAGAGTAGATGCTTTAATTCATTCTTTTGATTAAAAGTAAGGAAGTTATTTATGATAATTCAGTGGAGAGTGGGTTAGTGCTATGGGGTTATTTTAACTAATGAGGAAGGATATCCTGGGACTATGAGAGGACACTGAGCTTCGAGCTTCCAGTGAAAGACACTGGGCCCAGGGCAGCTAGAAGGCCAGGCTATTGCTCCCTCGCGCCCCGGCTGAATGGTGATTCTGTCACACCCCTCTGCCTCCATCTTTGTGTTTGTCCCAGGTTACTCTGTCCACTGTGCTGTTGTTGTTTTTTTGTTTTTTCTTGCATGTGGTAGATTATTTTTAAACCCATGGTATTCTATTCACTCATAGTTCTTTTCATTCAAAATTTCTAACTGAACATGAGCCATCCTGACCTCTTTGAGTTTCTACTAAATTGTATGTGTAACTACGTGTTGACTGGCTTGGGCTAGTGAACTAGTCCAGGAGTCAGGACTATGGCACCAAACAATAACACATGTGGTTGGGTAAGGGCTGCCCTTTCAACAGGAGGTTTGTGGTGACTCCCCTTTACAAACGGTGTGAGTGTCACACAGTGTTCTTAATGTATTTGTGATTGATATAATGACACACCTTCCCCTCCGTGTCTTCCCACAACAATTAAAACTAGGTTTCAGTGCCTGCAAGACAACAAGGCGAGGCATTGTGACAAACAGAGATGTTCCAAGTCTGGAAATCAGAATGAATGAGAGGGCATTTCTTATATCCAATCTAAACTTACCATAACCATTCCCATGGTTATGATTCAGCAATATCTGGTCAAATCGCGATTCTAGGTCAAAATATGCTTTTATCTCGCTTTTAGTTAAAGGCCTGTCAACTAACCTTTATGAAGCTAAGAACAGAATTATGGATGTCAGCTCTGGGATGGGGCTGCATGGGCTGGAATCCTGGTTACATACTGTCCTGCTGAATGACCTTAGCAGCGTCCATTTCCCTAAGGTTTCATTTCTTCTTACACAAAGAGGGTTCAGTAACAGTAGCCCCTTACAGGATTTCTTGAGCTAAATCCAGCAACCCATACTGTTAGAACAGAGCTGAAAAGTACCTTCACTGGCCGCTGTTATTACTATGTGCCAGGCTCCCCGCTATGTGCTTTCCTCCTATAATTGCATTTTAATCATCATAACATCTCTACTGGGGGAGTGTTATCACCTGTCTTTGACAGAGAAGGTGCTAGATCTGGGACTGGAATCAAAGGTTTCACAGAAACTTCCAGTCCAGTGATTTGAAACTTTATAAAAGCTTCTACTCAAAATCAAGATAAATTATATTGGTTTAAATTATGATCCTACACCAGGATGGAAAAGGGAACTGAGTTTTGGAATGAGCAAATGACTTTTTAAAGTTCCAAAATTATATTCCTGCAGTGGTATTACCACTTGACAGCCTTAATGCTCTACAACCTTAAAACCCTGCTTAATTCAACATATGAGGAGTAATGGCAGCACATAGGCAGCCACAATGCAGAGTCTTGGAGTGCATCAAAGGCATCTGCTTCCCCATAATGTCTCAATGAATCATTATGACAAACAGAAATAAAGCCAATGCATCTCACTATATAGCTGATGCTGCTTTTCTGCTCACAAGGCACAGAAGTTAACTATTATGAACAGATGTGCTTAGATTGGACAAGAATTTATATGCCATGAAATTCAGCATGAGCTAAAACAACACAATATGGTCGGTATATTTGTATTTTTTGGTGAACGTTGAAAGGGATGCACGGCTCACCATCCCAGAGTGTGGATTGGAGCGCCCCGAGGGCTTGATTTTCCTGCTGCCAATCACTTCTCAGACGTATTTCTCCAGAAGAACCCACCTCACACATTGTCGCACTGCCTCACTCCCATGGTGACTGTGACTGGCTAGCTCTGCTGTTGACATGCCAGGCTAACGAGGCCAGGATTATGGCTACCTTCCCCATCTGGAGAAGTTAATTTTATTCAGTATCACGGTAAGACTTTCTCATACTTTCTGGAATACGTGACCAGATAATAATAAGTATGTGGATTCATTAGCACAAGCACAATGCTTCCCATATAAACCTTAGGCATGGATATGCATGCTCTCCATATAAAAAGCATAAGGTATGTAAAATAATTTATTAATGAATTAATTAGTTCAAAAGATACATATCAAAAATATAAAGAAGTCTTACCACTCAATAGCAAAAATATCAAAATATTTAATCCAAATATTGTTTAAAAATGGGCAAAGAATCTCAGTAGACATTTTTTTTTTCCAAAAAAGACATTAAGATGGCCAACAAGTACGTGAAAAGATTCTCAAAATCACTAATCATCAGAAATGCAAACCAAAACCACAATAAGGTACTACCTCACACCTGTTAGAATGGCTATGATTAAAAGACAAGAAATAATAAATTATAGAAAGGATGTGGAGAAAAGGGAACCTTTGTGTACTGTTGGTGGGATTGTAAATTTAGTGCAGCCACTATGGAAAACAGGTTCTTAAAAAAATTAAAAATATAACTACCATGTGATTCAGCAATTCCACTTTTTGAAATGTAACCAAAGGAAACAAAACCACTAACTAAAAATGATATATGCACCTTCATGTTATTTGCAGCATTATTTACAGTAGGCAAGCTATGGAAACAACCTAAGTGTCCATTGATGGATGAATGGATACACACACACACACACAGGAATAATATTAAGTTATTAAAAAAATGAACTCTTGACATTTAAGACACATTAGTGGAAGACAAAAGCATTGTGTAAGTGAAATAAGTCAGACAGAGAAAGACAAATACTGTAAGACCTCATTTATATGTGGGATCTAAATAAAACAAAACAAACAAACAAACAAAAAACAAGCTCAGAGATACAAAAAGAGATTGGTGGCTGTAAGAGGTGATGGTGGGGAATGGGTGAAATGGGCGAAGGAATCCAACAGGTATAAACTTCTATTTATAAGATAAATAGGTCTGTTAGTATAATATATAGCAGAGCAACAACTAGTTAATAATACTGTATTGCATATTTGAAAGTTGGTAAGAGAGTAAATCTTAAAAATTCTCATCAGAAGAAAAAAAATCTATAATTATGTAATGTGACAGATGTTAACCAGACTTATGGGGATGATCATTTTGCAAAATATAAAAATACTGAATCATGTTGTGCACCTGAAACTAATATAATTTTATTATGTCAACTAGAGGCCTGGTGCACGACATTCGTGTACTTGGGGGCGGGGGTGTCCCTCAGCCCGGGCTGCGCCCTTTCGCAGTCGGGGAGCCCTTGGGGGAGTGGGCCTGCGGGGAGTGGGTCTAAGCCTCAGTCGGACATCCTTAGCTCTGCCATGGAGGCAGGCCACTGTGCTCGCCAGCTGTCAGCCTGGCTTTTGCCTGAGCAGTGCTCCCGCTGTGGGAGCACATTGACCACCTGTGTGTTGAGCATCTGCCCCCGGTGGTCAGTGGTGTCATAGTGACTGGTCATTTTGCTGTTCCATTAACTTGCATATTACCCTTTTATTATATACGATTACACCTCAGTAAAAAAGATACTTTAGATTTACCCTGTTCAATAAATGAGTTATTCATTGTTAAGATCTGGGCTACTCAAAGATGGATATGAAACTTTTTCTGCTGCACAGTGCACATAATTTAGCCTGTAAGAGAAACAATCCTCTAAATTACAGCATATGTTAAGTGCAAAAGTAAAAAAAATAACGTGTAGGGCTACTGAAGAAAATAAAGGTTGTGAAACATTCTATAAAGTAAGGGTTAAAAATAGGCTGACTTCTTTGTAAAGACCTTATACTAATATAACTAATCTCAAAACTACTTTATTGCATAGGTATTAGTATTGTCATTCTCAAGATGAGAAACTTGAGGTTTAAAGAAATTAAGTAACTTGTCTCAGGCACAGGCAAACTCCAAGTTATAGAGTCTGAATGAATTCCCAAATTCATTTTGCTGCACATCTCTGGGAAACCAATAAAGAGGAATAACAATTCTGTCTTAGAAGCTATGAAAGTTTCATAGAAAAAGTGCCATCTCATTAGGGCTTTGAGAATAAGTAGGATTTTATCAGACAAAGAAGGAAAGGGTTGTCCAAGGTGAAGGAATAGTTGGTTCAAAGCTAGGAGCAGAGAGAAATGAATGAGTTTGCACTAATTTGGACATACTTCTTCCAATCCACCTTTGTGAGTATTTACATATATATATATATATATATATATATATATATATATATATATATATATATATATATTAAAAACTCCATTTAGATATCAAAGCATTATCTGGGGCATTTGCTACAAGGTTAGAACTACAACACTAGTTCATATATTATAGTCAATTTCTATGGCCCAAATATACAGAGATTAACTCAAAATTAATCAGGCTTTATGAAGAACAAATTCTGCATCTAATGTTATTTCTTTATTCAAATATTGTAAATCTTACTGAAGGTGTGTGGTTTTAAAATAGTTATACTTCCTAATAAACTTGGATGATTTTTTAGAGGAAAAGGACAAATTTTTTCTTGGTATAAATATGGTAAATTAGGTTAAACATTTTTAAAAGTGCTGTTCCATGGGAAAAAATACATTTATATACATATATATTTATATTTATATATGTAGAATATAATATTGGAATATATGAACTGGTCTACCATGTGATATAATTATATCTTATATATAAATATATTTATATGTGTGTATATATACTAATATACATACATACATACACACAGTATATAGTTATGGTCACTTATGTGAGATCATGTGCTAAATACATGTACTATGACAAAAAGAAAGAGTCTCTATGGGAGTGCCTATCAGTTAGGAATTATGTTCAGCTATTAATAACAGAAATCCAATGATAATGGCTTAAACACATTAAATTAACTTCCAATTTTATTCTCTCCTATAAAACAAATCGCTGATAAGTGGTCCCGGCTGAGGGAGCAGCTCCTTTAGGCTCCTTCTGCCTTTGTGCTCTTCCGTGCTAGTGGATGCCCTCCATCCTCAGGGCCACAGATGACAGCCAGGGCTCCAACAGCAGCCTCACCCCCAGCCAGGCAAGAGCAAGCTTGAGGGCAAGCCAAGTGAGCCCAAGTTAAGAATATTTCCCCAAAATCTTTCAAAATATTCTGCTTATAACTTATTTGCTACCTCTACCTTCAAGGAAGCCTGGGAAACAATGAAAGTTTTTAAAGCTAGGAGCCTCCTAGCTTTAAAAAGTCAAGTTTCTGTTATTACAGAAAAAGAAAAAAATTGAAATTTTGAAATTTTCATGTCCACCATAGTAGGACATGAAAACCCCAAACTGTTAAATATGTTGAGAAAACAGCAGCAACAGCAATGATGAAATATCTACAGTGCTTTATACTTTGGGACACGCTTTGCAGTTTACACAATATTGAACATGAAGTGAATAAACAGCAATGGCCCAGACCAGAGGGTTTGGGGCGCACAGATATTGAAAAGCAGAAAGTGTCCCTGAGGGATTCATAACAAGAGCTGCCAAGATCATTGTAAACCACTCACTCCTCTGTAGCCATGGCGCACAGTGGCAGGTGAACGTCATCTGCAGGTGAGAGGTACAGCTTTAGGTATCGTCATGCAGCCACGTTCATTACCAAGTGGGGAAGAAGTCAGCAGCTGCACTGCACACTGGAGGCAAGCAAGAGAAGGACACCCGTTCCCCTAAGCTTTGCACAAGAGCGCTGTGAGCAAGTGCTCTGAATAAGAGAAAAGCCAGACTAGCGCCTCTCTCTGTGGATATGAGTAAGAGCTTGAAGCTGGATGTGAGCCTCATGGTAAAGATCATATGCAATGAGACCCAGGAGCCATAACAGCCTTCCCAAGACAAAGAAGATTACTAACCAGAACAGAACACTTCCAAAGCCAAACGCGTTCCACGTTATTCCCAGCGCCTTCATGAGGGGCAAGCTGGCTCTCAGGACCTCACACTATCCCAGTGGTTCTCAACCTGAGCTGCACATTAGGATCACCTGGGAATCTTTTTAAAATCCTGATTTCTGGGCCTCATCCTCCGGAAATTCTGTTTCTTTGTTACTAATGTTGTGGCCCCACCCCATAACAAAGAAACAGAATTTCTGGAGGATGAGGCTCAGAGATCAGGATTTTAAAAAGATTCCCAGGTGATTCTAATGTGCAGCCAAGGTTGAGAACCACTGCATTAACCATCCTTCACAGAAGTAACAAAGCTTGCTTGCTTTCTCTCTCTCTCTCTCTCTCTCTCTCTCTCTCTCTCCCCCCCCTACCTCCCTCCCTCTCTCCTTCCTTCCTTCCTTCCTTCCTTCCTTCCTTCCTTCCTTCCTTCCTTCCTTCCTTCCTTCCTCCCTTCCTTTTCTTCTTCTTCTCCTTCTCCTCCTCCTCCTCCTCCTCCTCCTCCTCCTCCTCCTCCTCCTCCTCCTTCTCCTTCTCCTTCTCCTTCCTTCTCCTTCTTCTTCTTCTCTCTCTTTTTTTTTTGTTTTGCTATTCAAGAAGACCCAAGTTTAAGAATGTTCTATGTTCTTCATGGAATTATAGAGAGTGTATAGATAGCTTGTAGGATGTACTACACTCCAATAGAGTAAAGATTTTAGGGTCAGAAACACTAAGACAGATAGGCAACTTCCATTATAAAATTCTGCTTAATGAGTCTTATTTGCAGGTATGCTACACATATTTTTGCATATTTTATGCAATTAAATCTTCATAACATCCTTTGAGGGAATTATTCCCATTTTAGAGATGGGCTACCTATGGGGCATGGAGGTAAAAAAGTTAAAATCAAGGTTACACAGCTATCACGTGTAGAAACAAAATTGAAATTCAGCTAATTAGATTCCAAATGTTGTACTATTTCCACCAGAAAGAAGTAGAGAAATCATGTTGGATTGGGACTTTGCAATGTTATTGTCATCCAGTGTACATTCCCCTCAATCCTCGGCTGTCAGCAATAGCATGACCCCAGATCAGGGCATTAAGCTGTACGCTTTGGAAAGGAAAGGTTCTCATTGTCCTGTGGTTAAGTATGAACTGGAGAGGTACTTACTCCTGGCTGGGGCAGTCAGGGAATGGAGCCAGCACATAGAGAGTGGAGCCAAGCAGAGAGCTCAAGCTCAGATGACATTTGTGTCCCCAGATTCAGTCACGCTTGATACAAGATCTAGACCCTAGTGTTCAACTATGTGAGGCAATGTTTCTTGTTTGTGTAATTAGCCTAGTTTGTTATACTTTCTGTTATAGTAATGAAAACCGTCTTGACTAATAAAGTTATTTTATAGAAGATGAAATTGTTATGTAGTTACTATGATATAATTAATGTTGATTAATTAGAACTTAATCGGGATATAATTACTTATAATCCAGGACCAATGCTTTGTAGAGGCCAAGTGTTTTGAGTTAGTAAAATTGTTTTACTTTGAGTAGATTTGGGACTTTTTCCCTCTCTGGAGAGGTTTGTAGATAAACTATAAAATTATTTGATTAGAATATTTTAGAGTCTTGTATTTTTTTAACTTGGCATCACTCAATCCACTAAAATGAGTAGTTCAGTTGCTGTATTCCATAAAGCCCCTCTGTAGGTAAGTAATTGCAGGAAATACAGTCATACCATATCATGAAAAAGGTTTGTGTGTAAATAGGTTTATATACAATTATCAATAAACACTACTGAACATCTTGCATTCATAAAGGATGCTCTATATTAGTATATATAAAAAATAAAAGTTGACTGCTCACTGATATTTGGGAAAAACAAAATTTGATACCAGAAAACTACTGTGTAGATCAGTGTCATTTTACTGATAAAAATAGTACCTGATCAATATTCTGCAAAGATAAAGAAACAGGAAAAAAATAAAGATATAAAAATTTTATGTATAAACATCACCTGGGAAAAACTGTCAACTGCTTGCAGGGATCAATGTAATGGTATGAATAAGAATCACATTTATATATTATATCAATTTATAGTCTAAATTCTACAGACTTTTCCCCTATGATTTTACTTTTACTCTTGAAATACAGATTATGTCAGAACCTGCCAACTCAGAGTATTAAAAAGTCTTAATTATCCACTGGGAGTAATAAATTTATATAATGTTAACAACACTTAATGATTATAAATCCTACTTTTGCTGGCCCACTCTCTTCTTATTTTTTTACTAACCCAAATTAAAGAATACATAAATCTGTTCACTGCTTCTTCATAGCAATTAGTTCTTATATAGATGACTAATTTTGTGAACCTAGATTTTTTCTAATAGTTTGGAAAAATATATGAAAAATTGGAAGGAATAAACTCATCGGGGGAAACTGTTAGAGCAAATTCATAATAACTTTCTTTTTGGCTAATGTCAGAGGTTATTTTTAGCACAGAAATGAAGACTGGCTCTCAGTTAAGATAAATCATTTAACCTTTGCCATGTTTTAAGGATTTGTTCAAAGCTACCACTTATGGTAATCTTCTCTTCCACACATGCAGCCTTTGCAAAAGTTCTAACACATCTGTGATGATACATACCTCTTTGCTATAATAGCAAATATATTTCTACCAGATTTATCCTGCTGAAGTAATATGTTTACCCAAGTAATAAATCTGAGATGATATCCAAGACTATGGCATGCACACAATACACACCTTAAAAGTCAAAATAAAAATGTAATCCAGAGTTGAAAAATTCACATGGAAGATTAAATATAGAAAATTCAAAAACTAAGTGTACAATGGGAAAAATTTGGCATAGATGTTAAAACATAACACTTGAGCTATTACCACAGAGAAATTACTAAGGTGTGAGTAAATGGATCAAAGAAAAAATAGGTTTCAGAAACAGACCTTTATATAGGAAGTTTGATAAGCCATATATATATATATATATATATATATATATATATATATATATATATATATATATATATAAATTGATTTCAGAGAGGAAAAGAGAGGGAGAGATAGAAACATCAGTGATGAGAGAGAATCACTGATCGGCTGCCTCCTGAACGCCCCTTAGTGGGGATCAAGCCCGCAACCCAGCATGTGTCCTTGACCTGAATTGAACCTTGGATCCTTCAGTCTGCAGGCCAAAGCTCTATTCACTGAGCCAAACTGGCTAGGGTGATAAGCAACTTTTCAAAGTGTGGGGAAATTGGGGATAACTGGCTGACTACTTAAGAAACACAACATCCGATCTCTACCTCAATCTTTCCCCCATACATAGTCCAATGCAATACAATCATTAAATTTAAATTTTTTAATGTAACAGGAAAAGGAAGTACAGGTAGATATTTTATCCTCTTGGGATAGAGGAACTTTTCTAATATAATATCAAGTATAGAACCCCCAAAGTAAAAGTTGATAGATATGCCACCAGAAAATGTTTAAAAATCATATATATATATATATATATATATATATATATATATATATCACTGAACACTGTTCAATATGTTTAAAAACACATAAAAAATTCTAAATGAGGTCCAAAGACATACAAAATTGGGAACATAATTGAAAAAATACATGACAAATAAATGCTTACTATTCATCATATACCAAGTAACTCTTTCAAATTTTAGGGAAAGACAAAAAGTCAAACAGTGACTACATAAATAGACACAGAACTTTGACAGGTAGTGTTTACAAAGGAATATGATTGGCTCAGAAATGCTAACAACTGAAGAAACATAAGCACAAAAATAAATGCTCACTTATTCAGTAGGATTGACAAATCCCACCAGGCGTGTGTAGCCCCAGCATTAGATAAAGGAGGTAAGGAGGGAGCACTGTTTTATGCTGTTGTTGAGAGCATAAAATGATACATGTCCAGAAGCCAATTTGGAAATATTTACAAACTCTCTAAAGACAGCATTAACTCTGACTCAGAAATGCACTTCTAGAAGTAAATTCTAAAATTAAAAGTGGATACAATGGTATTCATTGCTCTTTCTAATAGAGAAACACCTTCACATTAGTCAGTAATACATTGGTTACTACAAAATAGAGCATTCATATAATCAGTAGCCTTGCATCTATAATAAAAGGACTCTTGGAAATGTCTGTTTTAATAGGAACTATTAGGAAGTAAAGAAAGCAGGTGTGTTCCTGTGTGTGTGCGTTAAACGATGTTAGAAAGGCTGCTCACTAAAGTGCAAACAGTGGTTTCCTCAGTCTGATGAGATTCCAGGTGATTTTTATTATATTATGTTTCCACAGAATTCTGTCTAAAAATAATTTTTAAAAAAATACATAGTATATTTATGATAATAATAAAGCACATTATGGAAACAAGAGAATTGCATACATATAAAACAAGCAAAAGAAGGAAGTTGCTTGTCTGATATCCGTAATTTGACAACTATGTGTTAATGTGTGCTAATAGACAATTTAGGGCTATTCATAATGATTCCGAATTAAATATACAATAGGCCCCTTTCATTGTGGCCTATTTCAATGTAATTCTACTCTGTCAATTACAAAGCTCTTGCATAACTTCAAAGCAGAGAATTGCTTCAGCCAGATCTCTATTCAGAGATGAAAAAAGCAGAAAGTAAGTTGGATTGGAACCGGATCAGAAAGCTCAGCCAGTAAAAGGAATCGCCAAACAGTGTTAGTGTCTGTTCCTTTATTCCTGGTGATCTTTTTTCGCTTGGAGCTCAAATAGGGTAGAGCCATCCCCATCACAGCTGGGGCTGTGGCTTGAGTTTGTGAGTGTGAGTGTGAGTGCCCATGTGTGCAAGCTGTAGGGGGAGGTGGGAGAAACAAGAAGGGATTAATTTAACACCTGGAGCAAAGATAATGAAAAGCTTCCATTCTTTACTGTGCATCACACATATTTATCAGATGAGACAGCAGGGACAGAATGATAAAGAGCGTATATGATAGTAAATGGTTGCCCTATTTGCAACTATTCCAGAAGAATTCTTACCTCTTGCTGGCAGGTGGTAGGTCAGAAGCTTTCATAAACGAGTTCCCAAGAGGGGACATTTCTACTGGCCAGATTCTGGAGTTCACTGACTGACAAAGGCACCAAAACCAAGAATGATAAGCCCTAAAATACATGCCCATCCAACAGTTAACTCTGATAAGAATATCATTTATGCTTGTGCAATGTTAAGTCTAATTTATGCCTAGCAGTATCCAAACTGCATACAGAGCGATAAGATAATCTTCAGTGTTGTTTACCTTTCATGAAAACATCTGTATGGCTTCCCAGGAGTGGGGAAGCCTGACAGCATTTTTATGAACACACTAGAGGCCCGGTGCACAAAACTTGTGCACGGTAGGGGGGTCCCCTCAGCCCAGCCTGCACCCTCTCCAATCTAGGACCCCTCGGGGGATGTCCGACTGCCGGTTTAGGCACAATCCCCAGGATCGGCCTAAACCGGCAGTTGGACATCCCTCTCACAATCCAGGACTGCTGGCTCCTAATTGCTCACCTGCCTGCGTGCCTTATTGCCCCTAACTTCCCCCCCTGCCAACCTAATCACCCCTAACCACCTTTGCCTGCTGACCTGATCGCCCCTAACTGCCCCCCCCCTGCTGGCCTGGTTGTCCTAGCTACCCCTAACTCCCCCCCAGCATGGTCACCCCTAACTGCCCCCCTGCTGACCTGGTCACTCCCAACTGCTCCCCTGCCACCCTGGTCGCCCCCAACAGCCACCCCTGCTGGCCTGGTCACCACTCACTGCCCCCCTCTGCCGACCTGGTCACCCCTCACTGCCTTCCCTGCCAGACTGGTTGCCGCCAACTGCACCCCCTGCTGGCCTGGTCACCCCTCACTGCCCTCCTCTGGCAGCCTGGTCACTCCTCATTGCCCTCCTCTGCTGGTCTGGTTACCCCTGACTGCCCCCCACCCCCGCCGGCCTGTTCACCACACGCAGCCTGTTGCTCAGTCGTTTGGTCATCCCTCACTAACCCCCCTGCAGACCTGGTCTCCCCATGTAGCCTGCTGCTCAGTTGTTTGTCCCTCACTAAGCCCCTGCTGGCCTGGTCACCCTATGCAGCCAGTTCGGTCGTCTGTTTGACTGATAGTCACTTAGGCTTTTATATATATACTAGGGGCCCGGTGCACGAAATTCGTGCACTGGGTGAGCGTGGGGGGGGGGGAGTGTCCCTCAGCCCAGCCTGCCCCCTCTCACATACTGGGAGCCCTCAGGCGTTGACCCCCATCTCCCTCCAATCGCAGGATCGGCCCCTTGCCCAGGCCTGACGCCTCTGACAGAGGCGTCAGGCCTGGGCAGGGGACCCTCATTTCCCCCCATCACTGGTTCTGCCCCCAGCCCAGGCCTGATGCCTCTGGCCCAGGCATAAGGCCTGGGCAGGGGCCCCCCAGACCCCTCTGATTGCTGGCTCTGCCCCTTGCCCAGGCCTGATGCCTAAGCCAGAGGCGTAGACCCCTATCACCCTCCAATCACCTGATCGGCCCCTTGCCCAGGCCTGACGCCTCTGCCAGAGATGTCAGGCTTGGACAGGGGACCCCCATCTTCCCCCGATCACTGGCTCTGGCCCCCGCCCAGGCCTGAGGCCTCTGGCACAGGAATCATGCCTGTGCAGGGGACCCACATCTCCCTCTGATCGCTTGCTCCACCCCCCGCCCAAGCCTGATGCCTCTGACCCAGGCTTCAGGCCTGGGCAAGGGGACCATCATATCCCCCCAATCCCCGGCTCAGCCCCCCACCCAGGCCTGATGCCTCAGCCAGAGGAGTTGACCCTCATCACCCTCCGATCGCCAACCACCGGATTGGCCCCTTGACCAGGCCTGAGGCCTCCGGCAGAGGCGTCAGGCCTGGGCAGGGGACCCCCAGCTCCCCGCGGTTGCAGGCTCCGCCCCTGCCCAGGCCTAAGGCCTCTGGCTGAGGCGTCCTGCTGGGGCAGCGGGAACCCGCAGCTGCAGCGGCCCCGCAATAGTGGGCTCCGCTTTAGGCCCAGGCAAGGGACCCCTAGCTCCCGGGACTGCCAGCTTCGACCGTGCCTAGCTCCCATCGCTGGCTCCACCCCTACTTCCTGCTATCACTGGCCAGGGCGGCAAAGGCGCCTGATTCTCCGATCATAGCTCACCCCTGGGTTTCCGATCACTGTCTGTGGCAGGGGGCCTCTTCTTGCTTTCCCTTTCGCCTCCCTGCATTGTGCCTACATATGCAAATTAACCGCCATCTTGTTGGCAGTTAACTGCCAATCATAGTTGGCAGTTAATTTGCATATAGCCCTGATTAGCCAATGAAAAGGGTATCGTCGTACGTCAATTACCATTTTTTCTCTTTTATTAGTGTAGATAGACTAGAGGCCTGGTGCATGAAATTCATGCATGTGGGGGTGGGGTCGTTCCCTCATCCCAACCTGCATCCTCTCCAATCTGGGACCCCTCGGGGGATGTCTGACTGCTGGTATTGGGCCTAAACCAGCAGTTGGACATCCCTCTCACAATCCAGGACCACTGGCTCCTAACTGCTCACCTTCCTGCCAGCCTGATTGCCCCTAACTGCCTCCCCTGCTGGCCTGGTCACCCCCAACTTCCCCCCCTGATAGCCTGGTAGCCCCACGCAGCCTGCTGTTCAGTCGTTTGGTCATCCCTCACTAACCCCTCTGCTGGCCTTGTCACCCCAGGAAGCCTGCTGGTCGTTACTGTTACTGTGATGGTTTCCCAGACAATTTGCATATTCCTCTATTATTAGTATAGATAGATTTCATAATTGGCATTTGACATGCCCATTTCCACAATTTCAATAAATAATATGGCAATTTATCCAGAGAATTCTCATGGCTTTTCTAACATGTGTGTCTTCAGAGGGTAAATGAACACCACCTGTGATTCTGTATGATGTGGAAATCAATATTGATTCAGAGCTTTCTCTTATTTCTGGACAGTCAAGACATGTTCCTAGGAAGTTTAGTGTCTCTTGTTCTTTTCTGTTTGTGATCCTAATGCTTCCTCTCCTATCGGGGTCCTGGGAGTTACCTTGACTGAAGGAGGGCTGGGAGAACCAACATCAGCAGTTTCAAGAACACAAAAAGTCAGCCTGAGCTCTCCCACTAAGGCTTCCTATGTGTTGCTAAACCTGAAAGAGCTTCTAATCACAAAATAACCCTGTCCTTTCAGGGGTTATGCCCCTGTTTCAAACTCATCCTTCAACTGCAATATCTAAATGAACAAGCAAGAATCTCAAGGTAAATGAGGAAAATCCACAGTTTAATAAAGAAAGACCAAAATGAACAGAGATAATGCAAATTAGAGAAGATAATTTAAAGTACTCTTATTCTCAAAAATTTAAGAGGATATTGCATCAACTTAAAAATAGTTACTATTTGAAAATATTGTTCTATCTATCTATCAATCAATCATCTATCATTCATATCTTTCTTATATGTTTTATGCAAGGGACGATCAGAAAATAAGAATGAATTCTTATAATTTTTAAAAATAACATAGCATATTTACAAACACTCAGTAAACATATTAAAAATACAGTAGGCATGCTGCAAACCATTTTAGAGACCTGGATAATAAAATAAAAATTAAAAGAAAAGGGGATAGACAATAAGAAAAATAATTGAACTACAGATGGTAAATAAATATAGACAGCATATACAGTATAGAGCTATCACAAAAATATATAGAAAAAAAAGAGGCATAGAAATAAAGTATAATTCTTCTTCACAAAAGGAATATGCAAATCTTTAAATTTTGCCCCACTAAGTATAAAGTAAAAACTTAAACAATAAAACAATAAGATCTACTTTTACAGTAAACTATGTAGACAAGGGTGAGAATGAAATGATGGTGATGATAAACACATTTGGTGAATACTTTTCAAATTTTAGAAGTTCAGGTTAAAAAAGGCTTAAAGGTTTGGAGAAAAAAAATAAAAGTTCACAAAAGCAGACTACCTCAAATACCTAAGAAACCACGTGACATTCCGATGTGTCTAGTTGCCCAGAAACTTGGCTACATTTCCCAGAATTCCCTTGCTTGTACATGCAGGGAAGGGTGAGCCACAGGAAAGATTCTTAGGGATGTGAAAGAAAGAAGGGAAGCAACAACTATTTTGTAGCTCATAGACATTGCTACTGATCTGCTGACTGGCGTAAAGCAGCAGCTAAGCCAGGAATTTCTCTACCTTCCCTTGGATGCCCCTTTAGTTTCTCTGACTCCTGGGCCAGGTTGTGTGTTTGACTTTGACAAAGAACCCAGCCTCTGCAGGCTGTCCTCAATACTGAGGCTAGAGACAGACCTGAGTTTCAATCCTGTGAAGCTCCAACTAGCGCCTGTGGCCTTCAGTGTGCGCATGGCTGTTTTTCTTGAGTGACTGCCCTATAGACCTCAAACTTCAGTATCAGATCAGGAGAGCCTTACAGAAAGTGCCCAGCGAGCTTCCACGATTGCATAGGCCGACTCCCTTAATGCATCCAGAACTCCTGCTGACTCTGCATCTCTGGTTGGTCCTGGACTTAAACAGTGTGTGCCCAATTAGCATAATATTTCTGACCTGCAACCAGGGGCAGGGTGGGGAGGCATTATTTCAAAGCCAGAATCCATTTTAATTGGAGAGGAATAACATCATTTTTGAGCACATAAGCGCTCAGAAAATTTAACACCTCAGGACTCCTGAACAGTAAGTCAAGCAAATCCAAGAAATGGAAGTAGAACTAAACGAATGTTCAAGTCCTAGTTTTATAAGCATGTAGTGATGTGGAAAACCCCACAGATATGTCTTCAACAAGACAGCATTCACCATAAGGCAGACTTATGCTCAGCATGCTCAAAATCACAAGTATGATTATGGTGCACAGATGCTAAGAAAAACTGTCATATTTTAAAAAATTAAATAAACAAACAAAAAGAAAACTCCAGAAAAATTTAAAAAAGAGAGCCATTGTTTATAAATGAAACAAGCTAAACATGATGTGACGTGAAGAAATTAACAGGGTATGTCATAATTTTCTGGAAAAAACAACAGCATACATATATCAGTGAAGAAACTGTGGAGGGATAAGGAGGCCTACTGAGACTATGAAGTCATGTGATTTGTAATTTTTATTTCACTTATAATAGATATTAACTATAATAGTTATCCCACAATGTACTATTTTATTTTTCTTTGCTCCATAAGACAAAGTGTTTACTTTTATTAAAATTGTTGCACCCTCACTTCTGAGCACATTATCAGTGCGGGAGAGATCAAACTTAAATTAGTTAATTAATTTTAAAAATTTAGGAAGAATCAGTTTGCTGTTTAGACATCAGTAGACATTCTGATTTTTAGGATATACTTGGCAAACTATGTTAATGCAAATAATTTTATGGTAATTAAGAAGCACAATTAAAGTTACAATCATGATTTCAACTTTTTAATGTTTCCATGGATTTTTTTAGAATTTAAATTAATTTTTGAGGACCAAATAATTATTTTTGAAACTAAGATAAAGCATTTGAATTACAGCAAATCTCTCATGTTCATTTCTGTTCTTTTTGCTGTTGTTATTACATTAATATAAAATAAAAGTTTTCAATTTTAAAAAAATAGCTTTGTTTCTGGAAAATGAATTTTGAAAAAAAGCATTTCTTCATATAAAATATTTTTCCTTATTTTCTAACTTTATTAATAATGTATGTCCACTTTTCTATCAGAGAAAAAATTAAATGTAAGTTACAAATGAACGAGGAACTTGTACAAATTATTATTTGGAAATACATTTGTATCATTAATATTTTAAAAAACTTCAGTAGTTATAGCACAGTCTGAATGTATATTTTAAGAGTGCCTTTCTGAGTGCCAGTGTGGCTATTCACATGTGCTCTTCTAGAGAGATGCGTGCCAAGTTACTTTTAAGCTCATTTGTGAAGTGAGATTGTGGTTGGACAAGTGAGGGTTAAGGAATGAATTTATACTGTATTGTGTTTTTTCTTCTCTATTTAATGTACATAACTTCATTTTTTAATAGATAAAAGATTTAAAACATAAAAATCATCTCTTTTTTTTTTGCCTTCAAGAGCATCCTTCCAGCAATTTTTTCTTCTTTCTCCATCATGAATCATTCCCTTCAGCTGTTATCTCCAGTATTAGAAACAAATAAAAGAACCAAACAAACAAAAAAGTCACTTGCTTGACTTCACTGTTCCCTATTATCCTATTTCTTTTCTTTATTTCTTTTATTTTCTGTTTTTATTGATTTCAGAAAGAGGAAGGGAGAGGCAGAGAGAGATAAAAACATCAATGATGAGAGAGAATCATTGATCGGCTGCCTCCTGCCGATACTGGGGATCAAGCCCAAAACCTGGGCATATGTCCTGATTGGGGATGGAACCATTACCTCATGGTTCATGTGTTGATGCTCAACCACTGAGCAACACTCTCCTGGATTTGTTTTGTTTTGTTTTGTTTTTGCAATCATGCTCTTGCAGTCCTCCCTAGTCACCTCATATCACTGTTTTTATCAAGCTCAACAATGACCTTTAACTTGTTACATCTTATGGACAAATCCCCAACCCATCTTACTTGCGCATTTCATAACATTTAGCAGAGTCAATGCCTCCTCCTCCTTGAAGTAAGTCCTGTCTTGGTGTCTAAGGCTCCATGCATCAGTCTGGTTTTCCTTCTTTAACTGGTCTCTTGTCTCCTTTGCTGGTTTCCCCTCATTTCCCCAACCTCTTAGCCTTAGCTCAGTCCTTGGATGCTTCCCTAGCTACATGGAACACTTCAGACCTCATCCAATCTCATGGTTTAAGTATCAACTATGTGCTCAAGAGTCACAAAGCTGTATCTACATTCATCCTAGGATGGCCTTTCTCTCATATCATTCATCCACTCCTTTTCCAAATCCCAAGAGCCCTATTCTCAAAACATATTTGAACCCTGAGCATTTTGTACCTTTACTGTAGCATCTTGGTTAAAGTCACCATCATCATTCCCCTGGATGGTTCTAGCAGCCTTTTAATGGGATGCATTGCTTGGATGTTTCCACTTATAGTCTACTATCCACTCAATAGACATGTAGGTCGGATCACAGCAGTTTTCTGCATAAAGCCTTCGAGGGCACCCCATTCCACTCAGAATTCAAATCAGAGGCCCTTCAAAGTGTCTCCTCTACCTTTCTGACCTTCTTTCTCCCCCTTTCTCCTCCTGGGCTTTCTGCCCAAGCTCCCCCGTCTTGTCCTGTTCCTTGAATGCATAGGGTCTTCACTGTCTTGGGGCTTTTGCATTTTCCAGATATAAGCAGTATTCACTCCCTCCCCCACCTCCAAATTTTTGCTCAAATGCCACTTTCTTAGCAAGAGCTTCCATGATTAACATATTTAAAAGTAAGTCATTTTGCCCGGGCTATGTGTCGCTCAGTTGATTGGGCATCAACCTGTACGCTGAACGGTTGCCAGTTTGATTCCCGGTCAGGGCACATGCCCGGGGTCGCAGTCTTGGTCCCTAGTAGGGGCTGATCAGTGTTTGGCTTTCACATCGATGTTTCTCTGTCTCCCTCTACCTTCTTCTCTGTCTAAAAATCAGTAAAAAAATACAATAAAATAAATAATTTTCCTTACCATACTCCTGCATTCCCTATCTCTGTTTTCTGGTTCATACTTCTCCAGCACCTCATTTTATTGATAATCCATTTCTCTTTAGCACAATATAAATACCAGGAGATGAGAAACTTCTGATTTTGTTTACTAATACATCACAGTTTCTAGAACTGGTACTAATGATATAGTTATTGCCCATGAAATATTTGTTTAATCAATTAATAAATAAATAAGTGAATGGCTTAACAAACAATCATGCCTGAAAGAGTCCTTACTATGTATTAAAAGCTGGGGTCCAGAGCCAATCACAGTGACCAGGATAAAAAAGCAAGAGCAGCAATTCAAAGGAAGCTGAAGGCTGATAGGTTAATACCCATAATACACATTAATGAGCCAGCTGTGATGCAGCGCTGGGTGCAATAATTTATTTAGAGCCAGTGGAAGGGAGATTTTCATGTTGCTTTATAAAATATAAGAAGGGTTATAAATTCCAATTATAAAAAGACTTTAATCCTTTTGTTGGTGGTAAGAATTGCAATAAAGAACTTCATACCTGCATAGCCACATATACTTCACAGGTGGTTTTTAGAGCTTGAATATTTTCCCTGCATAGTCCCCCCACCCCCACCCGCCCTGCCTCTATCCTCACTGGCCTGTCTTGGTCTCCATTCTCCACAGTCATAGCAAGAGCTCTTTCAATTTTTCTTCCCATATATATTACTTTTCTCATATTCAACATCAAATCAACCCATCATCACAAACATAAATGTTTTTTTTGTGTGTGTGGTTGATTTCACTTTTGCTTTTTCCAGCATGTGCTTTCTATGTACAGCACTGCTATCCTCTCATGAATTCTTACAAATTAACCATCTCTAGATTTTCAGAGAGTATAAATTACATATTGGGAACAGCTTATTCCCTTTATTTCACATAGAATTATTAATAAATTTTGAAATTTTAATTTTCCATATGAAAATGTCCTAATGAATAATTGTTGGATTTAAAAATCTTATTATATAATCACTGGATCAAGTTGTGTCACTAAGAAGGTAGGTAAAATAGAGATGGCATACCATTTACTTATCATTAAAAAGAAGAAAGGAAGGAAGGAGGGAAGGAAGGAAGGAAGGAAGGAAGGAAGGAAGGAAGGAAGGAAGGAAGGAGGGAAGGAAGGGAAGAAAAGCTTCTACATTTTCATAACATTTTATACATTACAAAACAACTTGCCCAACTTCTTTATTATAACATTAAATGATAATGGTATACTCAGAATGGATATTTTATTTAGAATAAATTAAGTTATTTTTTTTCTCTGGTTTAGAAACTTGCAGAGGGCAGGGGTGAGTAGGAATAAGAAGCAATTAGAATAGCATTAAGTTTATAAGTGCTAAGAATAATGAGATTCATATTTGATTTCCCTTAGCGCATAAAATGTAGAGGAACAATTCCATCTATGCAAGAGAATTTTGAGAAATTATAATCAACCTTTATCTACTCCAATACATTCAATAAAGTAGATAAAATGTTTTTAATCAAGTACATAACAGTGAGACACAGCAATGTTCCTGTAAGAAATATTGTTCAATATTTTATTGCCCAACTGAGAGAACAGATGTAAAAGATTGCATATAATACATGTTTATGGTTTAAGAGAAATTTCTCAAAAATAGAACAAACCTATAGAAAGAGAAAATTTAAATATCACATCTACCATTCACTTGTGCCAAATCAATTCCTCATAGTGAATAAAGAAAAACCTAAGATATAGTAGCGACTGATCAAAGTTAAGTATAGATACAATATTTAAGTTTAATATTATAAGCTAAAATATTATATCTGGGCCTGACTGCACCATAGTCATTTAAGAACGTAAATTTAAATATTTTTAAAAGTGTGATAAGAGTATATTGCTGTATTTTAATAAAAGATAACTTTCCCCAAATCTTTCTGTATCTTAATAAAGTAGTTGATAGTTTTTTTATAAACTTGCACTCTGAGATTCTTGATCTAAAAACCCTAAATGCAACCTTTCAATAGTACAAAATAAAATCAATAGCTCTTACAGTTAATCATATATTTATATATATTTAAATAAGGACTTCTAAAAATTACGTTAGCAAAATTCCTATAGGATATTTTTTTGCTACAGAAGTTAGTCACTTTGGATTAAGTCCAAGAGAGTGAAAGGAGAAAATGATGTACAACATCAATTTCAAGGAATGTAATGTCATGATGGTACTATTAAATATTAATATTAACTATTAAAATTGCATATATATGGAATCACCTATTGGTGATCAATTTATTTCCTTTTAGGTATCTGAGTATTTCTTATCTGAAATCTGTGGTTTTAAAACATTTCTCAAACCTGACCATACTAAGCTCAGTATGCTTACGTATAAAGTATCCTTAAAAGGCTGGGAAAGGATGAGAGGACAGTGGGGCAATCCCACCAGATATTTTATGAGATCCCCTCTGACCTTCATATCTATAATTTTTTAAAGAAAACAAGCATGAAAAAACCCACACATTAAAATGATGATGATGATGAAGAAGAGAAGAAGGAGGAGGAGGAGGAGGAGGAGGAGGAGGAGGGGGAGAAAAGGAGAAGGAGAAGGAGAAGGAGAAGGAGAAGGAGAAGGAGAAGGAGAAGGAGAAGGAGAAGGAGAAGGAGAAGGAGAAGGAGAAGGAGAAGGAGAAGGAGAAGGAGAAGGAGAAGGAGAAGGAGAAGGAGAAGGAGAAGGAGAAGGAGAAGGAGAAACAATTTACTGGAGACAAAAACAGTCAAGGCAAACAGTAAACATGAGCCAATATTTGATGATGTCAATAGGAAAGGAGCCAATTTGAAAAAGATGAGAGCAGCTGAGTGTCTCAGAATGGCCCAGGCAACGAACAAGGAAGCCAGAACATCCATGAGTCCCTAGGCATTGCAGCTGGCCTCTAGGGACCAACGCGACTTGTGATGGTTCATTTTGAGGGCCAGCCTGACTGGACCATGTGCTGCCCAAATATTTGGTAAAACATTATTTTAGTGCCTATGTGAAGGTGTTCCAGGATGAGAGTCATGTTTGTATTGATAGATTGCGTAAAGCAGGCTGCCCTCCCCCATGTGGCTGGGGCCTCATCCAGTCATTAAAAGAATAAAAGCCCGAAAACCAAAGGACTGAATAAGTGAGAACTTCCCCTGCATGTCTGTTTGTACTACATGTTTTCTCTTGGGCTCTTCCTGGATTCAAGCTAGCCAACAGGCAGACTGGAACTTAAACCCTCAGCAACCCTGAGTCCCCAGTTTGTTGACTAAAAATCTAGGCACTTGTCAGCCTCCATAGTCATGTGTGTTAATTCTTCATTACAATTATCTTTATATGCATCGTATATGTTATATTTCATATGTAACATATAGTACACACACACAATATATGCACATGTATGTATGATATTTCCCCCTGGAGAACTCTAACTAATATAGCATCCAAAAGCCAGGTGGTAGGAGCCTTATTGGGACCTGAGTGCACCATATTGTGCACCTGACTCTGCATTCATCGCCTCCTCTGATGATAGTGAGAGATGCAGGGAGGTGCTTTACAATACCTTCAGTTTATGTGGCCTCATATGTGCAGAGTTAAAACTTGTCACTTAGAATTCAAATGTAGTATTGATGTCAAGCAATAATTACTAAATATAAATCTCACAAAATGATTTAAAATCCTATCCGCCATTATTAGTTTAGAGTCCATGGTAGCCACATTGCTTTCATGCAGAATCTGGGAAAACAGAATGTCATCTACAGCATAATTACCTACAGCATAATTCAATAGCTCACGAATGAAGTCTTACTAACTCACATGTTAGCCCCTCACATTGTGGGACATCTGCATTTTGTAGAAAGTTCTGTTAGCTGGGTAGCATACTGAGTCATTGTAACCAATAAAGTGATTTTTTAAAAAATAAATGGTAAATAAGAAAGAGCACACTTCATTGTAATGAGTCAAACTAAAGAACACTAGGAAAAATTCTAGTTAAACATAGTACAAATGCCTTATTAATTTGCAAACAATATGGAATGTATTTTCTTCATTGTCTAGAAGCTTATGGTTCAATAGAGGATGTTAGAAGAAATTTGTGATATGAAATATGTGAAAAAAAAGCCCAGTCAAGGCAAAATGGATTTTTTCTCTCCCAAATAATATTTATTCACTTACAATAGGAGGGTAATGGTGTCTGGCTTATGATGCTGTACTATGTCTTACTGATAGCCATCAGATATATATCATTAAAATAAAGACTTCATCCCTGGCCCACATTGCTCAGTGGTTAGAACATCAGCCCACACACTAAAGGGTCCAAGTTTCAATTACCGGTCA